>NC_138339.1:139014049-139614049 GCF_046562875.1 Panthera onca
ATTTCATTTTTCTGGCAAAATGAAATTGAACACTGAGAGGATCAGCCCTGTCATTTTTAGATCTGACACAAAAAGGACTTTGGAAGGGGTTGAAAATGCATTACCAGAATGTTTGATCTAGAAGAGTTTATTAGAGAAATGAAAAAACACAACAAACAAACACAAACAAAACAAAACAAAAAAAAAGCAGAGCCAGAGATAGTGCCCTGTCTAAAGCCATGCAACTAATGGCAAATCAACAGTAGCCAGAATGCAGAAACTCCTAGAAATTTAAGCTTCTTCCCTTTGCTGACCAGCAATCTTTGTAAAAAGAATGCATTGTACAGATCTCCTTAAGGTACATCTAGTCCTTCAAACTTCCTTACATTTAGTTGCCAGTTGTTTTTAATTAATTTAGATCTGTTCTTGATGGTCTGTTACTAATTTGCAAATCTGAGTAGCTTATGATTTGGGGAGTAGAATTCTAACTGGGAAAAAGGGCAAACCGAAAAACTGTTAATGGCATATACATACTTACATGCTTTATCAATACTAAGGATTTCAGTTAGACCAATAAAAAATGTGACACATGTATTTCTTAAAATATTTGGTTTTAAAAAAGTCTTAGTTAAAAATATCACCTTTTATAAGCGAAAACAACCATTTAAATAAACTTTATTTCTAAGGAAACAATGCCAAATTTAACATTTTAAACTTCTTTTGAAGTTTATTCTTAATACAGCAATTTGAATTCATTCAATGTTTTTGAATTCAAATTTTAACAAGAGGTAAAGGGAATACAGACCAATGATTTTACCCAATAATTACACTAAACAGTCCTGACTTGATTTCAAGATTACCCAGCAAGTTGGGAAGAAGCTAAACTCACAGTCCAGTTTCTGAACTCAGTCTAGTATTCTCTATCAGTTTTCTTCTAAAGTATGTGAGATCACTTTTCTCTCATTCTGTGACTCCCCTCCAAGCCCCCTCCAAGCTTTCTGGAAAGGAATCAAACATAATTATGAACAAAGAGGCTTGTGAACTGAGTGGGTGCAGGTTCGTGGCGCTGGCAGTGCCCTGGGTCTCCGCTGCAAGCCGCCAGGTCTCCATTCTGCTGAGGACACTGGGGGAGGTGTAAGAGCTCACAAGAACAAGCAAGGCAGAAGCTGGCATGAGACCCTTCAAATCCTTTACCCCTCCTTATTTTGTTACTGGTCACCTTTCTGCCTCACTTACGTTTTCCCTCTTTATATTTACTGATACTTACATTTATATAAACATGCCTCAATATGTGAAAGCACGGACTTACACATTAAGGACACAAACATCCTCTTCCGAGGCTCACAATCTTGCCCTAATTTCAAAGGTTAAGACAATAATGTACAAAATAAGTGAATGTGATAAACCTCCTTGGAGAGATGAAAAATGTTATGGTGGTTTATAGAAGAAATTCAGTCATATACCTTAAATTTAAATGAACTCATTTATTGTGAAGCTTAAAATGCTACGTATTCTCTATGAACAGTTTTTACACCTGCATGAAAAAAGCCTTCACAATATTAGAGGATGTGTGAAGGAACCACAGCTTTCCTTATTTAACACTGACACAACATTTGCCATGGAAAATTCTCAGGAAACTGTGGTTTTCACACACCTCCAGATTCTTCCATTTCAAATAAATTACATAAAAAAAGGGAAAACACCTCATCTTTTTATGGAAAAATTTTATTTTGGCATCTGGGTATTTATTATGAACACAAGCATTTGGTGTTCAATTCTGAAAGGAATTTTGAGAATGTACATGTGAATATAAACAACAGTCTAAAAATGAAAAAGCTCTCTTACATGCACTATTCATTCCTGTGAAATGCTGCCTAGAACAAACGGACTCTTAATGCAGTGGTAGAAGTAGAATGCTGGTATGTTTCTGACATTAATTAGACTTAATTTCAATTCTAGGTTTTACCTAAAGATATATGAATGTTTGTATTTATTAAAAATATCTAGGGAGGTAATATGAACCAGTCCTTTCAGCTGATTCAGAAGAACTGTGGCAACCTAAGGCTCTGAGTCCACACTTAAGGCAACGGGAGACCTTTCTAGATTTGTTCAGGTTGTATAAAACCTAGGACACCATGTTTCCAAGATGTAGTCTGACCGACAGGGGACCCATTCCAGCATTTTCTCTTAAACTTTTGTTTTATGGGCAGGACCAGGGTTTAGACCTTGGACCTGCCATCTGCTAATGACTGACTATAGGGGTATTTTTGACCCTTCTGGGCCCCTGTGTCTCATTTGTTAAATGGAATTATTATCATCTTCCCAGAGAAAGCTAATATATAAAAAGCATCTAATGAGTCAGGCAACTAGTAGATGTTAACAGATATTAATTTGCTTCCCCTTATCCTGTGGTTGTTTACTATAACTATCTTTTACTCCCCAGAAGATGACATATTCCTCTAGAAAATACTCTGTGTCTCCTATTCCCTTCCTATATTCCACACTGCCCGGCTGATGGCTTTGCAAGCAACAGATGTTTTTAATTGAGAAGCTCCTGAAATTCTGGCACCAGCTGTCTGGAAATGTCAGAATTATCATCCTTCAACTCTCTAGCTTTAAAATTTCATCATATACATATTAACTGCCTACTTAACCTTTCCACCCCTTTTCTGCATTTCACTATTACGACTACACACACACACACACACAAACCCATGTGTGTGAACATATACACACCTGAATGCTTTCCACATGAGATCACTGTTGTAAGATCAATTGAGATAAGACTGTATATGGAAGAACTGTGCAAGTTGTAAGATATTACACACATTAGTTTGCTCTGCTCTGCTCATCAGACAGCCTCAAATGTGCAGAGCTCTAGGTAACAGACTTCATTTCTGTGAGGTTATCTTCCACTGAGCAGCTTTTCTTTTTTTTTTTTTTTTAATTTTTTTAATGTTTATTTATTTTTGAGACTGAGAGAGACAGAGCATGAACAGGGGAGGAGCAGAGAGAGAGGGAGACACAGAATCTGAAACAGGCTCCAGGCTCTGAGCTGTCAGCACAGAGCCCGATGCGGGGCTCGAACTCAAAGACCGTGAGATCATGACCTGAGCCGAAGTCAGATGCTTAACCGACCAAGCCACCCAGGCGCCCCATGAGTAGCTTTTCTATGACACACTGAAGAACAATCAGTCCTCCCTCCACAACACTGCTATCTGCCTCATTTTATAGAAAATTAGCAAATTTTCATACACAAGAACCAAATCCAGTGGAAGAACATCACAAATGAAATAAAATACTAACAGAACAGGTGAAATCAAATAGCTTGGGAGGAATCTGAAATGGTTTCTAAAGCAGGGCAGTCTCCCTTGGCTTTAAATCCCTGCAGGATTCCATCAAGAACTTTGATGAAATAAAACAATTTTTCCTCCCTTCCTCTCTACCTTCCCATCCTCCCTTCCTTTGTTTGGAGGAAGGTACTAACAGGGCAAAAATATAATCAGGTTTCACTTGACACTTCACAGTGAGATCCTAAACTTTTTACCTGAACTGCTATTAAAAATCTCATGACTACAAATATGGTCCTATGCAAATGATTTTACTTATACAAAGTAACAATGATAAGCTAACATAGACATTTGTTTCCCCATTTTTTGGACAAAAGATATTTCACACAATGGAAAAGCTGAACAAAGGGTTGTACGTAGAAGATACTCTAAAAAACTGATGTGCTTTAAAAAAAATATTTATTTTTTGAGAAAACGCGCACGTGTGCGAGCAGGGGTAGGCAGAGAGAGAGAGAGAGAGAGAGAGAGAGAGAGAGAGAATCTCAAGCAGGCACCGTGCTGTCAGTGCAGAGCCCGATATGGGGCTTGATCCAGCAAACCATGAGATCATGACCTAGCAGAAATAAAAAATCGGACGCTTAACTGACTGAGCCACCCAGGCACTCCTAAAAAATGTACATGACACGTGTACTAATATTAACCTTCCAAAGTGAAAACAATCAGGCTAGGAAGATTTAAAAAAAAAAAAAATACAAACATTGGATTTTTTTATCGTGGGTATTTTCAAATACTGCCAAGTTTTACTGTTAAGAGTTTAAATGGAAACGTTATTATTAGGATACTACATTGCTTTTTAGTCTCACCGTAAGTGAAACATTAATGAAATACTTCTAGAATTCAAATTTAGCATCCAGAAAGTTCGAAAAATTTATTTCAGTAAAATCTTAAAAGATTATTTTTTTAAACTCTCAAAACAAAAATACATTCTATGATATTTTTACAGTTATCACTATTCTATTTAATATGTATGTCACCATTATGCCTGAGATACAGACCAAACTACAGTTTAAAACCATAATAGGATCATATTTTTTCCTTCTCTTCATGAATAAAATCCTATGAAAAATTACTGTAAAATTATGCTGCTACAAAATAGGCTGTTGTAAAAAACCACATTCAAGACTTAAGTGTTTTTTTTTTTTTTTTGGTTAATGTTGGACAATGACAACAACAACAAACTCTCCCTCCCTTCAAACAAACAAAACTCTTTTATGTTCTTACCATCTTAAAATGCTTTAAAATTCAGGGGTGCCTGGGCAGCTCAGTCCAGCTCTTGATTTTGGCTTAGGTCATGATCTCATGGTCATGGGATCAAGCTCTGTGTAGTGCTCTGTGCTGAGCATGGAGCCTGCTTGGGATTCCCTCTCCCTCTCTCTCTGTCTCTCTCTCTATCCCTACCCCATCTGTGT
Organism: Panthera onca; assembly: GCF_046562875.1. Classification (NCBI taxonomy): domain Eukaryota; kingdom Metazoa; phylum Chordata; class Mammalia; order Carnivora; family Felidae; genus Panthera; species Panthera onca. The sequence goes on from NC_138339.1 coordinate 139,018,788, forward strand.
GTGCACTCTCTCTCTCTCAAAATAAATAAACATTTTTTTAAAAAATGCTTTAAAATTTGACATGTCTCATACCAATTGTAGAGAAGTCAGTGGGCAAACGGACATTCATAGTTGGAGATTCCAACACGTGTCTCTTGGCACTCAATAAAACAAGTAGGCAGAAAATCAGTAAAGAAAGTAATCACCTGAACAACACCAACAACTAAAGTGACCTACCTGACATTTTAGGACACTGATCCCAAGAGAAAACATATCGTTTTCAAGTACACAGGAAATATTCACCAAGGTAAGGCACGTTCTCAACCATAACACAAATAAAAATCAGAGAAAATGTGCTCATGGATCATAAAGGGAACAGTAATGAAAAGATACCTAGAAGATCCCCTAATTGCTCAGAAACTAAACAATACACTTAGAATTAAACCACAGGTCAAAGATTAAGTTTCAAAGGAAAATTAAGTTCTTTGAAAAATTGAGTTCTTTGAACTCAAAGAAGACGAGAATACAACATACCAAATTTAAGGGTGCAGGTAAAAGAGTGCTTAGAGGTAACTTTATAGCACTACGTGCTTCTGTTACAGAAGAGGAAAGGTCTAAAATCAGGGCCTGAAGTTTCCACATTAAGAAACTAGAAAAAGAGCAAAATGAACACAAATGCATGAAACAAGAAGCAATATGGGTTAGAACAAATGCCAATGAAAGTGAAAATAGAAAAACACAAAAACATCAATTAATCCAAAATCTGTTTTCAGGTTGGAACTCTTATATGTAGACACTACAGAGTGAGTGGAAATGAAAAAGGGGAAACAGGAAGGGAAAGAGAAAGCGAGGGGGGGGGAATAGTACGGAGCAGAACTGGTTTGCAGTCCTAACTGTGCCACATAACAGTAGTCTCCTTGACTCAGCTCACTCCATGCTTTCTGATCTTCCGTTTCCTCATTTGTAAAAACAGGGGTAAAAATAATCTTTCACAGAGCAGTAAATATGTTGATTAAATAAATTAGTAACAAAAATTACTTGGAAAAAAATAAAAATACTCTTTGTACTCATTAGTAAGAATAAGAGACTAATTGTCTCACATAAATGCCACATTTTAAGTTCAACATACCTTTGAGGACTTTGAAGGCGTGATGTTACAAGCAAAGTAGTATTCATAAATTACCATAAAATATTTTTTTAGTGGCAATATTGGAGCTCAAGTGGGGAAAAATCATCATACATTAATAGTAACTGGCTGGTTGGTAAGTTTTCTCTTCAAGGAAAAGGGTGACAAGAAAAAGAAAGTCAACCAATTATAGATATACCTTTTTGCAGATTTTTTCGAAGTTGATATCATCACCGAGAGCAGATTTAGTTACTATATCAGGTTTCAATTCCTATAAAAAAAATAAAGTAATTTTAGTTATGAATCTAATTTTAAAGCATCATTCATTACTAATTATTATGAGGTACATTCCTTCCCATGTTTTGCTTTTAAGAAATTTGATATTAAATAAGTTCTTAGTTTTTAGACAAGAATAACTCCTATCATAGTAATAAATTATCATACTCTGAAAAACCACAGAAAAAGGAATTTAAGAGCTAATCCTCCTAAGATAATTACACTCAGATTCCAAGGAAGCCAGAAAATTCAATGTGCCAAGAAATCTCTAGCATAATAAAAACTCTTTAACTGAAATAAGATTAAAATAATTCAAAATGTTAATTTAAGATTTCAAGATTCAGGGCGCCTGGGTGGCTCAGTCGGTTAAGCGTCTGACTTCAGCTCAGGTCATGATCTCACGGTCCATGAGTTCGAGCCCCGCGTCAGGCTCTGGGCTGATGGCTCAGCCTGGAGCCTGCTTCCGATTCTGTGTCTCCCTCTCTCTCTGCCCCTACCCTATTCATGCTCTGTCTCTCTCTGTCTCAAAAATAAATAAACGTTAAAAAAGAAAAATTAAAAAAAAAAAAAAAGATTTCAAGATTCAAAGAAATTACTTATTTCAACGACATTTCAGGACATAGGCAATTATATCATTTTATATCAAAATGTAAATCTTTATAGAGAAATACTTAATTTTAATTATTTATTAAAAAATCTAACCAACACAATACTTTTATATTATGCAAAGAGTTTATTTTAGAAAATTGAAAAACAGAAAAGCAGAGAAAAAATAAGTAAAATTACTAGCACTGTTTATTTACATGGTTACAATTCTATTACACACTCTACTACATGCTTATTTAAGAGAATTTAAGTTTGATATACATTTCACTAAGTAACAAAGGGTGACTTTAGACCATACAAAAATGAAGTTTCTCTTAACAGCTATCAAGTTATTCTATTGTGCAGGAAAAAATACAGTGAACATTTGCATATTTTTTTTTCATAATATTGTTGAGAAGACAGCTAAATAAAAAATCAGCTAGTTGGTTTTAAAACAACATTGACTGACAGTGAGGTAGACGTGTGTGATATGGTAAAAATTGTGTAGGTACTATTACACGAAAATGATTTAATTTATATTTTAAATAAAAATAGAACCATAGCATTTTGTGAGCTAGCTTTATCATCTAATGACAGAGCAAATGTTTATCCTTTTTTTTTTTCCCATTCTCTTACATCACTGTCCTTATTTGTTTAACCAAACTTTTATTATTGGACATATTTTCTGATTTTTATCTTTTAATAAATAGGAGCAGAATGATATCCTTGTACGTACTGACTTGTGTATCTCCTGAAAAATGTCCACATATTCTATATTAAAGAGCTGTGTAAAACTATGTTTTTGGAAAGAGGAAAATGGAAAAAAAATTAAATATTGATAATTATGATCCAATGTCATAAAGATTAGAAAGCACGGTTTCTGAGAATATTCATTCTTATTGTATATACACTAATATGACTGTACACTAATATAAATATTAAAAAAATCTATATAAGCAGCATAAAAAGACTCTTACTTTTAAGTGTGTGTGTGTGTGTGTGTGTGTGTGTGTGTGTGTATGTATACATAATACGTCTTCAGGAACTGATGAATTAATATGAAAGATTAGCTTCCCCGAGGTAGTTTAAAGTCAGTAAAATTATTTACAGTACAGCTAAAAAAAAAAATCCAAATCTTAAGACTTGCCCTGCTTTTGTCAATGGCTGGCTCTAAGTACTTTTTTCTACTCTGTAAGTGAAAAAGTCATTCTAAAGAGTGAATCAGTTAAATTTTATTGCAAATATGAACATAATGCTTCCAGAAGGGAATGATGTTGCCTAAGTCTCAAACCATCCACATACTCCTTCCTAAAGAATAAATTCAACAAGGACTACAAGAACCATGCCTTCTTCATTATTAGGAGATACAGGATAACGGAAACTTCAAAACATCAAGTTGAGAAACTTAACACCAAATTCAACAGAGCACTCACTGCATCACAATCTTGTGCACACAAAAAGCCAGGGAATACAAGATTAAGAAGACACTGGGAGAAAAAAAAACGTGAGTGAAGGACATACACGAATGACAGACAAAAAGCACCACTAGAAAACAAAAACTACTACAGAGAGTCAAAATGGATACAAGACTGAGACTTGGTAATTTATAGCAGTGGCTACAAGGGAGGACTTGAAATCAAGTGGTTCTGAAGGCAGGGGCCTCAAGAAGCAGGCACAGAATCAGATAAATAGGGGCTTTGTTCCTCCTTTCAGATATAATGATGAAGGTAAAGGAGGAAAGAGAGAGAAATTAAGGGCCCTTTGGAGACAAAAGAAAAGACAGGTAAACTAATTCCTCCTTATCAACATTCATTAAAAAAATGATATATGGTGGATCCAGATGGCTAGGATTTCAAAAAAAATTAAATTCATATAAAATTAAGGAAAGAAGAAAACAGAAAATGTAAATAAAAACACTTTATTTCATAGATTCTCTCCTAAAATTATGAAACAAACAAAAACTGTAAACACCCTCCAAACTGTATTAGGGAGTCTCAAACAAACATTTGGATTTATACAAAAAATATGCAAAATTAGAAATTAAGACACTAAGAACAGAAACAGGTAGAACAAAGAAATACATGAACAGCTGATAAAGTTTAGGAAATAAAAAGAAAAGAAAAATAAAACATCTCAGAGATGGAGAACAGATTCAAAGAAAAATTCAATAAAGCATCTTGAAGAAAATCAACTGGGGCAGTTAGGTGGTGCAGCTGGTTGAGCGTCATCCAACCCTTGATTTCAGCTCAGGTCATAATCTCACAGTTTCAATGAGTTCGGGCCTCATGCTGGCTGTGAGCTGATAGCATAGTGCCTGCTTCCCCCCTCCCTCTGCGCTTTCCCTGCTTGCATGTTCTCTCTGTCCAAATAAATAAATAAACTTAAAAACAAAAACCAAAACCTGGGAGGCTCAGTTGGTTGAGTGCCCGACTTCAACTCAAGTCGTGATCTCACAGTTCGTAAGTTCAAGGCCTTCATCGGGCTTTCTGCTGTCTGTGCACAGCTCTCTTCGGAGCCTCTGCCCTTTCTCTCTGTGCCCCAGTCCTTCTCATGCTCTGTCTCAAAAATAAATAAACATTAAAAAAAGAAAAATAATTTTTGAAGAAAGTCAAGAAAACTACCAAGAAAATGAAAATGAGATAAAGAAAACAGCAAAGGAGGATCCCACATATCTATAATTGATATCTCTGAAGATGAAAAACAAAACAATGAAAGAAACCAATACTTAAAACTGTGATTCTAAAAATCTGGGAAAACAAACAACAGAAAACTTAAAAAACAGAAAAGCTAAAATGAGTTGCAATGATCAATAATGCAACCTATCTTTGTAAAGCCATTAGACATTAAAAACAAAGAAAAAAATCTTCAGAGACTGGAGGCAAAAATAACAATTTAGTTTAAGAGTAAGAAAATAAAGGTTGTTATCAAGAATAATATTCAAAGCGAGTTCAGAGAAGCATTTTCAAGGTAAGCAGGTTCAAGCCAAGGATTTTATACCTAGTCAAGCTGCTCTACAAGTATCAAGTCTACAGGAAAAAGTTTTGAACCTGCAAAAATTCAGAGAATGTTGCACACATCTGCCTCTCCAGAGGAATCTTCAAGAGGAAAAGCTTTGGCCAACAAGAGATAACTTTGGTAGAAGGACTGATGATGAGTATCTATTTGCCGAGCTATAATGAAAACAAATATGGGGGCACAGGATAAAGAATTGAAGGTAAACTTGACATAATCTAAGTAAGATGAAAATGCAGTTGAAAAAATAGGAGAGAAAGGAAGAGTAGAATAAGATCACTCATTGACTACTGTTTAGGTAATATGCAGGAGTCAAAGGACAGGGTTTAAAATGGACTGAAAAGTAAAATATTACATAAGAAAATGGGAAAGTAAGGGCACTATATAAAATATGTAAATACAAAGATAAATAAACCATGGAACAAAAATATGTATCTTTCTAAATACCACAAACTTCTTAAACATTGCAAAAAGAGACATCTAGACAAATACAACATAGAATACCCAATAATTAGAATGTAAAATATTATATGACAGAGTTGAGAACACAAGGAGTATATTTTAATGTGAATTAGTTTAATGTACCTACTAGAAGGAAAAGATGTCCAGACTAGATCAAAAAGCAAAACCTAAGTCTACGACATATATATGAGACACACAAAAATGTTATTCAAAAACGCTAAAAATAAAGGAATTTGCAAAGATACATGAGGCAAATAGAAACAATTAGAAAACAAGAGTTGAGATCATGTATCAGATAAAAAATAATTTAGATAAAGACAAAAAATGGGGCGCCTGGGTGGCTCAGTCGGTTAAGTGCCTAACTTTGGCTCAGGTCATGATCTCGCGGTCCGTGAGTTCGAGCCCCGCGTCGGGCTCTGTGCTGACAGCTCAGAGCCTGGAGCCTGTTTCAGATTCTGTGTCTTCTTCTCTCTCTGACCCTCATCCGTTCATGCTGTGTCTCTCTCTGTCTCAAAAATAAATAAACATTAAAAAAAAAAAAAAAGAAAAAATGAAACAAGACAAACAGAAAACTACAGGATATGGAGAAATAGAAATACGTTACTAACAGAAGACTTTCACACAACACTCTCCATTCAACAGATCTCAAAATAAGAGGAAAAAGGCATTAGAAAGTCTTAACCTAATAAGGTATATCTATCTGTCTTATGGATTTGTTACAAACATTATGCTCTTATAATACAAATTATACCTTCTCAAGCATACATGGAACATTAAACAATTGATCAAATATTAAGTCAAAGTAAAGTAAGTATTATCAAGCAAAATATGAATACTCCCCGATCACAATGAAGAAGTAGGAATTAAAGAAAATCAACCTATAAACAAAAAAGCTCTCCTACCAGGAATTTTTTAAAAAACAACAAAATCCTCAAACAACTCTTCAGAAAGGGAAAATATAAACAGAAATTTCAGGGTTTCTGAAAATTAATAAGGAAACACTATATTTTGGAATTTATAGGAAGTAGTTTTTATTCTTTTTTTTTTTTTTTTAATGAAATGAGGATTCCTGAATCTTTTAAAAATGTATTTAGTTTTGAGAGAGGGCATGAGTGAAAGAGTAATAAGCAAGGGGCAGAGAGAGGGAGGGAGAGAGACAGAGAATTCCATGCAGGTTCCATTCTGTCAGCGCAGAACCTGAAGTGGGGCTTGAGTTCACTCGAAGCGAGCCTTGAACTGATGAACCGTGAGACTGTGACCTGAGCGGAAGTCAGACGCTTAACCAACTGAGCCACACAGGCACTCCTAAAGTGGTTTTTATTGTTAAAACAACTATATAAATAAAAATAAGGTACGAAAATAAATGAACAAATGCTAAATAAACTAAAAGGAACCCAAATTATCTTTGTTCAATTCTTTATCAAAGGGAAAAGAAGACCCAATTAAATCATGTGATTTGTCCAAGGTCCTATAGTTATTTTGTGGTAAGACCAATTAATTAGTGCTTCTACTAGATCACTACTTATTTTATTGCTTCTATGATGTAATCCAAAAGATCTTCACCATATTTAAAAGCATTCATGTGAAAACTAACACAAAAGTAAACCGTATTTCATGGTTTCCAATGTCATATGACCATTTGAACATCATAAGAACCTGCTACTGTGTAAGAACCTTCTAGTTTTAAATGAAGCAGTAATGATTTCTATAAGCTGTGTTTGATGTACTTTTCAACACAAAAAAATAAATGTTTTTTAATAAATGTGAGGTGCTGAGCAATCCCAGTAGGTAATTTTGGCAACTTCTGTGGTCTTTCAGAACTACTACAGGGAAAATGTTACAAAGGTTCAAAATAAACACAATACGGGGCGCCTGGGTGGCTCAGTCGGTTAAGCGTCCGACTTCAGCTCAGGTCACGATCTCGCGGTCCATGAGTTCAAGCCCCGTGTCGCGCTCTGTGCTGACTGCTCAGAGCCTGGAGCCTGTTTCAGATTCTCTGTCTCCCTCTCTCTCTGACCCTCCCCCGTTCATGCTCTGTCTCTCTCTGTCTCAAAAATAAACGTTAAAAAAAAAAAATTAAAAATAAACACAATACACTTAAAAGAGAAGTACAGACTGAAGTTGATCTGAATTTAACAATGTTGAATATATTTAAAGAAATGTTGCCACTAAAAAAGACTGGGCATTTTTTGGGCTAATTATAAACAACAGCCATTATCAAGATCTGTGAAGGGTCTGAGAATTTACCCTCCTTGAAAGTTAACAGGTTAGCCTGGCATAGTCTGATGGATGACAGCAGTAGACACAAAACTCCTGGGCCAGAAACAAAGGACAGTTTATTACTCAAACAGCAAGAACCAGAGTACCTGCTTTTTATCTTATCCATTGTTTTGCAAAATATCAAAGGCCCCAGACACATAGTAGACAATAAACTTAACAAATGCTGCAATCAAAACTAAGGGAGCTTTTTAGGAATATAACACCTTTGAAAATTGACTATTAAGTACGGAGCATATTCTCAGAATGAAGAAGGACAACTGTTTACATTTGTATCTTTGATAGTACAACCCGCAAACACAAATTAGGGTTATAATAAACCCCTAGTTTTACAACATAAGCACCTATTATTTACACATTCTGTACTAGGCTGAATGGCTTCCCAAACATGCCTTGAAGATGGAGGAAGGGGCCATGAGGGCAGGAAGGCAAGTGGCTTGTAAAAGCTGAAGACGGCAGCAAAATGATTCTTTAGGGTCTCCAGAAGGCATACAGCCCTGCTGACAACCTTGTTTTAAGACTTCTGACTTTTAGAACTCTAGGATAAAATATCCTTCTTGTTTTAAGCCATCAAATCTGTGATAATTTGTACAGCAGCACTAGGAAACTAACAAACTTTCTATCTCCTACCAATCTTCATATTACAAAGTAATTCATTACACTGTATTATTTGGACAAGCACAATGTACCATAAATAATGCCCAGAATTAAGTATCTTAATACCAAGTTATGAAATTACCAAAGTAAATTAAGATGCAATATGGATGGCTTAACCTTTCCTTATGACAATACTCACTCTTGGAGCCAAGTTGGTTATTGCCTTAGTTTTAAATGTAACCACATGACAACATAGGGAATGCTACCTCCCAAGTTATAGTTCATACAAAACTTTTAAATCATGTTTAAATAGCAAACCTATATGGGTAGGGATGCTGTACCCAAACTAAAATTTCGGTTTAGTGCTATCGTAAGTAGGCACGGAGAATCTAATAAATCCAATGTCTTTCTAGACCATGCAAAAACACCATTAAATATTATATTATGAAGTTATCCTCCCTTCCCATATGTTTATTCACAAGAAATCAGGCACTGCCTTTTAAATAAGACTCTTCTTGATGTATTATCACAAATGGATAGATAGCACCTCAAATGTTAGTATTCCCTTCAGCATGGTAAGAGGAAATTTAACCCATAACCTTTTTGCATCCTTCTCAGAGTGTGTTGTGGAGTTTACTTGGGAAGTTCATGTTAAACTTTCAAAACTCACAAACTGTCTCTCATTGCTCTAAATTCTAGATTTATGTACTTTCTGACTCAGAATATCTAATATACATTTATTTATTTATTTGTTTATTTATTTATTTATTTATTAAAACTGTTTATTTACTTTGAGACAGAGAGAAGGAAAGACAGTGCAAGCAGGGGAGGGGCAGAGAGAGGGAGACAAAGAATTCTAAGCAGGCACCATGCTGGGAGTGCAGAGCCCAATACAGGGCTTGAACCAAGGAATCCTGAGATCATGACCTGAGAGAAATCAAGAGTCTGATGCCCAAATGACCGAGCCATTCAAGAGTCCCCTCTAATACATTTTTAAAGTGAGAAGTTTTAAACAACATTTTCATTTTTCTTGGATTGTATGAAAAACTAAATAGGTTATAATTTGGCCATATGATTTTAGTCATATTTTAAGAATGAATTACACTTCAAATGGATTATGAAAGCCAGTTGCTATAGCAAATTCCACTAAGGTCCACTAGATCAGTGATTTTAATTGCGAAGATAGGGAATTTATTTATTTATTTATTTATTTATTTATTTAAAATTTGAAGTAATTGACAATTTTCAAAGAATGCTTTGGATGATGGGTAATTTTTAGGATTTTCCGCTGTGGTGTGTCTTACCTGACAATACATCTACTCTCTTTGTTATAAATGAATGGCTCCCCACAAAAGTTTGAAAAACAAGTGAAATTGCAAGGTTTGGGGATAAAACTCCAAAAAGCCTTAATTTAGTTAAAAAAGTAGAGAGCTCTGAAAGTACAAATGATATTTAGAGGCTTGAACAATAAAGAGATGAGACAATTCCAGCTTTTTGGCTAACTATTCAGAAGTGAAAGTACATTCTAACCAGCTTGTTGGGAACAGTTCTGCTTCAAGAACATAAGAAGGAAGCAAACTTTAACATGGCCAGGTAGTAAGCTATCTAGTCCAAACGAAATGGTTTTAGGCATTATACAAAACAGTCACTGAATAAGTTATGCTTATATTAACCTCTGCCTTCCATTTTCCTGATATAAAAAAGGAATGAAAAACACAGAGTGTAAGGTTCTTCCAGGTTAAGAAAAGTGTCTTACACATCTTTGCCCCTAGGTTCCAGTATAAGACATTTGTTGAAAGGACTGGACCAGAGTAAAGAAATTTAAAATGCCTATTTGTTAGTGAGAAAAGAGAAAATCTAAAGGAGGTCAGTAAAATCTCTTATCAATAGAAATGGCCAATTCAGGATTTGCGAATAAAGTTTCAGTTGCACGTGTGGGCATTTTCTTTATGAAGCAAAGGTAAGAACAAATAACTGGGAGAATGGGAGAAGGTAAAATATGACTTAGGGACTCATTGAAACCTACATATCATATTATGAATGGGTGGGAAACTACCTTAGCTAATAAGCCAGCTAAAAGATTTATATTCTTTCTGAGAAAAGATTTCATACCAACTGTAAAACTAAGATCCATTTTTACACCCAGCAACAGATATTTTACATAGCAGCTAAGTAATGTATTTTATATGTACTTGGTGTTGAAAGGTTATCTGGTCCCTGCACGCACCACACATGAACATGGTGAAAAAAATATTCATTAGAAATCGAAAGAAAACACACCAGTTCAGGGCTTGTATGATAATTTTGCACTACGATATTTCTAGTGTATGGGGTTAATTCTATATAAAATGACTAACCAGAAAGGAACACTTAGCTTTCTTTCATACAAAATAAATTCCAAAGCCTTTTTGCAGAGAAAAGTATTTCTCTTAAATTTTAAAAAGGTCCGGGCACCTGGGTAGCTCAGTTGGTTAAGCGTCCAACTTCAGCTCAGGTCATGATCTCACGGCTTGTGAGTTTGAGCTCCGTATCGGGCTCTGTGCTGACACCTCAGAGCCTGAAGCCTGCTTCAGATTCTGTGTCTCCCTCTTCCTCTCTCCCCTTCCTCGCTCATGCTCTGTCTCTCTCTTCTCAAAAATAAATAAAAACATTAAAAACGATGAGAAAAAAATTTAAAAAGGTCTTTATTTTAGATTGAATATAATCATCTCAAATATTCTACAGTTTCAAAAGAACAAAATCCATTACTCCATATGGAAATTTGATTTTGTATCAAAGTCATATGCTACAGACTTAGGGAAAAAATACCTAGATATATTTCAATTTAGGAAAACGTTTTGAACATTTCTGAGTCAAATAAGTATGGCCTAACACATTAAAAGACACCCCCCCCAAAAAAAAAGGAAAAACGTTACAAAAGACAAAAGAAAAAACAAAAAACCACAAATGAAACCATTCTCAACTAGAAAACCACGGATCACGGATAAATAATGGGAAAATGAAGATACCACAGTTATACTGCAGGTGCTAAATACGGAATACTGCACTAAACAACTTTAAAATGAGTGCAAGAAAGACTCACACTAAATTAGACAAGCAAAACTTGAGCAATTTTACTCAACAGTACAGAAATCCTATAAAGGGTTTTCATTTTTTGAAAAAAAAAAGGTCTTTAAATTTATCACCAACACAAGAGAAACAAAAATGATCAGTGATTTACTAATCAAATACTAACTAAACTTAGCTTCTGAAACTGGGCTTAAGTAGTTTCTTTTCCTTAGGTTTCCTTAAAATTACTGAAGTTTGAAAATCTTGGAGTTTATTCACTTGGGAGTTCATTCGTCAGGGGAGCAGGGCTCTGTGTTGACTTGTGCAAGACACACCTTCTTTTACTGTTAGACATTCAATCCAGCTTTATTTTCTAGCATCAGTATAATTTCTTTTATTTAAGCTTTCAAATAGAATTATCCAAACCATTTTAAACATTAAATAAAGCATTAAATTCTATACAATTTATATGAGAGTAGTTAGCAATCCATTCATTAAAACACTGGAAATATAAGAGACTTAAGCTAATGAATAATTCTACCCCCATGCAGGAAAGGGCTAACTCAGCAGACCTGGGATGCTCAAACTTCATGTAACTGAGAAAGGTTTATCCTCAGGACTGGCCACTGACTAGCTCTTTGGGATGAGTTCAGAGCGCTTGGATATGTACACATAGAACCAATGTGATCAGATAGTTTATGTGATTGATGGTGGCTATGTCTTTGCTCTGGGAGGCTTAAGTCTTAGCAGTTGAGGAGGACAGTCATGCAGATTAATTCATGCCTACGTGACTGGCTCCCAACAATGTGGGCACCATGACTCAAGTGAGGTTTCCTGGTTGGCAACTCTTTGCAAGTGTTGTCACACAACATTGCTGGGAGTGTGACCATGTGACTACATTGGGAGAGGATGCAGGCTACAAGCTTATGCCTGGTGTCTTCTGGACTTTCCCCTCATGTGCCTTTTCCTTTTGTTGATCTTAATTGATATCCTTGAACAGTAATAATCTGTAACTGAGCATAACAGCTTCTCTTGAGTATTATGAATGCTAGTGAATCAATGAGCCCAAGAAGAAATGATAATCCAAGAAAGTTTAAGAGATCCATTCAAAGAATTACAATAGAGCTAAGCGTGGAATCCCCACAGTTTGCTTTTTGCCATATCCTGTCAGTGGTGATATATTAGAAATTGTTTTCATTCTTTCCTAATCACATTCAACTAAAGTTGCTCAAGTTTCCTACATTAAAAGTAGTCATCCACCAATAAGATTCACCAGAATATTCCAGTTCCTTTATTCCATACTATGCTGCATGCTACTGCTTTGCTTATATTCAAAATAGCAAATGTAACTGGAATTAGGTAATCCCAATTTTGACTATTTGGCTATCTCCTTGTCTTTGTTCTCTCCAGAGTACTGAGTATACTGACTCAAAACTAGATAACCAGTGTAGTGTTGTCTCTCACTCAAGGGAGAAAGTATGTTTGCATCCAAACTGTTCTGTATCAGGCTGTGGGGAGGGAGACTGAGTCAAGACAAAAATAACTTGGACGCAGTAACCATGCTGACATTTTTAATTCCAAGAGGCTCTCATTAAAGTTGGGCTTTTAACTTAATAAAATACAAAATATGTTTGTATTCTCCAAAATGTGATTAAAATTGGAGTATGTTTAGCTTATGAGGGGCTAATACTGGACACAAGGAATTAAAGGGTGACAAGAGAAGTCTGAATTCTTAAAGATTTTTTTTTTTTTTTTTGTCTATTTGGAAATGAGGAAAGAAACGCATTTCTCTGAAATAGAGAATCTGAAATAACCCGTGAGAGCTACTGACATCCAAATCTTCATGCTTTTCCAGATGGAAATCTCATTATGGTTACCCTTCAGTGACAACAAAAAACTCTGTTCCTAAATATTGTTCTACTGTTTCCTAAATACATTTCTACCAGATGGAACTTCAATAAGGTATACTCTGTCATCATACTGCCAAAGGATTTTTTCCAAATAAAATATCTCCATCTTCCTCCTTCACCTATTCCTGTGTTCCCGACTGCAATTAATGGCATCTCCAGCCTCTGCTACTCAGATGAGACAGCTTAGAGTAATCTGACACTGTGGGCCTCTTCGTCATGCTTCTGTTATGTTCCTACCCTCCCCACCTTTTACTTTCTCTCCTGTAATTCTGTTGAATTTGGTCCCCTCTTTCTGACTACCCATAGGTTCAGGATTTCATTATGGATTATGTGTATTGTAACAGCCTAACTGGGTTTCCAGCCTCCAGGCCCAACAACTTCCAAGGCCCATTGTGTCAATATGCTGAATACAGAACAAAGACAAAGACCTTCAGTCTTATATTCAAACTCTTTCATTATCTGGTTTCCATGTATCTTTCCTATATGTATTATTATATACTATATAGTATATATAATTATACTATAGAATATATAATTATATATATAGTATAAATATATAGTATATACTATATATACTACATAGTGTATATAGTATATATAATTATTATATTATATAACAATATATAATATATACAGTAATAGTATATACAATTATATACTATGAAGGGTCTCATAGGCCATCCAGCTTTACATAACATTTACAAAAATTTTACCTCCTCCAGTGTCAGTATCTTTAGTAACTGTCTGCTTTTTCAGTTTTTATTTGTGGAATGCCTTTCTGCCATCGGTCACCTACCTTTTACACTCCCTTGGTCTCCAGTTAAAATCTATCCATGTTTCAACTCTTGGTTTCTAAATGCCACTGAAATGAAGCAGGGCTTCTTAGAGAAATGGCTGATTATAGATTGGAAATATGAAATGTATAATCCCTACAACATTTTGTTATGCCAGAAAAGGAAGAACTAATCAGATTCTCTCAAAAAGACAATGATTCTCTCAAAAGTCACATAGCCAGCTTAGAAGGGATACTACTGGTCAAACTTGGGTGTCAAATAAAACAATGACAGCAAGAGATCATAAACCCAGTGACCGCATAATTTGTTGTTCAAAACAGAACACATGTGGGAGTGACATGATGCCGTGTTAAAAATTAAACTGAGACAGGTGGTAATTATCAGAAGAATCCTGGGGAAATCTAGCCTTTAGGGAACCATATAACTGTAACTCTAGTTATCTCCAAAAGCTCTTTATCTTAAATCCATTGCAAGTAGGCTTCTGCCCCCAATTATTCCCCTATGCATATTTTTGTGAAAGTCACCAATGGCTTCCATGTTGCTCAATCTCATGAACAGATCTCAGTACTCCTCTTACTCAGCGTATCAGTACCATCTGGCTCTTCCCCTACTTGACAATCACCAGCTTTTAACACGTTAATTCCTCCTTCTCCTTAATTTCATTTGACTTAGAGGACCCACAGTCTAGGCTGTTCTATCTTAGCCTCCTTTGCTAGTTCCCCTTCTCCTCTCTGGCTTAAGAGTGGACCAAGATTCTGTACTTGGTAATTTTCTATTCACTAGTATTTAGTATTTAGTGATTTCATCCAGTCTCCTGACTTGAAATATCACATAAATGTCAACAATTCCCCAAAGTCACTATCTCTAATCCAAATCTCTTCTGCACCCCAGACTCATTTATCAAACTGCTCTTTCACATCATCTCTCCTAATCCTTCCTACTTTACTCTGTTTTTTCCATTGCACATTATCTATTAGCATGATATATAATTAACTTAATATGTTGTCTTCCCTTGGCCAACAGACACATGAAAAGATGCTCGACATCACTCACCATCAGAGAAATACAAATCAAAACTACAATATCACCTCACACCTGTCAGAATAGCTAAAATTAACAACACAGGAAACAACATGTATTGGCAAGGATGTGGAGACAGGGGAACCCTCTCACAATGCTTGTGAGAATGCAAACTGGTGCAGTCACTGTGGCAAACAGTATGGAGGTTCCTCAAAAAGTTAAAAATACCTATTGTCCTTTGATCCAGTAATTGCACTACTAGGTATTTATCCAAAGAATACAAAAACACTGATTCAAAGGGATACATGCACCCTGATGTTTACAGCAGCATCAACAATAGCCAAATTATGGAAAGAGTCCAAATGTTCATCGACTGAGGAATGGATAAAGTTGTAGTATATATACACAATGGAATATTAGTCGGCCATAAAAAAGAATGAAATCTTGCCATTTGCAACAACATGAATGGAGAACAGAGTATTATTCTATGTGAAATAAGTCAGAGAAAGACAAATACCATATGATTTCACTCATATGTGGAATTTAAGAAACAAAGCAAGTGACCATGGGGGGGGAAAAAAAGAGACAAGGACTAAGACACATACCCTTAACTATAGACAACTGATGGTTATGACAGGAGAAGTGGGTGGGGGGATGGATGAAAAAGGTGATGAGGATTAAGGAGGGCACTTGTTGTGAGGTGCACCGGGTATTGTATGTAAGGGTTGAATCACTAAATTCTAAACATGAAACTAATATTACACTGTGTATTAACTGGAATTTAAATAAAAACTTGGAAGAAAAAAAATACGTTGCCTTCCTCAATTCTCCCAAAAAAGAAGTTATGAAAGATTAGGAAACTCTGTCTAAATTTCCCCCCCTCAGATGTATCACAGGAGCCTAGAAAATCACATGGCATGTGGTAAACGCTAAAAAAATACTTACTTAAGCTATACATGCTTGCTAGGTATTATGAATTGTTAAAGAAAGATCTTTGTTATCTCACTATTGGGTATATAGCACAATCCAGACCTGCCAGCAAACACTGTCCCTATTCAGGAACTATGGCAGAGAGTACACTTAATAACTATGTCTTTCATTCAAGTTTACTACTTCTTATTTTTCTAAATTAAAAAAAATGGGGTGCCTGGGTGGCTCAGTCAGTTAAGCATCTGACTTTGGCTCAGGTCACGATCTCACAGTTTATGAGTTCGAGTCCCACGTCGGACTCTATGCTGACAGCTCAGAGCCTGGGGCCTGCCTCAGACTCTGTCTCTCTCTCTCTTTCTGCCCCTCCCCCACTCGTACTCTGTCTCTCTCTCTCTCAAAAATAAATAAAACATTTTTAAAAAATTAAAAAAAAAAACCCACCAGTTAATTTTTACTCTTGCCCACATTGAGATGTGACTATAAATATCGAACTTAACACAGAACTTCTTGTAAGAAAACTAGAAAAATAATCTAAAAACTGTATTTCTTGGTTCTCTAAGTACTTCCTTCACAACCTTTTCAAACTAAGAATAAAGCAATATAAATTTAAATCTACATTTTATTACTTGTGAAGTCACAGTCAGTCACCTTTTAAAGGCTCAGCTTCATGCTACAGAAAGCCTTCCTTGAATCCGCAAAGCTATATTAAATGGCCCTCCTCTGATACATCTATGAGTGTTTTGTACATTGTACTGAAATTCTGTTCATATGTCCATCTCTCTCTTTATACACTTCTCAAGGGCAAACATATTAATTCCTACATTTGTATACAGTAGCAGAGCATCTGGCATAAAAAAGCAGAGACCTAATGTATTACTGTTGACCTGAAATAAAGAGCCTTGGTCGTAAGAATAGCCCAGATAGGACATTATAAAAGTATGCGAAATTTTCTGGCAAATTACAGGACTAAATAATATTAGGTAATTTTTTTTTTTTTTTAAATCCTGCAGTACTAACTAAATTAATAAGAATGATTTCAGCTTCTGGTCTAAAGTCACGACGCAACGTGGACAATGATGATGGATTGTGTAGTATAGTGGATTTCTAAGAGATCTCTGTTCAAGAACACTGTCACTGAATAGTTTTAGCATAACTTTACAAAAGGCTATTAAAGGCAACAGCTATCTTAAATATTTTCTCTAGGGGCGCGTGGGTGGCTCAGGCTCAGGCGATTGAGCATCTGACTCTTGATTTTGGCTCAAGTCATGATCCTGGGATTGTGAGACTGAGCCCCACATTGGTCTCCGTGTTGTACATCTCTCTCCCGCCTGTCCCTCTGTCCCTCTCCCCAACTCATGCTGTCTTTGTCTCTCTACAAAAAACAAGTTTTTAAAATTTAAACATTTCGTTGTCATTTATATAGAGTAAAAAACTACAGATTCAAAATCTTACAAAGCATAAGAGACTCTTAAAAACTGAGAACAAACTGAGGGTTGATGTGGGGTGGGAGGGAGGGAAGGGTGGGTGATGGGTATTGAGGAGGGCACCTTTTGGGATGAGCACTGGGTGTTGATGGAAACCAATGTGACAATAAATTTCATATATTAAAAAAATTTTTAAAAAATCTTAAAAAAATATTAAAAGAGTACTATGATAGGAAGACTGATGTTGCATATTTTATTTAATCCCCACAGCAGTCATATAGGAAATATTTCCAGTTTTAAGATGAAACACACAGACGAGAGTACAAAAACGTATCAACCCAACTTGTTAAACATTTCAGGAAATGACACAAATGGCTTTAATTGTTGTTTTTTTTTAATTATATTTTTCCACATCTTAAAAGTTATGAACACACTGCCAAATTTATTTTGAAATTCAAATTCTTAAACCTGAAATGAAAAATTAACTAACAACAAAGTCTAAAGCATTAACGTTAGATAAAGGATAAAAAACAGGAAACTAGAAAATTCACAAACAACTTTGATAAAGACTTATCTTCATTCTGATTAGAAAAATGTAATGGTTTGGGGTGCCTGGGTGGCTCAGTATGTTAGTCCTCCAACTCTTGAATTCAGCTCAGGTCATGATCTCACAGTGAGTTTGAGCCCCATGCTGGGCTCTGTGCTGGCTATGTGGAGCCTGCTTGGAATATTCTCTCTGTCTGTCTCTCTCTCTCTGCCCTCCCCACTCATGTGGTCTCTCAAAATAAATAAATAAAAACTAAAAAAAAAAAAAAAAAAAAAAAAAAGAAAATTTAATGTTCTTTGCTATAGCCTCTTTAAAAACCTATTTATAACAGATATGCATATGAATATTTAAACATATTACTGAGTTTTCTATTGTGCAGAATATCAGGCACTGAGTGAAAAGGCAACCAAATACAATATTACTGTTAGTACATACCTATCAATAATTACCTTATTTATTTATTTTCCTACCAATAATTATTTTACATGTAAACAGACTAAATGCTCCAACCAAAGACAGAGGATGAATAAATGGATAAAAAAAAAATAACACCTACCTATAAGCTGCCTAGGAGAGACTCACTTCTGAGTGAAGGGATGGAAAAAGATAATCTACACAAACAGAAATGAAAAGAAAGCTGGGGGAACAAAACTTGTATGAGATAAAACAGACTTTAAAACAAAGATTGGGGACTTCAACGTTTTCCATGTGTAGTATAAGACAACAATAAACAATGAGAGTTTTATTTTTTCCTTTCCCATTTGGAGGCCCTTCTTTTCTTTTTCTCGTCTGTCATGGCTAGGACTTCTAGTATTGTTTAATAAAAGTGGTGAATGTGGGCATCCTTGTTGTGTTCATGATTTTAGAGGGAAAGGTTTCAAACTTTCATCACTGGGTGTGTTGGCTGTGGATTTGTCACACATGGCCTTCATTATGTTCAAGCACGTTTCCTCTTTACCCTCTTCACTGAGAGTTTTTATCATAAGGGGATGCTGAATTTGTCAAATGCTTTTTCTGTATCTCTTGAGATAACCATAATCTTTATTCTTCATTTTACTTATGTAGTGTATCATGCTGAATGGTTTACAGATACTGAACCACCCTTTCGTCCTTGGAATAAATCCCACTTGACCATGATATATGATCCTTTCACTGTACTGTTAAATTTAGTTTCCTAATATTTTGAATTGAGGATTTTTGCATCTTTGTTCATCAGGGACACTGTCCTGTTAAGTTTGTGTGTGTTTTTTTGTAGTGTCTTTTTGTCTGGTCTATCAGGGTAATGCTGGACTTGTAGAATGACTTTGGAAAAGTTCCTTTCTCTTCAATTGTTTAGAATAGTTTGAGGAAAAAAGGAATTAACTCTTCTTTAAATGTTTAGAATTGTGAAGCCATCTGTTCCAGGACTTTTGTTTGTAGGGGGTTTTTTGATAACTGATTCATTTCATTACTACCAACTGGTCTGTTGAGATATTAAGTATCTTCCTGATTCAGTGTTGGAAGATTGTAGGTTTCTAGGAATCTATCCATTTCCTATAGGTTATCTAATTTGTTGGCACAGAATTATTCAAAACAGTCTTATGATCTTTGTATTTCTGTGCTATGTGCTTTAACTTCTTCTCTTTGATTTTCGATTTTATTTATTGGGGGCTGTCCCTTTTTTTTGAGGACTCTTTGTAACGACTTACCCATTTTGCTTATCTTTTGAAGGAAAACACTTCTTGGGGTGCCTGGGTGGTTCAGTTGGTTAAGCATTAGACTTTGGCTCACATCATGATCTTGTGGTTCAGGAGTGTGAGGCTGGTGTCAGGGTCTGTGCTGACAGCTCTGACCCTGGAGCCTGCTTCAGATTCTGTATCCCTCCCTCTCTCTGCTCCTCCCCCATGTGCACTCTGCCTCTCACTCAAAAATAAGCAAACACTAAAAAAACAAAACAAAACAAAACAAAGAAACACCTCTTAGTTTCTTTAATCTTTTCTACTGTGTTTTTTTTTTTAAGTCTCTATTTTGTTTACTTCCACTCTGATCCTTATTATTTCCTTCCTTCGACTAACTCTAGGCTTTGTTCTTTCTCTAGGTACTTTAAGTGTAAGGTTGCTTGTTTTGAGATTTTCCTGTTTCTTCAGGTAGGCCTGTATTGCTATAAACTTCCCTCTCAGAACTGCTTTTCTTGCATCCTATTGATTTTGGAGCATTGTGTTTCTATTTTCATTTGTCTGAAGGTGTATTTTGATTTCCTCTTCGGCTTCTTGGCTGACCCACTTGTTGTTTAGTAGCATGTTGTTTAGTCTCTATACATTTGTGTTTTCTCCAGTTTTCTTCTTGTATTTGATTTCTACTTTCATACTACTGTGGTTGAAAAAGATGCTTGATATGATTTTTCTTGAATTAATTGAGACTTGCTTTGTGGCCTAACATACGATCTGTACTGGAGAATGTTCAATGTGCACTTGTGAAGAATGTGAACTCTGCTGTTTTTGGATGGAATGTTCTGATTTATCTATTAAGTCCATCTGGTCTAATGTGTCATTCTAGGCCAGTGTTTTCTTATTAATTTTCCGTCTGGATGATTTATTCATTGATGTAAGTGGGTTATTAAAGTCCCCTACTATTACCTTATTATTGTCAATGTCAAATTCCCCCTTGGTGTCTGTTAATATTTGCTTTATATATTTAGGTGCTCCTATGTTGGGTGCATAAATATTTACAAGTGTTCTATCTTCTTGTTGGGTTGATCCCTTCATCATTTGGTAATACCCTTTTTTCTCTTCTTACAGTCTTTGTTTTAAAATCTATTTTGTCTGATATAAATAATGCTACTGAATGAAATCAGTAAAGTTGTAGAATACAATAATCAATATGGGCATACCTTGGAGATATTGTGGGTCTGGTTCTAGACAACTGACATAAAATTAATATCACAATAAAGGAAATCAAATGATCTATTAAGTGTCTAATAGTATTATGTCTAAAATACAATGTACATTCCTTAATTTTAAAAAAAATGTTGCTAAAAAATGCTAACCATTATCTGAGCTTTCAGCAAGTCATATTCACTGAACACAGATCACCATAACAAATATAATAATGAAAAAGTTTGAAATATTGCAAGAATTATCAACATGTGGCACAGAGATGTGAAGTGAGAAAATGCTATTGGAAAATGGTGCCAATAAGCTTGCTCAACACAGGGTTACCACAAACCTTCAATTAGTAAAAGATGCAGTATCTGTGAAATGCAATAAAGTGAAGCACAATAAAACGAGGTAGGCCCGTATAAAAAGTCCGTTGCATTTCTACACACTAATAACAAGCTATCAGAAAGAAAAACTAACAAAACAATCACAATTACACCAAAAGAGTAAAATATCTAAGATTAAATTCAACCAAAGAGATGAAAGACCTTCTCTGAAAACTATAAGACACTGATGAAAAAAATGGAAGATGGCACAAATGAAAGGAAAGTTATACCATGCTCATGACTGGAAGAATTAATACTGTTAAAATGTCTATACTACCCAAAGCAATTCACTGATTCAATGTAATCCTTATCCAAATACCAATCACATATTTCAGAGAACTAAAACAAATATTTCTAAAATTTGTATGGAACCACAAAAGACCCCAAGTAGCCAAAGCAATCTTGAGTAAAAACAAAAAGCAGGAGGTATCACACTTCCAGATGTCAAACAATACTACAAAGCTATAGTAATCAAAATAGTATGGTTCTGGCACAAAAAACACTTAACCAATGGAAAAAGAATAGAGAGCCCAGAAATAAACCCATGCTGTATGGTCAATTAATCTATAACAAAGTACACAAGAATGTACAATGGGAAAGAGGCAGTCTCTTCCATAAATGCTGGGAAAATCGGGCAGCTACATGCAAAAGAATGAAAATGGACCATTTCCTTCCACCATAAACAAAACCAAACAAAACCAAAACTCAAAATGCATTCAAGCCCTAAATGTTAAGACCTCAAACCCTAGAATAAAACATAGGCAGTAAGCTCTTGGACAATGGTTTCACCAATATTTTTTGGGATCAGCCTATAGGCCAGAAAAACAAAAGCAAAGATAAAGAAACAAGGACTATAGCAAACCAAAAAGCTTTTGCTTAGCAAGGGAAATCATTAACAAAACAAAAAGGCAACCTACACAATGGAAGAAGACACTCACAAATGACATACATGATAAGGGTTTAAAATGCAAATTAGAAAGAACTCCTAAAACTCAATATTAAAAAAAAAAAATCAATCCTCTAATTTAAAAGCAGGTGGAGGACCTGAATAGATGTTTTTTTTTCCAAAGAAGACCTATAGATGGCCAATAGGTACATTAAAAAGATGCTCAAAATCATTAACCATCAGGGAAATGACAAACTACAATGAGATACTACACCATACCTGTCAGATTAGCTATTATCAAGAAAAATAAATAAATAAATAAATAAAATAACAAGTGTTGATGAGGATATGAAGAGAAGGAAACCCTCATGTACTCTTGGTGAAAATGTAAACTGGTGCAGCCACTGTGGAAAACAGCATCCTCAAAAAAAAAAAAAAAAAAAAAAAAAAAAAATAGAACTACCACATGATCCAGCAATTCCACTAAGAAAATGAAAACACTAATTTGAAAAGTCACATGCACCCTAAGTTCACTGCAGTATCATTTACAATAACCAGATATGGAAGCAACCTAGGTATCTACTGATGGACAAATGGATAAAGGAGACGTGATGTGTATGAGACAACATGGATGGACCTACATGGTATCATGCTATGTGAAATAAGTCAGACCAAGAAGGACAAATACCGTATGACTTCACTTATACGTGGAATCTAAAAAACCTGCTAAATGAACACGCAAAACAGAAACAGAATCATCAATCCTGAGAATAAGCTGCTGGTTGCTACAGGGGAGGGGAGTAGTGGAAGGATGGGTGAAATAGGTGAGGGAGACTAATAGCTATGACTTTCCGTTATACAATAAGGAAGTCACAGGGAAGAAAAGTATAACATAGGAAATATAGTCAATAAACTTGTAATAAGTTTGTGTGATGACAAAAAAATAACTAGATTTACCACAGTGATCATTTTATAATGTGTACAAACGTTGAATCTCTATGTTGTATACGTGAAATGAACAGAATGTTGTATGTCAACTATACTTCAATTAAAAAAAATAGGGGCGCCTGGGTGGCTCAGTTGGTTGAGTGTCTGACTTCGGCTCAGGGCATGATCTCGCGGTCCGTGAGTTTGAGCCCCACGTCAGGCTCTGTGCTGACAGCTCAGAGCCTGGGGCCTGCTTTGGGTTCTGTGTCTCCCTCTCTCTGCTCCTCCTTGACTCGCACTCTGTCTCTCTCTGTCTCTCAAAAATGAATAAATGTTAAAAAAAAATTTTTTTTAATAAAAGCCAACCAAAAAGAGAGTTTAATTTTCAAAGTAACATCCAAATGACCTGAACTGGTAACACAAAGGAAGATACAATGCACCACACTGTTAAAAACTCCTTAGCTAAGTACTTTTGTGCATGAAGATGAAGTTAAGCAGGGCAACTTCTGGTTAGGACTGTACTTCTCAATGGTGGGAACAACAGAAAGATACAAATGGCTGTGGGACTGTTCTCAAATTGTACATATTTCCCATCCATTATGATATTATTTCCCCAGGCATGAATCTTCATGCATTTATCCCCTGCCTCCCCCAACCAAACCACTGTTTGTGAGGTTGGTGAAGGCTGTGACAATGATTTACTCTAGTTTTCTAAGAGTGTGTGTGAGGTGGTGATGACTGTTGCCTTTTCGGAGCTAGAGTCATAAAAACAGGAATGCACCAAGTACATGTGGGAAATATAATGGTGACTGTTATATGCAGACAGAAATAGAGATGAAAGAGAAAGCTGCTCAATATGAGAAAGGCCAAGTGACAAAAAAGCTTTTAATACCTATGAGGAATTAGACTTGGTGTGGGAGACCAGAGGAAGCTAATTTAGGCTCCTGAGCAGGAGAGTGATACAATAAAATAAATCAGTCTTACTACTGGGAAATTTTACTAGTGTCAGGTTTTCTGCTGGCAGCCAGTTAAAGAATTACTAAATGTCTACAAATAGTACTGTCTCACTTCAGTTCCAAGTTGACTTTCATGTTTAAAATTACATCTTCATATTCTCAAAATTAAACTGCATACATCTTTCTACTATAAATTATTTTCATCAAGATAGGAAAAAAAATTACTGATACAAAAATAACTACAATCTCAGGGAGCAAACGCTAAAACAATTTATATAATTCAGTATTTCTAAGACTTGCATTTCACTTAACAGTAAGTATCAAATAATTTAGCCAAATGAAACTCCAAAACCATCTTGTCATTACCTAGTCCTAGCTCTCACAGCAGAAATACGTTTTAGAAAACAAGACAAAATTGCTTGTTTAACCCAAGCAATCAAAATGGGATATATCTTTTAAGACAAAAAGAAAAAAAATCTAAACTCTTCCTAACACATAAAATTACTCACTTCTAACATGTCCAAAGAGATAGTCAGAGATAAGGTCCAGCATTTACATCAACCTGAAGATTCTACCAAGAGCACTTCTGCATTCTAACAAGCCCGAGGAGACAGATTTTTTCGCTGTAGAGATTTTTTTCTAACAAAATGGCTGGCGTTGGGGAGAAAGGTTTACTCTTTTTCCTTTGTTTAAAAGAACATATCGTGGTCAATTTATAAGGAGTAAATGAAATACTTAGAACCACTTAATTTTTATGTCTTCTCAGGATAACGTGTTAAGAACAAAAATAATCAGTAAAAGTGAGAGGTTTATAGATAGTACGTGTTATTACTCAGTACGTCAAAGAAAAAGAGGACAAAATTACAGTGTGGTATGAACATACTGTATTTGCTTTTTTACTCCGAAAATATTTCATGCTAGTTTTTCTTGCCCAACCATAACCAGAAACAAAGAAAACCTCAAACTCAATAGACAATTACATAGGTCTATAGCACATTCCGCCCCCCTCTTCCCTCCCCAACAGTGAATCACCTTGAGAATTCATCAGAAAGACTTAGTTAGGGAAATTACATGAGGTGATTGAGCCAGCATTTTCCTGTAATTTCGGAGTTATGACTAAGATATACAGCTGTGCTAGAAGGAATATAGGAATGTATTAAAAGAGTGGTTTTTAAAAGAATGAGAGAAAATTTTTCAAACTCCCAACGAAGTCAAACTATTTGTTATTATAAAATTCCTTCAAAGTATTTTCCCTAGAATCGTCAAGTTTCTGTAATCTTTTTCAAGGGCACATGATAATGAAATCCATATTCATTTCTTAATTATGTGTTAACAGTTTAAAAAGCCTATACCAATTAATACTGGAGTCGTGTTACACTCAATGTTTTTATACTACCAAATTTGGCAAGAAATGGGAATTTTTTTCCCATTTAACCGAATCATTGTTACTAACTCACGGTCTCAAGGGAATTATTTTGGTCTTTAGCTTCCAGATAGTATTTCTGAATGTTAAAATCACACACAAGACCTTTTATAGATATTGAGGCACTCTGTATCCTTAGGAAGGCCCAACTACTCTAATTAGGTCAAAATATGAACCGATCCAAACTTTTTCCCCCAAGAGGCAATGATGATATCTCATCTTTATTTTCCCTTTTCTATTAACATTGATCATTCAAACTATAATGCACAAGCACATTTCTCTACCATACGTAGTCATTCTTGATAAAATTATATATTTAATACTTTTAGGGGGTTAGGTTAGTAAAGTGTTAACACATGGACTACCAGTTCTGACAGATTTGGATTGAATTCTGGTTTTATCAAGGGTGTGTGACTTTGAACAGAGCAATTATCCCTTAAACCCTGGTTCCCACATCAGTAAAATGGAGGAGCTCAAGAGGAACCTTGGAGAGATACTGCGAAGATGAGAGATACTACATGTAGGCTGCAGCAAAGTGCCTCCTGGCGCGGGGTAGGCGCTCCACAACTACTAACTAACATTATTATTACATTGCTTATGAGCAGCGGTGCTCTTACATCCCAAGGTGAGCTTCCTTGTGCTAGAAATAAGTAAGTCTGGGATATGAAGTTGTTGCATTGTATCCTGCTATCTATCCTTCAATTAAAGAATATTAAAGAAATAATCAATTTGTTTAATAAGTAACATTAATATTTTGTATTAAACTGTCAGCTTTCCCAGGAAACCTTCTAGCTAAAAGCAATCTCTTGCTCTTTAAAAAATTTCAAACCACCCATTGTAACTTACAGCCTGTTTTTAGAACTGTGTGTCCCAGATCCTTTCTCTGACAGGGTTAAGATTTTTGCAGAGCAGGAACAATGAATCACATGGCATAAGACCTTGTGTAAAGACATGTTAAGTAAATGTACATGAAAAAATGAAGTCAGTCATTGCTTTCTGTCTAGTTAGGTAGTCTTCAATGTCTTTTCCCTCTAAATCAATCTTCCGTGGTCCTTCAGATTGGTCTTGCCAGAAAACAAATATGATTACTTAAAAACCTTTGGCCATCCACGTTTCCTAAACAGCTTTAAAAAGTAACTTCATCTACCACTGTGATTACTATCTTCAACTGTCTGTGACTCCATTCACCCCATATTCCATCCAGGACATTAATTCACTCAAGAAGTCCTTGGCTGAATGTCTGCTTTTTGCCAATTAGTGCACTAGCACTGGGTAAGGTCTTATTCTCAAAAAAGGTGACATACAAAGAAAAAGCTGCAATTCAACTGGCAAAATACTATAAAAGACAGAACTGAATACTCGTCCCAAATCACACCATGTACTTTTAGGCCTGTATACTTTGTACTCAATGTGTTCTCTTTACCTAGATGGCCTTTTCCAAACCAGAATCCTATCTATTCTTAGAGCTGCAACTCAGTGTCCCCCATTCAGTAAGGTCTTTCCTAAGTCCTATAAGTAATTAAATTAACTGATCCCTTTCTGGACTTCTACAACTCTGTGGTTACAATACTGGAAGAGTATGTATCCTAAACAGACACTTACACTTATTGCTTGTTTCCCACAGAACAGTAGGTCCCCTGACAGAAGAAATCCATCCATCTACATACACAGTAGGAGGTTCCCAATCAAAATTTATTTAACTAACCTGAGCACGTAATACAGAATTTATTGTAAAATTTACAAATTTTATGGATCTTAAGGTAAATGATCATTAATAAACTGGGATGCTATCTTACATTGTGATGAACAGAAGAATAATTTTTATTGGTTAACTAAACCCAAACCTACAAGTTCTATTTTAATACAGAGTTTTAACAGATATCAATAATTAGAAAAGTGAGTATTTCCCTCTCCTCCTTCTCACCAGTATATAAAATGGAACACCCTATAAAGGGTTTGGGCAGTGTTTATAAAAAAGGGGGGGAAGTAAACTATATATTTTTATTGTAATTTCTAAAGAAGCATTTTCAATTGAAACAATCACTCCCCTTAGAATTACTGTTATTTCTTAGAAGACTACACAGCTTACATAATTTAGTGGCAAGTAGAGAACACAAAATAAAATTCTTCATATTCAAGAAAAAAAGCTAAAATAATATTTTCTCTTGTGATCATAAAATAGTAATTCTTTGAGGAGCCGAGACTCTAATACCAGTTATTCTAACACGTAGGAAAGAACAAAAAGAATACAAGGTTTGCACTGCGATAGAAATCTAGCAAAGTTCAAGTGTGTTCAAGTTTAGGAGTGTAAACGTTTGGATGTGATTTGTCTCCATTTAACCAAACTTCAGGTGACGTTCAGTTAAATAAAAAAGAAAATCCTATTTTGCAAGACCCGTTATTTACTCTTCTTATTGTTGCTTTTCTCTAGGGCCTGTTCTCTTCCATTGTGTGTTTCCAACAAAGTATGTTGTAATATTTGCCTCTTTTCTCAAACACCACATTATTTCGTACTGGAATTATGATAGTACTATTGGTTGTCCAAATTTTTAAAATTAATAGTTGAAAAGGGCTTTGGGTACTTTCACAGTTAGTAAGAATGTTCTGCCAAGGTTGTAAGTTCAAATTTCCAGAATTACAAAACTTAAAAAATTAAATAAAAACAATACAAAAATAAGAAATATTTTTTAAAAGGTCATGGGATACTCCTTTTTTACTTCCTACTCCTAAATCCTGTTTATCCACTCAGGAGCCTTTGAACTAGGCTGATCTCGAATGAAGCAATTCCAAAATCAGTTTTTTTTTAAATTAGGTGTGTAGAGTGACTCAGTAAATGATAATCACATATTCATCACTTTTGCCAACAAGAACCTCTAACTTAATCTCCGTTTTCAAGCAGAAGTAAGCAGGTTCAAAGTGAGGATGGGCACCACTTTTATTTGCCACAAATACTCTTACTTAAAAGATAAAAATAAAATCTGTTAAGGCCACCAGAGACTTGATACACTATCTTCCTATCAACACAGCTTAATAATGCAATACTGTTAAGGGTTTCCGGAATATGACTTACTCAGAAAGCTGGCTTAAAGCTGCAGAAACCACATGCCAGGAAGCAAACTGAAATTCCAATGTCATGATCTGTTTCTAAACGCTGTTCCATGAGTGTGAGGGGAGCGGTATATACTGATCTTTTAAAATACCGCTATGACTTCCTGTTTATCATTTCAAATACCACAAGTTGGGTATACAAGGCATCCTACACTGCCTTGGAAGCAATATAAATTCTGGCTTAAAAAAAATTAAATTAGATGGAAAATGGTCCAAGAGCAATGGCTAAGGTGACTGTGAAATGAAGAGCCTATTCATCTTCTGTTGCTGATATTTAACACTAAAAACGACTCTACGATTTTAGACTGTTCTCAATAATGGGTGAGTGTTCTACTTGTCTACAAAGACACAGAGCAACCCAATAAAAGTAAAAAAGTATGCTTAAAATTCACTCAGTCAGCTAGCTAGGCAACATCCACTATGTACCTCACACATTAGTAGGTGTGGGAACAGAGAGAACTGAATAAAACCACCAATTTTCTTCTTTTTTTCCTTAAGGACTGATAGCTATTTTTTTAAATGTTTATTTATTTTTGAGAGAGAGAATGTGTGAATGCACAAGTGGGGGAGGAGCAGAGAGAGGGAGAGAGAGAATACCAAGCAGGCTCCATGCTGTCAGTGCAGAGCCTGACGTGGGGCTCCAACTCACCAACTGTGAGATCATGAACTGAGCAGAAATCAAGAGTCAGATGCTTAACTGAGTGAGCCAGCTAGGTGCCCTAAACCGCTAATTTTCTTAAGGTCTAAGTAGTAGGAATGGCATGAAAGGAGAATGTACTGCTATGCAACAGAAGAAATACATACAAGGTAAGGGGGCTGTATGGAGGAGGTGGTGAATAATTCTGGGGTCAGAGTGGTGGTATGAGAGACTGTTTCCAAAAGCAAGGAACCTAGGTGTTAAAGAAGAGAATAAGTCTATTCAGGACAGAGAATATATAAAAAGCCTGATCAACAGCAAGGAGGCATGAAATAGACTGATACGTCTGGGATTTGGTAGAGCTGGCACAAGAAGTATGGGGTACATGGAAGGGAGAGGAAGAGGAGAAGTGGAGCCAGAGTTCAGATCACACAGGGCCTTGTGTGCCACACCAGAGACTCCTGATCACATCGGCATTTTAGAGAGGTCACTGATCACAGTGAAAAATGTGATTTGAAGGAGGTGAGACCAGATGCAGGAAGTCAAGGTGAGAAAGAATAAGCACCCAAGCTAAAAGTGGTTACATACTTAAAAGAGACAACAGATTTGACAAAGGACAAGATTTGGGAGCAGCAGGTAACTAAGGGAGAAGGGAATGCAAAAGGATTCCTAGATTTCTGGCTTAGGAAACTAGATGAACAGTGTCAAAACCAAAATCAGGAACAGAAGAGAATACCTGAATAAGAGAGTCATGGTGAGTCATAAAACGTTAGGGTCAATATTCATATACTGACATCTTTTAGACTATCTGGTCAGCCACCATCTCTTCTCTATGGTACAAGTGAAAGCTGTCTGGAGAGTCAGAGAGAAGGGGAGGGAGAACAACGGGACAAGTGGGTGAAGGGATGGAAAATGAGGAAAAGCAGAGACGAGCAAAAAATGGAGGCAAAAGGGGCAAGAAGGAAACATGTGTAAGAACCAGCTGAGTTTCTTTTCTTTTTTTTTTTAATGTTTATTCATTATTGAGAGACAGAGCATGACAATGGGAGGGGCAGAGAGAGGGGTGACACAGAATCTAAAGCTGGCTCCAGGCTCTGAGCAGCGAGCACAAAGCCTGATGCAGGGCTCCAATTCGCAAACCACAAGATCATGACCTGAGCTGAAGTCGGATGCTTAACTGACTGAGCCACTCAGGCACTCCACCAGCTGAGTTTCTAAGAGCTCTCTACATTTTGACTATAGTCCCCAGCAAGAAACTGCGTTCTTGCCCTTAGGCTTCTTAAGAAACTCCACAATCCTAACAAAAGGCCTTTGTAGCTTAGCTCTGTGAGTCATGTACAATGTTGAATTTCAAGTGCATGCACAAATACCTAAGTGGAGCTAATATAAGCGTGCATATCTTATACGAAAGATTTGCATCAAAGAGAGATTATAGTGTCCAGAATAGTGATCGTAGTTCAACTTGCAAGCAGCTGGGTTACAGGCTGCCGTGTGAGAAGCTAAAGAAAGAACTGAAGGGGAGGGGCATCTGGGTGGCTCAGTTGGTTAAGCATCTGACTTCTGCTCAGGACATGGTCTTATGGCTCATGGGTTCCCGCCCCTTGTCAGGCTCTGTGCTAACAGCTCAGAGCCTGGAGGCTGCTTCAGATTCTGTGTCTTTCTCTCTCTTTGCCGCTCCCCTGCTTGTGCGCGTGCGCTCTCTCTTTCTTTCTCTCTCTCTCTCTCGTAAAAATAAACATTTTAAAAAATTTAAAAAAAAAAGAAAGAAAGAACTGAAGGGGAGCGCCATTATACAGATAAGAGTTAATGCTACTCAAAGAAACAGAGGAACAGGGAGGAGCGAAACTCAGTGGCTACCAGGGGAATGTGAACTGAGGAGGTCAAGGTCACAGAGGCTATACTAGTAGGAACAAAGATGTTATTCTAATAAGGGGAAAAGAAGACACTGAGGGGCAGTTAAAGGAGGATGATGGGTGTTCAGGCACAGACTAAACAAGTTTATTAGCTGAGGAACAAACAGAAAGAGGGAGAGTTTGAAGCTATTGGTGAAAAAAGGCATAAGTAATAAAAGAGACAAAAGGGACATGGCAAATTAAGAGGGATGGGTCCTGAATAGAAAGTGGAAAAAAACAAAAAACAAAAAACAACAAAAACAACTTCCCCCTCAAGACCAATGAGAACAAACTATCAGTCTGGAGTTAGTTTCTGAAGAAACAAAGACCTATAATAAATTTTAGAATCACCACATGTCACTTTTTAAATACCAAAGTACAAGGAAGATTGTATCTAAAACAATTATTACCATCACAAAAAATTAGATGTTAAAAGGGTAAATGTCTAGAAAGGCCTTACTCTACCAAAAATATAAAATAAGGAATTGCTGATTTAGTAAAATAGGTATCTAAGGGGTGTAAGTAGTATCATGACAACATGTCAAAACATGTCAACTGCTGCTCTGTAATTAAAAGAGAAATTCCAATTATTACACTACTTCAAAATCTAAATACTATCTCAGTATGAAGCTATAAAGGCACTCTTGCTCATGCCTGAAAGAGACAGGAAAGTAAAAGTTGTGAGTAAGCAAATTCATATAAAAGAAAAGAATGTGGGAGCAAGAAATGACTTTTTGAAAGCTTAATCCATTTGATCTTCTTCATTTGATGGTTGCAAAACGGAAGCCTAGAGAGAGGTCCAAGTTCATCACATGAATTATAGTTGAACTCTACAACTTAGATCTCCATTTTTTAGTTATCAATTTATCCTTACTTTTTTTTCTTTTGGCCTAAGGACAGGGGTGGAAAAACTCTTACTACGTTCTAACGAAAAAGTAGGCAGAAGCATCGAAAGAAAAAACCTACTCACCTCAGCAGGATAAGACTGCTTGTTCATGACTGATGTCCTCTTCAGCAACAGATGCTTTTCAGATTTACCTTAGTGCAAGAGCCACTGAATCTGACTTCGTTCAGTCTCCCTGTTCACCTATTTTATAAGCTATCTATTCAATAAAGTGTCCACCAGAACAGATACTACCAGGAGCTACCGTAAAAAAGAAAAGCAAACAAGGGAAAAAGAAGCAAAAATATGATGGGACAAGTAGGAATAAAGGAGAAAAATTAAACAGTCCCGCAGGTGGAACTGTTCTCATCGGTGCCTGGATGGCGAAACTGTTTTGGAGAAGAGTGTTACTTCTCTCCCTTTTATGAATGAATACCATGCTGAGTTTTTATTGGGGATCTTTAAAGTTAACCTAAAGGTTTCAAGAAATCATTTATTACTTGATTTCCTTAATGCACTACAGAAAAATAACCTAATAAAAAGTACAGATTTATGAAAGTTACTTTCAAGTCACAGTATGGATTGTTGCAGACCCCGGGGCCATAAAAGATCATAAGGCACACACATATTCAAGGAATCTGGGAAGTAAATGAGAAAGAGAAACACTATACCTCTTCCATGCTTGGGCCAATGTCTGCAGCTTCTAGGTTTCAGAACTGAAGAAAAACAGGGCTTTGAAACAAATTCAGCCTTCAGAGTTGTCAGACATCTTTTTATAGGTACAAAACAGGATGGGGACAGGGAGGAGGAAAGGCATACTCAGGATCGCAGGAGTAAGAACAAAACCCATTTTGTTGCGATCAGCATGGTTCTGCAAAGTAGGCTAGGCCGCAGAAGAACTATAACTTAAAAAACTCCTCAATAATCATCATCAAATAATGGAGTTTGCACACTGAAAATGATACTGCTAACTTTGAAAACACAACCACTACCACTGCTAACAAAGACACCTAGATGATCACTCCCTTGTTGAACAAGTCTTTTGGTTTCCCAGATATCAAACTCTCTTGGTTCTTTCTCCTCCTATGGCTATCCTTTCTCAGTCTCTTTGACTTATTCTTCCTCATCTCTCTAAGATGTAAATCTACATTGTCTTGGAGTGCTCAGGTCTCTTTCCTTAGCTAGTTACAGTTACTTCCAGCTTTGGATACCTTCATTTCTGGGTAGGAGACTAAGATACTAACAGATCATACAGTTAACTCCCTTGTCCCTCACTTCCCCCAGCAACAGCCATAAAGCTTGGACATGCTAGAAAAAACCCTGCCTGAAGGTAATAGGGAGTAAATGAAAGCAGAAATATGGATAGGGAGTGGAAGCTGACTAAGCTAACGTAAAGATGGGAAGCTTTACAAATAAATACATTCTCTTCAAAGTATACTCTTCAGAGTACGGCCCAAGGCTAACTGCAGTCTGCATGGTTACGGTTCAAGAGCAGTGGCAGGGGAACATGTGGAAGAGCCAGTTTCAAGCAGGTCACTGAAGCAGAAGAGACCTGAACTGAGGTGGAGCTGCTATCTAAGAAACAAAGTTTGTGGATAAAGCCTAACCAAAAAAATTAACTGCTAATACAACCACTCTTTGCAGAAAACCAATCAAACCCAGAATCTCTACTATCTGACCTCTATTATGTCCAGGGTAAAATCCTCATATGAAGAACCAAAAAACAGAAACACCTGCATTCTCCAGAGGCAAAAATGGCTATTATCAATAACCTCAATGATACATACCTGCATATATTTGTAAAAATTCCCCTCAGTGAATTACAATTTTATCAGAGAAAAAAATCTCAGCAGAGAAACAGAAACAATAAAAAACCGT
Source organism: Panthera onca (assembly GCF_046562875.1). Taxonomy (NCBI): domain Eukaryota; kingdom Metazoa; phylum Chordata; class Mammalia; order Carnivora; family Felidae; genus Panthera; species Panthera onca. The sequence goes on from NC_138339.1 coordinate 139,052,606, forward strand.
TGACTGATTTAGCCACAGAACATCTATCACTGGGTGAAAGACTACAAGATATTCATATTGTCTCAAACTTGTAATTTCACAAATTTACTTAATAATTGCAAACAGAAAAAGGTGCCTTTAAAATGGAGAAATTGAGACAACATCCAAACCAAATGATTAGAACTCAACATCACCAATAAACATGGATATGACACAATGTAGCATTATTCTTATTATACTGCACAATCACAATTTTTCTATAGGTTTGAAACATTCTCCCAACAGGTGGAGGGAAGCACAAACAAAGGAAGCCAAAAGACTATTACAAATCCGGGAAGAATTAAAGCAGTTGTCCCGGGATCCATTCACTTTATCAGAAAGAAACTCTAAGAAAAGTAGGTAAAGGAGTTTAATGTACTTGTTAATAATAATATACTGTTAACTGGTCCTCCGGTAAACAGATTAGTGATTTTTGTTAAGAGGAAAATCTTTACATGAGGAATGCTCTTAGTAGGATGTCCCCTGTTAAGGATGCTTACAGTAAACAAACTCAAAAATCTACAGACTTATGAGGCATGGCCCACTGGAGAAAATCACTTAAACTATACAACCCTGGGGAATAGAACGGACAAGTTTCAAAATCTATGTGCTCTCTGCTATGAGGTAATAACTACACTTCCTCATTTAAAGACCTCATCTATTCTGGGCCAGAAAGTGCCTGCCTGACGTAGAAAGGACGGACATGGGGCATCGCCCAGAGTTCCAGATATCTCTCCTTGTTCCAGATATGTGCCTTCTGACTGCATATCCTTGCAACTATTAGTAAAGTTGGATGGTTGGTAAGATCTTTAATATGTGTCTGATTGATTCTTTGTACTGGCTTATAAGCAAAAGATGAAAACATCAAAAATAATTATGATCTAAGATGAATTTAAATAAAAAGTAAAATGTTAGTAGAATAAGTGAACTGTTCTATTGATTTGATAAAAATAGTTAACACAGTATACTTACAGGAAACATAAGGCATCTTTTATCCTATGGCAAAATTTCTTTTTAAGCATTCACAGAAGAAAACTTTAACTAAAACCTAAGTACACGAGATTTCTCCACCAATTTTTAAAAAGCAAACATAACCAGAAATATCACAAAATTTTAACACATGAAAATATATGATGATAAGCCTGCAATTGAGTGGGTGTATGTAGCCCAGAACTCTTCTCAACGTGTCCTTTGAAATAGGAATATGCCTAATTTACAGAGTTGCGGTGAAATTCAAATGATATGACATAAATATTATCATAATCTACACATTTTTCCTATCTGTGGTCCACAATGACAACCACTTAGAAACAGGCTATGAAGGAGCCAGAGACAAGGCGATCCTAACAGCTGATGCCAGCTCAAAGGCTGCTTTGAGTAAGAGCCCTGAACATGTAAAAAATAGGGGATGAAACAAAATTAGAAAGTTTTAAAACAGAGAAGTAAGGGCAGCAGGCCGGATAAGGTCTCCTAGAACGTGCAAGTTCTCAGTGTCCAGGAATACTTGGCACGGGGAAGAGTAACAGCCTCAGTGAGAAACAAGTAAGAAAAGACATGCAGACACAGGTAACTGAACATATTTAGCTGGGAGGAATCAAGGAAACGGAAAACATGTTGCACGTCTTTGGGCCTTAATCCTCTAGAGGACAGCTACCGTGTTTATTATATTATCTCATCTGGGAGAGCAGAATCTAGATGTATTTCAGGAAATTCTTAACTTACTGAGGCAGCACCATCAAGAAGCTACCTCCATTCACTTCAAAATAGTTAGGAAGCCCATCCTCTAATAGCTGTGTGACCTTGGTCAACCTGCTTAATTTCTCTAAGCCTCAATTTTGTATTCTGTAAGACTGAGACAATAATCATGTCAACTTCATTAAATCATGAATATAAAATACACAATACAGTACCTGGCACATACTAAATGCTCAGTAAAAGCCAGTCATTACCTTTATTACTTAAAAAGGAATTCCTTGAGCATTTTGGTTGGCTGCATGTTATGTCTTAATTTTACTATCTCCTTCTCTGGCTAGCTAACAAGAATCTGTAAAAGTTAATAAGCTACTTTAACTTCCAAAGAAAAAGGAGCTGTTTCAGAAGACAGTACTTACATCAAAGTTTTAAAAGTATGAATACTATTAGCAAAGACAGCAAAGACCTGGTATTCATACATTACAGTCTATAAAATTAGAACCTATGATTTTGAAGTAACATAAAGATCAGGACTTTTTTTTTTTTTTTCTTGGCCAGAAAACGCAAACTCCCATTTCTAAAAATATCTCAGGTTTTCTTCTTGAGGAAGTCAGCTTGCAACAAAATACCCTATTATCATAGAAGGCAAGTATAGGACGATATGTCATGAACAAGTCTATAAAAATGTAGTGGTATAGGAGCTAAAGAAAAAATTCATCTGGAAAAACAATTATGTAGAGGGTTTTCTCCAAATTTAATTGAGACTGTAAGTTTTCTGTTTTGTAGCTATTTCTTTGATACTTCCATGTAGATGATGAACATTTCCTTAAGAAATCACAGATGACCTTTCAGTTTTGAAAGTCCTCTACGACTTGCTTCTTTTAGAAAAGTACACTGATTGTGTAGAAGAATCCGGAGCGAGAAATTTCAATGTAAGGAAAGCATACAGTCTTTCTAGTACACTTTTTAGTCTGTTTTTTAAATTTAAATGTAATCCAGTTTTTAAGCAGCATTATGAAAGAAGTTGATGTCAGAGTAACCAATCTAGACCACTAGAACCAAGAATTCAAAGAATATATACACTATTAATTTTACAAATACAAAGAACATACAGGTGATAACTTTTAGCTTTCTATGAGCCAACAATTCCATAGCGGTCTTATATAATCTAGGAAAACAAACAAACACACAAGGTCATGACACAGCAATTCTGTAAACCTATAAACTTTAATTATCACTGGGCCTGATTTCCTATTGCTGATGAGGTTTAAGAATAACAGAAAACAACTTTCACATGCAGACCAAATAGGCCTATTCTTTTTAATTAACTAAACTAAATTTATCATTGAGAGCTACAGAAGGGAAAATTAATGAATATATTTTAATCTCAAACTTCATACACCACATATAGGCTTATTGTATACAAAACATCCTTTCCAGGGTAAAATAAAATCAGCAGTTATACAGTAGTTCAAAGCATCTCAATAATCTAGGACTGCAAAAATGACTATTTGGAAGAAATTACAGGGAAAAATTTAGGTAAGGAATGTAATTTAGTAAGGACCTTGGTTAAGAGAAAGTGAAAGAGAAAATGGGATAAATCATAATTTCCTATCTCAGGGTTACACTCAAAACAAAAATCTCGAAAGATTTTATTTCTCATAGGAATTTCACAGGAAAAAAAAAAGGTCTATGGAAAGGCCTATGTGATGTGTAATCCATAGTCAGACAAACAATAATTAGGAGTCACATACAGAATATTTTGACTGAATGTCTTGATAAAACGGGGATTAAAACTACGAGAAAGGAAAGATGTATCAAATGAATTCCATGATTTTTGTAGACCTGTGAACATAAATAAAATTACCCCACAAAAAACATAATTCACACCAAAGGAGAATCATGTCCTACCTTTATTTCTAGTCAGATTAACTGTGATAACTTTGTTATAAAACACTTTACAATCCCTTCAAAAGGAAAAAATGGTGAGAAGCTTTGATGACCTAACTCAATTAGAATACTGTTAGAGAAATCTCTTGCTCTTTTATCTATCTCAAAACTTGGAAGATATACCAAAACGTAATAGTCAAACATACATGCAAAATGACCCTGCAATTAAGATAATTGCTGGTACCAAATGTTGTTTTTAAGTTCTGCAATAAAACAGTCTCCCAGACATTTAATAGTATGTCATTTGGTAAATGAAAGTTTCCACAAAGTAAGAGCAGTGAGAAGACCTAAAAATTATGCTAGTGAAGAGTCTGGCTGAAAGAAACAAAAATACGGATCATTTTGGTCCAACACTAATTTTATTTCAAGTTACTACAGAGCAGAATAAAATGCTGACACCACCACACAAAAATTTATTGAATTGGCAATAGGCAAAGCATGATGTCAGCCACCAACATCACCATCCGCATTACCGAACAGCATAAACGCTTTAATTCTAGAACTTAACGTGGACTTGATGTGTGTAGTTTGGGTAAAAATAAAAATCTTAGGCATGAGGCATTATTAAACATAGATGAGTTTAGTTTGGCAGAGTTTCGATGCAAATTATTCTAATGCTTTAACAACTTCAGTAAAAAACATGGAAAAATGTAAGCTTAAACATACAATTTTGTAAATGTGCTACATTCTTCAGCAAAGAGACCCATAAAAATAAGTCTCAAACAGCAGTAATATTCAAATAACAACACACACACACACAGCAGGCTGAGAGGAGACATGGAAACACACGTGTATATTCACACTCACACAAGGCCTGACCTTCATTGCATGAATTTCTTCAAGCAATCGTTGTGCCCGTCTCTGGTTTTTTAACAGTGCATCTTCAGTACCCCTGTAAAAATTACATGAAAATGTACAGCCAGGAAAAGCATTTATTTTAGACTCACATCATAATAAGTCTTCATTTTTTCTAGAAGAGCACCAAAAGTCTTTAAATAACAAGCACTATTATCCTGCATTGTCCTGAACATCCACTGCATAACACATATCCCGATTCCATCAACAAACCCAAGTTTTTGGCAAATTATAAGCATTATCTGGCATTATATTAATGACTATTACTACTGAGAGACAGTATGCCTTTTAACTCCTTAATGGAAAGGCGAAATAATATTTTTTAATCAAATGATTAACAGCACACTGCATTTAACATAACATAGGCTAATGAGCTACCATTAAAGTTTGGATACAATTATATTCAACAAAATTTTATTCTCTGCAATAAAAGGAATACAGAAAGAGAAATACCTGATTATATCAGAGTAAAAGGTTATTTATGATAGAAAGAACAAAAAATTAAGCAGGAGCAAAATATCTTAAGACTATTCATGCTTAATGAGTAAAAACTAAAAGTAACACATTTACTTTAATATTAGTGACAATGAGGTTTCAAAATATTAAAAAACTGATGGAAAACAATGCTTTGATAAAGACTTCCACAAGGTTCTAAAGATTTCAACTTACGTAGCAATTCAATGGATAAAGTGCTACAAAATTTTTATTACTGATTCAAGGTATTACCAGATTTATTAAACATCAAACATCTTAAAATAACTTCTAATAACATAAAACACGTAAGTAACTCTGAAGGACTTTCACTCTGCAAAGGCTTCCAAAACGAGAGCTCTGCAAGAACAGCAGAATTCATCGTGTATCTTAAACAAACGTGGCCCAGACCACGTGAGGATGTGCTGACATAGCACACTGTATCCCACTCAGACCCCCTCTCCGTATAAAAAAAAAGTGCTGCATGAGTAAGATACTTAATTATTCCTCCAGGTCCCACCCTCAGATTTTGTAAATATTGAATAAAAACAACTTCTGACATTTCATTAGTCATAGGACCATGACTTCAAATGACTAACTTTTTTGACTTGAGTCTGCCAACGCTTCTGACAAGTTTTCGGATAACCAGCACTCGGATTCTCTTCACATCTTTTCTCATCTTCACAACCTTTGAGGAATGAAACCAAAATTAGAAAGGTATCCTTTTCACTCAAGGAGAAACACACTTTATTTTGAATCTTAATATTAGAGATTAAGTCTAGTCACTCTAACTGAATTTTTAAGCACAGTTACAGTTAGATGAAATCCAACTTGTTCCATCAACACTGAAGCAATAAATCAACATTCTAAAAATGTGTCTGAGGGCTTAAGAGAAATGAGTTACAATTTTTTAAAAAGTCACAGCATTCTCGGTGATTAGTATTTTAATACTGCACTTGTGTTTTGAGCTCCCTGAGATGGGAGAGCATCATATTCATCTTGGTACCCTTGGGTTTAAAACAGAGCTTCACCTATAATGGTAGGAATTTAATTTACTGAGTGTTCCTATTACCAAAAACAAACGTGTGAAAGTGGTAACATTTTCCTTATTTATGCAGCATCCCTTGCATTTGTTTCCAGTAACAAATTTCAAGCATAACTTTAAAAGAGATGTGAAAAACACAAGGGGCATGCGCACACGCACGCACACTGACAGATGCTTTAAATCATCCTATTAGAGAGGAGTGTTGAACTCTAAGAATGAAACAACAGAAAGATCAGCCAAGAAATGGAAATATTCTAATAATGAAGAACTACATGTTATAACAGTACTTAGTACAACACGATGCTATCATTCTGAGTTTGTATTTCGTCTATCATTATTAGGAGTCATATATCATTCCTTATAATGCCCTTCTTCCCTTCTCCACTTTAAGAACTAAATAAAATTCAGTTCAGATAAAATCTTTCCTGAGACAATATCCAATGACTTCTTCAGATAGAGATAACCCGTCTGACGTTTGCATCCCTAGTAAACTTTGTAGGCAGCATCTATTTCAGTGAACTGTCTCTATTTATTCACATGGCCATCTTTTTATTTTTAATTTTAACGTTTATTTATTTTTGAAAGAGAGAGAGAAACAGAGCACACGTAGGGAAGGGGCAGAGAGAGAATGAGACACAGAATCCAAAGCAGGCTCCTGGCTCTGAGCTGTCAGCACGGAGGACGCAGGGCTCAAACTCATGAACTGTGAGATCATGACCTGGGCCGAAGTCGGATGCTTAACCGACTGAGCCACCCTGGCACCCCAAGTGGCCATCATTTTCAATGCTCTGGGCACTCCCAAGAGGACAGGGGCCTTGTGGGACTTACATGATGCTTTCTGGTCCTTGAAAGAATGCCTGGCACATACAATCCCTCAAATTCTCCTTACTGAAATAACAATATCAACATAATCCTGTCTCTTCAAGTCTCTTGCATTTGGCTATTCTCTTACCCTCAATACAACTCACCTGCTTATTCCTTGAAAATACTGGCAACCAACTTAACAATTTATTTCCGCCCTAACATTTTCCACCATTCCAGGTGACGTAGATGTCCATGTTACAACCTAGCCATTATTATATCCTTACTTCTTCATTTCCTCTTTATGACCTAAACTATTCTATCTCAGCACCCATTAATTCAAATACTCCACACTAAGACTACAATGTCTATTAACTTCCTTTTTCAAGTCTCACCACTACAACCATTTTTTACTTCATTGTAACCACCAGTTCACTGACCCCTATACATTCTCTCATATGATTAGTCCTCTTCTTTTAAACTTTCCTTTTATTCAAGTCATATGCATCATCAACACTTGTGAATACCTGAAACTCCCCTATCCCTCCTTTTAGCAATCCCTCTAGTTAATCCTGGATGAAAACAATATCCTGAGTTCTTTATCACAGCACCCCAATAGCTGGGAAATACATTCTATCTACTTTAAATTCATCACAACTAAACTGAAATGGGCCCAATACTCTTAACTCCTATCCTACGTTTTTGATTAATTCCTTCCACAATGACTATTTTAAATTTTTTTTTTTTTCAACGTTTTTTATTTATTTTTGGGACAGAGAGAGACAGAGCATGAACGGGGGAGGGGCAGAGAGAGAGGGAAACACAGAATCGGAAACAGGCTCCAGGCTCCGAGCCATCAGCCCAGAGCCTGACGCGGGGCTCGAACTCACGCACCGCGAGATCATGACCTGGCTGAAGTCGGACGCTTAACCGACTGCGCCACCCAGGCGCCCCCACAATGACTATTTTAAACCTCTGCTCTCTAAAACAAGAGACCTTCCTCTTCCTCTCTCTTTTCCAATTTCCTAGAGAAGACGAACATCAGATGGGATCCATCATCTTTCTACCACCTACCACCATGAATGCAAATTATCCTCTATTCATAAAGTTACAATGTAAGAAATTCCCCTACACAGCATCTGATGGTAATGTTCTAGTTGTGTTTTGGATCTCATCTTTTCTGCCCTCTTAGAACCTTTACTATAGACTGTCCCTTTACTCTAACTCTGTCAATCTCTTACATGGATGTTTCCATTAATTGTTTTGTTTCTATTAATTTTTATTCAAGCTTGACTCATTTTCACTAGAGACAAGACAGACAAAACATCCTCACTATGAAGATCACTAGGAGTACCTTCTCTCTACAAATGCCTCAGAGCCAAGCTTTCAGACAGGTTCAAACTCCCTATCTCCACCTCTGAATATCACATAATTTCAGTTGGATTTCCATCCCCATTATTCCACTAAGAGCTGTCACAAAAGACACCGATGATTTTTAAAAGTCCCTCAAATCCAACGGAAATGTTTCAGGCTTCATTTCACTTGAAGTCTCAGAAGCATTTGACACTGTTGACCACTTTCTCCTTCTTGGAACACTTTCCCCTTGCTTTCCATAACAGAATACTCTCCTGGGTTTCCTCCATCATCTCTAGCCACTCCACCTTGGTCTTCTTTGAAGGCTCATCCACTTTAAACCAGTCATAAAGTTCAAAGGAATCCTAAACCAATTCTTCTTTTCACAATATACTTGTTAGCCCTAAGTGATCTTACCTATGTATATTGTAATTTGCCAACTAAACAACGGTGACTCAATAATTTCTGCCTTCAGCTCAGATTTCTTTTAGCTCCAGACCTAAGTGTTCAACTCTCTACTTGACAGTTCCTTTTAAGCATGCTTAAACTCATCTACAACTTACATTTAAACTCATGTTCTTCACCCCCAAATGGATTCTTTTTGTTGTTTCATATTTCATGGAAAAGAACAATCCTTTTGTTCAATTATAAACCCCGGGCTCGTTATAAGTAGTTCTCTTTTTTAAATCCCTCACAATGAATCTGTTACCAAGTTGGGTTAATTTTATCTCCTAATTATATCTCAAACTGTACTGCTTTTTCCCCTATCTTGACCTCCTAGCTCTCCTGGCTGACTTACTGCTAACTGGTTTCTCTACATCCATTCTTGCCTCTGTCCAATCAGTTATTCACAACTTAGAATACATTTTTTTAACACAGAGATCTGATGACAGACCTTTACTTTATTCTCTTCAGTGGCTTCCAATTTATCTTAGGATGGCACACGGGCTTTCTTTTATTCCTTGGTCCTCACCATGCTCCCACCTATTACCAAGCCTTTACACTTGCTGTTTCCTCTGGTAGGCATGCTCTTTCTTATCCTTCTGATTTTGGCTCAACTGTCATTTCTCAGTAAAATCTTTTCTGGCTTTCTTAAGTGGGTCACAATATGCCTATATAAACACTTAAAGAGTGCTACTAGAACTTATCATGACCATTATTTTAAGTTTAATATTTTACTTGTAATCTGATTACAATCTAATTTGTCTTCTTCCCAGGTTATAAATTCCATACGGATCAAGTGTCTGGTTTTAGTCAACATTACGTCTTAACAGCTAACATAGTGATGGTATAGTGTAAGTTTTCAATAAACATGTGTTAAATAAATGACCAGAAAGTCTACAATACTCACTTGTTCATTCACTGTTTCATATGTATAATATATTAACAAAGTGCAGAGTAATCAGGTTTTTTTCCCACTAGATATGCTAACCTCTTTGGAATTTATTTTGAAGTTAGATTGAAAAAAAAAAATTTACTTGTACAAATAAAAAGCCATTTAGACCAGGTTTAAGTGAGAAAAGCTTACATTTCATACACAGCAAAGTGGGAGTTTAGGATACATTTTTTTTGAAAGTCCTTTATAAATCGATAGTGAGTGACAAATTATGCATTAAAATATATTAACAACTGTTTCTAATTGCTGCACCCTGAAGTTGCATGAAGTGATTACATGCTCTTTTGCTATCCGCTGTGAGCCAAACGTAACTAAGAAACTACAGTAAGCAGAGTTGGTCCTCAGTTATGTTCCGACCATGGGAAAGCTAGATGCCAATTTTAAAACTCCAATTTAAGAAGTACTATGTTCGTCATTACTGCATTAGGGAATTCTAAATGAAAAGGGAATGCTTTACGTGTGTAGCTTCATGTCAAAACCAAAAAAAGCTTCTCTAACGTATTGACTTTTCCAGGATTTCTGTGGAAGCTATAAAAAAACGTCATTACTATATTAGAAAACTAAGTACATTCATTTTATGTAACAATGGAATTATAATTTTATTTTTCTCACAACTGCTTGCCTCAAGCACTTCATTTTCTTCAAGCACTTAACTTTATTTTTGCAAAAGTGACAAACAGGTACCATGAGCCTCTTAGTTACAAATGCAAAATTCATTTGCACCTAGGAATTATGAAGTTGGTTGACAGAAAACCCACAAGTCAACAAATAGTCCTAAAACATTCAATACTGTCAGAAGGCCAATGCACTACTTAAGGGCAATGTTCTTGGGTTTCCCAACCCAAAGCAAACAGAACTATCACTGCTAGAAATGTGAAATAAGTATGATACTGTCTGGGAGGGAAGGAAGGAAAGAGAAGTAAAGACAACAAGGAGAAAACAGAGGCATAATAATGGAAATGAAATGTGTTGACAAAGAAGAAATAAAAAGGAGAAAAAGTAAAAGGAAAGAGCTTGAAGAAAGAAACTGAAGGACAAATCTGTAGGTCATGACCAGCAAGACTGCCAAATCCAAGCTGAGGGCTTCCAAGCAGCAAAAGAATGTATTTAATTTGTAAGAGCAGAAGAAAAGGACACACACACACACACACACACACACACACACATATCTGATGCATATGCTCGAAGTGAGGTGTCAATGAGAACTTAGGCATATGGATGCTCTCAGTTAACCTGGTAAAATCTTAACACATTAACGTAACTTGGGTCAACTCTTGGGTAGACAGTACAAAAATAAGATCATAACTAAATTAAGTGGAAAGCTAATACACCTGCTTGAGGAAAGACATGTGGGCACATGGGGAAGAATCAACATAAACACAGGAAAGGGAGTCACAAAGAGCAAAAGCTAGCAGTGTCTCATTCAAGGAGATTCCAAAGAAGATTACCCAGTTCAGAGACGAGTAATACAATTTGTACTGGAATAACTGAATTATGGGGACACATGTATCAGAGCCCAACAATGAACTGTGTGCAGCCAGTGGAGGTCAGCAGTGAAAGAATCTTTTGCAATGTAAGCATTACTGTCCTACATTAGATGCATTTAATAAACTAGCTTTCTCACTTATACAGACTCTTATAAGCTATGGTTAATGTGAATTTGCTTTTGAAAGAGTGAGCTATACTTTTGGGGTGACAAGGATACCAAGTTTCTGATATATAAAGCTGAGAGCAAACTACGGTCCCAAGATAAAAGTAAATACTACTCTGAATTGACCCTTGTTAGCTATCTGAGAACCAGACTACTAGCCAGCGTCTTTTGGTAATTCATTGACTTTGTCATGCATTTAAATTAACCTATAACAAAATCCCATAGTTATTAGAAAACAATTGCTCCTTAGACCTTGTATTGCTCTAGGGGAGCTTGCAGTGCTAAGAAAAATCTGAGCATACCTGTGTTTCATTACACATCTATCAGACCGTGACACACACACACACAATCATGGCACATCATGTCCATGAGGCTGTTAGGAAATAGGCACTCTCACGTGCTATTGATAGAGGACTACAAACTGGTGTACTCCTTCTGGAGGGAACTCTGGCAACACCTGATAAAAATGCTATTTCTAGGAAATCTATCCAGAGGATACATCTCCAACAATAGGAAATGGCTACGCACAGGACCGTTCACAGCAGCCTTCCTATAAAATGCTACATTAGACATAAAATAATACATATAAATAAAGCACAAACAATGTGGTATTCTAAATCAATGCAGGACATATGCAAGTATAATTAGGAGTAAACTCTAAAAGTGATGAAAAGTAATTTTTAGAACAATACATGTGGTATGACACTGCATTAATACAGTAACACACGTAAAGTATAAAAATATACAACATATACGTGTACTGTGGGTACACATAGCATAATACATGCTGGTAAATATGCTACTAAATTAAACATATAGATAATAAAATAACACTGAAAGAATAATAATTACTTCTGAAACAGAGAAGAAGGTAGTGGAATTAAGCATTAGAATATGGCAAAACATTGATACTTGCTAAACACAACAATGAGATTATAGGGACATTTGTTATGTCATTTTCCATATGACTGAACAATTTCATATTTGATACAATTAATTATGATATGATAACTTATTATTAGTTATTATGGTATTAATTATACAGAGGACTTCTAATTTGGCCGCTTGGATAATTTACTGTTGAATTATACTTTTTTATTTTTGACGAGCAACAATTTAAAAATTCTAGAATACTTGGTGATTATAACTTAATCATTGAGCATATGCTGCCACCTAGCACAACTTCTCAGAATAGTTTAACAACAGAACAGAAAACAGTTCCTTCTTTTGGACAGACCCTCATTTACTATTTCAGTAAAAAATATTAAAAAGGACTACACACTCAATTACGAAATAGAAGCTTTGCAACTTCAAAAGCACATACAAACACGGTTCTTGACATTTTTATCTTTTACAATACGTGGAGACAAATCACTTTGTTCTCTGGCAATTGTTTCACGTTTAGGATCTAAGAGGAGGTAGAAAGCAATTTTCTAATGAGCTTCTTGGTAATGTGCTATCAGAAACAAAATAATGTCTGTTTCACATAAAGGCCCTTGGCCCCCCCCTATGGAATTAAAGTTCATAATGAGATTGTTTCACCTCCTAATTCTGATTGTGCATGTCACTGCTGCCTAAAGAAAGAGATGACTGGAGCAAATCCAGCACTAGTTTTGCAAATTGTGTACTTACTACATGCTAGGGCATTGTTTCCAATTGTGCATCCTTTCTCTAGTTCAATGGAGAGGGAGGAAAAAAAAGTCTACAGTTAGGAGATTTCCATCGTTCATGTGAACATGAAGTACCTCAGGTTGAGCTATCCATACTGTCCTCTGCCCAACACTATTTACTCATTGTTAACTGTACAAACTAGGTACTATGCTTCAAGTCAGGGAAGCTGCTATAAGAAGTCAGTTAGATAGTCTCACTTTGAACTCCACATAAAGTACAGGTCAAGATAAAACATGTAATAAATAATCATAAAGTGAAGTATAAAGTGATTTTTTAAAAGAAAAATAGAGGTAAAATTAAAAAGGGAAGATTTTACATACTTAAGAAGAATAAACATTATTTTAAGAACTGAGAATCAGGAAGTCGTCTATAAATGTCAGCTTTTCTCCTTGGAAAATTTTTGAAAAGAATAAAAACATTAAGGGTAGAAGACAATGAAAGTCAGTACAATAGGTGCCTGTGCAGGCAGGCTTTTTATTTTCACAAAAGATATTTTGGAAAATTAAACATGCTATAAATTAGATGGCCACATAATTTATTAAAAGAAAAAGCCTTAAAAATTTTGCACAGATAATGATTATCAATATCGCAAAAATAATACCAGAGATTTATAAACATTTGAGAATCTGGGTGTGTGCGTGGCTCAGTTAACCGTCTGACTCTTGGTTTTGGCTTAGGTTATGATCCCACAGTTCATGGGATTCATTTCTGTGTCAGGCTCCAGGCTGACAGCATGGAGCCTGCTTGGGATTCTCTCTAACCCTGTCATTCCCCTGCTCGCACATTCTCTCTCTCAAAATAAGTAAAGTTAAAAAAAAAGAGAGAGAATCTGTTGAAACCTGTGAACTTCCACCCCCCCCCCCAGCAGAGACACACATATAAACACCAATTTACACATAATTTCAGGCAGTTATTGGATCCCTGAATTCCTAAATCTCAGTTAGGGAGAGCTAATCTAAGTTATTAAGAAGCATAAAAATGATGGCTCGAGTTACTCACTGAACAGATGGGTAGTGAAGATATGATGGTGAGCAAAAAACTTCCAGATAAATGGAGGAAATAAGAAACCTCTCTCACATTCACACACATATACCCTAAGCAACTATTGTAAGAGCTAAAAAGTAAATGGAGTTACAAACGCTTATAGAAGGGATAAAAGGATAAAGTCAAACTCAGTTTTCCTGAGAAAATAACAAGTAAAGTAGAAATATGAAATGGACTAATGAGAAGAAAAGGAGTTTTGGGTACAAGGGAGAATACGCCCAAAGGAGGAGTAAGAGTGCGACGCTTCCTAGTAGAGGAAGGCCAGTGAGGCTGAAGTGGGGTGTGGGGTGCGAGGCAGTGGTGTACTAGAAGGGGGAGAGGGGACTGGTCTTGTTTAGGCAGGTTTTTACCAAAAGCAACAGGAAGCCATCAAATAGGCTGTAAGCAAGGGAGTCATGGGATTAGATTTCTATTTTGAAGCGAGCACTCACTGTAGCTGCACTATGGAGATCAGACTAGAGGGAGAGAAGAATCAAGGAAAATAGTTGGAAGGCTAGTAAGCAGTTCTGGTCAGAGATATAACTTGGACTGGGATGGGACGGTAATGAAAAAGTAATGGATTAAGATAGTGAACTCTTTTTCTGATACATTTCTTCCTTGGAGGAGTTATTTCATTTCTTTTACCAATTTTCTATGAGACGGTTTCTCCTAACTCCTATTTAACAGTAATGACATTAGCCATTTATCTGTCATATTTTATATATATATATATATATATATATATATATATATATATATATATATATATATTTTGTAATTCACGGTCTTTCTTAAATTTCAGGATATTTTGCCATTTTTATACGGACAACTCTATGCTTGTTTTTCCCTTTGCAAATTTTCCCTCCCATTTATTTTAAATTATAATGTATGTTTACAAATATATGCTAAGATCTTCAGGATTTCCCCCTTCAATGTATCTGTACTCCACTGCCAAGTGAAATCTAGACTCATTAACCTGGAAGTAGGGCAGTATGTAATATATTTTAGTTTAATTTCCGACTTCATCCACACGTTCTCATCAATGGAGAGTTACCTAGCCCTATACTACCCAAGGGGGTCCCTACTACCATCTCTTTTTGGTTTACACCAGTCCTTTTGCCTGGAATGCCTTTTTCCGTTCAGTGAATCACTGACTGCAATGCCAGTCTAAGATCCTTAAAGACAAAGAATAATCACTTCATTTAGCCTTCTTTGGAAACTTTTCTGCACTACTTGTCTTTCTGGGCATTATTCTATACCGTAGGCGGGTGCTGCTTACCCTTTCCTATCTGAGTTGCAACCTACAGGTTGCCTGAAAATAGAAAGTATGTCTACACACAACTGTGCAAGGTGAACAGTAGATCATGCTCATAGCAAACACAGAGCCACTGAATACAGGAAAAAAACCTCCTTTGCATTAGCTGGGAGGTCCTCATTTGATTCTTGCTTCTCCAGCTTACTTTAAATCTTCAGATGTCTTATGATTCCTTAAATAGAACCAGAAACTGGAAAGGGGATGGCGCTAGAAATGGTAGCCTAGTGACACAGACACGATACGTTAGCAGTGATAAGAGCAAATACCTGGTTTCAGACTGAATTTAAGAGAGAACGAGAGAAGAGGAGTTAGCGACAGCAAGTATAAACAACTCTTTTTAAAAATTTTGCTGTAAATGAAAGGAGAGAAATGGGACAGTAGTTGCAATAAGAAACGTGGTATTGAGTGTACCTCCTTACAAACGACACGATCTCACTGTAGATCAGGAATCTCTTAGTATAAGCTATAGTTCTTAACCTCCCGCCTTCACTTTCAGCACCCGATAAAAGGCAGGTAATGCTTAATGAGAGTTTACTAGCTGTCCAGCACCGTGCAAACACTTCCCATATTCCAATTAATTGCTCACAACATCCTTGCGAAGAAAGTAGGATCAAGAGCTTCGTTTTACAAACGCGGACAGTTACCATAAAGATTAAATGATACTCCCAACGTCTCAGAGATAAAAATTCATGGGGCCCAAGGGCAAGAGACAGGTCTCTTGCTTCAGCCACCTCGGAACCGTGAAGGGAAGTTACTGTGACCAGGCTCCGAGTTCCGGTAAACCTGCCTGGGCCCACCCAGCGGCTCCTTCAGCCGTACTCCTTACCCTCGCCCCCAGGAGACCACGCGCCTGTCAGAAAGACCCAAAGACCCGTTCGTGGGGGGAGGGAGGGTACTAAAGGGCAGTCCCACAAATTCCCAGACCTCGGCGCCTACCTCGTTATTGAGGTTTAGACTCCCCTGTTCAGCCATGGTGGGTTCAAGAAGCGCTGCGACTAGCACGTGAACTCTGCGAATCAAATCGCTGTTGCGTCGCCACGCCCCTCTACGGCACGCTCTGTGGCCCAAAACTCACCGACCAACCTTCCGCGACGACGCTTGAGGAGAAGGGAGATTGACTCTTTCGGGGACAGAACGGAAGTGAGTGGAACGACTTCCGGAGTGAAGTGCTACGCGCCGGAACTGCACGTTCCTATGGAAACCGAGCCTGCGCAGGTGGCTTAGAGGAGGCTCTAACTGTTGGCAAATTTGGGAGTTTTTTAAGATGCTTATTTATTTTATTATATTTGTTGGTAGACTTGGCTCGGCTGTTAAAGACCTTGTTTTTGTGTCCCAGTGGGGAGTGAAAAGACGTTTTATGAAAGGAACAGTTGAGTGACCAATTTTTGCACCGAATTTTTATCTGGGGTTTGTGAACATTCTTGCGCTTCTCACAAGGAGCCCTAATTAGATGCAGCTCTCCCCAACGCCCCCCCCCCCCGCCCCCCAGGCTCATACTATAGCTGAAGCGTGGACCTATTTTTTCTGCACACTGTAATAAGGTTTGAATTTAGGTAACGAACGTTTAAATAGATTTAATACTAATATAATAATAGTAATAACTGTTTAAGTAGATTTAAATAGATTTTTCCCTTTAGAAAAGGAAACAAATAATTGAACATTTGAGGAAAACTTTAAAAGCACGTTTGCAACTGCCTAAGGGAATGACTGTTTTGAAGTATTTGCCTGCAGGTTGAAGAGACATTAAGGAGTAAATCTGAATTAGATAATCTTTGAATTAATACTTAACACCTGGTAGTATTGATCATTAAAATGGGTCAGAGGCTGGGGCAAAAGCTTTACATGAATTATCTCCAAAATACAGACATGCGATGAGATAGGAACTATTCTTATTTTACAGATGTGGAAACTGACTTCGGAGGAGCCAAGGGTCTTACCCATAGTTTCCTAGCTGGGGCCAACCACTGACACAGGACTGAGGGAATGGTTACATAAATCTGCGGAGCCCAGTGCAAAATGAAAATGTAAGACCCCTCATTGAAAAAGTAGGAAAAAGGTGTTTTTGTTTTTGTTTTTGTTTTTTTCATTTCTTGCATGGTGTTTCTTGACCTGTCCTTTGTTTTTATTTGGTATGTAATGTAGTGTTCTGTCAAGCACAGGCATATTGGTGAATCTAGTGCAGACCTTTACAGGTGCCTGGGACCTGTACCCCAGGACTCAGGGTAGGATGCGTGTTTTGTAACAAGATGGCAGCAGTTGCTGAGCAGAGGCAGGAAAGTGGGAAGCCGGAGAATCCAACTGGAATATGTGGGAGGCAAGACCAAAAATGATCCAGGACTAAACCCTTGAGATATGTTTCATTGTCACACTGGACTTCACTTACAAAACTCAAATTCACAGATAAAATTGACAATTTTAAGACTGATGAAAGAACATTTAAGCTAGTCCTCCTTAGGCGCCTCTGTCCAAAAAAGACAGCTGTGTCCAGAGTCTGTGCTCTTAACTGATGATTCTGTATTCAAATTACATTAACTCAGACTTGTATTGTGGTTGTTTTTTTTTCTTCTTTTTTTAGTTTATTGTATGATTTGGGCACAAATCATTGATGGTTGACTTCCTCTTTGAATAATGTTGCACAAAGGTAGTTTTGCCATTAATAAGCCATACACTAAATTGTAATTGTCTCCTTAGTCATCTGTTTCTCTTTCTTAAAGCTGAACTCCTGGAATGTAATGGCTTCTTCAACCTCGGTAGGTAGTAGGCACTCCATGCATAAGTACGTAGGAAAGGGCATCTTAAAGATAAGTGTAGAGCTTTATGGAAAATATGTATTTTAACTTGGGACAAGGTGTTTTTATGATTCCATAATAATTCAGAAAATGTATTCTTAATATGAAGTTTGTCTGTAGTTCTTAAAGGCCCTGTAGTGTTTTCTCTGGACGACTCCTCTTGTCCAACACTTCAATCTTCTCAGGTTCAAGGTTTGTTTTCTACCTTTTCTTGGCCCAGGCTCTCTCCTTTGCCTTTTCACATGCCAGATCTGCTTTCTCAATGGCTACTTTTCAAGACTGGATTAAGTTCCATCCATCCTTTTAAAGAATCCTTTCCGTAACTCCCAACAGAAGTTAATTTTTTTTCATCAGCACCTCATTTTTTATATTACTTACAATAGTCTGACTTGAAATTTCTTCTGTAAAAACTATTCTCATACATTATAAGCTTTTAGCAACCTTAGATGCTCATTTTAAACTACTAGTAGTTTTCCATTGTCCCTGATACATCGCTAACAAGTCAAACCATTTCCCCCTTTTGATGGTACAATCTCAAAAATTATCTTGATTCTTTGCAAAGATGGTTCTACTAACCTGCTCTTTTAAGCTACATGCATTTCCTCTAGTAATAACAATGTATTTGTATTAATCAGGGTACAGGTTTCTCTGGAAAGCAACACATGAAAACACCTCTTCCTTTTATTCCTGAAGTGTTGACCTGGATCAGTTAAATGCTGCCAGATACATGAAAGAACAATTCTATTATCATTAAAAGCAACTACTGTGAGACCTCTTACCTCTTTATTACAGTGTTCCAATTAGTGGAAGGAAGGATCCAACAACATGTTCAATGGGAATCAAGTTTTCCATTTTTAGGTTTCTCAAGAGTTTGTCAAATCACACTATTTTTGTCTATGTGGGTTGCCATAACAAAATAACACATATGGGGTGGCTCAAACAACAGAAATTATTTTCTTAGAGTTAGGAGGGTACAAGTCCAAGATCAAGGTGGCATCGTGTTTGTTTCTGGTTGAAGTTCTCTTCTTGGCTTGCAGTGGCCACTTCTTGTTTTGTCCTCATGTGGCCATTCGAATGGACACACCTAGAGGGAGACTTTTGTGGTGTTTCTTGCTTTTCTTTTAAGAATACCAATTCTGTTGGATTCAGGCTCTACCTTTATGACTTCATTTCATCTTAGTTACCTCCCTAAAGACTTTATCTTTAAATACCAACATTTTGGGGATTTTAGCTTCATTGTATAGGTTGGAGTAGGGGTAGAGGACACAATTGAGGCCACTTTCTTTGAGAAAAGAAAATTACCTAAAAAGTAATCTTTTCCAGGGCACCTGGGTGACTCAGTCAGTTAGGCATCTGATGCTTGATTTTGGCTCAGGTCATGATCTCAGGATAGTGGGATCGAGCCCTGCATCTGGCTCTGCTCTGAGCAGTAGCCTGCTTGAGATTCTCTCTCTCTCTCTCTCTCTCCCTCTCTCTCTCTCTCTCTCTCTCTCTCTGCTCCTGTCCCTGACTCATGCTTTCTCTAAGGACTTTAAAAAAAATTTTTAAAGCAATCTTTTCCTTATCTAACGTGCCCATTGATCTCTGTTTCTATCATTAGATATTGGGTAACAATTGATATTAGGACATTTGCTAAGTGAAATAAGCCAGACACAGAGGAACAAATACAACATTAAATATGTACATTATGAATTGAAAGCAGTCATATTCAAAGAAGAAGGACTGGAATGGCGTTTGCAAGGGGTTGGAGTGAAGGAAATGTGGATGGACAGGTATTAGTCAAAGGGTACAGAATTTCATTATATAAGATGAATAAGTCCTAGAGATCAACTATGACGCATAATGCCTATAGTTAACAATATCATATACTTAAGAATTGCTATGAGGATAGTTCTTATGCTGAATGTTTTTATCCTCAAAAAGAAAAAAAAGCATTAAAGAGGGCAGGATAAACTTTTGGAGATGATGAATATGCTAATGGAATAGAATGTGGTTATGGCTTCATGGTATATACTGTGCTTACCTCCAAAGTTATTAAGTTGAGTGTGTTAATTGTGTACAGTTTTTTGTAGATTAATCTTACCTTAGTGAAGTGCTTTGAAAAAAGAAAGTTATGGGCTGGTACTAACAAGGTGATTGTAATGCTCCGCCTTTCTCTTACTTGAATGAGTGGGTAAAAGAGAAGTTTTGGGGAATCCTTTCACTTTTTAAGAATGTGGTGTAATTTATAATCTTTATAATCTGATGAATTTGTACTCAAATTACATTTGAACAGTTAGTAATTCACTCACAGGAGATTGTAGTATAGTTGGGTGTTTCAGTGCCAACTGTTAACTACTGCATTAAGTTTTTGCTTTTATGGCTCTGCACTTTGAGTTCTCTATCCCTGGATGGCAGTGTTGTTCTCCAAATTTGACACTACAATTGAAATTTGGAAAGGTAGGGGCACCTGGGTGGCTCAGTCAGTTAAATGTATCAGACTTTGGCTCAGATTTTGGGCTCTATGTTGGCAGTGTGCGGCCTGCTTGGGATTCTTGCTCCCTCCTATCTCTCTGCCCCGCCCTTGCTCATGCTTTCTCTCTCTTAAAATAAATAAGTAAAACCTTTAAAAATTTTGGAAATGTATAGAAAGCAATCTAAGTAAATGGCTTATGACAACATTTTTTAAATTAGAAAGAAAACAGTTGAATCTATCAGATTTTGTATTTCTTTAATGACTAAGATTAACTGCTCAGTTTTTAATTTTTGATTTGAAGTGAATTGCCAACAACAACCAACCCTTTAGGTGAACTGCTAATGGGTTTTTTTAAGATACAACTTTATGTGTATGTATATATAAAGATATAAATATACACACACACACACACACACACTGAAGAGCGTAATTGGTTAGTATATAGAAGGCAGGTAATTCGCAAGTTCCTAGGCCAATATGTTTACTAAATTAATCCTATAACAAATTGCTTTTTGCCTAGATTTTATTTTAATTTTTATGGAGTGTTTTGAATAGATTTGTTATTATATCTGTGGGAAATCTAAAGAAAAGTTTGTACTTTAGGAATTTTAGATACTAAAATTTGAAAAAAACTGGTTAATGTTACATAATCAAATTTTACAAAATCTCAGGGAATGAGCTGACACTGAGTTAGCAATTTAGTATTTTGGCTAAGAGGTTTAGCTCTGGAGTCAGACTATCTGACAACAAAGTTTAATTCCATTTTTTAATAACTGTATGCCCTTGGGCAAGTTATGTAAGCTCTCTGTGACAGGTTTCCCTTATAAAAATGAGAATGATAATCAGCCTCATAGGATTGTTGTGATGATTAAGCAAAAACACAGTGTAGTTTCTTAATGAATATTTACCTCTCAATAATTTAAACTGCTATTATTTTCCATTATCTCATTTCATCTTGACAGAAACTTTGTAAGATAGGCATAGTACGTAAGAGGGAGTTGTGTCTTATGAATAACAAATATTCCTGAGGTCAGAGAGGTAATAAGAGGGCAATCCAAGTCTCTTGACATAAAATCATTGGTGGCAGTTTTATAACAATTCCATGATATGAATGTATAAACTACATTTATAATTTATGACTACCATGCCATTCTTTCCCATTCATCTAATTATTTATTGATTGTTCAGTAATTAAAGACTGAATACACTTTATAAACTATAAATCCCTTCCTATATGATTTGTTTTTTTTTTAATTAGTTGCCAGTTAACCCAAGATAAGCTCAAGATTATGCAACAAAGCCTATAATGATTTAAGTTGAGAAAACATTATTAAAGCCCTGTATATTCACTTTAAATTTATGGCTGTGATTCACTTTAATCAACATTGTGGAGCATCTATTGTGCAAACCGGTGTACTGGTTTCAATAGGAGATAAATGATTAAGTCCTTGTGCTCTCCATGTTTACCATGGACTTACGGAATAATGACTTTAATAATTCCAATGCCAAGACCAACTATATTGAGTGCCATATAAAGACTATTACAGGGAAGTGAGAGAACAATTTGATTAGAAGACTTCCTAGAGGAGATAGGTTTTGAGCTCTATTTTGAAAGAAGGGTGGCCCTTAAATAGGCAGCTATAGAATAGGGAGAGAATTCTCAGCAAAGGAAATTAGTCATATAAAAGCAAGGTGGCAAAAGACATTGTATTTCATGAAGTAATACAAAGGATTTGTCACACTTTCTTAAAGTTTTTAAAAACATTGTTAGGCATAGAAATTAAAACCTTTTAAATTTCTTAAGCGTATTTCCCCAACACACCCCTTAAAATGATAGTTCTCTTAAAGTTACTGAAATTTGTAAAAAGTGAAGCAAAATCTTTTAAGGCAAAAATCATACTTTATGAATCTTAATAGACTGGGAGAAGCAGGTCTCGAAATACCTGAGGATTTATACATTTGTAAGTGACTGAGTAATATTTAAGGGATATTTTGCTGTAGTTATATTTAAACAATGAGATGGAAATTTGGGACAGAATAAAGTGAATGGTGTAAAAGCCTGTTCAGAGAAAACATTTTTTATTTGTAGCAGATATTTCGGTCACTTGTCCATTGAGGCCGAGAGAGTGATAGAGTGTATAGGCTGGGGAGTTGCCTTTAGCTGGTCATTTAGCCTCTCTTTGAAGGAATGCCAGTTTTGTTTCTGGTGAGGATTAGGGTTGGAGAAAGAAGCTCTGTTATTTTCCCCAACTCCTACTCAAGATTCTCTAAAGTGCTGTCTCTGCTTCTTCACTTTTCAGCTGTTCCTCAAAGCCCTGCTGTTTGAATCCCTGTTACCACTCCACTGAAACTGTGTTTGTCACTGTTACCAGTGACCTCCCAGGTGCTCACTGTACTTTTGATTGTTCACAATATGAGATATCACCCCTTTCTGTCGCCGGGATTGACTCACCTGAATGTGTTGGCTGAGCCAGTGACCCCCTTCCTCTTTTGTCTTCTCACATTTATCATTGTCTAAGCTAGAAGCCTTGCCAAATAGATGGACTATGTAGAGGTTGCTTCATGCTAGACTTTTTCATACCTTACCTTGGTCATGTGAATACTATTGATTCAAGAGAGAGTTACCCAGCCCCACTGGTGATAGTGCTGGACTTGAGATCTGCCTATGTTCATGTCTGTAACAACTACTTTAGAGCGCAGGGAAGTTCCAAGCAAGGGCCAGGGTATGGGAGAGGTCAGCTCTGGATGCAAGAAATGAGGGAAGGGGCAAGAATTTTTCTGGAGAAAATTTAAAATTATTTACAATCCTGACTAAAGTCAACCTGCTTCTATTATCACCATGCACTAGAAATGCTAAAAAAAAAAAAAAAAAGTGATAAAACTCTCCTCACTGAACAAATATTTTGTCTGTTCTAAATAATTACCACAGTTTTACTATTAAGTTTAAAAAAATGTAGGGGCGCCTGGGTGGCTTGGTCGGTTAAGCGTCCGACTTCAGCTCAGGTCATGATCTCACGGTCCGTGAGTTCGAGCCCCACGTCGGGCTCTGTGCTGACAGCTCGGAGCCTGGAGCCTGTTTCGGATTCTGTGTCTCCCTCTCTCTCTGCTCCTCCCCTGTTCATGCTCTGTCTCTCTCTATCTCAAAAATAAATAAACGTTAAAAAAAAAATTAAAAAAAAATGTAGATGTAAGCTTCAAAATTACCACACTTTTATTAACTTTAATAAACGTATCTTATATGAAAGTAAGTTGGAGAACTGCCAGGTATGTAATTGGCCTCTGATACACATAGACTCAGATACCTATTCGGTAGTAAGTTTGTGATTGTTTGGAATCAGCTGAGCACACTTTTCAACACAGCTGATTTGCAGTCTCTGTGATACTATATATTCCCACATTTAATAGCTTTTGGAGTAAATGATAGAATAATAGCTGTGAATTTTGTAGTTCTCTATTTTTTTTCTGATGTGAAGTTTTAGGTGAGATGTATCAGATTAAAAAATTTCAGAAAGCTGGAATCATCCTTGAATGTTGTACCATGAAATGCCAAGCTTTAAAATCATTTCTTGAAAAGAGGCATACAGGAAATGTGGAAAGTGATATGAACCATGCAACACCAACAAGTGAAAAAAGGTAAGAGAACGGACATTCACATAGAAAAAAGAATCAAATTTCAGAGAAGAACGGGAGAAGAAACAACAGAAGATGCTGGTTAGCAGAGCAGAATAGCCATAGGTGAATGCCTCAAGGGTTTTCACTAAAAATGGACGCTTGCTCTGAAACAGTGGATTAAATAATGTGTGTTATCCTTCAGCCAGTTTCTCTGATTTTTGCAGAAGAAGAAAATGTGTAGTTGTAAACAGTATTATGATAAACCAGAAGTTTATGATGAATTTTAATGTGAAAATATTTTAGTGGAAATATTTTTAACTGGAACCATTTAGCATACATCCTGAAGAAACAGAGACATGGATAATATTACAGTTTCTGGAATTTATTGTGAATGAGATTATAATGATTCACTGCCAAATATTTTCTAAGGTTTAAGACTTAGACTAGTAGCATATAGGTACATGTCGCTTCTTGTGAAAGAAACATCAACATTAAAATTAACTGAAAGTGTTCTTGAGCTATAAGTGAAGAGAAATGGACAAATATGGCTATATTATCTATTAAACACGAATATATGAAGATCAATTTTGTATAAAGTTTTTGATAAATATGCAGAGAAGTTCAAGCTTGAAAATAAAAATAATAATATTATCATTGAATGCTCTGACAGACCAATATCTAGTAATAAATTTTCAGCTTTGTAGTATATTAATGTAGTTAAAAAGTATGGTTTCAGTTGAGGAATGAGCATAATTCTGACATGAATATTGATTGGTATTTTTATTTACATTAGTGAGTAGATGAAAGCGAAAGTAGTGAAGATATATGCTGAAACTTCATTTGTTCATAAATGACAAGAGCACTTCTCACTGAATTGGCTATGGTTTTTGATTACAGGAAGAACATTGCACTATCCACAGTGAATGACGTAGACAAAGCAAACTTTTAAACTTAATCTGTGTTGTTAAAATTTTCTCCTTCGTTGTCATAAGGTTAGGGTCAATCAATAAAACAGTTAAGCGAGCCCTGATTTGTGGTATTTGCTCTTATTCGAAGTGTAAGTGCTCCCCCACTGTTACCTCTTTCAAGCTGCTAAGGAGATGTCCCTGAGTGGGGTGGAGATCAGAAGAGATTTGCAGTAACACACTATTTTATGGAATCCACCATGAAGATCAATCAGTCATAAGCTCAGGAATATAGATGATAGTATGATGTAAAAAAATTAGGAATGTTATCCATTTTTTATTTTTGGGTCTCTTTTGCCTTTATTTCTAATATAATTTATTAAAGTTTATATAAATTGACTGTTAATGATACCTGTGTTTTACAACAGATTATATTCTTTTTTTTTTTTTCCTTTTTGGTGTATTTTTACTCATTGAGGGAGCTCATCTACCCTGAATATTTCAACTTTCTTTTGAAACATTTCCCAAATTATATTTGGCATAAAACTTCACATTGATAGATCTGGCTAGGAAAATGGTTCTCTAATGAAATACATTTAGAATTTGTATGATTCATAATATAAAGTAACATTCATAATGTAAAGTAAATCCTATGATAATTCTAATGTAAAGAACCCTCTCAATCATCTTTAAATTAGTTCTTTCCAGTCTCATTGGAGCATAAGTCATATCGTGTTGTAGTTATTAAATCTACTGAAACTTTGTATACTACTTTGGGAAATATTGTCATAAAAGTTGTAAGTCCCCAGTATGTGTATATATCTGATCCTTCTTTTTACCTGAACTCTAAAACTCAATATCCAACTGTCTCATACACCCAGAATTTCTTCAAGATTGTATATTCAGTATTAGGCTCATTGCTATGTCAGTGATCTCAAGTCAAAGGCCAGTGAAGCACACTTATGGTTTAAAAAGTTGGGACTATTACTTGTTGCAATGTGGAAGAATGTACAACATAGTGAAGTGTAGGATGTCTCGCTGAGGGGATGTTAGAACTTACAGGATTTGGATTTAGTCTGAGTAATTTTGGAGGAGATCTAAGGAAGCAAGGAATAGCTGTATATTGGGTATTTTCAGAAAGCAGAGAGAAAATCTATGATTAGGTATCTCAATAAATTTTATGTATTGGAAGGGAGTGAGGATAAAACTGCATTTGGTAAATAAGTAGTAGTCACTCATTTTGGCTGAGGGAGGGGAATATTTGGTATTTTGTAGGTTTCATGATGATTATCTTTTTGTCTTAGTTATGGTCTCAGCGTTGCTTTGTTTGATGTTCATGTTTGGTGAGATTGTTAGCATCCACGAGCAGATCATAGCTTCACTGTAAATATGAGATGGATGTGTAGTAACACTTAATCCAACCTGTGAGTTTCAGAGCAGGTCACCTTATCAGGAGCTGCTTTTTTCCTCCTCTGATTTTTTTTTTTTTTATAGTACCTCTTTGTTCTGTCTTATTTACTGGCACAGTCTCAGTCATCTAAACAAGAAACATTTGGTTAACTATAATCTCTTATGTTCTTATCCCTGATATTTTAGTAGATTATTAGCCATCCATCTCTCAGAAGTATCTGTGAGATGTCTTTCCAATTCATTCCTGCTCCCGTTGTGTCACTGTTACATTGAGGCCCTCTTTACTTCTCATCTGAACTCTTGTAATTGCCAGCAAACCTGTTTTCCTGATTTTAGTTTTACAACCAAGCATAAGCATGTCACTAGCTATTATCAGTGTTCTTTCCAAAACAAAAATAAGATTATGTAGGGGCGCCGGGGTGGCTCAGTCAGTTGAGCGTCCAGCTTCAGCTCAGGTCACGATCTCACGGCCCGTGAGTTCAAGCCCCGCGTCGGGCTGTGTGCTGTCAGTTCAGAGCCTGGAGCCTGCTTTGGATTCTGTGTCTCCCTCTTTCTCTGCCCCTCCCCCACTCACCCTCTGTCTCTCTATCAAAAAATGAATAAATGTTAAAAACATTTTTAAAAATAAGATTATGTAGTTCCTCTACTTTATAACCTCTAATGGCTCATTTTGTTTATACATTTTGTTATGCATAGTATAAGCACCTAGCTTCCGTTTAAGGTCCTTGACGATGTGATACATCTTAACTTTACAATCTCACTTCATACCAGTCCTAACAGTCGCATTGTATGATCTGTGTCCCAAAATTTATTCAGTAAACTTTTGTTGAAAGTCTTTATTGCGTGCTTTCACTGGACCTGTTATCTTCCTTAAATAACTTTCAAAATTATATGGCCAATAATGTGCTTGTTTAGTATCTGTCTCCTTACTAAACTCTAAGCTCAGTGTCAGCAGGTTCCAGGGGTAGTTTGGCTACCTATTTTACTCTCTAGCATCTAGCAAAATACCCAGGCTATTAATAAAGACTATTGTGTGATTTTTGTCCCCCAGAGTTATGTAGCAGTGCAGGCTGAGACTGAGTACCTGGTTGTATTCAGAATATTTTAAACAGAAAAGAGTCAGACTTTCTGAATACCCAAGACTATTATTAATAGTAAAAGACGAATAAAAAGTTGCATCAGTGTGACCATAATGGCAGATTGAGCAATGGATTAAATGAATCCTCGGGGTGCCTGGGTGGCTCAGTCAGATGAGCGTCTGACTTCTTTATTTTGGTTTAGGCCATGATCCCAGGGTTGTGTGATTGAGCTCTACATTAGGCTCAGTGCTGGGCATGGAACTTGCTTAAGATTCTCTCTCTCTCGCTCTCGCTCTCACTTCCTCTGCCCTTCTCCCTCGCTCACATGCTCTCTCTCTCTCAAAAAAAAAAAAAAACACATACACATAAAATCCTTAAAAAAATGTAGAATTTAGGTAATACAGAATGATTGTAGGTTAAACTGGCTTTTTGACTCAATGTTGCATAGATCCTGAATATAAGAATTCTAAATTGATGTACCGAGTGAGATCTTTTCAAGGTTGAGCAAGCTAGAATTTGATGAATAACTAGATTTTGCCAAGACAATATTTAGCTAGATTTAAGATCCATGTAATGGAAATAAAAACGTTTCTATATCTAGTACAGTTGACCCTTGATAACATGGTAGGTGTAGGGACACCAACCCCTACACATTCAAAATCCACTTATGAAATTGATCCCCAGAAACTTACCTATTAATAGCCTTTTGACCGGACGGCTTACTAATAATAGTTGGCTAACACATATTTGTACATTATGTGTATTATATACTGTATTTCTAGAATAAAGTAAATGAGAGAAAATTTTCAGAAAATCATTGGGGGAAAAAATTACTTTTATAGCACTGTGCTGTATTTATTGAATAAAATCTGTGTGTAAGTATACCCTCCCATTGTAAACCATGTTGTTCAAGGGTCAGTTGTACTAGTATTAAAATTTATTAGCTCTCTGGCCCTGGGTTAGTCATTTCATTTTCCTGAATCTCAGGATCCTTACCTGTAGAACTAGGGTAGTGGGTGGATGCTCTATGTAGACTATCTTAATTCCATCAGATAAAAGGTGTCCCTGTACACCAAATGCTTTTGAAGTCCATCCCACACATCTTGCATGAAGTGGAATACCCTCATTTTGTTCTAATTAACCTAAAGGAATTATATATCAAGGGTAATTTAAGGTGTTTCCTACTTGTCACTTCTATTTAAAAGCATAAATCTTATCCAGTGAAAGATCAAAGTAGGTCTTTGAGGGGTTCAGCATGCATAGACTTAGCTCCGGGGCACTAACCTCTTTATTCACTATTGCATTCCCCCGTACCTTATCTTTAGTTGGTCTTACTTTGCTTGGAAATATTGATTGGAAATATTGATTGCTGAGCTTTCTAGTTTCAGTCTAGTTAGCTTTCTAGTTCCCAGTCTCTAGATTGGTAATTCTATAATTGTGGCAGAGATTGAGAGTTCCTCATCTGATACTGCAAAACAATCATTGATTGATTTTAAGGTAGGACAGCTAAAAATATACTCAGCCATCCAGAATACAGACTCTGTTTTAGCCTCCTTTACCAATATCTCTGACCAAAAGGATATAAATGTAAGTTGTAGGTACACTTTATGTTGAAGTGAATGTACCTCCTGTTCTTCCTCCTTACCACTGGCTGGAATGTTGACATAATGGCAGGGCTCCAGCAGTATTTAAAAATATACAGATGAAGGCCACATACATAATGGTGAGCTCAAAATTTGGAAGGAATATAGGTCCCTAACTACTTCATTGAATGGTTATACCAAATCTGGACTTTTCCTTGAGTGAAAGAAATAAAAAACAAAACTTAGGTGTTTGAGTCCCTGTAAATTTGGGTTTTATATAACAATAGGGTGAACCTGATTTTGTCTGATGTAATGATAATGGTAAATGCTTATTTATTTTGAAAGGGAGAGAGTGCATGTGCATGCACACAAGCGGGGGAGGGGCAGAGAGAGGGAGAGAGAGAAAATCCCAAGCAGGCTCTGAGCTGCCAGCACAGAGCCCAATGTGGGGCTTCATCCCACAAACCTGTGAGATCATGACCTGAGCTGAAATCAAGAGTCAGAAGCTTACCGACTGAGCCACCCAGGTGCCCCGATAATCGTATTTTTAAAAATTCTGTTCACTTATCTACTCATGTATTACTTTCCTTCCCAGTCATTTTTCTTGTTGTTTAGTCTATATCTGTCCTATAAAAATGCTTATATTTTTGTGTTCTATAGCTGGAGGGTATCCTAAGTTTTGATGAAGCAAAGTGTTGTTTCAAACTATTAAAGATCAGGTTAGAAAAACACCATAAATAGATCTATATTCATTTGTTTGCTTTCTTTCAGGGATTACAGCCCTGTGCTGCCTGTTACCTAATATATGAAAGTTATATATAAGTTACATATGAAATTCCATATATTTTATTCAGTTTTCAAGTTGTTTACAACAGAAAGTGAAAGGAACAGCTTTGAATCCAAATGACAGCCCTGCCTTAGTTTAAAGCTAGGTTCTCTTTTCTGCTTATTATGGATCTTTGATAAGAAATACAATTGCTGAGAAGTCTGTTTTGCTTGCTGTTTGCTATGAGCATTGTGAGACCTTTCCTGATTGTAACCCGCTGTGTAGTAGAATGGGCTGTAAAACTTCCTAAATGTAGTCTGATATGTAATGGAATGAGTGATTGTACATAAACTAACCGGCATTTCTCGCTTCTGTAAACCTGCTTGCTTAGCACATTCCTCTCCTACCCCCTTCCCCCTTTCTTCCTCCCGCCACAAGTAACGGACAAAGCCTTCCCGCCAAAGGACAGACAAAGGACGCCCAATCAGAGAACAACAAATGTCCTTACTTTAAAATCAACTAATCAGGCCCCTCATAATTTGAAACCTCCCCTGTGCTATTTGTCTCTGCCTATAAAAACGCTATACCAACCCTGATCGTGGCCTCTTGCGTCACCGGCGACGAGTGCGCAGAGGACCAGGTTCGAACCTGCAATAAACGACCCTTGCCGCTTGGCTTTGACTTACGACTCTGGTGGTCTTTTGTGGGAAGTTTTGGAACTTCAGGCATTACAAAAGTAATCCCAGACCCTATTATTCTCTCAAGGTTGAGAGATGAATGTCCTCCCTGCCTTTTTTTTTTTTTTTTTTTTTTTTTTTTTTTTTTAGTGTTCTCAATGTCAGTATTAATTATACTTCTTCTGCACAACAGGATGTATTTTATGAGTATTTGCATTTTGAAATTATTTTATTGTCTTATTTTAAGAACTAAAATACTTCCTAGATACCATGGTGTCATGGTATTTAATTTGTCCTCTAACCCTTATGTTTCTTATGATTTGGTACTTAGATCTGGAGGCTGAATGGGACTCTAACTCTTGAAAATAAAAACACTTCATCAGTAAGATTGTGTACTTCCATTCGAAGACATGGGTATTTGACTCCTCTGTGAAATTAGTACCTATTTTGATCATTATCTAGCTCTATTAATTTCTTAATGGTTCAAAAATGGTGATAATTTAAGTGCATTATTTGGTATTTATTTAGGCGATATCCTGCTTCTATAAAGAGAAACTTTTCCTTCTCAACTATTTTGTTATCTTAGGATATGATCGTGTAGAAGAGGTGGGATAAATACTAGATAGCCTTTATCAGTTTTAAAAATGAATTGGTTTGCTAGCATAATAAAAAAGTTGACTAAGGAGTTTTCTGTTTTTTGTTTGTTTTAATACCTATTTTAGAAAGTAAGCACCAACTTTGGGGGAAAAAAATCTACCTATCTGGGTTCTTAATCCTGCTCTGTTGACCAGGTGGTCAGGGAATAAGTAAGGGTAGGTCATGTGATATAAGAAGGTACATGTAAGCTGCTCAGCAACTTTCTTTCTCTTTTCCTAGGTACAGTCAGACAAATTGAAATGTTACTGCTCCTTGATGGTTTTTCCTTTCTTCCTTCCTTCCTTCCTTCCTTCCTTCCTTCCTTCCTATCTTTCCTAGCAGAAAAAGTAACAGGAACGAAAATCATAAAGAAAAAATAGGATTTTTTTTCCGCAGAGGGTTTCGAGTTATCTTGAGGTGGAGATTCACAGACCAATCAGGTTGCTAGGAGAGGCTGCAGTTAGGCTGCAGTTTGATCAGACATATTAATTGCCCAGAGTGAACTAGTATAGAAAGACTCAGAGAGGGAGAACCAACTGTATTTTAAGACACCGAAAAGTTAAAAACAAAACAAAACAGGAAAACCAAGTTCTTTTACTAAATTCCGGAAGTAATTGCTGGGCTGAAAACTGGAGGCAAAGGAAAGAACGTTAGAGACAATAGGCTGTAGGATTCAGAGAGATCAAGATCAATTGTAAAGTCAAAGGGCCTAAGATAATTGCTTTAAAAGAGTTGGAGAATCCAAAGGT
This sequence comes from Panthera onca, assembly GCF_046562875.1. Lineage (NCBI taxonomy): Eukaryota > Metazoa > Chordata > Mammalia > Carnivora > Felidae > Panthera > Panthera onca. The sequence continues at coordinate 139,084,508 of NC_138339.1, forward strand.
TATTTTCATTGAGCCATTTACACAAGACTTGACAGAAAGATGTGAAAGGAAGAAATTCTTAAAATACTGAAGTGCTCAGTGTTTAATTTATTCTGGGGTGACCTAATTTGTTTCAGATTTTGGGGATGTGGTTGATTATATATATTTGATTATATGCTGATTTAAATTCTGTATATATCTTTATTAGAATAGAACCCAGTTTTAAATGGAGTTGTTCCAGTTTTGCTATTTGGATGATAAAAAGACCGTTAATTCTAGGTGCACCTGGGTGGCTCAGTCAGTTGAGCATCCGACTTCGGCTCAGGTCATGATCTCACACCTTGTGAGTTCAAGCCCTGCGTCAGGCTCTGTGCTGACAGCTTGGAGCCTGCTTCTGATTCTGTGTCTCCCTCTCTCTCTGCCCCTAACCCACTCGCATTCTGTCTCTGTCTCTCTCAAAAATAAATAAACATTAAAAAAATTTTTTTAAAAAGGCCGTTAATTCTAATAGTGGTTAAATTAAACAATCATGAACAATACCTCTTGTCAGAAATGTTAGATGGAAGAATAGCAACTGCTTGTCAGCATCATCAGCCTGCCATGTTAAAAACTACCTTCTCTATTTTCAAAGTAGAGATTCAGCAGTACCAATGCAGGGCTACAACCAGACTCTAAACACTACAATTCTTCCAGTTGCCTGAGTTTTATTATATTGGTTGTAGCTAAGCAGAATTATATCTTACTTAGCATATGTGCAATCATCAATGTAAGAAATACTAATAAATAAATGAAAGAAACCTCCCCCACCCTCAGGTTGCAAATGTAAGAGCGGCCAAAAGAGCAGTAGTGTAAACAGTGTGCCATGTCAGTGGAGACAGATCAGCAAGGTTGAATGGGTAGAACAAAAGTATGTAATCAGAAATCATGAAAAAGTCTGAAAAGAAGTTGTATTTCATGGGAGAACTCCAAATGTTTCTTATTCCTTCTAGTATGTCAAATCCAAGTAGTGACAGAGTAGTTTAAGTAATGTCAGTTTTGGTTATAATTTTGACAGTGTACTAGATCTATCTATCTAGTCTAGAATACTGTTATTTAAACAGAAATGGGAAAAATGGACTCATGAATTTGGGAGAATGATGAATCACCCATGTTTAATAATTTTATGTCAAAAAAGAAGTGTAAAGCTATGGTTTTAGATGTGAATTTCACCTTATGAAGATTTTTGCAAGGCAGTTTCCACAGCAAAGACATGGCCTTTCTGTTTCAGATAAATGTGACAATTTTTTTCACTTTTCAGGAAGTGGACTTTAAATTTTCATGTTATCATTTTTAACACAAGAAATCTTCATCATATTTTTAAATGTAGGAATTAATTACAATGTATGGTTGTATATTCTTAATAAAAACTGATTTCTACTTGGATCTACTATCAAAGATATTTTATGCCCTCAGAATATTGGAACTTGTTGCCAAAAAATTTTTTAAATGCATGTATGAAATGATGCTAAACTTTTAATTGAAGAGACAGATTTTCTAATGGTCATACATATTTAATGTATTTACTAGAGTTTAAGTCCATTTTTCATTGGCTTTGCACTGAGGTTTTCAGAATAGCACCATTCTGGTGTGACAGCCAAAAAATTAGGTCATCACTGCTTGTGGGATAAAGGAAATGTGTGAATTTCTAGGTTGATACAAGCAAAGGTATTGGAATAACATTAAGCTTTCTTTGATTCAACTCTGCAGCCATTCTAAGTGAAGACCATGCTTCCCATTTTGTTGCCTCCATAATATATCAAGATCTAATAGTAATAGGCTCATAATGAAAATGTTATGGCTCTTAAAAGTATTACTAAACTGGAGCACCGGGGTGGCTTAGTCAGTTAAGTGACTGACTTTTGATTTCAGCTCAGGTCATGATTTCACAGTTCATGAGCTTGAGTCCCATATCAGACTGTACATCTAGTAGTATGGAGACTACTTGTATTCTCTCTCTCCCTCTCTCTTCACCCCTCTGCTCCTCACGCTGTCTCTGTATCTCTCAAAATAAATGAATAAAGACTTATAAAAAAGCATTACTAAATCAAAAATGTTCAGATCAGAACTACACTTTTTTACCTATTTCCTTATTTTAACTTATTGAGTGTTATATCTTTCAAGTGAAAATCTCTCATAATAATTAATCCTATAAGTCTCCCTTGTTTTTCATGCTTCTCTCATACTGATTTGTGTTCTTTGATTGTAATGTTTGGGCTAGCAGTGGACAGGCAGCAAATGATCAATTCAGTATTTTAGTTCAGTGTTGAAAACTGCTAAAAGCTATTTCCCAATCCTTGTTCACTTTCTGATTCTGTAACCCAAATGTTACTATACACATTCACATTTGCATTCAAGCTCATGTTACAAAAGCAATTTATTATACTTTCCCTAATCAAAGCCTTCTCACTTCCTTTAAATCCCCCCAATATCCATTACTTCCTGTGTATTACCGGCTCCATGATCATCCCAGATACCTGAGTCTGTCATGAATTTTTCCCATTATCTTGCTTTTTGCATAAATTGCTGTAGCTTTTTTTTTTTTCCCCCTGAAGCTTGGTCGTTTTTCCTAAAGACATCTCATATCTCTCCATGCTTCTCCATCCCTACTGCCACATTTATAGCTGAGGCATTAATCATTTATCACCTGCTCTAGGAACAATCCTCTTAGCTGGACTTTTTGTTTCTAGAGTGACATCATCCAATTCAGGCCATACTGTGTCCAAGGTAATCTTTGTTACAAGGTTATACATTCTTCAATGGTTCCACACCTCTTACAGGATAAGTTTTAAACCCCACATGGCATATAACACCCTGCTTCTGTGTATAGCTTCAACCATTAGAACTCTCACCTTTGCACTTTATACACCACAAGTGTTCAACTACCTGTAATCCCTGAAACATTCTACTGTTAAGAGCCTCTGAGCATTTGCTCAGTCTATTTACACTGCTTGGAAATCTCTTCCCTGCCTGTTTACCTGATAAATATCTACTCTTTCTGCATGCTTTTGGCAAGATACCCCCGACTCTTATTCCCCTTCCATCTTTCAGAACTTCATCACCCAGTTGGTCTCTGAGACCCATCACACTTTTGATTCCTGTGTATTTTGTCCCCCACCAGAAGATCTGGACTCATCCTTATTTGGACTCATGGCTCATTTGACTTTATTTTTTACCCCTATTCCCAATTTCATTTTCTAAATTCCGTTAGCATACCCTCTGGAACTTGTGATTTGTCCTTATCAAAATATCCTTCAAACTCTTTTTTTTTTTATTTTTTAATGTCTGTTTTTGAGAGGACGAGACAGAGTGGGAGCAGTGGAGGGACAGAGAGAGAGGGGGATACATGGAATCCAAAGCAGGCTCCAGGCTCTGAGCTGTCAGCACAGAGCCCGACACAGGGCTCGAGCTCATGAACCATGAGATCATGACCTGAGCCAAAGTTGGATGCTCAACCGACTGAGCCACCCAGGTGCCCCTTCAAATTCATTTTTTTAATTTTTTTTATTGTCTCTTTATTTTTGAGAGAGATAGAGACAGAATGCGAGTGGGCTGGGGCAGAGAGAGAGGGAGACACAGAATCTGAACCAGGCTCCAGGGTCTGAGCTGTCAGCACAGAGCCCGATGCAGGGCTCAAACTCACAAGCTGCGAGATCATGACCTGAGCCGAAGTCAGACGCTCAACTGACTGAGCCACCCAGGTGCCCCCAAACTCTTTATTAAACATTTCCTTTACCTTTGTCCTCTAGCCAGGACTTGGTTGTACCCTACACTATTTTTCATGTAACTTTCTCAAGTAGTGGCTAATTTTTCTCCTCTGGCCCTTGTGCCCCTGAGCCTGAAATTGGAATGAATTCCCTTATTGTTCCTTTCTCTTGTGTCTAGAACATTGACCCTCTCTCCCTCCTAAAAGCATCTAGCACTGAAGCTTCCCATCAGACTGTGTCACTCATTATTGGCCAATTTCCCATTCCTTGAAGGTTTAAACAGTGGTTAACTATACCTTTCTGTAGTACAACAAATACAAAATTTTGATGATTTCAGTATCTACAAAGATTTAAGTAAATGAATTTTCCAGTTCCATGCCCTGGTTTCTCAATTCCTTGATTTTCATTTATTTACCCTATTTTCACCCTAAAACAGCCAACCTCTCATGTTTTTACTCTAAACTAGCCATAACTAGCAACTGCACTCCTTCCTCCATAATTTCACTTGTAAGCATCCTGCTTTCTTTTCCTTTCCAGCATTTTGTTATAGAAAGTTCAAACATACAAAAACGTTGAAATAATTTTACAGTAAATACCTGCATAATCACTACCTAGATCATATCATTACTATGTTACTATATTTGTTATAGAACATACCTATTTGTTTTGCTTTCCATCCCTCTATCCATTCTTAATTCATCTTCTTTTAGAAGGTATTTTAGGTGTATTTAATTCTTCTTTTAGGTGTATTTTAATTTTTGTAAATGTTTATTTTTGAGAGAGAGAGACAGAGACAGTATGAGTGGAGGAGAGGCAGAGAGAGAGAGAGACACAGAATCTGAAGCAGGCTCCAGGCCCTGAGCTGTCAGCACAGAGCCCAACACGGGGCTCAAACTCATGAACTGTGAGATCATGACCTAAGCCAAAGTCAGACGCTTAACCAACTGAGCCACCAGGTGCCCCTTAAGGGTATTTTAAAGTAAATTATAGACATCAGTATACTTCCTGTTTAATATCTCATTATGAACACCATTAACTACAGTTTAATATTTGTTACAATAATAGTAATTCTCTCTGACACTCATGAATAATCTGCATTCTACTTTGCCACTGGACTCTGATCTCCTTGAGGGCATACACATGATCCACTTATATTTGTATCTGTAGTGGCTAGCTCAGGAGTGTTTTGTAGGTGGCAAATAAATGCTAGTTGAATGAATGAAGGTTTCTTCTACAGTAACACTAATCCAGTCATGAAGATAATAGAATAAATTCCACTGGATCTCACAAGTCCAGAATTAAGTTCCCTTAACAAATCAGGCAAGGATGTCAGGACGCAGACTGAGTTTATAGACAAGTCGGGCTTTTCCTTAGCATGTTTTTCTTACATTTCACTATGTTCTAAAGAAATGACAAAACTGAAATTTGGTGCCAGAAAGGCATGCTTATACTTGTAGCCATATTTATTTTCTATTATGGCTAAGTAAAGGCTAATACTTTTTATTATTAGGTTAGTATGCCTAGAAAAATTATGATGATAGTCTCTCAAAATAGAATTACTTACAGAGTATCCTTTATCTACAAGCTTGTTTAAGCAAAACTATATGGTATATAGCAGAAAGAGACCGCTAAGAATAAAATATTCATGTCAAATCTTGTTTGGTTACATGGATCAGGCATTTAATAAACTGGACACAATCTGACTTGGCTTTTAGACATCTGTGTTGATTTTCCATGGTTGCCTCTAGTAGAAGTTATATTGATGTCATGATGTTAATAAGGAAATTAGGACTGTGTAATATACTGTCCTCCCAGCAATGTAATTGGATAATTTATCCCTCCTGGTATGAGAATCAGTCAGCCTACTTACTGAACAGATGCAGAGAAAGAGAAATGTGTGAGATACTCTGACAGAATGACACCATCCACAATGCTAAACAAGAAGCATGCATTGTGAATGCAAACCTTACATAATAGAATAACACCTTTTAAAACACAAGTGTGATCATAAAACCATCTGCTTCATAATCGGTTTGCAGAGTACATCTGGTATTGCTATATTGGCTCACCAAATTATTCCTAGATGCATTTTAAAACATAAAAGGAATACAGATAGTCTATAGGTTGAAAGACTAAATGTCCAGATGGCTTCCTTAGTACCTTTCTAATTTTATCATTGTACTTCTTAATTAAGCTCTCTTAGTAAGCATGTAGCTGTTACCATTAAAAACACATATTGATTAAATGAGTGTTTGAAGGACTCAGATAAGTGGTGTTTTCAATTTAGTTGTGTAAGTTGAGTCTATTTTTATTTCTCTTTAATTACTCCTTCCTATTAAAATAAAAGAAAATGCAACACAGAAGAGTTCTTATTCCAGTGGTAATACCATACATGATTATATTGTTAGAGGAAATAGCAAAGCTTAAAATGATGGATTAATGTAGAGCACACAGTTGGTTCTGACTTTGAACAAATTTAAAAAGGTAGTTAAAAAGGTAGTCTAAACTCAGAAGATGCCCTTAACTTTTATTGTCATTGACATCAGATAAATTTGTTACTACATCCTCTGTAACAGTTACGCTTGAGTTGGAAATAATTATTTTCTGGTTGATCAGTATTTCACAGGCAAAGTTCTTTATTTTGGAGAAAAACTGCAAAGAATTGATGCATGTTAAAAGATTATTTTAAAAACCATGTGGACTACTGTTTTCATTATGACCCTTTATCATTTCCTTAGTTTGGATTTTAGGATTCTCATTTGCATTTGTGTCTGTCTCCTGTCAGTATTGTTTTTTCAAAAAAATTTATTTTTACGGGCACCTGGGTGCCTCCGTCGGTTAAGCGTCCGACTTTGGCTTAGGTCATGGTCTTGTGGTCCCTGGGTTCGAGCCCTGCAGCAGGTTCTGTGCTATCATGACAGCTCAGAGCCTGGAGCCTGCTTCAGATTGTGGGTCTCCCTTTCTCTCTGCCCCTCCCCTACTCATGTTCTGTCTGTCTCACTTTCTCTCTCCCTCAAAAAATAAACAAACATTTAAAAAATTTAAAAAACGATTGTATTTAAATATAATATCTACATTCAACGTGGGGCTCGAACTCACTACTCCAAGATCAGGAGTCCCATGCTCCACCAACTGAGCCAGCCATGCACCTGTCTCCTGTCAATACTGGTATTTTTAGTACAATTCTATTCTTTGTGCTGTCCTGAGGGGATAGGAAAGAGTGTTTTTGATAGAATGTTGTAACAACTCTTAAAATCAACATATTTAATTTCTTATCCAGTGTTGAGGACAATGTGGGAGAAAGGCCACTGCTTTTAATAGTTTAATATTCTAGTGTTCTAGTAATTTTTAGAGAAATTTAGTGATATGCATTAAAATACAAACTTTTTATACCCTCTGATTTGGCAATCTTATTTTGAGGACTATGGGTACACTTAAATGTACACATACATTTACAGAACACTCATATCATTTGAGAATATTCATCATACTCTCATTTGCAAATTGTGAAAAATTGGAAACAAGAAATTGTTGCCTAATAAGGGGCCAATTAAACATATTGTGTCCCATCTATGCCCTTGTTTTGTCAAAAGGAATCCCAAACTATTAAATGTTGTAAATGCCTAAAAACAGACAGAAACACAAAACAAATTAAAAAAAAAAAACATTGATAAAGTGTGTGTATGTTTTTAAAAAATCTAATTTGTTTTCTTTGGGCTTGGATCATGGGAGACTTCTTTCTATGTTACAAAGTTCTATTATACTTAAATATTTTATAACCAGCATGCATTAGTCTTGTAAACTGACAAATAGTAAAGATAATGAACAATTTTAGTAGTTGCAATGGATACTTGGAATGATTTTAATTCCTTTATTCCCCCTCCTCCCTATATGCGACAGTTGTTAACCCTGTTAACCCTTTCATACTACTTCTGAAATCTTTCCCACCTTTTGCTATCTTAAAATCCAACCCTTCCCATAACTGTTATTTTTTCAATGTCTATTTTTTTCAGTATTATTATTCTTACTGTGATTTCCAATTTACATTTCTTTTTGAAAATTTATTTTGGGTTCAGAATAATTTGTTTCCTGTACAAAACTGACAGATACAATTTGGGTGGTCTTTGGTTTTTGTTTTTGTTTTTGTTTTTGTTTTTTGTGAGACAGAGAAACAGCACAAGGGTGGGAGGGGCAGAGAGAGAGGAAGACACAGATTCTGAAGCAAGTCAAGCTCTGAGCTGTCAGCACAGAGCCCGACAGGAGACTCAAACTGGCGGGCTCAAACTCGTGAACCGTGAGATCTTGACCCGAGTCGAGGTCGGATGCTTAACCAACAGAGCCACCCAGGTTCCCCAGTGGTGATCTTAATTTTAGACACTTCTGCAACATAGTTATTCTAGCACATCCTAGGCTTTTTCTCCCCCTTGTCCTAGAATTCTGTGCTATGAAAACTGTGAAATTGATATGTCATACAATTAAAGGCCATTAGATTGATAATACGCACTATATCTGAGAAGGCAGAGTTTTTTAAAAGGTAATTGACCCCGAAAAACTTTGAAATAAAAAACAGTTCAGGATTTAAGTAGTATATACACTTACAGACTTCTTGTCTCTAAGCAAATTTCAATTGAATGCACCATACTTGCCACAGACAATAGAGGCTTTGACATCTGAAACTTTACCAATGAGCATTCTGTAGTTCTTTAACGAAAAGTATGGAACAAATGCAATTAGAATTAGAGCTTTTATTTATTTATTTATTTATTTATTTCTTTATTTATTTAATATATGAAATTTATTGTCAAATTGGTTTCCATACAACACCAAGTGCTCATCCCAAAAGGTGCCCTCCTCAATACCCATCACCCACCCTCCCCTCCCTCCCACCCCCCATCAACCCTCAGTTTGTTCTCAGTTTTTAACAGTCTCTTATGTTTTGGCTCTCTCCCACTCTAACCTCTATTTTTTTTTTTTTTCCTTCCCCTCCCCCATGTGTTTCTGTTAAGTTTCTTAGGATCCACATAAGAGTGAAACCATATGGTATCTGTCTTTCTCTGTATGGCTTATTTCACTTAGCATCACACTCTCCAGTTCCATCCACGTTGCTACAAAGGGCCATATTTCATTCTTTCTCATTGCCACGTACTACTCCATTGTGTATATAAACCACAATTTCTTTATCCATTCATCAGTTGATGGACATTTAGGCTCTTTCCATAATTTGGCTATTGTTGAGAGTGCTGCTATAAACATTGGGGTACAAGTGCCCCTATGCATCAGTACTCCTGTATCCCTTGGGTAAATTCCTAGCAGTGCTATTGCTGGGTCATAGGGTAGGTCTATTTTTAATTTTCTGCGGGACCTCCACACTGCTTTCCATAGCGGCTGCACCAATTTGCATTCCCACCAACAGTGCAAGAGGGTTCCCGTTTCTCCACATCCTCTCCAGCATCTATAGTCTCCTGATTTGTTCATTTTGGCCACTCTGACTGGCGTGAGGTGATATCTGAGTGTGGTTTTGATTTGTATTTCCCTGATGAGGAGCGACGTTGAACATCTTTTCATGTGTCTGTTGGCCATCCGGATGTCTTCTTTAGAGAAGTGTCTATTCATGTTTTCTGCCCATTTCTTCACTGGGTTATTTGTTTTTCGGGTGTGGAGTTTGGTGAGCTCCTTATAGATATTGGATACTAGCCCTTTGTCCGATATGTCATTTGCAAATATCTTTTCCCATTCCGTTGGTTGCCTTTTAGTTTTGTTGGTTGTTTCCTTTGCTGTGCAGAAGCTTTTTATCTTCATAAGGTCCCAGTAATTCACTTTTGCTTTTAATTCCCTTGCCTTTGGGGATGTGCCGAGTAAGAGATGGCTACGGCTGAGGTCAGAGAGGTCTTTTCCTGCTTTCTCCTCTAAGGTTTTGATGGTTTCCTGTCTCACATTCAGGTCCTTTATCCATTTTGAGTTTATTTTTGTGAATGGTGTGAGAAAGTGGTCTAGTTTCAACCTTCTGCATGTTGCTGTCCAGTTCTCCCAGCACCATTTGTTAAAGAGACTGTCTTTTTTCCATTGGATGTTCTTTCCTGCTTTGTCAAAGATGAGTTGGCCATACGTTTGTGGGTCTAGTTCTGGGGTTTCTATTCTATTCCATTGGTCTATGTGTCTGTTTTTGTGCCAATACCATGCTGTCTTGATGATTACAGCTTTGTAGTAGAGGCTAAAGTCTGGGATTGTGATGCCTCCTGCTTTGGTCTTCTTCAAAATCACTTTGGCTATTCGGGGCCTTTTGTGGTTCCATATGAATTTTAGGATTGCTTGTTCTAGTTTCGAGAAGAATACTGGTGCAATTTTGATTGGGATTGCATTGAATGTGTAGATAGCTTTGGGTAGTATTGACATTTTGACAATATTTATTCTTCCAATCCATGAGCAGGGAATGTCTTTCCATTTCTTTATATCTTCTTCAATTACCTTCATAAGCTTTCTATAGTTTTCAGCATACAGATCTTTTTACATCTTTGGTTAGATTTATTCCTAGGTATTTTATGCTTCTTGGTGCAATTGTGAATGGGATCAGTTTGTTTATTTTCCTTTCTGTTGCTTCATTGTTAGTGTATAAGAATGCAACTGATTTCTGTCCATTGATTTTGTATCCTGCAACTTTGCTGAATTCATAGATCAGTTCTAGCAGACTTTTGGTGGAGTCTATCGGATTTTCCATGTATAATATCATGTCATCTGCAAAAAGTGAAAGCTTGACTTCATCTTTGCCAATTTTGATGCCTTTGATTTCCTTTTGCTTGATTGCTGATGCTAGAACTTCCAGCACTATGTTAAACAACAGCGGTGAGAGTGGGCATCCCTGTCGTGTTCCTGATCTCAGGGGAAAAGCTCTCAGTTTTTCCCCGTTGAGGATGATGTTAGCTGTGGGCTTTTCATAAATGGCTTTTATGATCTTTAAGTATGTTCCTTCTATCCCGACTTTCTCAAGGGTTTTTATTAAGAAAGGGTGCTGGATTTTGTCAAAGGCCTTTTCTGCATCGATTGACAGGATCATATGGTTCTTCTCTTTTTTTTTGTTAATGTGATGTATCACGTTGATCGATTTGCGAATGTTGAACCAGCCCTGCATCCCAGGAATGAATCCCATTTGATCATGGTGAATAATTCTTTTTATATGCCGTTGAATTCGATTTGCTAGTATCTTATTGAGAATTTTTGCATCCATATTCATCAGGGATATTGGCCTGTAGTTCTCTTTTTTTACTGGGTCTCTGTCTGGTTTAGGAATCAAAGTAATACTGGCTTCATAGAATGAGTCTGGAAGTTTTCCTTCCCTTTCTATTTCTTGGAATAGTTTGAGAAGGATAGGTATTATCTCTGCTTTAAACGTCTGGTAGAACTCCCCTGGGAAGCCATCTGGTCCTGGACTCTTATTTGTTGGGAGATTTTTGATAACCGATTCACTTTCTTTGCTGGTTATGGGTCTGTTCAAGCTTTCTATTTCCTCCTGATTGAGTTTTGGAAGAGTGTGGGTGTTTAGGAATTTGTCCATTTCTTCCAGGTTGTCCAATCTGTTGGCATATAATTTTTCATAGTATTCCCTGATAATTGTTTGTATCTCTGAGGGATTGGTTGTAACAATTCCATTTTCATTCATGATTTTATCTATTTGGGTCATCTCCCTTTTCTTTTTGAGAAGCCTGGCTAGAGATTTATCAATTTTGTTTCTTTTTTCAAAAAACCAACTCTTGGTTTCGTTGATCTGCTCTACAGTTTTTTTAGATTCTATATTGTTTATTTCTGCTCTGATCTTTATTATTTCTCTTCTTCTGCTGGGTTTAGGCTGCCTTTGCTGTTCTGCTTCTATTTCCTTTAGGTGTGCTGTTAGATTTTGTATTTGGGATTTTTCTTGTTTCTTGAGATAGGCCTGGATTGCAATGTATTTTCCTCTCAGGACTGCCTTCGCTGTGTCCCAAAGCATTTGGATTGTTGTTTTTTCATTTTCATTTGTTTCCATATATTTTTAAATTTCTTCTCTAATTGCCTGGTTGACCCACTCATTCCTTAGTAGGGTGTTCTTTAACCTCCATGCTTTTGGAGGTTTTCCAGACTTTTTCCTGTGGTTGATTTCAAGCTTCATAGCATTGTGGTCTGAAAGTATGCATGGTATGATTTCAATTCTTGTAAACTTATGAAGGGCTCTTTTGTGACCCAGTATATGATCTATCTTGGAGAATGTTCCATGTGCACTCGAGAAGAAAGTATATTGTGTTGCTTTGGGATGCAGAGTTCTAAATATATCTGTCAAGTCCATCTGATCCAATGTATCATTCAGGGCCCTTGTTTCTTTATTGACCGTGTGTCTAGATGATCTATCCATTTCTGTAAGTGGAGTGTTAAAGTCCCCTGCAATGACCACATTCTTATCAATAAGGTTGCTTATGTTTATGAGTAATTGTTTTATATATTTGGGGGCTCCGGTATTTGGCGCATAGACATTTATAATTGTTAGCTCTTCCTGATGGATAGACCCTGTAATTATTATATAATGCCCTTCTTCATCTCTTGTTACAGACTTTAATTTAAAGTCTAGTTTGTCTGATATAAGTATGGCTACTCCAGCTTTCTTTTGGCTTCCAGTAGCATGATAAATAGTTCTCCATCCCCTCACTCTCAATCTAAAGGTGTCCTCAGGTCTAAAATGAGTCTCTTGTAGACAGCAAATAGATGGGTCTTGTTTTTTTATCCATTCTGATACCCTGTGTCTTTTGGTTGGCTCATTTAATCCATTTACATTCAGTGTTATTATAGAAAGATACGGGTTTAGAGTCATTGTGATGTCTGTATGTTTTATGCTTGTAGTGATGTCTCTGGTACTTTGTCTCACAGGATCCCCCTTAGGATCTCTTGTAGGGCTGGTTTAGTGGTGACAAATTCCTTCAGTTTTTGTTTGTTTGGGAAGACCTTTATCTCTCCTTCTATTCTAAATGACAGACTTGCTGGATAAAGGATTCTCAGCTGCATATTTTTTCTGTTTAGCACACTGTAGATATCGTGCCAATCCTTTCTGGCCTGCCAAGTTTCAAAAGAGAGATCAGTCACGAGTCTTATAGGTCTCCCTTTATATGTGAGGGCACGTTTATCCCTTGCTGCTTTCAGAATTTTCTCTTTATCCTTGTATTTTGCCAGTTTCACTATGATATGTCGTGCAGAAGATCGATTCAAGTTACATCTGAAGGGAGTTCTCTGTGCCTCTTGGATTTCAATGCCTTTTTCCTTCCCTAGTTCAGGGAAGTTCTCAGCTATAATTTCTTCAAGTACCCCTTCAGCACCTTTCCCTCTCTCTTCCTCCTCTGGGATACCAATTATGCATATATTATTTCTTTTTAGTTTATCACTTAGTTCTCTAATTTTCCCCTCATACTCCTGGATTTTTTTTATCTCTCTTTCTCTCAACTTCCTCTTTTTCCATAACTTTCCGAGCAGAGCTGTTAACTTATGACCTCCCAGATGCTAAGTCGCGCTTGCTGTCGGAACACAGTCCGTCCGGCCCCTCCACTTTTGCCAGCCAGACTCGGGGGCTCTGCTTGGCCGGCGGGCCGCCCCTCCATCCCGGCTCCCTCCTGCCAGTCTGTGGAGCACGCACCGCCTCGCTGCCCTTCCTACCCTCTTCCGTGGGCCTCTCGTCTGCGCTTGGCTCCGGAGACTCCGTTCTGCTAATCCTCTGGCGGTTTTTTGGGTTATTTAGGCAGGTGTAGGTGGAATCTAAGTGATCAGCAGGACGTGTGGTGAGCCCAGCGTCCTCCTATGCCGCCATCTTCTTCCAAGATCCGAATTAGAGCTTTAAAAGTCAGAATGGATTTTGGTGATGTAAGAATACTGACTTTTAGTTTTAGGTCATGTCTGAACTAATAGGTAAAGTAATAAGTACAGAGTATTATTTCAGAAACTTTGAAGATAAACACTTGAAGTAGAAGTTAGTTATATAACTAGTCCAAGTTAGGTGATAGAGAAGAAAATGAGGAGAGAAAAATTAGCGTATTAAAATTTCCTAATTATTCATAGTGAGTGGCAGTGGTAGTCAAAGGCAACTTTCTATAAAAGTATGGGACCAAATATATTTTATAAAGTTGTACTTATATTGGTAAGTATATAATATAACTAAAAGTAAATGATTAAACTTGTAAATTATTCCTATAGATTACTGTAAGGTTCCAAAATATTCCTCTAGATTCCAATAAATTCCAAATTATTATGACAAAACCAAAATAGCTTGATTTCAAAAATAAAGCATCCTTAGAAAGAATTACTAAAGGATTGTTCCAGTAAAATAAAAATGAATGAGCTATTAGTGAAATTCAAAAATCAGCAGGGAGAAAATAAATTAGGAAGCTTTGCTAACTCTAAGTATAGAATCTTTAAAATGCTTAAAAACAATATGAAAAGAAAATTCCAAACCATATCAACATGGGACATTGAGCAACAGAAGCAAGTAGAGAGAAGGAATACGATATAGCATGTTAATGTTCTGTTAAAGTGGAGAATATTGATGAACTCTAGATGCTATTAAAAATAAGTGCAAGTGATGGCAATTTCCTAATGACTAGAAGAAAACAGAAGTATAATGTAAAACCAATAGGGGAAAAAAGAACAAAAAGACATAAGACCCCCCCCCAACAAAAAGCACAAAAGAAGAAAAAACAAAAAGTGCAGTAAAAATCAAAATATAAAATGATACAGTAAGAAATACAAACATAGCAGTAACCACAATGAATGTGAATACGTTAAATATACTTATTAAAAAAATTAGGAGTTCAAATTAATTTAAAACCCTTTAAATCCAGGTAAATCCAGTAAGAGACATTTATACACGTGTTCATTACAACACTAAATAAGCAGAGGAACATAGAGGACTGTTTCCCCATCATAAGAACAATTCATCATGAAGAAAAAAAATTTGCTTGGAATTTATTACACAATTTGAAAAATATAAAATCTACAATCATAGTGGGAACTATTTTTAAAAATATTTAATTTTTTTAAAAAAGTTTATTTTTGAGAGAGAGATAACTAATGCATGCATTAGTGAGCAGGGGAAGGGGAGAGAGAGGGAGAGAGAGAGAATTCCAAGCAGGCTCCACACTGTCAGTGCAGAGCCTGACATAGGGCTCAAACCCAGAACTGTGAGATAATGACCTGAGCTGAACCCAAGAGTCATACACTTAACTGAGCCACCCAGCTGCCCCCATACTTGAACTTTTAATATTTATCACTTGGAAAAATAGCTTAAAAGATTAAAATAAATTAAGATTGTTGAAAATTACAACTTTAAATGCTAGGGTTGATCTAATAAAATTGCATGAATTTCCTATTCTCAAAATATAGAATATGTATTTTTTCAAACATGTAAAAATAGTCTTCAAAAATTTATGTTTAACCTTGGAAGAAATCTTAACAAACAGGAAGAATTTTTTTCCTGCAGATCACATTTCCTGATCACAATACAGTGCAATTAGATATCAATAATCAGGAAAGTACACGACTAGAAGATAAAAACACAATTCTAAATGATGTTTGTGTTCAAGGGGAAATGGAGATGGCTATTATAAGGTGTTCATAAGTGAACAAATATGTGTGTATCACATATCCCAATTTGTGGTTGTGGCTAAAGCAGAGCACTCAAGAAATTTAGGACTTAAATACATGATAAAACTAATGAAATAGTGAAAGTAAATGAAATGAACTTTAAGAAGACTAAAAATAAAATACACCTCCATCGAGTTCAGTACTGAAATTAATAGAAAAGAAGGCAGAAATATTAAAAATAAAACATAAAAAAATCTCAGAAGATTTTATCAGTGAAACTAATATTCTTTTGAAACTAATAATAAAAAGAACATTTGGTAAATGCCATCATGAAGAAAGCAGAAAGCACACATAACTTCAGCTTGTTATTACTTGCAGTGCTACCAGGTAGTGGTACAAAGGTGATGACAGACTTTATAAAAAAAATTAGGACATCTAGAGACAGTGACAATTTTCTAGGGCCATATAGAAAGCCAAAATTAACCAAGAAAAAATTAAAATGAGTAGACACATGAATTGTATGTGTTGGAGAGTTCTTCAAACTGGAAAAACATGAGGCCAAATGCAAAAATTAAAAACATAATTTTCTACATGTCTTTATCTCATTAATCAATTTATTTACCTCAACAATAACCACTTACAAAATGTTCAGTGGACGCGTGCCTGGGTGGCTCAGTAGGTTAAGTGTTAGAGTCTTGATTTTGGTTCAGGTCATGATCTCACAATTCGTGGGATTGAGCCTTGTCTTTGTTTCTGTGCAGACAGCGTGGAGCCTGCTTGGGATTCTCTCCCTCCCTCTCTCTCTGCCCCTCCTCTGCGTTCTCTCTCTCTCTCTCTCTCTCTCTCTCTCTCTCTCTCTCTCAAAATGCATAAATAAACTTCAGAAAAAAAAATAATTTAAAAAAAAGTTGCATGGAAAAAGCAAGTTGAAGTATTAGTTCGACAGTGTGATACAATTTATGTAACCACTCCCTTCAGTTAAAAGATAATACTTTTTTTTATTACCGCTAGACATGTATATAGGTAAATATGATACACAAGGAGTTACCTGGATGGTTTCATGGCAAACTCACTGGGGTGTTTATACTATTATAGGAAAGAGGACTAGGATGGTGGGTGGTAGTCAAATTTTAAACATTATCGATAAGACTATGAGTAGTCTAATTGGTAAGATAAAAGCAGAGGTCTTATTTGTAATTAAAAACAATTTTATGAGATTACCTTTCTCTTACTCTCACAATTAAATATTAAGTTAAAACATAAATATTCAAAACATGAATATTAAAAATAATACCCTGTTGTAAGGATATTTTACTAGGAGAATGTAATGGAATGTTGAGTCCCACATTGCATTTTGCCTGTGACAGTGTGGGGCTCCTCATATTATAAATGATGAGTGTCCTAGGCAAACTGGGACATATGGTCACCAGAGTTATGTGAATATGCAGCTCCAAAAGCTGGCTGGCAGGTCAGTCGCTTAAGATGACAATAGGTATCAATGATATAGCCTAAATAAATAGCTTCAAGCTGTGGGATAATAGGTTTTGGAGAAAAAGAGTCATAGTATAGGGACCAGGTATTCTTCATTTTTATGACCAGTCCCCTATACTTGTTTTGCTCTTAAACATGAAATGTTGAAGTTGAGAACTCTCAGCAAGTAGTTGGAAGTGCTTTTGTGTATGTGCTCACCCCCCCGACAGTAGAATCTTGGTTTATTTTTATGCAGTCTATTTGAATTATACCCAGAACATGTTGGATCTTCATGAATGAATCAAGGATCTCTATCCCTGAACTCACACCTGAACTCACTATTTCAGTTTTAAATTGTTCATTCAAAAATAATTTTTGAGTTTCCACTGTGTTTACATCACTCACTTTTTTAGAAGTTTTGACAGGAGATATTGTCACTACACTCAAGTAAAAATTCTTTAAGAATAGTCACATGAGAAGACTTTGTTAAAAAGGTGATTTGTCAGTTGGCTAAGATTTTGGACACTTGGTCATTGAGGAAATCCAAAATAAGAAAGAGACCAAAGTGGGATTTCAAGAAAGAGGAGATGGGAGGAGAAATTAATACGAATTTAGTACTTTTTACTAAGCACTACTATGCTAGGCACTATCCATATGTACTTTATTTACCCCCCACAGCAGCTATGTGAGGTTAAGTCATCTTAATTCATCATTTCCCAAATATATATTCTTTTTTCTTGTAGTTCTAAATTCACGTTTCTAGTTGGGATGTTGTAGTAGTACAATTAACCTAAAATATAGAGGTCCTTAGAACAAAGAAATGGTAGCAAAGACTGACAGTTTTTGTTAAAATCAATTTTTGATGCCTTTCTCATCAAGCTAAAGAACTTGAATTTTGGTCTAGAGATTTGGTAGTCACATTAGTAACATATTCTACTGTTGTTAAGGTAATAAGCAATTGGAGTCCATAAGGGAAAGCTAGAGAGTAGAAGGAAGGGTTAAAGGATCTCATTAAGGTACTAAAATGTCCGGTAGCAATATTTCTTTGACATTTCATATGTATCCTTAGGAACTCATCAAATATGTCCTATGAAGCTTTCTGGCTCAAGGACATCTCTCCACTTTTTCAGAAAACAAAAGACTGTGATAAATTGCGTGGGAAGAAGATAATTTGACAGTCTTTTTCTGCTAAAGGTTAGTTGTGAAAGATTAACTACATGCTTTATTTATTCATTATGTATATCTTTCTCATTTTCAGAAATGAAAGGACTTTAACTTGTTATAGGATTAAGGAGTAGACACGTTAGAAAAAAATATATTATTTTGAAATCAGCAGGTTGTGTTAAACAAATTTAATCACAGCAGTAACAACCTTATATTGTTAGAATTTCTATTTCCCAGGAAGATTAATTGCTGTTGGGGTATTGGACACTACCAATGTGCCGTATATATACTTTGGAATACTATGTAGAGGACAGAGAGTGAATTTAGATTGTAAATAGGGAGTAAAAAACAAAAGATTAATTGAACACCATCTTTTTAAATTCTAAGTTATGGTCACATTTGGCACTATCACCTTTCTTGGGTAAATCTATATGAAGCTAACACCTGAATGTTCGGTAGAAGAGAATGATTGAAGGGAATAAATGATACAAACAATATAACAAGAGATACAAAACCAGAGAGGCCCTGTAAGGACCATTGATCAGGACCATTGATAGTCCTGAACAATATAATATTATAAACAACTGGATTTAGTCAGAAAGAAACAAAAAAAGAAACTGAGAAAGAGGGAAGTAAGGAAGGAAGAAAAGAAGGGAGGGAGGGAGAGAGTGAGGAAGGAAAGAAGGAAGGAAGGAAGGAAGGAAGGGAGGAAGGGAGGAAGGGAGAGAGGAAAGAAAAGGCAGATTGAAAGAACCATGTGAAAAGGAGGAAAAAATGTTTATCAATAAAATATCAGAGTGGTAAGAATGAGTACTTGATTCAAACCCTACTTTTATAAATTGAAGGCAAATAGAATTATTGTCTACAGTCTCTTCCATTTGCTCCTCCTCTGGTGGAGACCAGAGAGGGTTTTGTGATGGTGCTTGCTGTGTGTACATGTTGTGTATTTCTACAGTTAGCCTTAATGACTTTGCCAATCCCTTTGCTGTACTGAAGCTGTATACATTAATCTCGATGGACATACGTTTGATTAATCTTACAAGCTGGCTAGAGTTCCTGAGGCTCAGCTCCCTGATTCCCACCCCCACCCCCCGGCTACTGTCTGTGATAATTTTTATGACAAACCCTTTAAATAATGTTTTTACATTTATTTATTTATTTTTGAGAGACAGAGACAGACAGAGTACAAGTTGGGGAGGGGCAGAGAGAAAGAGGGAGACACAGAATACGATGCAGGCTCCAGGCTCTGAGCCATCAGCACAGAGCCCAACGTGGGGCTCAAACTCACAAACCATGAGATCATGACCTGAGCCGAAGTGGGACGCATAACGGATGGAGTCACCCAGCTGCCCTGATAAAGCCTTTCAAAGTATAATTTGTTATTTTTGGATTACCTCCATGAAATCATTTTCAGTCAGCACTCACTATTATCAGGAGCTGTGATTCTCAGTGCACATCATCCTATAATATTTCTGACTTTTTTTTTTAATGTATCATTTATATAGAGTACATTATACGAATTTTACATTTGGAATCACATATGTCTTTTATGCTTCTGAATTACCATGCTATTGACTTTTTCAGAAAGTATTGAAGCACTTGTATCTTGAATATTCTAATACTGTGTATTTTAAATTTGTATTTATAGTTTGGCATTATCTTCTAAAAAGAAGAGCGCAAAGTGGGAGCTTATGTCCCAAATAGAAATAAAGGCCATATATCATATATTATTTAAAGAATTTTATTTTTAAAAATTAACTGTAGGGGTGCCTGGGTGGCTCAGCTGGTTAAGCATTTGACACTTGGTTTTGGCTCAGGTCATGATCTCATGGTTTGTAAGATCGAGCCCACATTGGACACTGAGCTGATAGCGCGAACACTGCTTGGGATTCTCTCTCTCTCTCTCTCTCTCTCTCTCTCTCTCTCTCTCTGTCTCTGTCTCTCACTCTCTCCCTCTCTCCCTCTCTCCCTCTCTCCCTCTCTCCTTCTCTCCCTCTCCCCGTCCCCAACTCGCACACGTGCATGCGCTTTCTCAAAATGGATAAACTTAAAAAAAAAAGCATTAATTGTATTTAATTTCCCCTACGAAATAAAAAACACATTTCACACAATTTGAGAGAGTGGTCAAAATTTAAAACTTTATCTAATCTGACTTTTACAAATACAACATTGTTCTCCTTTTCCTTTGCACCTGTTAAATGGAACCTGCTTTTTGTCACATTCTTACTATAACACAGTGTCAGGAATGCAATCTACTTTACTCTTAGTTTTGCTTTATTTTACATTGTACCTAATATTTGTGGCTCAAATAAATTTCTAGAAAGGCTTTTAAGGAGCACTTAAAAATCTTTTCAGGCCCTTGGTATTTATTGTCCTTTACAGAGTAAAGCACATATCTGAGTGGGAGAAAAATCTATAAATATTATACATTATTTAAAATGCAGCACATTTATTTCTTGGCTTGGTTTGTAAAAGTAAATGCTTGTAATGTCACATTGAATAAAACATTAGCTTCGAGATATGCCTGAAGATATTACCCACTAATATGGAACCAAATTATTCTCTTTTTTAACTTCAGTAACAACTATGAATTAGTTATGGTAATTTAAGATGTCCTGATTTTGATGCTTCTTTTGAGACCATAGCCAACCTTCAACTATTTTTCAATTATATTACTGTTTTTCGAACTTAAGTCATTCTTACAGAATTTTCGTAAGTTTTGCATTGTCTTTATGCCATGCCCACCTATTATTTACCTCCTTATTGTCTGTTAAAATGACCTAAAACAAAACTTATGTATTATTTTACCTTGTCCTTACAATACTATCACAATTTTGATGTATTAGTAATATGTTTTTATATTAAAATGTAGTAAGTACATTACATCAGAATTAAAAATGTGGGAGTGCCTGGATGGCTCAGTCAGTTAAGCATCCAACTTCAGCTCAGGTCATGATCTCGCAGTTTCTGAGTTCAAGCCCCGCATCAGGCTCTGTGCTGTCAGCTTGGAGCCTGGAGCCTGCTTTGGATTCTGTGTCTTTCTCTCTGTCCCTTCCCAGCTCGTTCTCTGTCTCTCTGTCTCTCAAAAACAAATAAACATAATTTTTTTTTTAAATGTGTACTAACCGAATCATATCAAGTATTCAGTGTTAAGTTCCCCACATTTGGGGAACAACTGTGTTATATTATACATTTTTATGTTATGAGGGAATGAGGTTCCTTTGGTCACATCTCTAACTTCTAACTGTAGTGCCATATAGGTCTACTGGTGTTTGGCAATTATGGGGCTATAAAATCTGGTAAAAGGATCAACCATTTGGAATCATAGGTTTCAGTGTATGGAAGTCTTAGGCAAATATAGTTAAACTACCATATTTTTTTATTTTTTGTATTTTTTAAAAAATACTGATTTTTGAGAGAGAAAGAGAGACAGAGAAAGAACCAAGCAAGGGAGGATCAGGGAGAGAAGGGAGCGAGAATCCCAAGCAGACTCCATGCTGTCAGTGCAGAGCCCAAAGTGGGGCTTAAACTCACAAACTGTTAAGATCATGACCTGAGCTGAGATCAAGAGTCCGAAGTTCAACCAACTTGAGCCACCCGGGTACCCCTAGATGAACTACTTTAAGTTTCTGTTTTTTAAAAAAATGGTGTTTTACATTAAAATATAAATTAAGAAACTATGATCTGGATAAATGAAGAACAGTCCCACAAAAATGAGTACTTTCTTTGAATAAATCCTGAATGCACAATCTTATCTGCTATTTATTTGTGTGCAGAAACAATCAGGAAAAAAAAAACGGAGATAAAGCTTCTCAAAAGGAAAAAAATGGCCATCTAGGATTTTGATAAGTAAATAGCAGATTCTCTTGGGGTTTTCATGAAGTCCTTATTTTCATGGTGTTTCGTAAATGTCCATTTCTGTGGGTATGGGTATGTGTAGATATTGTACAAATAACTGAGGTTGAATTATCAGATAGGTTCTAAATAACTAGCTTGATAGATTTTGAAAGTCTTCAGGAGGATCAGTGAAAATGCTTTCAATGTAAAGCTGTCTAAAAAAAGTCAGTACATTAGAGAATCAAAGGAGGCCCATTGGAAATGTTGTGTACAATTTAAGAGATTTAGGACGTATTGGACATCATGAAATTTAAAAATTACTATGCTGAACCATGTAATGTTTAATGTTTGAAACTAGTTAAAGTTTTTACTAAAATTTGACATGAGGGGTATGAGATTCTCTTTTCTGCTCTTAATAATCTATAAGTGTCTATAATTTAGACATTTAATGTTTAATAATTATTATACATGTTTTAGCAAAGCATCTATTTCTTTTTTTATTTACTTTTTAAAATTTACATCCAAGGTACTTAGCATATAGTGCCAAAAAACACTGTTTTTATTTTTATTTTTTAAAATCTTTATTTATTTATTTATTTATTTTTACTTCAAAATATATATGTAAATTTTATTTTCTATTTTTTTTCAATATATGAAGTTTATTGTCAAATTGGTTTCCATACAACACCCAGTGGTCATCCCAAAAGGTGCCCTCCTCAATACCCATCACCCACCCTCCCCTCCCTCCCACCCCCCATCAACCCTCAGTTTGTTCTCAGTTTTTAAGAGTCTCTTATGCTTTGGCTCTCTTCCACTCTAACCTCTTTTTTTTTTTTTCCTTCCCTTCCCCCATGGGTTTCTGTTAAGTTTCCCAGAATCCACATAAGAGTGAAACCATATGGTATCTGTCTTTCTCTGTATGGCTTATTTCACTTAGCATCACACTCTCCAGTTCCATCCACGTTGCTACGAAAGGCCATATTTCATTTTTTCTCATTGCCACGTAGCATTCCATTGTGTATATAAACCACAATTTCTTTATCCATTCATCAGTTGATGGACATTTAGGCTCTTTCCATAATTTGGCTATTGTTGAGAGTGCTGCTATAAACATTGGGGTACAAGTGCCCCTATGCATCAGCACTCCTGTATCCCTTGGGTAAATTCCTAGCAGTGCTATTGCTGGGTCATAGGGTAGGTCTATTTTTAATTTTCTGCGGGACCTCCACACTGCTTTCCAGAGCGGCTGCACCAATTTGCATTCCCACCAACAGTGCAAGAGGGTTCCCGTTTCTCCACATCCTCTCCAGCATCTATAGTCTCCTGATTTGTTCATTTTGGCCACTCTGACTGGCGTGAGGTGATATCTGAGTGTGGTTTTGATTTGTATTTCCCTGATGAGGAGCGACGTTGAGCATCTTTTCATGTGCCTGTTGGCCATCCGGATGTCTTCTTCAGAGAAGTGTCTATTCATGTCTTCTGCCCATTTCTTCACTGGGTTATTTGTTTTTCGGGTGTGGAGTTTGGTGAGCTCTTTATAGATTTTGGATACTAGCCCTTTGTCCGATATGTCATTTGCAAATATCTTTTCCCATTCCGTTGGTTGCCTTTTAGTTTTGTTGGTTGTTTCCTTTGCTGTGCAGAAGCTTTTTATCTTCATGAGGTCCCAATAGTTCATTTTTGCTTTTAATTCCCTTGCCTTTGGAGATGTGTCAAGTAAGAAATTGCTGTGGCTGAGGTCAGAGGTCTTTTCCTGCTTTCTCCTCTAGGGTTTTGGTGGTTTCCTGTCTCACATTCGGGGCTATTCGGGGCCTTTTGTGGTTCCATATGAATTTTAGGATTGCTTGTTCTAGCTTTGAGAAGAATGCTGGTGTAATTTTGACTGGGATTGCATTGAATGTGTAGATTGCTTTGGGAAGTTTTGACATTTTATCAATATTTATTCTTCCATTACATGAGCACGGAATATTTTTCCATTTCTTTATATCTTCTTCAATTTCCTTCATAAGCTTTCTATAGTTTTCAGCATACAGATCTTTTACATCTTTGGTTAGGTTTATTCCTAGGTATTTTATGCTTCTGGTGCAATTGTGAATGGGATCAGTTTCTTTATTTTCCTTTCTGTTGCTTCATTATTAGTGTATAAGAATGCAACTGACTTCTGTAGATTAATTTTGTAGCCTGTGACTTTGCTGAATTCATGTATCAGTTCTAGTAGTCTTTTGGTGGAGTCTGTTGGGTTTTCCATGTATAGTATCATGTCATCTGCGAAAAGTGAAAGCTTGACTTCATCTTTGCCACTTTTGATGCCTTTGATTTCCTTTTGTTGTCTGATTGCTGATGCTAGAATCCGACACTATTTAAACAAGAGCAGTGAGAGTGGACATACCTGTTGTGTTCCTGATCTCAGGGGGAAAGCTCTCAGTTTTTCCCCATTGAGGATGATATTAGCTGTGGGCTTTTCATAAATCGCTTTTATGATGTTTAAGTATGTTCCTTCTATCCCGAGTTTCCCGAGGTATTTTATTAAGAAAGAAGGCTGAATTCTGTCAAATGCTTTATCTGCATCGATTGACAGGATCATATGGTTCTTTTCTTTTATTAATGTGATGTATCACGTTGATTTGTTTGCGAATGTTGAACCAGGCCTGCAGCCCAGGAATGAATCCCACTTGATCGTGGTGAATAATTCTTTTTATATGCTGTTGAATTCGATTTGCTAGTATCTTATTGAGAATTTTTGCATCCATATTCATCAGGGATATTGGCCTGTAGTTCTCTTATTTTGCTGGGTCCTGTCTGGTTTAGGAATCAAGGTAATGCTGGCTTCATAGAATGAGTCTGGAAGTTTTCCTTCCCTTTCTATTTTTGGAACAGCTTGAGAAGGATAGGTATTACCTCTGCTTTAAATGTCTGGTAGAATTCCCCAGGGAAGCCATCTGGTTCTGGACTCTTATTTGTTGGGAGATTTTTGATAACTGATTCAATTTCTTTGCTGGTTATGGGTCTTTTCAAGTTTTCTATTTCTTCCTGTTTGAGTTTTGTAAGTGGGTGGGTGCTTAGGAATTTGTCCATTTCTTCCAGGTTGTCTAGTTTGTTGGCATATAATTTTTCATAGTATTCTCTGATAATTGCTTGTATTTCTGAGGGATTGATTGAAATAATTGCATTTTTATTCATGATTTTATCTATTTGGTTCATCTCCCTTTTGTTTTTGAGAAGCCTGGCTAAAAGTTTATCAATTTTGTTTCTTTTTTCAAAAAACCAACTCTTGGCTTCATTGATCTGCTCTACAATTTTTTTTAGATTCTATATTGTTTATTTCTGCTCTGATCTTTATTATTTCTCTTCTGCTGGGTTTGGGGTGTCTTTGCCGTTCTGCTTCTAGTTCCTTTAGGTGTGCTGTTAGATTTTGTATTTGGGATTTTTCTTATTTCGTGAGATAGGCCTGGATTGCAACGTATTTTCCTCTCAGGACTGCCTTCGCTGCATCCCCAAGCATTTGGATTGTTATATTTTCATTTTCATTTGTTTCCATATATTTTTTAATTTCTTCTCTAATTTCCTGGTTGACCCATTCATTCTTTAGTAGGGTGTTCTTTATCCTCCATGCTTTTGGAGGTTTTCCAGAGTTTTTCCTGTGGTTGATCTCAAGTTTCATAGCATTGTGGTCTGAAAGTGTGCATGGTATGATCTCAATTCTTGTAAACTTATGAAGGGCTGTTTTGTGACCCAGTATGTGATCTGTCTTGGAGAATGTTCCATGTGCACTCGAGAAGAAAGTATATTCTGTTGCTTTGGGATACAGACTTCTAAATATATCTGTCAAGTCCATCTGATCCAATGTATCATTCAGGGCCATTGTTTCTTTACTGATTCTCTGTCTAGATGATCTATTAATTGTTGTGATTAGAGTATTAAATTCCCCTGCAATTACCACATTGTTATCAATAAGATTACTTATGATTGTGATTAATTGTTTTATACATTTGGGTGCATCAAATTTGGTGCATAGACATTTACAATTGTTAGCTCTTCCTGATGCATAGACCCTGTGATTATTATATAATGCCTTTCTTCATCTCTTGTTACAGCCTTTAAAGTCTAGTTTGTCTGATATTAGTATGGCTACTCCAGCTTTCTTTTGACTTCCAGTAGCATGATAGATAGTTTACATCCCCTCACTTTCAATCTGAAGGTGTCCTCAGGTCTAAAATGAGTCTCTTGTAGACAGCAAATAGATGGGTCTTGTTTTTTTATCCATTCTGATACCTTGTGTCTTTTGGTTGGAGCATTTAGTCCATTTACATTCAGTGTTGTTGAGAGATATGGGTTTAGAGTCATTGTGATATCTGTAGGTTTCATGCTTGTAGTGGTGTCTCTGGTACTTTGTGGTCCTTGCAACATTCCACTCACAAAATCTCCCTTAGGATGTCTTGTAGGGCTGGTTTAGTGGTGATGAATTCCTTCAGTTTTTGTTTGTTTGGGAAAACCTTTATTTCTCCTTCTATTCTGAATGACAGACTTGATGGATAAAGGATTCTCGGCTGCATATTTTTTCTGTTCATCACTTTGAAGATTTCCTGCCATTCCTTTCTGGCCCACCAAGTTTCGGTAGATAGGTCTGCTCCTACCCCTATGTGTCTACCTGTGTATGTTAAGGTCCGTTTATCCCTAGCTGCTTTCAGAATTCTCTCTTTATCCTTGTATTTTGCTAGTTTCACTATGATATGTCATGCAGAAGATCGATTCAAGTTACGTCTGAAGGGAGTTCTCTGTGCCTCTTGGATTTCAATGCCTTTTTCCTTCCCCACATCAGGGAAGTTCTTAGCTATGATTTGTTCAAGTACACCTTCAGCCCCTTTCTCTCTCTCTTTTCCTTCTGGAATTCCTATGATACGGATATTGTTTCATTTGAATGCATCACTTAGTTCTCTAATTCTCCCCTTATACTCCTGGATTTTTTTATCTCTCTTTTTCTCAGCTTCCTCTTTTTCCATAATTTTATATTCTTATTCACCTATTCTCTTCTCTGCCTCTTCAATCCGAGCTGTGGTTGCCTCCATTTTATTTTGCACCTCATTTATAGCATTTTTTAGCTCCTCATAACTATTTCTTAGTCCCTTGATCTCTGTAGCAATAGATTCTTTGCTGTCCTCTATGCTTTTTTCAAGCCCAGCAATTAATTTTATGACTATTATTTTAAATTCTTTTTGCATTATATTGCTTAAATTGTTTTTCATCAATTCGTTATCTGTTGCTGCTTCCTAGAGTTTCTTTTGAAGAGAATTCTTCTGTTTTGTCATTTTGGGTAGTCCTTGTGGTGGCTCCAAATTGTGAGCACTTCCCCTGTGCTATCGGGAGTAACTTGTGTTGGTGGGCGGGACCGTAGTCAGACCTGATATCTGCCCGCAGCCCACCACTGGGGCCACAGTCAGACTGGTGTGTACATTATCTTCCCCTCTCCCAGGGGAAGGACTCACTGTGGAGTGGTGTGGCCCTTTTCTGGGCTACTTGCGCACTGCAAGGCTTGTGGTGCTGCTTTGATGAGATCTGGCGTATTAGCTGATGGATCCACAAGGTGCACAGGGCTGGGAAGGGCAGGCTTAGCTTGCTTCACCATCAGTGGTCCCTTGCGGGAGGGGCTCTGCAGCACTGGGAGGGAGGGAGGGAGGCAGGCCTGTCAGAGGGATGGATCCACAGAAGCACAGCGTTGGGCCTTTGCACGGTGCCAGCAAGTTCGGTGACAGGAACTGGTTCCCTTTGGAATTTCGGCTGGGGGATGGGAGAGGGAGATGGCGCTTGCCAGCACCTTTGTTCCCCTGCCGAGCTGAGCTCTGTCTTCTGGGGCTCAACAACTCTCCCTCCTGGTGTCCTCTCACCCTCCCCACTCTCTGAGTGCAGAGCTGTTGACTTTTAATGTTCCAGATGGTAAGTCTCACTGGCTGTCAGAACTCATGGAGTCTGGCCCCTCCACTTTTGCAAGCCAGACTTTGGGGGCTCTGCCTTGCTGGGCGGGCTGTCCCTCCACTGCCCCGGGAGTATCATGCACCACCTCTTGGCCCTTCCTACCCTCTTTGGTTGGCCTCTTGTCTACGCTTGGCTCCAGAGAGTGCATTCTACTAGTCTTCTGGCAGTTTTCTGGGTTGTTTAGGCCGATGTGGGTGGAATTGAAGTGATTAGCAGGATGAGGCGAGCCCAGCATTGTCCTACGCCGCCATCTTCCATAAAGCATCTATTACTATAGAATAAGCTGAGATTGAATAGAAAAATTTGCTCTGATCTTTAGTACAGGATGTTTATGAATCTGGTGTAAATTGCTGATGGTAATACTCTGAAAGGGTCAAGATTTAACAGTAGTTTTGCTCAATAAAGCAATCATCTTTCTGCATTTTAGGAATTTCATTTTCCTGTTTATTGTCTAACTTAAAATTAATATTTTATCAACAATAGTCATTAAAATGATATTTTGAGTGGTATCATCATGTTTTTTATTCAAGCAGTCTAAATTTGTGGCTAAGCATGAGTTCAGGAATCAGATCTGGGAAGGGCTTAAATTCTTCTGGTAACCAGACCAAGAAACCTTTCCTAAGCCTCAGTTTTCTCATCTATAAAATGAAGATCATAAGAGTACCTCTTGAATTCGATTCTCGTGGAGCTGAAATGTGATAATTTCCATAAAGTTCTTGGCAGAATGCTAGGGACAGAGTAAGCACTCCACAAAACCTATTACTTTAAATGATAATACAATAATAAATAGTGAAAATGAATGTAAACCAAAACCAATGACATGATTTAAAAGTGTAAAATTTGTATAAGTAATCAAAGAGAGGTTCCTAGTTAAGATGATCTTTACCATATTGAAAATCCACTAGCAGTGGGTCTAAACCATTCAGTTTTCAGGGAAATAGAATCTTCCTTGTTGGGGGCCGGGGGTCCCCAGCACTGTGAAAGCCAAATGGTGACAATGCAGTTTGTATAACTTACCAACATTCTTTGTTGATTATTTAGAAGAGGTAGAAGTGAGCTTTTTATTTTTAAATTGAGGGCTACAAGTTTTTCAGATGACAACCCAGTGGCATTTTGTTCTATAGGGGTCAGTTAAATTCTGTTTATTTTTAAGTTGACAGCTACAGGTTTTTTCAGATGACAACCCAATGGTATTTTGTTCTGTAGTGGTCAGTTAAATTGTGTTCCAAGTTAATGATGGCTCACTGCACCCCTACTGTTCATTCTTGACCTTTTCTTTTCACATAATGTGTACAGTCAGATTTGCTGCCTTTTTACCTCTCCTAAAATTTATAGTTGCCCTGAGTGTCCCACATGTTAGAGAAAAATGGTATTTAATCCCTAAATCAATTCATTTTTTCTGATACATTTTAAGAAACAAATATGAAGAAATGAGGATTACCGCAAATATGGATAGTATACAAGGTCAGGGAAAAAATTGTGATTGAATACTTTTTTGCATCAACTACTTTTTACAGGTTTTTTGATGCATCTACACTATTATTCAGCTCCTCCAGAGAAACTGAATGATTGTAAGAAATAAACTTTTTGACTGTGCATCTTCTCCCTTTTTTTCTCCTTATGTATTACTCTTTTGGGAATTTATAAACAATCTACTGAACTTTTAGAACAGTGGTCATCAAAAAGGAAAACTGCAATTTTGAGAATCTAAATTTCATCTTTTATATAGATGAACATTTACAACAATTAAAAATAATTGTCAGAAATAAAATAGCATCTTGTCAACATGCTTTGGTTTCTAGATATTTGTGTTTTTGAGCTATTAGAAACAGTGCAGTTTGGGCTTAGACCATGAAGCATTTGTAGTTGTAAAATATAAATGAAAAACAAACATAAATATGAATGGTATGCCTTATTTGTTACAGTAAAATTTTGCCATTAACAAATATTTGAAATCTCCCTAATGGTTTCTTTTTAGGCTTAAAATTAGATATACTTGATTTCATTACACTGATAGTAAAGAAAACTTGAAACGAAATTGTATTAAAGTATGTTTTGAAATGAGCTTAGTGATATTATTAACACTGGCATTTTTTTTCTTATGTAATATTAAATACTATCTTATCAGTAAAATTAGGTGATTTTCTATATAATAGTATATATTTATATCATGAAAAACATGTACTTCCTAAACTGCTTTTATATTACATTCTTATACATTATTCATTTATTATTCAAAACTCAATTATAAAAACTGCTGTGACAATGATGATGTTCATTTTCTCCTTTAATTTCTGAAATCATTAAAAGAAAGCATTTATAGTGACTTGACTATAAATAGCATAATTGTGTTTATATAAATACCTGCGTTGCAATTAAGCTGATCTATGGACCATAAAAACAATAGATCCCACCGTGTAGTCCTCTTTTAGCAGGAAAGGATGTAGCTAGATTTCTTTCCTTCATGTACAGTTTGTATTTTAATGAGATTAAGCATTATTCCAAAGGTTTTCATATCTGTAGAATAAGATTTACCAAATATGCCATTTGGTTGTCATAAACACCAGTATTAGAACAGAATCTTTTTTTATTCATCTGTCCATCCATTCATTAGTTCACTTATTGAGCTCTTAATATGCACAAGACTATATTAAGTAATAAGAGTAGCATTAGGAATAAGACACAACCTGTACAAAGAGCTCTTAGGCCAAGAGAAGAGATGGGTAGATCAGCAAGAACAGTAATGACATAGTGTGATGAGAGTTATGGGAGAGACACGCCCAGGATGCTATAGGAGCACAGAGAGGGTACACTAGAGCAGTTTGGATGCTTCTAGGAAAAGGTAATGATTGAGTATATGCTGATAAATAAAAAGTCGGGCAGTTAACAGGAGGCAGGAATTCTTTTGTTTTTTCTTTCCCTTCCCTTCCTTCCTTCCTTCCTTCTTTCCTTTTCTTTCTTCCTTCTTTCCTTTTCTTTCTCTTTCTTTCTTTCTTTCTTTCTTTCTGCTGCACAAAGTAAACTTGATTTGCAGCAAATAAGGAGATCATGAGGAAAGAACATTTCTGACATGTACAAAAGTATGAAGATAAGAGAGAGCATGATATGGTCAAAGAAAAAAAGTTCTTTCTCAAAGTATAGGTGTGGATAGATGGATAAACATGGCAGCTGAAGTTTGGAAGGAATAAATAACTTGATCAAGGACATAAAGCTAGTTAATGACAGAGAGAGAGGATTATAACAAAGTTTTAAAATTTTTATTTATTTAAAAATGTTAATTCTAGTATAGTTAGCATACAGTGTTCTATTAATTTCAGGTGTACAGTACAGTAATTCAGGAGTTCCATATATCAGTCAGTGCTCATCAAGGTAAGAGTACTCTTAATCCCTTTCACCTCTTTCATCCATCCCCCCACCCACTTCCCCTTTGATAACCATCTGTTTGTTCTCTGTAGTTAAGAGTCTGTTTTTGCTTTGTCTCTCTTTTCTCCCCTTTGTTCATTTGTTATGTTTCTTAAATTCCACGTATGAGTGAAATCATATAGTATTTGTCTTTCTGTGACTGGCTTATTTTGCTTAGCATTATACTCTCTAGATCCACCCATGTTGTGGCAAACGGCAAGATTTCATTCTTGTTTTATGGCTAAATGATAACCCTGTGTCTCTGTGTGTTGTGTGTGTGCATGCATATACACACACACAACACATACACATATACCACATATATATCACATCTTCTTTATATGTTCATCTACTGATGGACACTTGGGCTACTTCCATAATTTGGCTATTGTAAGTAATGCTGCATTAAACATAGGAGTGCATATATCACTTTGAATTGGTATTTTTTTTTTATTATTTTGGTAAATACCCATTTCTGCAATTACTGGATCATATGGTAGTTGTATTTTTAATTTTTTGAGGAACGTCCATACTGTCTTCCAGAGTAGCTGTACCAGTTTGCATTCCCACCAACAGTACAAGAGGGTTCCTTTTACTCCACAGCCTCGCCAACACTTGTTGTTTCTTCAGTTTTTAATTTTAGCCATTTTGATGGGTGAAGTGATATCTCATTGTGGTTTTGATTTGCATTTCCCTGATGATGAGTGATGTTAAACATCTTTTCATGTGTCTTTTGGCCATCTGTATGTCTTTTTTGGAGAAATGTCTGTTCATGTCTTCTGCCCATTTTAATTGGATTATTTGATTTTTTTTTTTTTTTTTTTTTTTTTGATGTTGAGTTGTGTAAATTCTTTACATATTTTGGACACGAATGCTTTCTTGGATATGTCATTTGCAACTATCTTTTCCCATTAACTGGGTTGTCTTTTAATTTTGGTGGCTGTTTTCTTTTGTTTTGTTTTTTTGTTTTTTGCTATGCACAAGCTTTTTATTTTGAAGTAGTCCCAATGCTTTAGTTTTGCTTTTGTTTCCCTTGCCTCAGGAAACATATCCAGTAAGATGTTGTTATGGCCAATGTCTGTGAAATTACTGCCTGAGCTCTCTTCTAGGATTTTTATGGTTTAGGTCTTACATTTATGTCCTTAATCCATTTCAAGTTTATTTTTGTATATGGTATATAAAGTGGTCCAGTTTTCCCAACACTATTTGTTGAGGAGACTTTTTCCCACTGCATATTCTTGCCTCCTTGGTTGAAGATTCATTGACCATACCGTTGTCTTTTGCTTTGTTTTGATAATTAAATATCTCAGGCAAGGAGTTTTTATTTCATTTTCTATTGTGGATTTCAAATCCCACAGCTCCAAGGAGTGTAGTGATTTCCCTGATGTACAGTATGCTTATCACATCTTTGTTCAAATTTGGAGACCACTTCCTTTAGACTCTTCTTACCAAAATCCATTTTTAAGTGAGATATAACCTACATAAGACCAAGCCTTAACTCTGCTGAGTGTCTAACAAAAATTTGGATTGGAAAGGTGAAATAAGGGTGGACTATAAGTAAAGGTAAGGCTAACTGGTGTTTGAAGCTCTGAGAAAGAACAAGCTAGGTCACAGAGGTTTTGCATGCATTAAAGTGATTTCTATATGGTGTACTTCAGCAAAAAGGACTTAGAATATATTAATCAAGTTGTTGATAATGGCAGTACTCCTGACAGAATCCGTACTACCGATTAAATTAATATTCATTGTTCCATGGTTCTCGCTTTAGACCTCAACAGACCTAGTGAATTATTAGAGAATTTGGAATAATCGGTGCTGCTATGTAGCCTACTTGATAGCCTTAAGGAGGAAATTTGGTAAGTAATACAGATAGTTTGATAGAGACTTAGGTGTGAACTAGAGTAGGACATAAAAAGGGTCTTCAAATTCAAGTCACATTAATTTATATCATGAATGCTCCTGAGTGATATTTCTAATTTTAATATAAATTAATTTACTAAACCATTACTGAGTGCTACTTATATACCAGATGCTTTTAGGACTCTGGAGATACAAAGATAAAAAACATTTTCTGACTTAAAGGAATTTACTGTAGAGTGAAGGATGCTTGTGGTACTAATAATTACCTTCCTAAAGGTCATTCTCCAAATAACTGCAAAACTGACTTGTCCCTCTCTTTACAATAAACTCTATGAATTTTAAAAACTCTTTGTGGGTGCCTGGGTGCCTCAGGTGGTTAAGCATCTGACTCTTGGTTTTATGCTCAGGTCATGATCTCATAGTTTGTGAGTTCGAGCCCTGCATCTGGCTCTGCACTGACAGCGGGGAGCCTGCTTGGGTTTCTCTCTCTCTCTCTCTCTCTCTCTCTCTGCCCTTCCTCCACTCTTTCTATCTCTCTGAAGGTAAATAAACTTCAAAAAAAACCTCTTTGTGTATTGACATATGAAATATGTTCAAACATATTTGTTGACTCTACTATGTATGCCAGGTATTTTATAAGATGTTAGAAACACCACATGAATAAGATTTAGTTCTTGCTTTCAAGAAACGTTTAGTCGTGTGTGATACATTATAGAGCCAAATGCATGCCAATTTTAAAATTTATTAATAAGTTAATCTGGAGCTAGTCAGAAAAAGGAAGAAAATACTATGTACAGTCTTGCTTTTCTCTTCTCTATCCTTCTCTAAACTCTTGAGTGCTATTTTAGTTTTCTTCTTTGATGTTTGTGTGAATGTGGATTAGTTTTGTTTAGATGAATGCATCAGTTAGGATTCTAGGTGACCGGTAGAAACTGAATTTGGTTAAATTTAAAAAAAGAAAAGGAATTTATAGGAAGGATAATGTATTACTCATGATACCGGATAGTAAGTTCAACAACAGGTTTCCAGGAAAGAAGAGAAACCTACTAGAGTTCCATTGATCTCAGTAACAAGGACTCATAGTTATGTTCCTTGGAAGTAACTCAGTTCTATCCATTTGATACCTTTATATATCTCCATCTCATAGTCACAATCCTGGGAGGGAGAATCTGATTTCACTAATGTGAGTCATGTGCCCATATGGTGGATAAGGGACAAAACAGCAGCATGATTCATTCTTCTACTTCAACCATGTGTAACAGAGGAGTGGTCTTCCAAGGCATGAATGGGATGCTATTACTAAAGTTAGGACAAAAGATGCTGGGTAGGCAAGATCAACTTGATTCTCAAAGTTGAGAAGTTCATGGCACCTTTTAAATGAAAACAAAAATGATCATATCCCTCAATGTAGTTTAAAATTATTTTTCTTCTTCTTTATTTTCAATATTTTTAAGGGTTCAAGATTTTTGGCTTATTGTTGGGTATACTACTCCTTTTTATGAGGTTGTTGAATGGAGAAGAGTAAAAAAATAATGACTGATTTTTGTGTCTTGATTTAAAACAGCATAAAAAATTACATGTTGATGGTACAGTTATACTGTGTTCCTGTTTTCCTTCCTAGTGGTGCTGTCAATTGGTAGCTGGTGGTGGACGGTGGTTCCTCATAATCTCCATCCAGCCTTTCCCCCCATAATCTCCAAAATAATCTTTTCAATCAATGCAAACAAAATGAAAAGAGAACAGAAATTTTTATTTAAAAATATTGTTTTACTATGACAGATGATGTTGTTTGCTAAAACTTAATCAGTGCTCAAAATATAAATATGAAACAGGCTGCCACAAGGCAGGTTCTTTTAAATTTGGCCTATCTTTTACCTTCCCTTTGCTTGCTCAGGGATAACTCAAAAGTCCCGTCACTTGTCTTCATGGAAACATATATATAACCATTGTTTCTAGAGTGTTTATTGATATCCATCGAACATTCGTGCAGAGTGAAAATATTATTTTTATATTTACCTCACATCTGTGCTTTTAGTCATTAGCTTCAGCAAATTGGTGAACTGTTGGGTTTCGGTATGGTAGGAAAGACAGATACATGGGTACTGAAATGATGAAGCTACACTGAAGTACTGACAGATATCCAGAATGTGCTTATGTATAAAATCTTAGATTGTTAGTAAAATAAACACATGAAATTAAAAAAAAAAAGTATCTTCAGGGCCGCCTAGGTGGCTCAGTCAGTTAAGCATCTGACTTTGGCTCAGGTCATGATCCTCCAATTCATTAGTTCAAGCCCTGCATCAACTCTCCACTGACATTGCAGAGCCTGCTTGGGATTCTCTCTCTCTGTCCCTCCCCCATTTGTATGCTCCCTCTCTCAAAATAAATAAACTTTAAAAAAGTATCTTCATTGTAACTCACATGCCCTAATTGGAAAACACTGCTCTGGGCAGTCTGATTGTAATGAAGGATGGCAGGAGCAGAAGTATAATCAGCATGGGCGGGACACGGACTCCATCTCTGCCTGCTTCTCTCTCCCTCATTTTGGTTCAGCTTTTGTTAGCAGATGCAAACAGCTTTGGTTAAGTTTCCTTTTTCTCTTACACAGGTTTTTATTAGGTGGGTAAGAATGAGAGAAGCCATATATTTTACAGGATGACTTACTCTATGATATTTCTTGATGCAGATTGGGAAAGCACTTCTCCAAATAAATAGGTAGACTGATTCATTTGTAAGAGAAGGCCGTTGTCTGCAGTAAATCCTGTTCATATGCTGAGGGGACTTGAACAACTATTGCTAATAAAAATTATTTTAAATTTGAACTTTGCATAAATTAGCATTTTTTACTCAAAGTAATAGAGCACCTGTTTCCTCAGTAAATATACTACCCCCTTTGCAAGATTGTTGACTGTGGAAGAATGAAAAATGGTTACATCTGGAGAAAATGAAGTCATTTATCTTGAAGAAATATCTGCACACCCATATTTATTGCAGCATGATTCACAATAGTCAAGATATTGATACAACCTAAATGAACGGATAAAGACTATAAGTACACACACACACACACACACAGGAATATTAGTATGCCATAAAAAGAAGAAAGATCTTTTATCATTTGTGACAATATAGGTGAACTTGGAAGGCATTCTGCTAAGTAAAATAAGCTAGACAGAGAAAGATAAATAGTAGATTGTGTGTGTAATCTAAAAACAAACAAACAAACAAACAAACAAACCCCCCCACCCCCAAAACCTCCTGCTGATTTCATAGAAAAACCAAGAATAGAATGGTGGTTGCCAGGGAGCTAAATGGGAAGATGTAGATTAAAGAGTACAAAGTTCCAGTTATAAGGATAATAAGTTCTGAAGATCCAATGTACAGCATGGTAACTAGTTTAAAACACAGTATTGTATACTTAAAAGTTGCTGAGAGTAGATCTTAAACATTCTTACCACACAAAAATAAAAAAAGATATGTGAGGTGATGGATGTGTTCATTATCTTGATCTTGGTAATCATTCTGCAATGTATATGTATATCAAATCATCACATTGTCCACTTTAAATTTTTTTTAATGTTTATTTTTTAGAGAGAGAGAGACCGACAGACAGAGTGCGAGCAGGGGAGGGTCAGAGAAGGAGACACAGAATCTGAAGCAGGCTCCAGGCTCTGAGCTGTCAGCACAGAGCCTGACGTGGGGCTCAAACTCACTAATGATGAGATCATGACCTGAGCCAAAGTCAGATGCTTAACCTTTGAGCCATCCAGGCACCCCTCACATGGTCTACTTCAAGTATCTATGATTATATTTGTCAGTTATTCCTCAATTAAGTTTGGAAAGAGAAAGGAAAATGATTGCCTAATTTTTGTTTCTAAAGCAACATGAAAAATTGTAAATACAGTAATACTAGGTTTTACTTGACCTGGCCAGTGGTGCCATCAGTTGTTAGTGTGGGAATATGTTCCCCATAATCTACATTAGCTTCCATCCAGGCCACTCCAAGTGGACATAGAATTTTAATAGAAGTAGCACATTTATTACGAAATTACACCTTAAAGACAAGTCCTCCAGTGATACTATATAGCTATAACTATATTGCTCACAATTTCTTGATAGAAATTCTGGAGCTGCTGTGGAAATGCTAGAGCTGCTGACACATTCATTCTCAAGAAAAGCTGGTTGAATGGTTTTGACACGGGGAGACTCATGGATGTAGCAAATATTTCATGTTGCTGAAACAATTGGCCTTTTAGCACACTGATATTTCTGTACGCAGTTGTTGAATATGCATACATGAGAAAAAGAGTTTAAAAGACTTTGAAAGGAATTTGTATCATACAGATGTGAAATAAATTCTTCTTGTAGTGTAAACATGGTAAACATAAAAATGAATCTATTTAAAGTGATTAAAGGGTCAAGGTTTAAGACCTCTTTAATGGCAGAAAGTATAAACTTCATTTATTCTCCTTTAGATAAGACTTTATGTGATTGGAAGTCAGAGCCAATAATCCCAATTTTCCAAAGGTCAATTTTTACTTGTAGGTTTTACAAACAAACAAAAAGCCTCCCTCTAAACCCCCCAAAACAAAGCCTTCATTTAATTATTTTTCGATTCAACTACGTTAAACATTTACTGAACACTGCAAAGATTTGTGCAGGGTGCTGTCAGGGAGACAAAGGGTGAATAAAGCCTGAAGGCTGCAGATAAGATGCATACACACATCATCATGACACATTGCTGCAGTGCACACACAGTCTGAGAGCACTTCTAGGACAGGGACAGAAAATTGCACATAGGTGGCAAGAGGGCATGATCACTACATCCCCCGGTGCTGGGAGTACAGAATTAAAAACAGATATCAATCACTCTTTGCTTTCAGGTCACTCACTGTCTTGTAGCAGAAACAGAATAACTCAAGTAATTATGCAAATATTTAATTAATGATACATGCCATAAGAATTACACGGAGAAACAGATGTCAGAAGTGTATAAAACTGAGGTCCTAACTTCTTATGTGTTGTCAACAAAACCTTTCCTGAGGAGATGGAATTTGAGATCTGAAGGAGGCCTTATGAAACTGGCAAGGGATTTGCTTCCGACGTTGTCGAGGAGGCTAACCATAGGGAAAGACGCCTGTTGGGCAGTGGATTTGGTGGACTTGGCCAGAGAAGGAGGGGTTTGCAGGGCAGATCCAAGAGAGCCATCTAATTGTTGGATCCTAGGATTATTTGAAGGGAGAGCAGTGGGGAAAAGTATGGGAGAAGTCGGGTTAGATCAGAGTGTGGACTTGAATGCCTTCCTTGAATACTTACCAAGGCACTTGGCCTAAAGGAGGCTTTCAGGAATTATTGAAGCCACTTAAGCAGGGGATATAACCAAAAGCAGGCCACAGGAAGAGGATTCTCTCAGGAATTTGCACAATGCCTTTGTGCAGGAAGGAATCAGCATTAGAGAAGGTGGGTAGAGGCTGTTACTGGAACTGAGAGCAGTCTGAGCGAGAACAACTCCGGTGGTAAAACGGAAGGAGGGATAGGGTTAGATGGAAGGGTGAATGAAGTAGCAAAAGTGACGTCATGACTTTGCATCCGGATGGTTGTTTGGGGCCAATGTCAAATGTCAAAATTAGAGGACATGCTAAAAAAGAGTAAATTTTTACTCTTTTTATGAACTTAACTAGTGATTTATGAGCTTAAACTAGTGATTTATGTGATCACTAGTTTATGTGATTTATGAACTTAATGAATGTGATTTGTGAACTTAAACTAGTAACTGCTTATTTTTAAGGAAAATAGTAACATCTAATAGGCAGAAATGATGGGTAAATTCATGTGACAAATCTTTCATACAAATACAGAAAAAAAATTATGTTTTTTTTCTGTTATTGCCCTTATTTGAAAGGAATAGGAATTTTTTTTAGTCTAGAAATCATATTCATTTTTTAACTTCTCTCCCTCCCACCACCCCCCCCACCCCTTGTTTCTCACTACTGATAATACTTTACCACTGTTAAAAAGTAGGGAAGAAACATGCAGGACGGCTGTATTGTAATTTCTGCCATGTAGCCAGCATTCTAATGGCTACCCTCCAGGGAGATGCTTGGCGGCTGGTTCAATAGTGTGAATCAAAGGGCCGGCTGGAGCCAGGTAACTTGACTATACCTTTAATGAGGCATTTTCATGCACATTTACAGTGGCTTCTTTATTCTCTTTCCAGAAGCTGGATTTGTAACCCCAATCAATTTCCCAGTGTTTATCTAATTAATTTAAAAAGAAGAAAAGATCAACTAATCCTATTCCTGCCTAGAATAACCAGCTAGGTTGAAATAATTCCAATTCTTTAAAAAAAAAAAAACAAAAAACAACTTATTTTGCACGTATACAATTTACAAAGAATGTCTTGCTAGTCCACAATTGATTTTTATTTGTTCATTCTTAGCAGTCTTATTCTGCCCACTCTACAGTATGGACAGAGTGAATATCTTCACTCAATCTGAGTTCACATTTTATCTTTAATAGAAGTTGCTTAGTGAATCGCCCCTTAGTTGCTGGATGGGAGAAAGCTGGTCCAGAAAGTAGACTTGATTCTGATCATTTGGGGATGGGCAGAATGTTTGAAGGAGAGGAAAGTTGGATATTTTCTCCTTTCCAGCATATGTCTTTGTCTCCTGGAAGAATAAATGACGATAGTTTTACCTTGAAGCAGCTTCTGGAACTCACTTGGGGTAGATGTGTGAGGCCAAATAATTAGAGATGCTCTCTTGGGTACTGAAGAGTGGTGGTGGTGGTGGTGGTGGTGGTGGTGGTTCTTCTTCTTCTTCTTCTTCTTCTTCTTCTTCTTCTTAGTATAATTGATCACAATTTACACTAATTTCAGGTGTACAAATAGTAATTTCACAAGTATATACATTTATGCAGTGCAAGTGTAGTTACCATCTGTCACCATACAGTGCTACTATCATTGACTGTACTCCTTATGCTGTGCCTTTTATTCCCGTGATTTATTTGTTCCATAACTGGAAGACAGTATCTGCCACTCTTCTTTATTCATTTTCCCCATCTCCCTACTCTCTCCCCTCTACCAACCATCAGTTTGTTCTCTGTGTTTGTAGGTCTCTTTCTGCTTTTTGTTTGTTTATTCATTCTTTTTTAGATTCCACACGAGTGAATTCATAGGATATTTGGCTTCCACAGTTGACTTATTTCACTTAGCATAATACCCCTCAGGTCCATCCATGTTGTTGCAAATGGCAAATTTTTTTTAACGTTTATTTATTTTTGAGACAGAGAGAGACAGAGCATGAACGGGGGAGGGTCAGAGAGAGGGAGACACAGAATCTCAAGCAAGCTCCAGGCTCTGAGCTGTCAGCACAGAGCCTGACACAGGGCTCGAACTCACTGACTGTGAGATCATGACCTGAGCCGAAGTTGGATGCTTAACCAACTGAGCCACCTAGGCGCCCCAGGATCTCTTTCTTTTTACAGCTCCATGATGCCCCTCATTTTCCTTATCCATTTGTGTATTGATGGACACTCAGGTGAATTCTCTCAAACATTCGAAGAAGAGTAAATGCCTATCTCCTCAAACTACTCCAAAAAATAAAGAGGGAGAGATTCCAAATAAATTCAATGAGTCCAGTGTTACCCTGATACCAAAACCAGAAAGATACCACAAAAAAAGAAAACCACAGGCCAGTATCTCCTATGAACATAAATGCAAAAATTCTCAACAAAATATTAGCAAACCACATTCAACAATATATTAGAAGGATCATTCACCACCATCAAGTGGGATTTATTGTAGAATGCAAAGATGGTTCAATATTTACAAATCAATCATTGTGATGCATCACATCAACAAAAATCATTTCATCTTAACAGCTGCAGAAAAAGCATTTGGCAAAATTCAACATCCATTGGTGATAAAAATTCTCTTCAAAGTGTGGTTACAGAGATTATACCTCAGCACAATAAAGGCCATGTATATATGACAAAACTGCAGGTAACATCATACTCAGTGATGAATCACAAAACTTTTCCTCTAAGATTAGGAAAAAGGAGTGTATCTTTTGAATCTTTCAAAGAAAAAACACAGCTGCTATAATTAATTGAAATTTTGGGTCAGTTTTATATTCATAATAGACCTGCTTTTAAATGGAGATTTCCATTCTGTTGTGTGTTGACAGCA
The DNA here is from genome assembly GCF_046562875.1 of Panthera onca. Lineage (NCBI taxonomy): Eukaryota > Metazoa > Chordata > Mammalia > Carnivora > Felidae > Panthera > Panthera onca. The sequence goes on from NC_138339.1 coordinate 139,125,704, forward strand.
GTGGAAAGACTTAAACCATCTGAATAATATAAATCATGCATTTTTTATCTTTCCATTTTTAAGATGACGCAGATGAAATATGTATAATTTGAAGAGGATAGGGCAAGATTACAAAGAAAAGTTGTCTAGTCCTTACCGTGCATGAAGTTGAGCCTGTATCTCTCCTCTTCCCCCTTTGACACTTATTTACCTTCTCTGTGAGCTCAGTGTAATGATCATGCTTCACTTGATTGAAGATACACCTTTATGAAAATTTACTTTAAAGGCAACACTTGACAGACATAGAGTTTGCCTTCTGTAAAAATGCTTCAAACACTCCTGAAGATATAATTTTAAAAGGAGAGGCTCAAAATATGATATGAAATCTCAAGAAGTTCCACAAACAAAATCTGCTGAAAGATCATTTGCCAAAAAGCATATTAACATTAAGCAATTTTCAGAGATCTGGAGTTGAATCAGGACTTGGATAAAAATAAAGTGATGTGTTCCCTCAACTAGGGATGAAGAAGTTAAGTTTAAACATATATGTCCAAGCATTGGATTTTGGCTTATTTTGCTCTCTGCATTATCATGTAGGAATGGATTTTATTTGACTATTAGATGTTTCATAATAAAATAGATTTCTCTAAAATGTAGGCAGATCTTGATGAAAGAATATGCCGAATTTGGTTTACTGTAGTGACGGTAAGGCTTTGTAGCTTTGCCAGTGTTTCATTTTATCAAATTATACTTTCTCTCTGATGGTTTATAAACACTTTAAAAATACATAAGCCAGGATAAAAGGCTGAAAAGTTGTGAGATTTAAAGTTTTCTTTGCATTGTAATTATCCTGCAGGCAACTGCACAGAGAAGAATGTTAGTAGTGTGTCCTATAACATCATATATTGTGCTATTAGCAAAGTATTTCATAAATACTTCCTTGTATAATTAGAAAGATTAAAATAGGAAATCACGTGGAAAACTGGTGTAAAATTTCCTTAGCTTATTTAAAAATGGCATACTCTAGTAATATTCAAATAAAAAGATAAATGTTTTTATTTTTATGTATTTCATTCCTTTCACCAGTACCTCTTAGTCCTGAGATAATTTTTCTACTTTGCAATCAGAAAATGGCATGGCCAGGGTTCTTGATGAAGACAGATTTCACTAGGTCTTACCAGGCAACAGATTAAAAATAACGTTATAAAAAAATAAAAATGAAAATAAAGATAATATTTTTTTTTTTAAGAGTATGTGATCACCACTAAATAACAATTAAGGCCATCGAATAAAATATCCACAGGCATATAAAGTGCCAATAAATGTAATAAATCATTCATGACTTTGAAAGTTTACTGACTTTTCATAATCTCTCTCTTGAAAAGTAAGCCTTAGTCTGAAGAGATGTGGTCTTCCCGCTGTGTGCACATAATTAACAGTAATGGGAATTAGACAAGCACATGTAGTGCAAGCTCTTCCTCGCTTTAAGTTGTGCTTGTCAAGTGGGGATATAAAATGAAATGTGCTGTTAATGCTTCAGTGTGTCATGGACATATGGCAGGCTTTTAGCAAAGTGGCACCCTGGGAGGATATTTGCTTATTCTCCCTACATGGCATTGAGACTCACAGCACCCTCTCTCTCCTAATGTCTAATAGAGGGTACTGAGAGAAATAAGTGGCTGAATTTATGACCTAAAAGAGGGTCCTCATTTATCATAAATTAAGTCTAATACGAACCTTCATAATTAAAGGTTATTTATGCATTTTCAGTCCATGGTGTTCTTATATTCTGTCCTAAATTTTTGTAGAAAAGACTGTAACCTGAAAAACAAAAACAACTGCTTCAGAAATATTGTGGACTCTTGGATGGAGGAGAACATGTGGCTAAATTTTTTTGAGAATCTACTAGGAGTTCAGTAATGTTTTAATATTATATTGTTTAATCTTTACCATATTCTTTTGAGGTAGGAATCATTCCCAGTTCATAAATGAGGAAACAAGGTGCTTTTATGCCTTGCCAGTAATCACAAAACTAGTGAATGACAAAGTTGTGGTTGAGCCCGAAATCTGTGGGACTCACTCTCATTGTTGCTCAAAGCTTCTCATTCATCCTTACCTTCTGCATCTCCTGGCTTGGAGGGATGTGGTTAGAAGTCTAGGAGCTCTGTATCATGATTCTCCCATCTTGTTACAAAAATACTCTTCCTATGAAAAATCACACACTCTGATTATATAATTGTTCATAGAGTCCCACTTTTCCCCAAAATCCAGTGAAGGTTTTGGATCTGGTTCAGTATTTATTCTTTGAATATTCTGTTGTTCTGAGTGATTCCAGTGTGCATGTGCATAATCTATCCAACTTCTGCACCTCAAGTATTTCCAAGTTCCTCAGTATCAGTATCTTTTATATTCTCTCCACTTGAACAAAATAATACTCTTGGACATTATTATCATCCAGAATGTCTCTAACCTCTGAAATGTTAAATGCTGGAAGAACCATGGCAGAGAGGCTAGTTACCTATCGCTGATGTTCTTTCTCTTTCCACCTTAAGGATAGAACCCACAAATAGTGGTAAGCATAACTATCTGGAAACAAATACTGTACTTTCCAGCTTCTTTTACAGCTGATCTTATCCAAGTGACTAAGTCTTTTCTGGTTAATAATATGTAAGCAACATTTTGAGTAAAAGTGTCCTTGAAGTGAGTTGAGGGAAGGGATTACCCTGTTTCCTCCTTCTAGTTGGCCTGACAACAAATGTGATATCTGGAGCTCCAGCTGCCATTTTGTACTATGAGAATTAAAGTATGAGCTGAAAATAACTGAACGACAAGATAAAAGGTGACTGACTCCCTGATTCTGTGGAATCAGACCTGTACTATTTATTTCTAGATATCTTTTGAATGACAGAAAGGAAAACTTCCCTTTTGTTAAAGGTAGTATTCTTTTATTTCCTTAACTTCCACCAAACCTCAACTTGATGTGTTTACTCTCAGATTCAGTATTGAGTTGTTCATTTTCTCACATTTTAACAGCTCTTTTCTTATGTTCATTCTTTTGCTAGCAAGCCTGGAAGCCAAGGTTAACCACATGAATAACTCTTCCACCCATACTATACCCACTACTTACAAGAAATTCAAAGACCACTATCCCAGCCTTGATCTATCAATCTGGGACTGCATGGATTTTCTAGAGTATACCTTATATGTGTACATATTTTTCCTTGGTCTAGAATGTCAAGCTGTCCTTGACTCTTTGGAAAATCATGGCTTCTTAAATATCACATCTCTGATTATATCTTTCTTGAGTGATGACATGGTAACTCAGAAACCTTTTCAGAAAGATTCCATAATTCAACACCACTTTCTCCCAACCTGGGACATTCAGCTGTTTATGTTGTTAGGCTTACTGATTTTCAAAATTTATTTTACCTGGGTTTTTTTTATCTTCAACCAGTCTGTCATTTCTTCTTCTTCTTTTTTAAGGTTTATTTATTTATTTATTTTTTACTTTGAGAAAGAAAGTATGAGCAGGGAAGGGGCAGAGAGAGAGAGGGAGAGAGAGAATCCCAAGCAAGCTCCATGGTAACAGCCCGGAGCCCGACTCAGGGCTCGATCTCAAGAACCATGAGATTATTCCCTGAGCCAAAATCAAGAGTAGGATGCTTACCCAACTGAGCCACTCAGGCACCCCAACTCTGACATTAATAAGGTATTTGCTCCATAGCCTGGGAGTTTAATTGATGCTAATGGGAGCGAAGTGTATATATCTTCTAGGATTCTTGGCAGGAGAATTGCAGTGGTAAGAGAATGTTGAGGTGTCTTGCACATATAATGTTCAGTATTTTCACTTATATCTGACAAACAGTTTCTTCCTTAATCTCTAAGGAATTGAAACATTTCCAGTGGCCTACTGAGATATGACTGCCAACTTCAAAAATACATGTGTCTACCCTTTATTTCAGGTTTATTATTTGTAATGTCAGGTTATTCCTACCTACTTGGAAGGAAAAATACTTCATTTATTTTTATTTAAGTTAATTTGCTTACGTTAAGATGTATAGCATAGTATTAATGAAGACAAGAGTCTCATCAAAAATATTTTTCAGTATTTATGAAATCTGGTTTAAAAAGCTATGAAACAGGATTGAGGCAATCTTTGCAAACTTCACTCAAATCTCTGCAGCTTTGCTATGTATGATACTATATTAGAATACATAGTGCATCAACAAATGGTATATAAATAAGGAAATTACTCCTGGATTTTCAAGTTGTTTACAGAATCTTTATTTTTTAATTTTAATTTTTTAAAGTTTATTTATTTTGAGAGACACAGAGACAGTGTGAGTGAAGGAGGGACAGAGAGAGAGGGAGAGAGAGAGAATCCCAAGCAGGATCCACACTGCCAGCACATAGCCTGATGTGGGGCTCAAACCCACGGAACTGTGAGATCATGACCTGGGTGAAACCAAGAGTTGAACACTTAACTGACTGAGCCCCTGTTTATAGAATCTTTAGAAAATTTGGCAATAATTGAATTCCTGAGAGGCTCAACAAAATCTATTAGGCAGTAGACTCATCTTATATTTTCTATTTCATTTATTTCTCTTGTTTTTCCACCATCAGGGATTATTAATAGCTTGTTATGCCTACTATAAACTATAGGAGATTTTGTAGATAAGATGTGATTTCATTAGCCATTTCTAAAGACTAGTATGTACAGAGTATTTTAATATGTAGAAATATTAGCATTTAACAAAATGTAGTTTAGATCACAGTTTTACGAATGAGAAATATGAGGACATAAGGAGGTTATTGAGTCACATTTATTGCTGGTGTCAAAGGTGGCACTGAATTCCAGATCTTTTTGATTCCTTATACTACTCATGCTAATCAAAATCCCATAAAAGAAAATTAAATGTCTCCATGGATGAGTACTGAGGACGATGACCATAAAGGAATAGACACTATTTCGAAGCACTGAGAATTAGTCCAAACCAATAAAGATACGAGAAAATACTTTTACTAATATGTGTAAGTTGCCATTTTTTCCTTTAGAAATAATTTCACATGTCAAACTAGTTTTCTAATCACATTCATTCTTTTCACATAAACTTTTATCTTAGACTAGTCTTCAATATACAGAAAAATTTCAAAGAGAGTACAGAGTTTCCATAGTCCCAACACCCAGTTCCCCTGTTATTAGCATCTTACATTAGTATGGAACATTTGTCACAATCAATTATCCAATATTGATAAATTATTTTTTTAAGTTTATTTATTTTGAGATAGAGAGAGAGAAAGAGCATGCAAGCGAGCAGGGGAGGGGCAGAGAGAGAGGGTGAGCGAGAATCCCAAGCAGGCTCCATGCTATCAGTGTGCAGCCCGACGTGAGGCTTGATCTCTGGAACCATGAGATCATGATCCCAGCCAAAATCAAGAGTCAGACACTCAAAGACTGAGCCACCCAGGTGCCCTGATACATTATTATTAATTAAAGTCCCTACTTTATTCAGATTTTCTTAATCTTTTTTAATGCCTTTCTGGTGATTCAGGGTAAAACATTACACTGTCATATATCCTTAAGCTCCTTGTGAATTTGACAGTTTCTTAGACTTTTCTTGGTTTTGATGATGTTGACAGTTTTGAGGAGTATTGGTCAGATATTTTACTGAAGTTTCCTCATTGGGATTTCTTTGATCTCATTAAACTGGGTTTATTGATTTTTGATTGGAAAACCACAAAGGTAAAGTGCAGTTCTCATCAAACTGTATTAAGGGCACATACTATTTACATGATTTATCACTGTTGATGGTAACCTTGTTCATCTGACTGAGGTAGTGTTTCTCAGGTATCTTCACTGTGAAGTTACTCTCCCATCCTTCCACCCCTTCTCATACTGTATTTTTTGGAAGCAAATCATTATGTACACACAATGAAGGAGTGGAGAATTATATTCCATCTTCTTGGGGGCAGAGTATCTACACAAATTATTTAGAATTTTTATGTATGGGATATTTATTCTGTTCTACTTATTTTTTAAAATAATATATTTTTATCAATATGAATCCAGGATTGTTTTATACATTTGATTGTAATATAATATACATATATAATATAATATAATATAATATAATATAATATAATATAATATAATACTACTCTGTTTATTTCATTGTTCAAATTGCTTTAACTTTGGCCACTGGAGGCTTTTCCACTTGGTACCTGTTGTCCCTTTGACATAACCCCATCATTATGGGGTTTCTCGAGTACTTCCTTATGCAGCTATATTGTAAACATCCACAACGTGTGATATGACTGCAAAGCTATTAAACTGATTTTCATGGTCCATACTTATGAATGTAACTACCTCATAGTCATAATAGTATGAAGTAATAATGTTCATTCATATAGGCTGCAATGTTAATACAAGAAGGGGCTGAATTAATTAGAGTCAAGTCTAAATGAACCTCAAAAATTCTTTAAATAGTTTCAAAAACATTCTAATCTTTTAAAAATATTTTTTAAATTTTAGGTATATAATATATTCAGTAAAGTATACAAATCATGAACATATAGTTCAAAGGATATTTATAAACTGAACGTATCCATTTAACTACCCCTCAGATCAGGCAAAAGAAAATTAACACCCCAAAAGATCTTGTCCTCATTCCCATATCTCTTAAAGGTAACTACTACCTTGACTTATATCACATTGATTAGTTTTTCCTGATTTCATTTATATAAATGAAATGGCATAACATGATTATTTTAAGTGTAACTTCTTTTTTTGTTGTTGAATATTTCTTTTTAAAAGAAAATGTTTATTTTTGAGAGAGAGAGAGAGAGAGAGCACACACACACAAGCAGGGGAGGGGCAGAGAGAGAGGAACAGAGGATCCTAAGTATACTCCAGACTCTGAGCTATCAGTGCAGAGCCCTAAATGGGGCTTGAATTGACAAACTATGAGATCATGACTTGAGCCGAAGTTGGACACTTAACCAACTGAGCCACCCACATGCCCCAAGTGTGGCTTCTTTTGTTTAACATTGTGAGATTCATTTATGTTGTTGCACGTAGTACTACTTTTTTTTTCATTGCTGTAAGGTGTTCTGTTGGATAAATGTAGTACAAATTATTTATTCATTTAAATCTTTTTGTTTTTATGAAGAGCATTTTCATATGCACAACCTATGTCTTTTGTTATGTACACATGCACACACACACACATCTTTCAGGTATATACCTAAGAGTGAAGTTGCTAAGTCATAGGATGTGTGTATTTTCTGTTTTAGCTTATATTGCCAGAGAATTTTCCAAAGTGACGGTCACTGACCCTTGGTTCTTTCAGTCTTTGAAACTTTAGCCATTCTGGTGGGTATGTAATGGTAAATCAGTGTGGTTTTCATTTCCATTTGCCGAGGAGTAATGAGCTTGAACATCTTTTTTTGGATATTATATTTTGTGAAGTACCTATTCATGTCTTTGCCCATTAAAAATGACTTGTCCTTTTCCTGTTGATTATTAGAAGTTTGTGTGTGTGTGTGTGTGTGTGTGTGTGTGTGTGTGTGTGTGTAGTTTGTACATGAATCTGTCAGTTTGTGTTTGAGGGAAGCAGACACTGATAAAGAGTTAAAAATGCAGAAAGTTTATTGTAAAGGCATGGCATTAGCTAGGGGCCTCCCCATGAAGAATGTAGCCTGGGCTGTTACTTCCTTGGTCACTGTCATCCTGAAAATAGGGGGGCCTTGGCTCAAAAGTTGGAGACTCTAAAGGCGCTAATAGCTGGAGGCTCTCAGCTAACCACACTCTTAATAACTGAATGAGTCCTTTCTTGAAGAGGATGAATACACATCTTTGCATATGTTACAGGATCCTCCTGCAGTTATAGGTGTTGTAAATATCTTCTCAGTGGCTTGTATTTTCGTACTTTTTATGGTATTTGATGAACATGGGTTCCTAATTTTAATATAGCTTAATTTATTAAAATTTTTATTCATGCTAGTTCTGAGTTCTGTTTAAAACTCTGTGTCTATCCTAAGTTAATGAAGGTTTTTTCTTAATGTTACTTACTGGAAGTGTTATTGTATCTTTTAAATTTAGATCTGTATGCCATGTAGAATTGATTTTGGTTAATAGAAAAAGTAGGGGTAAAATTTTCTATCTTCTCCCTCCTGCTAACCATCCATGTCTCTTTCTGCCTCATCTGTCTGTCTGTTTATAGACATAGATGCACAGACATAGGTAGACATTCAGTTAACACAGCAGCATTTATTGAAAGCTCATCCTTTTCTACTGCTCTGCACTGGCGTCTTTGTTATACATTAAGGGACATAAATGTCTAGACTTGTTCCTGAAAATTTTCTTCTATTAGTCTGTTTATCTCTTGTTGCAATACCCAACTGACTTAATTACTGCAGTTTCAGAACTAATCTTATTATCTAGTGATAGCATTCTGTGTTCTGTTTCTTCAAAATTTTCTGCTAGGCTTTCTCAACTAATGTTCTTCATCTGAACTGAAAATGTAAAAAAACAGAATGATAATTTTTCTCAATTCTTTCAATTATGGCACCATTCTTAAAGCATAGAAGAGAAGTTAAATCATGAAATGGAAGTTTTAGGTCATTAGGGTTTAATCCTCTGATGGAAATCTGGTTGAGAAATCCTGGAAAGCTACTTGTGGTTCTTTGCATATTAATATATAATTCAAAATAAACTCTTCAGTTTCCACACACACACAAAAATATTGGGAGTTTTAACAGGACAGAATTTAAACTGTACCTCAATTTGTAGCAAATAAAAATCTTTAAGATATTAAGTCTGAATCCACTAATATGATATTATATTCCTCCATTTATTTAGGTTTTCTTTCTTTCTTCTTTCTTCTTTCTTTCTTTCTTTCTTTCTTTCTTTCTTTCTCTTTCTTTCTTTCTTTCTTTCTTTCTTTCTTTCTTTCTCTCTCTCTCTCTTAAAAGGTTTTTTTGTTTTTTAATGTTTATCTTTGAGAGAAAGAGAGAGAGTCAGAGCATGAGTGGGTCAGGGACTGAGAGAGAGGGAGACACAGAATCTGAAGCAGGCTTCAGGCTCGGAGCTATCAGTACAGAGCCCAAAGTGGGGCTCAAACTCATAAGCGATGAGATCATGACCTGAGCCGAAGTCAGACACTTAACCGACAGAGCCACCCAAGCACCCCTATTTAGATTTTCTTTAATTATTCTCCATAATGTTTTATAGGGATCTGGCACATCTTTTGTCATAGATTCTGGGTCTTAAGTTCTTTCTTGTCTAACAAGAAATCAGGACACAGGATTAAAATGCAAGAGACGGCTATTGTTCGGGAAAAGATAAGAGCCCCGAATAAGGGTCCTTCCTGCTCCATATTTATTAAGATCAGAAGGCTTACAAATATGATGGGCATGCACAAAGAGACAATGAATTTGTAACATGAACTCATGGACTGAGGGAAAGGGAGTTTTGAAGATATACCATGTTAGGGGTTTGGGTCAATAGAAACCAAAATCCTGGCGCAGGACAGATGGATGTTAAAGGCAGACATGAGGGCTCCATGTCTGTTTAACTTAGCCAGCCTAGGGGATAAGACAGAGTGTGTAACCTCAGGGTCTACAAGGCACCTTTCTTTTGTTAATTAGCTCCATTCTGGGCAACTTCACCTTGCAGCAGTTTATAGCCCTGTTTTCCTGTTTACCTAATTTGGTCCTTCCTTCCTGCAAAAGCAGCTTTCTGCTATAGTACTAAATTGAGCTGGGGGGGGGGGGGGGGAGTATCCGCCCTGAATACCTAATCTTATTTACTTCTTCACATACCTTTGTATTGGGGCCTCGGCCCCACCCTCTCTATATCTATTTACCTAATCTTGTTTACCCAAACTTGGGTGTGAGCATGCTATGGCTTTGTAATTCTTTATGCCTTTTTAACCCATCAGTGCAGGGTCAGGGAATTTCTAAGCTTATTCCCCACAATCTTTTGTTAGATTTCTTCCCAAGTATTTGTTATTTTTGATGCTGTTGTAAAAGTAACGTTTAATTTTTAAAATTTTTCATTGTTTATTGTTATTCAGAAATGCAATTGATTTTTGAACATTGACTTAATCCACATCCGTGATAAATTTACATATTAATTATAACAGTTATGTGAATTCTTTTAAATTTTCTGTGTGCACAATCATCTATTGGCTCTATCTGCAAATAACTATTTACTCCTTTTCCAATCATTTATTTTTCTTATATTGTTGCACTGTCAAGATCTTAACTACAAGCTAGAAAGAGGTATAATCACACTTACTCCCAATTTCACATGGGAAAGCTTTCAATATTTCCCCTTTCAGTGCAACATAGATTTTCTAAGAAGATTCTGATTAGTATATTAATTGTCTTTCTCCTCTTAATTTTATTTATTTTTGACACACATGGGTATTAAATTAGGGTAATTATGTATTTTTTTCTCTTTAGAATGTTAATGTTATGAAATAAATTGATAAATTGATTTTTAAGTGTTAAGTGCAAATGATTTTATTCCTGAAATAAATGCAATGTCAGGGTTTTTTTTCACATTTTATATCCTGCTGTGTTCATTTTGCTAATACACTATTTAAGATGTTTGTACCTATGTTCTTGGGCAAGATTTGCCTATAAATTTATTTTCTTGATGTGACTTTCAGTGATTGCCATCAAAGTTATGCTATTATAAACCTAAGTGTTCTCTTATTCTGTTCTGAAAGTGATTAAATGAAATAGGCCTCATTTCTTCTTAAATGTCTCTTAGCATTAATTGACAATGTCTTTTGTGCTTGAAGCTTTCTTTGTGAAAAAGTTCAATTATCTACAATAGGACTATTCAGTTTTTCTATTTTCTTAAGCCAATCTTTGTAAATTTTGTTTCTATGAATTTATTCATTTCTTAGTCATTTTTTACATAAAATTCTTTATTTTATCCTCTCATTAACTAATAATGGCCCTCTGAAGTTTTCATATTTGATGAATACTCTTTCCTAGTTTCCAAAGCATATTTTCACAGTTTACATTTTCTAGGTCACACTTTAGTTGAAGGAAGTCAGATGTTCCAATACTTCCAGAGCCAGGTGCTCCTTTTACACTTTAAATGTTGAAAGTTGTGATTTATGGTTTTTAAAATTTTAAATGGAACAATCAATCAGTCATCTGATCAATATAACAAATTGTGTGTATGCGTGTGTTTGTGTCTGAGCATGTAAGAAGAAAGAGGAAAAAGAAGGCATGAAGGCTCTGAATCCATGTGAGAGTAAACATCGGATAGATTATGCTTTTCACACAAGTTTTTCATAATTTTAATACACTCCAGTGACTCTTAATCTGAGCAATTGTTTGAACAATATAAATAGATTGATATTGTTAAGAGTCATAAAGATTTGGTTCCAGTCTTTTATGTAAATGTTTCTCAGAGCATGCTTTCCAAGCTTCCAGCAACTTGAAGACTTACTAAAAGCAAATTCTTGGATCCAATCCCACATCTGCTGAATCTGAATCTCTCAGGGTAAAACCCAGAAAACTATACTTTTTTGGATTAACTCCCTGGTGATAATTCAGTAAAATGACTTCACCTAGAGTTCAAAGCTGAGTAAATATATAGCTGATATGCTTTTTGTACAGAGAGAGAAGACTATCTTAGCTGAAGGCTAGCTGTCTCTAGAAATAGATCAGTATTTCAGCACTGCTACAGGTATCTGTACAACTAAGATTATAAGAGTGAGACCTTTTCAGGAATTTCATTGATCTAATTTCAAATTGAAATTACTTATCTAACCCCAAAGCTGTTGATTCAGATGACTGAAGCCTCATTCTGTACCTTTTTTCAGATAAATGAGAAAATGCATGAGCTATGTGTGCTAAACTCAGCCATAATGAACCAAACCTGGATGTGATATATGTCCAGATGCTCAAAAGGAAACAATTATCATTTATCATTTCCCAGTCGCTACTAAAACATTGCCAATTTGGAATGGGGGAATATGATCAGACATAAACATTTGGCATATCTCTTTTTAATAACTAACCAGGGCTTCCTTTTACTTACTGGTGTTCAGTGAGTTGTTTACCATGTTTCAATATTTTAAACTCAAACAGTAATATACCCGATAATAGAAGAGCACAACCATTCTTTCTGTTTTGTTTTTGATATTAAGAAACAGTTCCATAAGTAGGTATTAGAATTTCTGATGGTAGTTTTTGATGATGAGGAACCCATAGCTATTAACCTGGGTGCTATGTGATATTAATAAGCTGCTCTTCCCTTCTCTATCACCACATATCTGAAGAATGGAATGTGCTAGGATTCCATTCTTCAGGACAAAACATTCTGTGTATATCATTAATTTGTATAGTCCATAAACCACCGGGCTTTAACTGTCCTTGAAGCATTGCATAGTATGAAGCTGAGAGCAAGTCTTTACTCCTGGATTGAGCTTAGTTTTTACATGAGGTTAAGTTAGCAGGCAGTATGGTTAGATGACTATGTATGCCTTGACCTGCAGTTTACAGTATTCTCTAAAGCAATTTTTCTGCATTTGGCCGAGTAATCCTTTCTTTTGGTCTCTCAATTGGGGAAAAAACCCTGAAAGTAATTTAATAAAAAATAATTTAATTCAACCATTCTTGGAAAAAGCTTTCAGCACTAGCTTTAAAACCCACAACATGCACAGACACAAACACATATGCTTATATCTATCTATGTATTTACTTAGAGTCCTTCCCTCCTATTTAAAAATATATTTTTTAATAAAAATAAAATCTTATCTCTTCAAAAATGTGTCCATTCCTATTACAAATGGATGTTAAATATCCTTACCGGTATAATTGCTGTGTAAAACTGTGGAAGGTCTTTGCCTTCCAGAGGTTGTGTGAGAAATTTATGTCTTATTCACTTTTGATTTCATAAAAAAAAGTAATAAAGTTATATTTTGAAGTGTTAGCTATCTCATTGAGATTATTGACTAAAAATGTATTACTGTTATCATGGCAAAATCAGATGATCCACTTTGGAAAATTGAGTAAATGACAAAGAATACCTAAGAAATGTTTTCATTAAAAATTTGAATTTTATTAAAAACATTCTTGTAGACAGTTTCCTTTTATTTTTTCATGTGCATTTATTTTTATACTAAAAGAGTATCTAAAAGCAGAAATCATATTTTTCCTGTTAAAATGTTTATGAATTTGTGATAAATGGCTGCTTTTCATATATGTTCTGTTTTAACTACTGAATAATTGTTCAAGACCTCAGTAAAAAATAGAGTTATGTTGTAAACTGCTTAGATATACTAAAACATTACAGTGGCATTATAAAACACTGTCATTGTGGACATCCTTGAAACCTTGCCCGAGATGTTTAAAATTTGCTCAAAGAAAACAGTTTAGCCTATCATTGAAATTATTAAGTTTGGTTTTGTTTACTAGTTGCCCATGAAAAGAATGATCTTGATGTTATTTAAATAAATAGATGAGATATTTAAGGGTGAAATAAATATATTAGATATTTAATAAATCAATGAATAATTTAACCTAGAAAAGAATAAAAATTATTTCTCCTCTAAACTCATTATATACTCTGCATCTTTTCAAGATATATGAAAGGAAGAATCTCTTAGAATATCATGAAAATTTAATCAGATCCCTTGCAGGAACATTTAGAAACAATCGCTTTATGCTGTAATCACTTCCTTCAGTCCTGATCCTTGAGGTGTGTATGAGGTAACATTATTAATGTTCTTTGTCTTTTGGGAGGTATGTGTAATTATTCTGTGCCTCATTGGTCTGTGAGTATATGCTCAACACTTTAATGAGAATTGCCCTTGCCTTGTCTGTACAATGCACTAAAAGAGAGTCAAATCCCCTTTCTGAACTTTAGGGACCCATTTTTTGCCATGTATTATTCATTTTAAGTAAGTTAATGTCATTAGGAGACAGTTTCTGCCTTGTATGATAAAAGATTTTAAGTGAGGAGCAGTTAATTACTTATTGCCCATGCCCTGATGTGCTTTTCCATATGGCTTTTTTTTTTTTTTTTGGCATACAAGTGACAAGAAGTCATCAGGGCAAAGTCATAAGCAGAACTTTTTATATTAAAACTTTAATGTACTAGTGCCCAAGGCACAAGCTAATTCCAGTTTTCTAGTTACAGAACCTGAGCGAATAATTTAGCATCTAGTGCTTCTCAATATGCTTATTTTAGTTCAACTTCTGTCTCTTAAATCAAACATAGAATTACCTCCCAAGTGCTTCAGTTGCATGTGTCAGTGACCTTGAAAGGAAAGTCTTAATAGCAGAACTCCTGCGTCCTCATGGGAAACATACTAAAACTTTTAAACTACAGCCGTGGGTCTAGTTTTGGTGTGATGAAATCCAAAATATGCGTAGTGGAAGGAATATTATGACATTTATTTTAGGTTATCTTGGATTATAGGAAAGAAAACAAAATGTTCTTTACCTTTCCTAATTATGAAGGTATGCGTTAACGATGTCCCTTGATTGACAAATACTTGTTCTGGTTCCAGACTTGTCAATGAATACATGTAATAGTTATTGAAACTAAAAGAATCAAGAGTATGAGCCATTTAGCTCTAAAATGTCTCTATCAGAGAAGGTTGGGACCAGCCATCTTGTTGGGTGGGAGGGTTGTGAGTTGGCATCAGGCTGCCCTTATATAATAATCCCCTGTGTTTACTTTGTTGCTCTGCTCATTTGGGAGGGGTCTTGAGTGCCATGGGAAATTTGGTCTAGAGGTTCTCGTACACTTAGCCCTTGGTACTGTCACTTCATCTTAAAATATTAGAACTAGAAAAGACTTCAAAATAATTTAAGATTAGCTGTTTCATTTTATAGTTGAGAAAACCTAGGGCAAGAAGTTACAGTGATTCAGTCAAGCATACAGTTTAATTCTTTATGCTTTAATGCTATTAAAATACCTCTTAATTTCATGCATGCATCATTCTAACTATTCCTAAGTAGGTATCAGAAAAGCACAATCAAGTCACAATTTTTATTTTTCTTTATTAGACTATTGGAGACACTTTCTCTGAACTGGATTCAAGAATGTGATTACCAAGGAAGCTGGTATCAACACAATGTGTTTTTAGGGATGAAATTGGATCTAATTTAAACACAGATGTGAGATGTATTTCAGTTTCATAGTTTACGTATTTTGTATTACTGAAGTTGATCTGCCATGTAAAAGAAAATTTGTGCTTGAGAAAGAAATTTTCTGGACTTGTCATGTTTTTATGATGCTTAATGGTA
Organism: Panthera onca; assembly: GCF_046562875.1. Taxonomy (NCBI): domain Eukaryota; kingdom Metazoa; phylum Chordata; class Mammalia; order Carnivora; family Felidae; genus Panthera; species Panthera onca. Next base: position 139,140,968 of record NC_138339.1, read on the forward strand.
GCATTCTTTTTTATTAATGGAAAAGGATACTTATCTGTAATCTTATTTGCCTTACACTGTGGTTATAATTTTATTTAAAAAATGAGACTTTGCATATTATCATTTTAGAAAGAGATGTTTGGCAAGAAGATAGGAAAAAATAGAGAAAGAAACTCAATATATTACTAATGAAATAAAACTTGCCAAGAAATCAAGGCCAAGCCCAATTCAGTAGTGATTAAATAGCAATTATAATTTTAGAGCTATTAAGACAACAGTGTGAAGTGATTTAGTTTCAATTCAGTCCCAAGGAGGGACAGATGCACATTATAACAACAGATGCAGTCACTCCACTGACTAATACTCTGGAGTGTAAATCAGAAGAGCTGAGTCTGTGTTCAGCTTTATCAATAATTTTGCTGAGATCCTAGTTCGAGTCACAAATTTTAATCTATAGCTGTTATTGCAATTCTTGCCTTTTTCTTGTAGAGAGATTTTGATGGTTAATGACTTCCGTAAGGGGGTGCTCAGTAAAGTTAAACAATGCTTTGCATGCTTTTAATGCATTTGACTGCATTAATGCATTTGACAAGAGCTGAAAAATGTGTGTCATTAATAAGTGTTATCACACTTCAATAGTTTGGCAGAGTGGAGTAACTATTACAGGGCTTAAAATTATTGGTTTCTCAAGGACTAATGATTTAAGCCAGTATCACAAACAAAAGATCTTCTTTCTCATTTTCTTATTTCTTTACATGTTTCCACTGTACAAATCTCTCTTTTTCTTATTACCATCTATCACCCAATCCTTGATATCTCCTAAGTCTGTCTGCAGCCTAGCCTTGCTGGGAAGCTTCAAGCTCTCTTTCTACCTGCCAACTGAATCTTTCCAAGTGGATGTCTCACAGGCACTTCAAATTCACCACATATTTAAACTAAGTCTGTCGCCTTTCTCATAAAATATCTTTCTTTCATTCAGAGGCTGATTACTCATGCTAGGGAATTGAGAATTACATTTGCTACCTTCCCCTTTCATAGCTCATGGTCAAGACATTGGGAAGCAACCATCCACTGTTCGTCTACATTGCTGATAGCCATGTATAGGTCCTTACTGTTTTCTGTGTTAGATTAATGCCATTGAACAGGTTGGGAAGGGAGCTAGATGTTGTGCAAAGAACGAGGGCCCTGGCACCCAATAGACATGGATGTTTGAAGACTCAGTTCTGCCTCTTACTAGCTGTGTTTGTTTGAGCAGATCATTTAACTTTGTTGATCTTGAGTATATGCACCATATGATGGCAAGTAGTTACACAAAGTTTTGTTAAAAATTATATATTATACACACACACACACACACATACATATATACATATATGTATATGTGCTGTGGCTGATGGATTTAGGATTTAAATAATCTGTAGTGATAGCCTTACAGTATACTATCTTTCAGTGAATCTGGGTTATCTCACCGTTAGCTCAAGAAGCCTTTCTACTGCTGCTGTAGCAGGATTCTCACCCAGAGTCATGACACTGAGGCCTTTTAATTTCCAGGAAGCAACTTTATTCATGCCAGCATCGCTCAGTTGGGTTAGTACCCGAAGAACTGAGCCCTGAATGTCATGTGGCATAGTTTTTTATACATTTTCTATTTCTTTTTCTTCCATATATGGTAACACACACAAGCATGTAGTCTGATTAAGTAGTCTCAGTTTACAGGTCATGAGGGATGTTGTCACATTGGCACATAGCCAGGTTACCTTGAAGTTTTCTCTCCCTTTTATTCTCTCTCCTTAGGCTGGGGGACTCTACCACACTGCTAAGTTCCTTCTAAATCTTATGTCTAGCCAAGGCTTTCCTAACCTTAACAAGCTTTAGAACCTCCTTACCAGTGTGTATCCTAATGTCCAAGATTTTGGCTTCACTTACCACCACTTCTAGAAGACAGGTCTTCTTCCCACCATTGGAGTCCACCAGGTGCCTCCATGTTCCTCAGTCTTGTTTGTTCTCTTTCTGAATTGTCCTTTCTCCATTTTCCTTCATACCAAGACTTCAGGTCTAACTAGTATCTTCCTTTTGAAGCCTTCCATGACTCCCACCACTTGTCATATGTAGACGTAATTGCTTCCGTTCTGGAAATTCTTTATCATTTTGTTTACACAGCTAATTATTAGTTAACTTCTGTTGACTTTTATCATGTTCTTGATACTCTTGCAAGTGTTTTGTATTATGGACTTATGTATGCTTTATTAGACAGCACTGTTATAACACATATTTCAAAGCTGAGAAACTCAGGCCCAGAGTAGTTAAGGACACTTGCCTGAGATCAAAAAGCTCCTTAGTGGTGGAGTCAGGCTTTGACCCAGGCAATCTGGCTCCTGTGCCTGTATGATTATCCACTTAACTCCTTAGTGCCTCGCAGTATTGAACACTGGATGGGCTTTCATATACCCCGGTGTTATCCTTGACATGAAAGAAAGACCCCAGCCCCACGTGGTACATGCATTAGTTTAGCAATAACAAGTGCAGTTAGGGGCAATTAGGATGTGAGCCCTTTAGGAGTATGCAAGTGATAGCTGTTTGTAAATGATTTTCATTGTTAAAGTGCTTTTGAAGGGTAATTATCCATAATACCGCATAATCAACTTTATATTACTTAGGGAGTGATTCTTCATTTTTGTGACTTGCTTTTTTGTCATTTACTGCTTTCACCTCTGGCCCATCATTCCTGCTTTTTGCTAATTCTTCTGCTCATTAGCATGTCCAATGGTAGAAGAGAGAGGAGATGAATTCTAATCATTCATTTTGCTCCTCCTTGACGGCTGCTACAGTAGGGAAAGGTTAAACTATTGGACAACGTAATGCTTGGGGTTATAAGATGAAATTTTATGCACACATCCTTATTTTCCATTACCATCAATAACAATATTCACTTAAAATGTAAAAACCATGTTTTGAGTACTAGGTTTTGTGGATCACATTAACTGCTGTTTCAGGAGCCAGGAAAGATAAGCTTAATTTTATATTTTTGACTTTTTAAATAAAGGCCCAATCTGAGAAAGCTCAGGAGGTACTTTTTCACAATGTACTTCAATTAACTTATCAGTGTACATAAATACATCCCTATAAAAATTCAGGCTTTAGAAAACTTTGTTCAGTTCTCATTTGCCGAGTATATCTAAACTCCTTGCTTTGGTATTTATATCTTCTCCAATATTATTCCTGCATTAATCTTCAATTGAAGGTCCCCTTATCTTCCCCAAGAGCATCCTTCTGGCTACACCGAGGTAGTTCCTAACATTTGCGTGTGCCACAGGCCCTCTGCCATGCCTGCTGTACTCTTTGTCTCTTGTCTCTTTTGTGAGCTCTGTCTTTGAATCCAAACCAAGCAGCAAGATCTCAAGGAAAACATCTCTGGGAAACTGCCTTGTTCCTGTCTTGTCTCCCTACTATGGGCTCCTGCAATGCTTCTCACTTCTATTGCTGACACTCAGTTTTGATGCGTTATATTTTATCTCCTTTTCTGCCTATCCTGTCTCACTTACTGGTTTTATATAATAATGGTAATACAAACTGTGACTTATTGAGCACTTTCTCAAAGTCAGACACTGCACTCAAGTTTTGACAAACTATCTCACTGATTGCTTACAGCTTTAGGATGTAGGCATTAGAAAGGAGGTAATAGCGGCTCAGAGAGGTTAAGACACTTGCCCTCAATTCCACTGCTTATGAGTGGTGGAGGCATTGCTTTTTGCCATGATTTCTTTTGAGGTCACGTCTCATGTATTTCTCTACCGGTTATTGTGAAGCATAGTGAGATATGTCTCACAGCGCCAGAATGCACAAAGGGGACCTTAATCATCTGTGGATAATCATAGTATCTCTTAGGCTACAAATAAAAAGTACGTGAGTGAATAGGAATAAAAACACCAAGTTGATACTTCTTTATTTGCCAGATTTAAAATATCTTTCTAATTATATAGCACCCTAAACAGCAATTTATTGATGGAGAAATGATAGGAGAATACCGTAGTTTTTTAACTTATTAGTGACTACATAATGGTAAGCGGGAACAGCACATTTTCTTTCTTTCTTTCTTTTTTACGTTTATTTATTTATTTTGGGAGAGACAGAGACAGCATGAGCAGGGGTGGGGCAGAGACGGAGACAAAGAGAATCCCAAGCAGGCTCTGCGCTGCCAGCGTAGAGCCCGACGTGGGGCTTGATCTCATGAATCATGAGATCAACCTGGGCTAACACCCAGAGTCCAACGCTTAGTTGAGTGAGCCACCCAAGTGCCCCAGGAACAGCACATTTTCTAACATTAGGTGGTCACTTAGAACATCACCATATTACATAAAACTTAGTTTTGAAAATGTTAAGTCATCAAATTGATGTTATTGTTTTATTTTCCATTTTCTGACATCATCAGTACATTTTGTAATGTCCTTTTTTCCTTTCCCTTTCAGATTTTGAGAATGTTCAACTTGAAAGATTTGTTATTTTCCAGTGTTCATGAATATCTCCAACACTTTACAGTGATTCAGTTAATGGAGAGTACCTTGTAAAAGGTTGGTTGATTATTTAATAACCGTCTCTGAGTTTGACTATATATAGCTAAATTTAGATTTTTAAAATATAATTGTTATACTTTCTGATTTCTCAATCAATATTATTCTCTTTTTAAGATAAAGACAAACAACCATAGGAATAAAATATGGTTACCACGTGCACACTTGAATGTTGATTTGAAAGGTACATCCACTTTTAAGGTGTCTACTGAAATAACATTCTTCTTTCTCGTAATAGATGGTTTATGACAAATTTCTTTTCTTGATAGATAATGTAGACTATTTTGAGGGTATTTATTATATGTGTAATAAAAATTTATTCATGTCAGGGCGCCTGGGTGGCTCAGTCAGTTCAGTGTTCAACTCTTGATTTTGCCTTAGGTCATGATCTCACAGTTCATGGGTTTGAGCCCTGAGTCGGGCTCCAAGCTGATGGTGCAGAGCCCGCCTGGGGTTCTCTCTCTCCCTCTCTCTCTACCCCTCTCCTGCTCTCTCACTCTCTCAAAAATAAATAAACTTAAAAAAAAATCTATTCACATCTCTGTGGGTTGGTACAGCCAAAGCAGGAAGTAGTGCTCCATGTCAGCAGTGCCTCTTCTGGTAACAAAGTTCCTGGGGAAAAACTGGTTGAACATCAGGAGCAGGATTCTCTTTTCTCTTCTGGAATCTAGCAAGCCATTTTTATTACTACACTTTAAATCTTGTCAGGAAGTGAAATGTTTAGTTATCTTAACGTGGATTACAATATTTTTACTCTGGGAGGTTTTACGTGGTTATAATTAAACTTCAGTTCTCTCTACTGTGTATATTTGTTCCAGGACATGTGCCTTTTGAGTGTTTGTTTGCTTAGAAAAAATGTATCTTCCTTTTTTCAATAAACTATAAAAATACAAATAAACTCTTTGAGTACTTTTTTGAGGAATTGTTTTTAAATGTTCATTATCTTAAGTTCTATTTTATTTCAAGGAGTTAAATGAGATGTATTTTAGTTTGATTTTAGGTTGTTCAGTGAGCTGAGGCCCATGCCATCTAGTTGTATGATGGTTTATATGCCTTTTCAGTGACATCTTCTTCCCCTCCTTCAGAGGACAACCCATCTCGAGGAAGGATTGTGGCAGTGAAAACAAGATTTTCCTTTTTCCTTCATCTTCTGCCTTCACTTGGCTGATTTGATCTGTATAAGCTTTTCAAAACCCTAGCCTCATAGCCCTTGACCTTCCCAATTCAAAAATCTTGCAGTTCTGTTTATTATCTGTACTTGCCACTCAACATTTGCAATTTGCCATCATGCAGAGCTGCTCAACTTCAGAGATTTCATGTCTTTGTTCTTCTATTTCTACAACGGAAACTGTTAGTTCCCTTCCCTTGACCATCAATTGTTTCACTGCCTTACTCCCAGTCCTGCAGTCATTTGTAGATCTCACCTGTCTCTCTATTCAACCGAGACTATTCTAGAGACCATATCATGTGCCCTCACTCTTGTAAACTTTTCATAGTCCTGCTTTGTCAATACCCAGCCCTGGCAACATACAAATACCTGATTTAGTTGTACTCGCATTCCAGTCTCATTGTGCAGCACAGAGTCACGTATCTTGATAAATTATCTGTAGCACATGATTTCCAAATAGGAATATTGGAAAAGGAGTGGAGACTTGAAGGAATGAAGAAAGGTGAGTAGTTCAGCTTGATGGGCTTGGGGGGAGGGGAAATGAAGGAGAATGGAACTAGAGGGGCGAATTAGACCTTCATATCAGAGCATAAAGGAATCCTGCTAAGGAGTTTACACTCATCCTAAGGGTGGTGAGAAGTTGAGAAAATTCTGAGTTGATGAATAATGTTCTTAGAACTACATTTTTAGAAATAAAATGTTGCCAGCTGTGTGGGAGGCTATTAGCATGTGAAGAACGATTTGAAGGATATCAGACTAGTTTGGAGGCTATTGAGATGGTACAGTCATGAAGTTTTAGGGCCTGGACTGGCCAGCTGGAATAGGGACGGAGAACTCTTTCTCCTTTACTGTATTCTGTGGACCAGTGTCCTGTGTCACGTTCATAATGCTCTGCAGCTGTGTAGGAGATCTTCGGAAAAAGCTCTGGGCTCTTTACCAAGATGACATGTCAATTCATCTTTCTCATGGGAGACAAATGAGTTTGCCAAACTATTTTTCCTAGTTAAAGCCTGGTGTGTATCTTTCCACGGGTAGAATTATTCTGCGTACCGTAACAAGGGGGTGTAGTGTGTAATGTTTTCAAAATTTCTCTGAGGAGCGTTCCTTTGTGTAGAAATGATGGCAGATTCCAATTTAATTTCTACCATAGATCAGAAATGATATTTCCTCTCAGTGCTCTAAATAAGGTGAGACCTGTGAACCTACCTGAAATGATTTAAGAAGGTTATAATTGAATTGTCACCCAGATCGTACAGTCTTTGCCAGAGAGGTAACAAAAACATTTGGAAATAACTTTCTGTTTTTAAGCCAGTCACCAAACTTGACCACAGAGTCTGCCTAGGAGGTTGGTACACCTCTCTGTTGTCCTTATGACCCCCCCTGAGCTAAGTGAATTGATGGTCCTAGATAATGCTGATTGACAACTCACAACCTTGGGAGAAGGATGGAAAGAGCAAGAATCGATTTGGAATATCCCTTGGCATTGCCTTGGAAAGGAAATAAAGGTATAGTATAAATTCTTTGGGCTTGTATCTTCTCTATCTTTTGACACCCTGAAATTTCCAACTTACTGTAAAAAAATATTCTAAGATCTGGGCTGAAGAGCAGAGAGATTTTTAATTTTGTCAGAATACTGTCGTGTTTCTGATAGTCAAGTAGCTAGAACCTTTCAAATGGCAGCCTTGAAAAAGAATAACAGTAGATTGAAATTATACTCGGACTACTGTGGCTCCAGTTCCTTGTTACATGACCTGACTGCTATGTTTTTCTGTTATCTTGAAAATTTTAGGAGGGGAAATAAGTAAGGTTTTGCATTCAGTTAGCCATTAGGGAGTGGAAATTCAACCCTTAATTTTTACCAAAGTTTATGAAGTAAGTATTTGCAAATTTAGCCTGATCTATTTAGAATGAAGTTGATATTTTATATAAACATGTATTCTTTATTGTAGTTCTCTTCTTCTAACTTGTGTTAAGGTGTGTGTATACTTGCTATATTCTCCCTAACCACCTGCTATGGTAGCTTTTGGATGGCTGGAGATGAATTTCCAATTTTTGGATCACTGCCACTTCTACACAGTATTAACCTCCTCTGGTTCATTTAGTAGGGTCAAAACAGCTACGTGTGAGATCTATCACAATAGTGCAGCTGTTAGTCCAGGTGAAAAAACGTTTTTGTTAATATATTGAGTCCCTTGAACTTATTTCAGTGTAGTCGTGTGAATACTGACAGGGCATCTTTTAAATTTAGTCTTATTTAATAGCACTTCCTTGAGTGCTTACATTTTCAACATCTTTATGAGGGATTTGAAATACAAAGATAAAATGAAGTCCTGGTTGTCTTGTAGGGGCGATAGTTAATTATAGATTGGAAGTCCATTTAATTTTTCTAAAAAGGAATCTTTGAAATCTTGCCTTGATTAGCTCTGTATTGCATGACATTCAGCACGTATTCTGTAGTGGAGTTTAGCATGATAGAAATACAATAATTATTGCTGTGTGGATTGTGTGGAAAGTAAGGTAGCCTCTCTGAGTTGGGGAGGAGAAATGAGTTCTGATAGTTTTTGGTATTCCAGAGCTTTCATTCCCTCTCTCTCTCTCTCTCTCTCTCTCTGTCTCTCTCACCCACACACAAAAATTCTATACCCAAATGGCTTTATATATATATGCTTTTTGGCCAAAGCTATTTCCATTCTAGTGTTATCATTGGGGTGGGAAGGAATATGAAATGAATGTAAGTCCTTACTCCCAACAACAAATCCAATGTAGTGGATATGAAATCCCTGATGCTGTAAGTCAAGATCTGGAAAAAAAAGGAAGTATCTGTCAACCCTTTTCTGGATTTAAATTAATGAGACACTGGGAATCAGCATGGTTCAGTAGTTACATTGACCCCAAAAACACAAACTATAGTCATTAGCTCTTTTGGGGTTTTGATGTTTTATATTTTTGTATTTCAGTAATTCTCTGTGGGTCTTTGGCATTGCTACATGTTTTACAAACTAAGGCACTGCCTGCCTCATCTTAGACTATCTATTTAAGGGTGTTTTTATAGCAAACCCTCTAGGAAGAAAGGAAGGGAAATTTCTCACTACAGAGCAAAGGGCAGATGGTTTCATCTCCAGTGTGATGAAGATCATGTCTGCCTCTGGGGCAAAATTCAAGCAGGCTTACTGCCCATTAGAAACGATTTGGGCTTGCTAAGCTCGAGTTCCTTTCCTGTTGAGTACCACCCCCTGCGTACAGGTGTTCCTTGGCCCGTTTTGCGGTGGCCCATGGCAGTTGAGGCTCAGAGACCTGCAGCAAAAGTGATGATGCTCTGGCTACAGCTAGGGCTCGACTAACAAAGTGTGCTTTTCTTTCTGGATTAGGAGTATAGTGTTGTGAAACTATGCCTATGACATTGTGGTACACTAACTTGGAAGCTTGCAAGTATGTTAGAAATCTGAGCTTTCACAGTTCTTGACGGATACAAGATGTTAGAGCTGATTTCCTATTATAGAACCAAATGACGCTGAAATGTGGATGATCTGTCATTATTAATCTGTGGCATGATCCTAAATTGTTTCTTTTTTCCCAAAAGTCACATGACTTTTTTAGTGTTATTGTTATAAACATGGCAGAAACAAGGACAGTGATTTGAAAGCTGCAGGTAGAAATACTCCCCCAGGGAATATTACAATAGGATCATTACATGTGGATTTTGTTGTTGTTGTTGTTGTTGTTTTTTTTTTAAATTTTTTTTTCAACGTTTTTTATTATTTATTTTTGGGACAGAGAGAGACAGAGCATGAACGGGGGAGGGGCAGAGAGAGAGGGAGACACAGAATCCGAAACAGGCTCCAGGCTCCGAGCCATCAGCCCAGAGCCCGACGCGGGGCTCGAACTCACGGACCGCGAGATCGTGACCTGGCTGAAGTCGGACGCTTAACCGACTACGCCACCCAGGCGCCCCTTGTTGTTGTTGTTTTTTTAGTTAACTCTTAAGCTCCTCATCTTCCACACAGAACTCTGCTTTATTATTTTCGCTCTTTCACAATGCTATTGCTTTTGAGATTCTTAACAGGCAAAGCCTAGGAACTTTACAGAAGCTAGGTAAGACCAAAAATATACAGAGTGCTTGCAGATCAAGCCTCATCCACAACTCTGTGGGGAATCAAGCAAATGGCAAGAGTGTAATGCAGTCCTTGTAATTTCAGTTCTCTTTTCTGTTTTATCTCTCTTGGGGCTGATGTATCCATCACCTGTTTCAGTGGAGTACATACTGAGGTGAAGCTTTGCTTAGTATTTTATTGAACCTCATATGAGATTAAAAGGAAAAGTCTGTTCGTTATGTGTTGTGTGTATGAGTCTCTGTGTGTGCACATGAGTGTTTGAGTTTTCTATCAGTGCACATAGAAGCTTGGAATGATTTCCTCACATCTGTAATCAACATCTGTCTTCATAAAGAGAATTCTTGACAAACAAAAGGAAGACAAATACAGTTCTTTTGCTCTTTGTTTTTTCCGCATTATCATTGAGTTTGGGCTGATCACTAACACATTTTTAAACAAGCCTGTGAAGCAGGTAGTGGGCTGAAGCGATTTTTTTTGTGATTTTTGGTTCTGTGCCAATATCAGTTTTACTTTAGCTCATTAACTTCTGGAGTGAAGAACCTCTGCCTTATTCATCTTTGAAACTCCACATTGGACTCCATCTGCCCTGGAACATAGGAGGTGCTCAGTAAATGTTTATTTGTTGGAATTGATGAAAAAATAATAATTGGACTCACAAATAGTAAATGGACACATTTTTAGTGGAATGAATGCCTGGAAGGAATTAAGAGAATGGTTTACTTCAGGCAGAATAATGCTACTCATTTCAAACATCCAGAGGTGTTAAGGGGTACCTGGGTGGCTCAGGTTGAGTTTCCAGCTCTTGATTTTGCTCAGGTCATGATCTCATGGTCTTGGGATCAATCTTCATGTTGGGCTCTGCGCTGATGGCGCGGAGCCTGCTTGGGATTTTCTCTGTCTCTCTCTGCCACTTCCCTGCTCGTGCACATGTGCTATCTCAAAAATAAATAAACTTAAAAAAATTTTTTTAAATTAAAATAAAAAATGAGCCTTTAGCAATCTTCTGCTATTTTTATAAACTTTTTGTCTCTTATTATAATTCAAATAAATAATTACAGCTAACATTTACTGAGAGTTTATCAAGTGTCAGGTGTTGTTTTCAGCTGTCTCCATATTACCTCATTTAGTCCTCAGAATACTAATGAAAACATTTTATTATCTGTTTTGTGCAAATGAGGAAATGGGAGGATAGATAACATCCAGAAGTCACAGTTGTCAGGACAATACAGAGTCAGAGGAAGTTCCTAGGTTGATGTCTTAATACTGCCTCTTAGAGAAGGGTGGATATGCCCTTGCACATGCTGAACATGTTCCACGATCTGCAGCAACTGCCTAGAAGAGATTGAAAAGGAACTGAAAGGCGCACTATGTTGAAACTTACTGTTAAAACAAACAAAAATTTGGCTTCAAAAGCATTCTAGTTTCTTTGTCTGTGGCAAGAATTTATTTTCCAGGCATTCTGGCTGGAACCCATTAAACTTGGATATCGGTGCGAAGGGAAAACATACATTGTACTTGACCTAAGATTAAACTGTAGAAAGACCATGCCACATAACGGGTATCCAATAAATACTTTTTTGATAGACTGAAGGTGGTATTAGAATTCTAAAATGCTATTTCATTTTTAGACTGATCTATAATTATACTTAGCAAACTTTCTCATACCCATCATCCCTTTGTAGGTATGTATATCCAGATCTTTGGTTATAATATAGTATTGATTCTGAAGTAAATTTTATGTGTCTTTTGTATGGTATTGTGGTCAATTATGGGCCAGCAAATGTTTTTCTGGTGATGTAATTTACTGACATTCAAGAGTAATTCTACATGTGTATAAATATTCAGGCTATAAAATAAATAGATCAAGATTCAGAAATCCAAAAGCTTGGTGGGAATTTTATAATATAATATAAGAAAATTAACCTCTTCAGAATGGAAGCTCTAAGTTATTGCAGTTTTAGTTTTCATCAAACAGATGGAGAGTTCAGAAATTTTTCAGAAGGAATAGTCTTTAAAAATTTTTTTAAATTTTTTTATTTTTTTAAATTTTATTTTAGAGAGAGAATCTTAAGCAGCATGGAGCCCAACATGGGGCTTGATCCCACAACCCTGGGATCATGACCTGAGCTGAAATCAAGACTGCTACACTCAACTGACTAAGCCACCCAGGACCCCCTGATTTTTAAATTTTAAATAAAAATATAAAATTAATTGACATAAGCATATTTTGGATTATCCACAGGACCACTTATAACCAAGTCCTGAGAAAGGATTTAACAGCTGACACTTGCTTTACCTGAGTTTCTCAACCCCCATGTTACTGACATTTGGATTCGATGGTTCTTACTTGTGGGGACATGACCTGTGCTTTTAGGATGTTTAGAAGAATCCTTGCATTCTACCTCCTAGATGCCAGTACTCCCTCTTCCCAGCTGACCACCCAAAATGCCTCCAGATGTTGCCATATATCCCCTAGAGGACAAAATTGCCCCCATGGAGAGCCAATGTGCATTCGTGTCTAAGAATTAGTTTAAGCAAAGTGGCACTTAAAATGTGCGATACTATGGAAAGAGTAGAGGCGAAACTTAATACATAAATGATGCATTTCATACCAGGTAGAGGCCAAATGACATCACATGACAATTTAAGGCTTTACAATAGTTTTAATAGAAAAGTCTTAGAACACTTGAATGATAAGATATCAGAAAATACTGTAAGCATTCAGAACAAAGATGACAGATGTGTGCAGAGGCAGTTAAATATCGTATTTACGTTTAGTTGCAACATAATAGCATCATCTATCTCAATTAATGTTAATTGAATTTTATTGATTTTTAAATTTTGTTTGTATACATTGGTAAATTTGTTTTGGTTGTAGACTTAATGTTCCAAGCATAAGCTCTAAGCATGAGGAGTTTATACTTAGTTTTGTGTTTATACATATTTAGCGAACATAATAATAAAGAAGAATTTGTCAACACCAGAAATCCTCAAAGATTATTTTTTCCATTGAAAGGGATAACTACATTTCTAAAGCTTGAGAAACACTGGATTTGGGGTATCAGAGGCTGAGTGAAGAGAGGGGCAGTGGGCCAGTGTGAGGAGAAGGACATTGGTGAGAAAGATGGGGAAAACTCTAGGCTTAGATGCTGGACTCCTGCTGTATCATTTTAATTTGTGTCAAGTACATAAGACCTAAAAATCAACTTCTATTTTTATAACTAGCTCACAAAATCACAGAGACTGTTGAGTTATTTTATATTTTTCCTTTTGACAAAATTTAAACGTTTATAAACATATTTGTGCTTTGTATAAACCACCATATGAAAAGCACGCTTATTCAAATGAGCTCATTTCAATTTTGATCAAAACTGAAGGGACATAAGAATTAGGGGTGGAATTAAGTACCTTTTCAGGTGATTTTGACAACTTACTGTGTCACATTGTACAAACAGTATGCAATCCCTGTGATTTTACAGCAGGTGGAATGACCTCGCAGGCTGTGGAACAGGCTCTCTTTAGCTGACACGCTCCCTTTCACATTATTGTTGTTACCTTACTCCTCTGCTGGATCCCTCTGCTCAAAGAATCCTTGAGACTCTCCTGCCTTATAAAGCAAAGGAGATGGAAAACCCTCCCCTTCTAGCCATGACTGCCTGCCTTTTTTTCCTTTTATTCTCTTCCCTTGAAGGGTGTTCTGGAGTGATGGTCAGTAAAGTAAAACCATGAAATTGATTATAACTGGTCATGGTTTCACTGTCTGAAGTGGAAGAGCCAGACCCTTCTGCTGAATCCATTTCTCTCCATTCCCAGAATGGGAAGATCCCTAGAATAATTGATTCATCCAGCTCCAGGACGGCTGGAGATTATATTCTGCACTGGTCTCCAGAATAAGGGGATGTGGAAAAGTAAGGATTGGAAAGCATTTCCTAGCTTTCTGGAAGGAAGGCACTTTTTTTCAATCTACGTACTATGGAGAGAGATGGTTGGACCTTCTCCCCTCATCTAACAATGGCCTAGACATCTACACTGCTATAGACAGCCAGGCCAGAGACTCTCAGTTTTAATATAGACTCTAATGAATCAACACTGGTTTTGAAGGCTAAAAAGAAAAAAGCTTTGGAAGAGAGAGAGAGGGGGCTTTCTGAGGAGAGAGTTTGAAGATATTTGCAGTGCACTGGGAACCTTGTTGTTCTCCATTTATGGGGAAGAAGGATTTTGATTGTATCATGTATCTCCATGGAATTTGGGGCAATTGAAGATTTGTGGTGGTATTGCATTTCTAAAGGGACACAATAAAAATCCAAGAAGTAAATTAGAGAAAAAATTCACTGTATCATTAGGATGACCCTCTGCTAATTAGGATCATTCCTTTCTTCAAAAATTTTAGATGATTCAGGTTACATTTAGAGAAATGAACATTCCTTTGTGCTTTCCTTTGTGCATTTTGGAAATGAACATTCCTTTGTGCTTAGTGTGACATAATTATCATGGTTTTAATTTTAAAAAGACAGTTTTGCAGGAAGTTTTATCTGTCACTGTATAAGTTCTAATTTGTAGCATTTATGCTTTGAGGTCCTGATATTTGAAAAGAGAAATCCTTCAAATTGCTATGATTTTGGAATCAGACCTCTCACTTTTATAAATGAGCAGTATCATTTGATAGAAAAAGTAAGTTGCTTTTTTTTAATGCCAAACTCTGCAAGATGAGTGAAAATGTAGGCTTAGTTTCTGGCAGGCACAGTAGTCTTGTAAACTGCCAACACATGTGATGAGTGAAGTTTGTATCAGGCTTGTGAAAGACATAGGAAGAATCCCCAAAGAACTAGGAATAGAGACTTTAACCTTCTAAAAGTTCATAAGCTCACTGAAAACAATTGTTTGGACATCTTCCTGATTATCCCTGTAAAAGGAAACAAGGTTTGACTTCTTTCAAAAGGCCACTCTTTTGGGAGATGCACGAATGTGCTTTATACACTGATATATTTTTCAGAACTCTAAATTGCTAAAAACAAATTTATCTGAAATTTTATGAAACAAATGATCTCTTGATTATTTATTGTTTCTTGAATTCATATACATATTAGCAGCAAATAGGCTGTCATGGTTATTTTAAAATTGCATTTTTAAATTCACTTACATTGAGTAAATCTGGTTCTATATGGAGAGGAAAGAAAAAAGTTAAATGATGCTTCAATCACTCCTTTTAAAAGCATTCTTTATTTTGTATTTTGGAAACAAGGAATTCTAAATGGAATACTTTCAGGTATGTACATTACAAGGTACTCATTATTCTTCATCCTTGAGGAAGAATTCTTTCCTAAGAAGATAATGCTGATGACGCTGGAAACCGAAAGCTGGGATTTCAGGTATTAGAGAAGAAATGATGCTTTTCAAGCCTTTGATCTGGAATAAAGAGCTATCTGAAGGAAGCAGAGAATGATCATCAACCACAGAGAATCTAGACTCCCCCTCCCCCATAGCTGGTTCTGGAGTATTTAAGCACATTTTCTTTTTCATTGCAACTGATGTTCTTATGCATATTTTCCAAATACAAACTAAAGTGCCTTGTTGTTATATTCCACCTATATCCCAGGAAGACCCAAGAAAAATGGAAATACATTCCACAGCTGGGTTGTGAAACATACACTTTGTTTTCCCTCTATTCCTCTTTATTTTTATTCCACTTTATTCCTATCACTTTCTCCTTATTTTGGAGAGATTTCTTCTCCATAAGTAATAAAG
The DNA here is from genome assembly GCF_046562875.1 of Panthera onca. Classification (NCBI taxonomy): domain Eukaryota; kingdom Metazoa; phylum Chordata; class Mammalia; order Carnivora; family Felidae; genus Panthera; species Panthera onca. Next base: position 139,156,540 of record NC_138339.1, read on the forward strand.
TTAATTTTGTGTGTAAAGGAGGGCACACAGTGCCTCCAATGCTAATGGAGTTTAATTTCTAGCTGAAACATTTCTCATGAATACTTAAAACATTAAAGAGAGATATAAATAATTTCAGCCAGAGAGGGAGTTACATCTTTCATGAACTTGGCATTCATTCATTCAACAACTATGTTCTGTATGCCTGTGATGTGCAGGGCACAGTGCACAAATCCATGTATTAATTAGAAATCGCCCATGCCTTCCTGTAGGAGGAATAAATAATTCAAATTAGAATTATGTAAAAATACCATAAGCTTATTTCTAGAGCCAAGAATTCTCCCTGGAAGATAGGATAGCATTTGAGCTGGATCTATTATACAAAAAAAAAAATAAAAAATAAAATCTTACCATGTAAGAATGAAAGAAAGGACATCCCAAGAAAAGAGAAGAGTTCAAATGCAGGGGGGTAGTATTTTGGGAAACAGCAAGAAGTGTGTTAGATTACATATTTAAACTTTGTTTTCCAGCTCAAAGCACAACTTATCATGGACTTTCTCCACTCTTAGCAAAATATCTTTATCGTCTTCTAACCCAGCCCTGCCTTGTCATCCCAGATAGAAGAGCTGGTACAGCTTTGCCCTTGGGCCATTTCTGACTAGAGCAAAAAGCTTTATTGACTACTTTGGTCCCAGTAAACAGAGTTTGGAATCAGTCCTGTTAACCTAGATCTAGGGTAGCTATGCCAACATGACCCCTGATGATTAGGAGGGCCCACCTAATCTAGACACCATCTCTAGCCTCTTCTTTGATCCCTTGTGTTAAACTTCAGCCCATGGCATCACTAATATTCTGCCAGTCTTGTCCCCTGGCTAGGAGGCCTGTTTGCAGCATCTTTGTTTCTGCCTGGCCTACTATTTTGAAGAGGTTGATATTTCTGTAAGGGCAATACAACTGCTCATATAAAAGTGTGGGTGCTCCTACTTGTTCTCTTCTCAATGTGCATTTTTCCCTGGAGTGAACTTCTTTGAAGAAGTTGAGACTTGACAGAACCAAGATTGACTTGGCTTCATCACTTTGGTATGGTTCTTGGAACACTGGCATTGGCTATCAGCAGCCCTTCCCTCTACTTGGAGGCCAGTACTGGACTCAGCCAGCTCCTCAGTGAAACACTTAGACTAGTCGGATAAAAGTAATAGAAACTTATTCGAGCTAATTGTAAGAATGATACTGATATATTTATTGGAAGAATACAGCTGTATGTCACATACACACTAAAAGCTATAGAATCAAGTCATAGAAAAAAGCAATTTTGAGGCTAGAGGCAGTGGAACTGCCTAGTGGATTGTTTGCTCACAGTTGGAAAGAATCAGCTCCATATCTTTTTTTACCATTGCAGCTCTGAGCTCAATTACTTAACAGAGTGAAATTCTTGAGAGTTATTGTGTGTGTGGACTTGGTCTAGATTGGTCTGTGCCTTCCTCTCCCCTTTGGCCAGATTAAGTCAAGTCCCCTTAACTGACATCCTACCAAGACCGCACTCAGTGGGAAGAAAATAAACCTCCAGACAAGATGGTAGTATTGCATACCAAAGAAGTTGGAAGGAATACTGGACAGGCAAAACCAAGACTGCCAACTGTGCTGGGCTCTCTGTTTGTCTCTGGTCGAAGTTATCATTTCCTCTTTGCTGGCCAATGCTGTTCGGGTCCATTATACATTGGGACCAACTGCTCCTAATTTATAGTAATATTGGAATCTCTCACATTACTTTCTATTTTATGAAGTCTCTTCTTGCAGGATTGCTTATTTAAAGTTTGGTCAGACTCAGGTTGGTTGCCTAACCATCATCAGAATCCAAAAGTCTCTAGCCAAGGGACCATATTTTGTTTCTGTTAGACTTGAGAGGAATAACAAGATATATTTATCTATATATAGAAAACTGCAATCAGGTTTTAAAAGTCTTAATATCTCAAACACAATACTAAGATTTCCTAATCCTCTCCATTTAGATTGGGTTAAATTAATTACAATTAATTTTGGTAATGCTTACTGAAGCCTGAAAAATGAAGAAAGTAATTTTAATACAAGTTACATCTGTGACCATTATAATGCAATATTTTTTGTAACCATGAATTAATGAGATTTGATATTTCTTATTATTGACTTTAAAATTCAATACATATTTTAAAAAAAAATCTCTTTTAAGCAATGATATGTGACACTTTCATTGAAGAAGTCATTGTTAAAAAAGAGAACTGCCCTGGGGCTCGTGGGTGGCTCAGTCAGTTAGCATCTGATTTTGGCTCAGGTCGTGATCTCATGGTTCATGAGTTCGAGCTCCATGTCAGGCTCTGTGCTGACAGCTCAGAGTGTGGAACCTGCCTTTGATTCTGGGTCTCTTTCTCTCTCTGCCCCTCCCCTGCTCTCTCTCTCTCTCAAAAAAAAAAAAAACAAAACAAAAAAAAAAAAAAAAAAAGAGAGAACTGCCTTAAAACAGTGCTCACTCTTCTCACCTTGATCAGCCATGAATTTATTTATTCTTTGATTTCACATGAACAAAAGACCGGTTAACATATTAGGACAAGATGATATTTAAAGACATTTTCAGTTAAAATAGTCAAATGATTCTGACTCTTCAGTATATTGTTTGGCTATATTTTTGCCTGTTGTTAAGAGCTTCTTGCTATACATATGAGAGTACTTAATAAATATAGGCAACTCTGTCACTTAATTTCATTCAAATATGATGCTAATTAGGTCTAAGTGATTGATTTTCACATTATGTAAACTGGGTATTTTTTGTAGAGAACTTATTTCTCTGATCATTCTCCAATCATATATCTCCTTTCAACCAGTAATGTGTGCTCCCTGCCACAAGGGAGTATGAGCATCAAGTGGTGAGCAGCTCGGTATAACCCACACAACCATAACAACTCTAAGTTATTACACTTCCCCCCATAATGTTAGTCCTACAATATCATCTCAGCCATTGGACTGTGACACACGAGTGAGACGGTAGACCTGTCAGATTTGTAAGAGCCTTACCAAAAAAATAATAGCAACAAAAGGCATTTTCAATTTCTTTCTTTTATGTTAACTATTATTTGCAAAAATCACCTGTTTTTTGACCGGACCTCTACTGTGCAATATATTTCAGAAATACTCCATGAGAACAAGAAAAGGTATTCAAGTTTCTTGGGTTAAAAGACAGTGTGCATACCATTATAGGGAGGTAGGAGATAAAAGAGGCCCCCGATTTCAAAGAAGTTTTGTGATGGGACTTCTTAGAAAGCAAGGGAACATTGTTAATTTGGGCTCAGCTCCATTGCTTTCAGTGAATAACTCAATATAAATGCACTGGGTCAATCTGGATTCAGGTGAAAGTGATACTGTACTATGCGGTATATTTCTGTCAAATCTTTGCTGCCAATGAACCAGCTCAGAATAGAATGCACTATTGGTTTTAATAAAGTTACTAAGTGCATAGTGTGAGTACATAAAAGTTTAGTTTTTGAAAAATACTAATGTAACCAAGAAACAAAAAGATAATATTTGAAATTGTTGAAAGATATATATTAGGAAGTACCTCAACATATGGCTTACTGAAAAACATGACTCTTGCCATGGAGATGTGTTATTACAGAAAGGAAGACATCTAAGATGGGGAAGAAGCATTATAGATTCATGAAAAGTCCTTATGAAACCTACAGATCCATACCAAATGCCTATTATAGCTGAATATTCTGTTAACATGCTCAGATAATGAGTTTTAAACAGTAGGGATGGTTACATAATAACATATATCATGGATTTTTCAATTAACTGCTCCTAGAGGATTATATTAGGACCTGAGGGTAGGTGTCACATAAGGATGATTTTGAATCAGTTACCACTCACCTCACCCACTTGTTATTTTGAGAGCTTCAAAGTCGTTAGTTGGATCAATTCATGAGGCACAGCAGGAATTCACGTTTTTAAAAGAGTTAGAGTGAGGGGCTAGATGTCCTGGCAGCCAAACTAACTTTGGAGTTCCCCATATGACTCCTTATGCAACCCTTCCTCATGACACATTCAGCCTCTACAACTAAACACTTCAAAATAAACACTGCCCTTAAACATTACCCATCTGAACAAGTGATATTCAAGGTTCAGAGGGCAGCTGCAGGCCATGCTACCAACTCTGCGCCAATCAGTTGACAGTCACCTGATATCAGCAGTCATGGAAGCCGAAGTTTTATAAAATGAATGATAAATGCAAGGATACAAAAAAAGAATACAAAAAAAGTTTAACTCTTTAATATGCTTCCCAAAGATTTCTTATTCAAGATACTGCATAGGAAAACTCTAGCAAAAACCGTAGACAGTTTTGAAATGTTTTGCTAACACTAAAGACAGAAAAAAAAACCCACGTATTTTGTAAAAGAATTTGGCACTATATTTCTGTACACTACTTTCAATTTTTTTGACTGTGAGGAATGTGAGTCCGTTGTGATTGATGAGAAAAATGTAGAATGAAATATAATCCAAATGAGCTCATATATTATACATGTAATAAATCCTCTACTCTGAAAATGAAAGAAGAGGTTTTTACATTTATGAACATTAAAAAAATCAGGATTCCTCCCTCCAAGGTAAATCCTAATTCATATTTAAAGGCTATTAATTTGAATAAATTTGAGGGTTTTAGTTACCTTGGAGTGTCTTGATTTGCCCTCAACATATAGATGTTTAATAAAATCAAGTATAAGATAGCCTAGTATAATCATTACTAATTATGATGGATAAGGAAGAATTCAGGAAAGTGTTGGAAATTGAGCTGACCCTTAGAGAATTCAGGAACTGAATTAGAAAAGAAAAAAATGGTGATGGGGGAGTATGTTGACATATTTTCTGAGAACTATTTTGTCCACAGAGCTTTTGTTTTAGTTAACTGGGTTTTGACCTCAGTCTATCTATAGTCACATGGGTGGCTGAAAATAGTGTACTATCAAATTTCCCAAACAGCCAGTTGGAATTCTTTTTATTCAAGTATAATTAACATACAGTGTTATATTAATTTCAGATATAAACATATTGATTCAACAATTCTATACAATACTCAGTGCTCATGAAGATGCGTATACTCTTAATCTCCTTCATCTGTTTCACCCATGTCCCTGCCCACCTCCCCTATAGCAACAAGTTCGTTCTCTATATTTAAAAGTTTATTTTTGTTTTCCCTTTTTTCCTTTGTTCCTTTGTTTTATTTTTTATTTTTAATTTCTATTTTAATTACAGTTAATTAACATACAGTGTTATATTAGTTTCAGGTGTGCATTGTAGTGATTCAGTACTTGCATGCAACACCAGATGCTCATCATGACAAATGTACTCCTTAATCCCCATCATCTGTTTAACCCTTTCCCCCTACCCACCTCCCCTCTGGTAACCATCAGTTTGTTCTCTATAGTTAAGGGTCTGTTTCTTGGTTTCTCTCTCTCTCTCTCTTTTTTAAAGTTTATTTTATTTATTTTGAAAAAGAGAGCGAGAGAGCAAGTGGGGGAGGGGCAGAGAGGAAAGGAGAGAGAATCCCAAGCAGGCTCCGTGTGCTGTCAGCATAGAGCCCAACACTGGGGTCAGTCTCACTGGCCATGAGACCATGACCTGAGCCAAAACCAAGAGTTGTATGCTTAACCAACTGAGCCACTCAGGTGCCCCATCTCTCTTTTTTCCCTGGGGTTATTTGTTTTGTTTCTTAAGTTTCACATATGAGTGAAATAATAAGTTCTTTGTCTTTCTCTGACTCTTTTCTTAGCATTATACTCTCTAGCTCCATTCATGTTTTTGCAAATGGCAAGAGCTCATTAGTTTTTAAGGCTGAAAATAGTATTCCATTGTATACATATACCACTTCTTTACCCATTCATCTATGGAGGGACACTTGGGTTGCTTCCATATCTTGGCTATTAGAGATACTGTTACTATAAACACAGGGGTGTATACATCTTTTTGAATTAATATTTTCATTTTCTTTGGTTAAATAACCAGTGGTGGAATTACTGGATCATATGGTAATTCTATTTTTAGTTTCTTGAGAAACCTCTATACTGTTTTTCACAGTGGCTGCACCATGTTGCGTTCCCACCAACATTGAATGGTGGTGCCTTTTTATCCAAATTCTCACCAACATTTGTTGTTTCTTATGTTTTTAGCCATTCTGAAAGACATATGGTGACGTCTCATTGTGGTTGATTTGTATTATCCCGATGATGAATGATGTTGAGCATCTTTCAAGTGTATGCTGGCCATTTGTATGTCTTCTTTGGAAAAATATCTAATTCATGTGCTTTTCTCATTTCTTAATTGGATTATTTATGGGCTTGGTGTTGAGTTGTACAAGTTCTTCATATATTTTGGATATGAACCACTTACCAGATGTATCACTTGCAAATATCTTTTCCATTCAGTAGGTAGTCTTTTTCTTTTGCTGGTGGTTTCCTTCACTGTTCAGAAGCCTTTTATTTTGATGCTGTCCCAATGGTTTAATTTTACTTTTGTTTAACTTCCAAAAAGGGACATACCTAGAAAAATGTTTGTACTGCTGATGTCAAAGAGATTATTGCCTGTGTTTTTTTCTAGGAACTTTATGGTTTCAGATCTCATATTTAGGTATTTAATCCATTTTGAGTTTATTTTTGTGTATGGTGTAAAAAAGTGGTCCAGTTTTTATATTTTCGGGTGTTTTTTTTTTTTTGGTTTGTTTTTGTTTTTGCATGTTGCTGTCTAGTTTTCCCAACACCGTTTGTGACTGTCTTTTTCTCATTGGATATTATTTCCTGCTTTGTTGAAGATTAATTGACTATATAATTGTTTATTTCTGGGGTCTCTATCCTGTTTTTTTTTTTTAACTTTTTTTTTAACGTTTTATTTATTTTTGAGACAGAGACAGAGCATGAACGGGGGCGGGGCAAGAGAGAGGGAGACACAGAATGGGAAGCAGGCTCCAGGCTCTGAGCCATCAGCCCAGAGCCCAACGCGGGCCTCGAACTCACGGACCACGATATCATGACCTGAGCTGAAGTCGGACGCTTAACCGACTGAGCCACCCAGGGTCCCCAAGGTCTCTATTCTGTTATATTGATCTATGTGTTTCTTTTAGTGCTCTTGTCAGTATCATGCTGTTTTGATGACTACAGCTTTGTTGTATATCTTGAAATCTGGGATTGTGATACCTCCAGCTTTGTTCTTCTTTCTCAAAATTACTTTGGCTATTTGGGGTCTTATGTGTTTCCATACAAATTTTAAAATTATTAGTTCTACTTCTGTGAAAAATGCAGTTGGTATTTTGATAGGGATTGCATTAAATCTATGGATTGCTTTGGGTAGTATAGACATTTTAACAATATCTGTTCTCCCAATCCATGGGCATAGAATATCTCTCCATTTGTTTGTGTCATCTTCAGTTTCTTTCATCAGTGTTTTATAGTTTTCAGAGCATAGGTTTTTCACCCCATTGATTAAATTTATTACTAGGTATTTTATTCTTTTTGTTACAATTGTAAATGGGACTTTTTTTTTTTTTTAATTGCTCTTTCTGCTACTTCATTCTTAGTGTATAAAAATGCAACAGATTTCTGTATATTAATTTTGTATCCTGTAACTTTACTGAATTAATTTGCCAATTTTAATAGTTTTTGGGTGGAGTCTTTAGGGTTTTATATATATATATATTATATGATCTGCAAGTAGTGAAAGTTTTACTTCTTCCTTACCAACTGCTTTTTATTTCTTTTTTTTTTTGTCTGATTGCTGTGATTAGGACTTCCAGTACTATGTTGAATAAAAGTGGTGAGAGTGGACATCCTTGTCTTCCTGATCTTAGAGGAACAGTTTTCAGTTTTTCACCATTCAATCTGATATTAGCTGTGGGTTTTTCATATAAGGCTTTTATTATTTTGAAGTATGTTCTCTCTAAACCTACTTTGTTGAAGTTTGTTTTTTTTTTTTTAATCATGAATGGATATGGTATTTTGTAAAAAGCTTTTCCTGTATCTATTGAAATGATTGGGTGATTTTTATCATTTATCTTGTTGATGTGATGTATCACGTTGATTGATTTGCAAATATTGAATCACCTTTGCATCCCTGGAATAAATCCCACTTGATCATGGTGAATGATTTTTTAAAAAATATATTGTTGGATTCAGTTTGTTAATATTTTGTTCAGGATTTTTGTATCTGTGTTAATCAGAAATATTGGTCTATAGTTCTCCTTTTTTTGTATCTGGTTTTGATATCAGGGTCATTCTGGTGTCATAGAATAAATTTGGAAGTTTTCCTTCCTCTTCTATTTTTTGGAGCAGTGTGAAAACAATATTTATTAACTCTTCTTTAAATGTTTGGTAGAATTCAACTGTGAAGCCATCTGGTCTAGGACTTCTGTCTGTTGGCAAGTTTTTGATTAATCACTCAATTTCATTAGTCTATTTCAATTTTATATTTCTTCCTGATTCATTTTTGCAAGGTTATGTATTTCTAGGAATTTATCCATTTTTCCTAGGTTGTCCAATTTGTTGACATATAATTTTTATAATATTCTCTTAAAACCTTTTGTATTTCTGTGGTGGTGATTATTATTTCTCCTCTTTTATTTCTTTTTTTTTTTTTAAGTTTATTTATTTATTTTGAGAGAGAGTGTGCATGCTTGAGTAGAGGAGGGGCAGAGAGAGAGAGAATCCCAAGGAGTCTCTATACTGTCAGTACAGAGCCCAATGTGGGACTCAATCTCATGAACCATGAGATGATTATCTAAGCCAAAATCAAGAGTCAGATGCTTAACTCACTGAGCCACCCAGGCGCCCCATCTCTTTCATTTCCAATTTTGTTTGAGTACTTTTTTTTTAACTTTTATGAATCTGGCTAAAAGTTTATCAATTTTGTTGGTCTACTCAAGAAAGCTGCCCTTGGTTTTATTGATATCTATTGGGCTTTTTTTTTTTTCATTGTTTGTTTGTTTCTATTTTAATCTTTATTATTTTCTTCCTTCTATTGGTTTTGGGCTTTGTTTATTCTTTTTCTAGTTCCTTTTGGCATAAGTTTAAGCTGTTTGAGATTTTTCCTGCTTTTTAAAAATGTTTTATTTATTTTTGAGAGAGAGAGAGAGAGAGAGTGAGAGCATGGGAGGGGCAGAGATTGAAGGACACAGAGAATCCCAAGTGGGTTCTGTGCTCAAACAGCAGTGAGCCCGCTGGATAAAGGGCTCAAACTCACAAAGTCAGACATTCAACCAATTGATCCAACAAGGTGCCCCTTTCCTGCTTCTTAAAGTAGGCCTGTATTACTATAATCTTCCATCTTTTTTTATAGTTTATTTTTGAGAGAGAGAGAGAGAGAGAGAGAGAGAGAGAGAGAGAGAGAGAGAACAAGCAGGGGAGGGGCAGAGAGAGAAGGAGACACAGAATCCAAAGCAGGCTCTAGGCTCTGAGCTGTGAGCTGTGAGCTGTGAGCTGTGAGCTCAGAGCCCAATGTGGGGCTTGAACTCATGAACCATGAGATCATGATCTGAGCTGAAGTCAGATGCTTAACTGCCTGAGCCATCCAGGTGCCCCTATAATCTTCCCTCTTAAAACAGTTTTTGCTGCTGCATCCAAATATTTTGGATCATGTGTTTTCATTTTCATTTGTCTCATGTATTTTATTATTTATTCTTTGATTTCTTGGTTGGCCCATTTATTATTTAGTGGCATGTTATTTAACCTCCTTGTCTTTGCATTCTTTCCAGACTTTTTTCTTGTGTTTGATTTTTAGTTTCCATACCATTGTGGTCAGAAAAGATGCATGATATGATTACAACCTTTTTGGATTTGTTGGACTTGTTTTGTGGCCTAACATGTGGTCTATTCTGGAGAATGTTCCATGTGCACTTGAAAATAATATATATTCTGTTGTTTTTGGATGGAATGTTCTGAGTATGTCTGTTAGGTCTATCTGGTCCAATGTGTCATTCAAACCCACTATTTCCTTATTGATTTTATGTGTGGATGAAATATCCATTGATCTAGTGGGTTGTTAATGTTCCCTACCATTATTGTTTTGCTATCAATTTCTTCCTTGGTAATGCTTATTAATACTTGTTTTATGTATTTGGATGCTTTCATGTTCGGTGCATATTTACAATTATTATAACTTCTTGTTGAATTGTCACTTTTATGATTTTGTAGTATTTTTTGTGTCTTGTTACAGTGTTTGTTCAAAGTCTGTTTCATCCAATGTAAGTATTGGTACCTAGCTTTCTTTTTGCTTTCATTTGCATAATAAATGTTTTCCATCCCTTCACTTTTAATCAGCATGTTCCTGTATCTTTATTTTTTGCATATATATTAGAGGTTTTTGATTTATGGTTACCATGACGTTTATATGTAACATCCTATGCATATAGCAGCCTACTTCAGGATGATGATCGCTTAAGTCTGAACCCATTCTAAAAGCACTAAATTTTTACTCCCGCTCCCACCATGTTTTATGTATATGATGTCATACCTTACATCCTTTTATTTTGTGAATCCCTTGACTGATTTTTATAGATACAATTGATTTTACTGCTTTTGTGCTTTAATCTCTGTACTGGTTTTATACACGATTAATCAACACATTTATTATGTTTGTATGTATCTGTGAAATTTTTTTTTCTTTTCTAATTTTCTTACTTCTGATTATAGGCTTTTGTTTCCATTCAGAGAATTCCCTTTAATGTTTCTTGTAAGGCTGGTCTAATGGTAATGAATTCCTTTAACTTTTGGTTGTCTGGAAAATTCTTTATCTCTCCTGTCTCCTATTCTGAATGATAACCTTGCTGGATAGAGTAGTCTTGATTGCAAGACTGGATGTTTGTTTGTTTGTTTTCCTAATTAGGGAAGTTTTCAGCTGTCATTTCTTCAGATAAATTCTCTGTCCTTTTTCTCTTTCTTCTCCTTCTTGGATTCCTATAATACAAATGTTTTTATGCTTGATGATGTTGCTGAGCTCCCTTAACCTATTCTAATTTTTAAAATTCTTTTTCTGTTCAGATTGGTTGCTTTCCAGTACCCCTGTCCTTCAGGTAACTGATCTGTTCTTTTTATTCCTCTAGTCTGTTTATTCTGTTGTGTGCATTTTTTATTTCATTTATTGAGTTCTTTAACTCCGGTTCTTTTTTTAAATATTTTTTTATTTTTTATTTTTATTTTTTATTTTTAAATATAAAATTTATTGTCAAAATGTTTTCCATACAACATCCAGTGCTCATTCCAACAGGTGCCTTCCTCAATACCTATCACCCACCCTTCCCTCTCTCCCACCCCCCCATCAACCCTCAGTTTGTTCTCAGTTTTTCAGGGTCTCTTATGTTTTGGCTCCCTCCTTCTCTAACCTTTTTTATTCCTTCCCCTCTTTCATGGTCTTCTGTTAGGTTTCTCAGGATCCACATAAGAGTGAAAACATATGGTATCTGTCTTTCTCTGTATGACTTATTTCATTTAGCATAACACTCTCCAGTTCCATCCATGTTGCTACAAAGGGCCATATTTCATTCTTTCTCATTGCCACGTACTACTCCATTGTGTATATAAACCACAATTTCTTTATCCATTCATCAGTTGATGGACATTTAGGCTCTTTCCATCATTTGGCTATTGTTGAGAGTGCTACTATAAGCATTGGGGTACAAGTGCCCTTGTGCATCAGTACTCCTGTATCCCTTGGGTAAATTCCTACCAGTGCTATTGCTGGGTCATAGGGTACATCTATTTTTAATTTTTTTGAAGAAGCTCCACACTGTTTTCCAGAGCGGCTGCACCAGTTTGCATTCCCACCAACAGTGCAAGAGGGTTCCCGTTTCTCCACATCCTCTCCAGCATCTATAGTCTCCTGATTTGTTCATTTTAGCCACTCTGAAAGTTGTGAGGTGATATCTGAGTGTGGTTTTGATTTGTATTTCCCTGATGAGGAGCAATGTTGAGCATCTTTTCATGTGCCTGTTGGCCATCTGGATGCCTTCTACAGAGAAGTGTCTATTCATGTTTTCTGCCCATTTCTTCACTGGGTTATTTGTTTTTCAGATGTGGAGCTTGGTGAGCTCTTTATAGATTTTGGATACTAGCCCTTTGTCCAATATGTCATTTGCAAATATCATTTCCCATTCCATTGGTTGCCTTTTAGTTTTGTTGATTGTTTCCTTTGCTGTGCAGAAGCTTTTTATCTTCATGAGGTCCCAATAGTTCATTTTTGCTTTTAATTCCCTTGACTTTGGGGATGTGTCAAGTAAGAAATTGCTGCGGCTAAGGTCAGAGAGGTCTTTTCCTGCTTTCTCCTCTAGGGTTTTGATGGTTTCCTGTCTCACATTCAGGTCCTTGATCCATTTTGAGTTTATTTTTGTGAATGGTGTGAGAAAGTGGTCTAGTTTCAATCTTCTGCATGTTGCTGTCCAGTTCTCCCAGCACCATTTTTTAAAGAGACTATCTTTTTTTTCCATTGGATATTCTTTCCTGCTTTGTCAAAGATGAGTTGGCCATACTTTTGTGGGTCTAGTTCTGGGGTTTCTATTCTATTCCATTGGTTTATGTGTCTGTTTTTGTGCCAATACCATGCTGTCTTGATGATGACAGCTTTGTAGTAGAGGCTGAAGTCTGGGATTGTGATGCCTCCTGCTTTGGTCTTCTTCAAAATTACTTTGGCTATTCGGGGCCTTTTGTGGTTCCATATGAATTTTAGGATTGCTTGTTCTAGCTTTGAGAAGAATGCTGGTGCAATTTTGATTGGGATTGCATTGAATGTGTAGATAGCTTTGGGTAGTATTGACATTTTAACAATATTTATTCTTCCATTACATGAGCATGGGATGTTTTTCCATTTCTTTATATCTTCTTCAATTTCCTTCATAAGCTTTCTATAGTTTTCAGCATATAGATCTTTTACATCTTTAGTTAGATTTATTCCTAGGTATTTTAAGCTTGTTGGTGCCGATGTGAATGGGATCAGTTTCTTTATTTGTCTTTCTGTTGCTTCATTATTAGTGTATAAGAATGCAACTGATTTCTGTACTTTGATTTTGTATCCTGCAACTTTGCTGAATTCATGTATCAGTTCTAGCAGACTTTTGGTAGAGTCTATCGGATTTTCCATGTATAATATCATGTCATCTGCAAAAAATGAAAGCTTGACTTCATCTTTGCCAATTTTGATGCCTTTGATTTCCTTTTGTTGTCTGATTGCTGATGCTAGCACTTCTAAAACTATGTTAAACAACAGCGGTGAGAGTGGGCATCCCTGTCGTGTTCCTGATCTCAGGGGGAAAGCTCTCAGTTTTTCCCCATTGAGGATTATAGTAGCTGTGGGCTTTTTATAAATCGCTTTTATGATGTTTAAGTATGTTCCTTCTATCCCGACTTTCTCGAGGGTTTTTATTAAGAAAGGATGCTGAATTTTGTCAAATGCTTTTTCTGCATCGATTGACAAGATCATATGGTTCTTATCTTTTCTTTTATTAATGTGATGTATCACGTTGCTTGATTTGCGAGTGTTGAACCAGCCCTGCATCCCAGGAATGAATCCCACTTGATCATGGTGAATAATTCTTTTTATATGCTGTTGAATTCGATTTGCTAGTATCTTATTGAGAATTTTTGCATCCATATTCATCAGGGATATTGGCCTATAGTTCTCTTTTTTTACCTGGTCTCTATCTGGTTTAGGAATCAAAGTAATACTGGCTTCATAGAATGAGTCTGGAAGTTTTCCTTCCCTTTCTATTTTTTGGAACAGCTTGAGAAGGATAGGTATTACCTCTGCTTTAAATGTCTGGTAGAATTCCCCAGGGAAGCCATCTGGTCCTGGACTCTTATTTGTTGGGAGTTTTTTGATAACTGATTCAATTTATTTGCTGGTTATGGGTCTGTTCAAGCTTTCTATTTACTCCTGATTGAGTTTTGGAAGTGTGTGGGTGTTTAGGAATTTGTCCATTTCTTCCAGGTTGTCCAGTTTCTTGGCATATAATTTTTCATAGTATTCCCTATAATTGCTTGTATTTCTGAGGGATTGGTTGTAATCATTCCATTTTCATTCATGATTTTATCTATTTGGGTCATCTCCCTTTTCTTTTTGAGAAGCCTGGCTAGAGGTTTATCAATTTTGTTTCTTTTTTCAAAAAACCAACTCTTGGTTTCATTGATCTGCTCTACAGTTTTTTTAGATTCTATATTGTTTATTTCTGCTCTGATCTTTATTATTTCTCTTCTTCTGCTGGGTTTAGGCTGCCTTTGCTGTCCTGCTTCTATTTCCTTTAGGTGTGCTGTTAGGTTTTGTATTTGAGATTTTTCTTGTTTCTTGAGATAGGCCTGGATTGCAATGTATTTTCCTCTCAGGACTGCCTTCGCTGCATCCCAAAGCATTTGGATTGTTGTATTTTCATTTTTGTTTGTTTCCATATATTTTTTAATTTCTTCTCTAATTGCCTGGTTGATCCATTCATTCTTTAGTAGGGTGTTTTTAACCTCCATGCTTTTGGAGGTTTTCCAGACTTTTTCCTGTGGTTGATTTAAAGCTTCATAGCATTGTGGTCTGAAAGTATGCATGGTATGATTTCAATTCTTGTATACTTATTAAGGACTGTTTTGTGACCCAGTATGTGATCTATCTTGGAGAATGTTCCATGTGCACTGGAGAAGAAAGCATATTCTTTTGTTTTGGGATGCAGAGTTCTAAATATATCTGTCAAGTCCATCTGATCCAATGTATCATTCAGGGCCCTTGTTTCTTTATTGACCATGTGTCTAGATGATCTATCCATTGTGGTAAGTGGGGTGTTAAAGTCCCCTGCAATTACCACATTCTTGTCAATAAGGCTGCTTATGTTTGTGAGTAATTGTTTTATATATTTGGGGGCTCCCATATTCGGCACATAGACATTTATAATTGTTAGTTCTTGATGGATAGACACTGTAATTATTATATAATGCCCTTGTTCATCTCTTGTTACAGCCTTTAATTTAAAGTCTAATTTGTCTGATATAAGTTTGGCTACTCCAGCTTTGTTTTGACTTCCAGTAGCATGATAAATAGTTCTCCATCCCCTAACTTTCAATCTGAAGGTGTCCTCGGTTCTAAAATGAGTCTCTTGTAGACAGCAAATAGGTGGGTCTTGTTTTTTTATCCATTCTGATACCCTATGTCTTTTGGTTTGCACATTTAGTCCATTTACATTCAGTGTTATTATAGAAAGATATGGGTTTAGAGTCATTGTGTTGTCTGTAGGTTTCATGCTTGTAGTAATGTCTCTCGCACTTTGTCTCACAGGAAATCCCTTAGGATCTCTTGTAGGGCTGGTTTAGTGGTGATGAATTCCTTCAGTTTTTGTTTGTTTGGGAAGACCTTTATCTCTCCTTCTATTCTAAATGACAGATTTGCTGGATAGAGGATTCTCAGCTGCATTTTTTTTTTTCTGTTCATTGCATTGAAGATTTCCTGCCATTCCTTTCTGGCCTGCCAAGTTTCAGTAGAGAGATCGGTCAGTAGTCTTACCCGTCGCCCTTTATATGTTAGAACATGTTTATCCCTAGCTGCTTTCAGAATTTTCTCTTTATCCTTGTATTTTGCCAGTTTCACTATGATACGTCGTGCTGAAGATCGATTCAAGTTACGTCTGAAGGGAGTTCTCTGTGCCTCTTGGATTTCAATTCCTTTTTCCTTCTCCAGATCAGGGAAGTTCTCCGCTATTATTTCCTCAAGTACACCTTTGGCACTTTCCCTCTCTCTTCCTCCTCTGAATACCAATTATGCGTAGATTATTTCTCTTTAGTGTATCACTTAGTTCTCTAATTTTCCCCTCATACTCCTGGATTTTTTTTATCTCTCTTTTTCTCAGCTTCTTCTTTTTCCATAATGTTATCTTCTAGTTCACCTATTCTTTCCTCTGCCTCTTCAATCCGACCAATCAATGGTCATCTCCATTTTATTTTGCAGCTCATGAATAGCATTTTGTAACTCCTCCTGGGTATTCCTTAGTCAGTCCCTTGATCTCTGTAGCAATAGATTCTCTGCTGTCCTTTATACTGTTTTAAAGCCCAGCGATTAATTTTATGACTATTATTCTAAATTCACTTTCTGTTATATTGTTTAAATCGTTTTTGATCAGTTCGTTAGCTGTCGTTATTTCCTGGAGGGTTTTTTTTGAGGGGAATTCATCTGTTTTGTCAATTTGGATAGTCCCTGGAGTGGTGCGGAACTGCAGGGCACTGCCCCTGTGCTGTCTTGAATAACTTGCGTTGGTGGGTGAAGCTGCAGTCAGACCTGAAATCTGCCCCCATCCCACTGCTGGGGCCACAGTTTGACTGGTGTGTGCCTTCTCTTCCCCTCTCCTAGGGGCGGGATTCACTTGGGATGGCGTGGCCCATCTGGGCTACTTGCACACTCCCAGGCTTGTGGTGCTGGGGATCTGGTGTATTAGCTGGGGTGGATCCACAAGGTGCACAGGGGCGGGAGGGGCAGGCTCAGATCACTTTTCCTTCAGAGATGTGCTTTGGGAGAGGCCCTGTGGCAGCGGGATGGAGTTAGACCCATCGGAGGGATGGATCTGCAGAAGCACAGCATTGGGTGTTTGCGGGGTGCAAGCACATTCCCTGACAGGAACTGGTTCCCTTTGGGATTTTGGCTGGGGGATGGGCGAGGGAGATGGTGCTGGCGAGCGCCTTTGTTCCCCACCAAGCTGCGCTGTGTCGTCTGGGGCTCAACAACTCTCCCTCCCTCCCTCCCGCTCTCCGAGCAAAGCTGTTAACTTATAACCTTCCAGATGTTAAGTCCCACTTGCTGTCAGAACACACTCCATCTGGCCCCTCCGCTTTTGCAAGCCAGACTCGGGGGCTCTGCTTGGCTGGCAGGCCACCCCTCCGCCCCGGCTCCCTCCCGCCAGTCCATGGAGCGCGCACCGCCTCTCTGCCCTTCCTACCCTTTTCTGTGGGCCTCTCGTCCACGCTTGGCTCCACAGAATCTGTTCTGCTAGTCTTCTGGTAGTTTTCTGGGTTATTTAGGCAGGTGTGTGTGGAATCTAAGTGGTCCGCAGGATGCGGTGAGCCCAGCATACTCCTACACCGCCATCTTCCCCTAGCACATTTGTTCTTGGAGAAGTCTTCTAAAGATCCTTGTCCCTCCAGGGCATATTCTGAGATTAATAAGTCTTCTTCATGTATATGTTTTTCAAACTGCTCCTCTTTGCTGTGTTTCAGTTGGGTTATTTGTTATGCTTGTCCTTTAAGGGTGAGGACTCAGTTTGCTATCTTCTGCGAGCTCTAGAGCTGAAGCCACTGATTTTTAAAGTTCCTGGTGTTAAGCCCCTTTGATTGTAAAAACTCATGAAATTATGCCCCTGTAATTTCCAAAGCCAAATGTTATGAGGACTCATCAGTGCACATCCCTTATGTCTGCGGTGCCTGGTATGAAGTCTGTTCCTCTTCCTTCTCCATGCTTGTGGTGTCCCTCCCATGTGTGGTTACTCTCACAGGTTAGTTTTGTCCTCTACTGGGTCCCTGCTCATCCTGCCATTTTTGATGTGGTCTTCTTTCTATGATTTACTGTGGAAATTCTGTTCTTCCAGTCTTTTGGTTTATTTTCTGAGTTAGTTACATTGATACGGCTGTTACTTATGTGTATCCATGGGACAAGGTGAGCTTAGGATCCTCCTAGTTAGTCCGCCATTACCCCTCAACTGGCATTTTTTACTTTGGTTTTTTTTTTTTTTACATATGAAATTTATTGTCAAATTGGTTTCCATACAACACCCAGTGCTCATCCCAACAGGTGACCTCATCAATTCCCCTCACCCACCCTCCCCTCCCTCCCACCCCCCATCAACCCTCAGTTTGTTCTCAGTTTTTAAGTCTCTTATGTTTTTTTTTAATTTTATTTCTTTATTTATTTTTTTAATATATGAAATTTACTGTCAAATTGGTTTCCATACAACACCCAGTGCTCATCCCAAAAGGTGTCCTCCTCAATACCCATCACCCACCCTGCCCTCTCTCCCACCCCCCATCAACCCTCAGTTTGTTCTCAGTTTTTAACAGTCTCTTATGCTTTGGCTTCTCCCACTCTAACCTCTTTTTTTTTTTTTTTCCTTCCCCTCCCCCATGGGTTTCTGTTAAGTTTCTCAGGATCCACATAAGAGTGAAACCATATGGTATCTGTCTTTCTCTGTATGGCTTATTTCACTTAGCATCACATTCTCCAGTTCCATCCACGTTGCTACGAAAGGCCATATTTCATTTTTTCTCATTGCCACGTAGCATTCCGTTGTGTATATAAACCACAATTTCTTTATCCATTCATCAGTTGATGGACATTTAGGCTCTTTCCATAATTTGGCTATTGTTGAGAGTGCTGCTATAAACATTGGGGTACAAGTGCCCCTATGCATCAGCACTCCTGTATCCCTTGGGTAAATTCCTAGCAGTGCTATTGCTGGGTCATAGGGTAGGTCTATTTTTAATTTTCTGAGGAACCTCCACACTGCTTTCCAGAGCGGCTGCACCAATTTGCATTCCCACCAACAGTGCAAGAGGGTTCCCGTTTCTCCACATCCTCTCCAGCATCTATAGTCTCCTGATTTGTTCATTTTGGCCACTCTGACTGGCGTGAGGTGATATCTGAGTGTGGTTTTGATTTGTATTTCCCTGATAAGGAGCGACGTTGAACATCTTTTCATGTGCCTGTTGGCCATCCGGATGTCTTCTTTAGAGAAGTGTCTATTCATGTTTTCTGCCCATTTCTTCACTGGGTTATTTGTTTTTCGGGTGTGGAGTTTGATGAGCTCTTTATAGATTTTGGATACTAGCCCTTTGTCCGATATGTCATTTGCAAATATCTTTTCCCATTCCGTTGGTTGCCTTTTAGTTTTGTTGGTTGTTTCCTTTGCTGTGCAGAAGATTTTATCTTCATGAGGTCCCAGTAATTCACTTTTGCTTTTAATTCCCTTGCCTTTGGGGATGTGCCGTGTAAGAGGTTGCTACGGCTGAGGTCAGAGAGGTCTTTTCCTGCTTTCTCCTCTAGGGTTTTGATGGTTTCCTGTCTCACATTCAGGTCCTTTATCCATTTTGAGTTTATTTTTGTGAATGGTGTGAGAAAGTGGTCTAGTTTCAACCTTCTGCATGTTGCTGTCCAGTTCTCCCAGCACCATTTGTTAAAGAGACTGTCTTTTTTCCATTGGATGTTCTTTCCTGCTTTGCCAAAGATTAGTTGGCCATATGTTTGTGGGTCTAGTTCTGGGGTTTCTATTCTATTCCATTGGTCTATGTGTCTGTTTTTATGCCAATACCATGCTGTCTTGATGATGACAGCTTTGTAGTAGAGGCTAAAGTCTGACCCACTCATTCCTTAGTAGGGTGTTCTTTAACCTCCATGCTTTTGGAGGTTTTCCAGACTTTTTCCTGTGGTTGATTTCAAGCTTCATAGCATTGTGGTCTGAAAGTATGCATGGTATAATTTCAATTCTTATATACTTACAAAGGGCTGTTTTGTGACACAGTATATGATCTATCTTGGAGAATGTTCCATGTGCACTCGAGAAGAAAGTATATTCTGTTGCTTTCGGATGCAGAGTTCTAAATATATCTGTCAAGTCCATCTGATCCAATGTATCCTTCAGGGCCCTTGTTTCTTTATTGACCGTGTGTCTAGATGATCTATCCATTTCTGTAAGTGGAGTGTTAAAGTCCCCTGCAATGACCACATTCTTATCAATAAGGCTGCTTATGTTTATGAGTAATTGTTTTATATATTTGGGGGCTCCGGTATTCAGCGCATAGACATTTATAACTGTTAGCTCTTCCTGATGGATAGACCCTGTGAATATTATATAATGCCCTTCTTCATCTCTTGTTACAGCCTTTAATTTAAAGTCTAGTTTGTCTGATATAAGTATGGCTACTCCAGCTTTCCTTTGGCTTCCAGTAGCATGATAAATAGTTCTCCATCCCCTCACTCTCAATCTAAAGGTGTCCTCAGGTCTAAAATGAGTCCCTTGTAGACAGAAAATAGATGGGTTTTGTTTTTTTATCCATTCTGATACCCTGTGTCTTTTGGTTGGCGCATTTAATCCATTTACATTCAGTGTTATTATAGAAAGATATGGGTTTAGAGTCATTGTGATGTCTGTATGTTTTATGTTTGTAGTGATGTCTCTGGTACTTTGTCTCACAGGATCCCCCTTGGGATCTCTTGTAGGGCTGCTTTAGTGGTGACAAATTCCTTCAGTTTTTGTTTGTTTGGGAAGACCTTTATCTCTCCTTCTATTCTAAATGACAGACTTGCTGGATAAAGGATTCTTGGGTGCATATTTTTTCTGTTTAGCATACTGAAGATATCGTGCCAAGCCTTTCTGGCCTGCCACGTTTCAAAGGAGAGATCAGTCACGAGTCTTATAGGTCTCCCTTTATATGTGAGGGCACGTTTATCCCTTGCTGCTTTCAGAATTTTCTCTTTATCCTTGTATTTTGCCAGTTTCACTATGATATGTCGTGCAGAAGATCGACTCAAGTTACGTCTGAAGGGAGTTCTCTGTGCCTCTTGGATTTCAATGCCTTTTTCCTTCCCCAGTTCAGGGAAGTTCTCAGCTATAATTTCTTCAAGTACCCCTTCAGCACCTTTCCCTCTCTCTTCCTCCTCTGGGATACCAATTATGCGTATATTATTTCTTTTTAGTGTATCACTTAGTTCTCTAATTTTTCCCTCATACTCCTGGATTTTTTTTATCTCTCTTTCTCTCAGCTTCCTCTTTTTCCATAACTTTATCTTCTAGTTCACCTATTCTCTCCTCTGCCTCTTCAATCCGAGCTGTCGTCGTTTCCATTTTGTTTTGCATTTCGTTTAAAGTGCTTTTCAGCTCCTCGTGACTGTTCCTTAGTCCCTTGATCTCTGTGGCAAGAGATTCTCTGCTGTCCTGTATACTGTTTTCAAGCCCAGCGATTAATTTTATGACTATTATTCTAAATTCACTTTCTGTTATATTATTTAAATCCTTTTTGACCAGGTCATTAGCTGTTGTTATTTCCTGGAGATTCTTCTGAGGGGAATTCTTCCGTTTGGTCATTTTGGATAGTCCCTGGAGTGGTGAGGACCTGCAGGGCACTTCCCCTGTGCTGTGGTGTATAACTGGAGTTGGTGGGCGGGGCCGCAGTCCGACCTGATGTCTGCCCCCAGCCCACCGCTGGGGCCACAGTCAGTCTGGTGTGTGCCTTCTCTTCCCCTCTCCTAGGGGCGGGATTCACTGTGGGGTGGCGTGGCCTGTCTGGGCTACTTGCACACTGCCAGGCTTGTGGTGCTGGGGATCTGGCATATTAGCTGGGGTGGGTAGGCAAGGTGCACGGGGGCAGGAGGGGCAGGCTTAGCTCGCTTCTCCTTAGGTGATCCACTTCAGGAGGGGCCCTGTGGCAGCAGGAGGGAGTCAGATCCGCTTCCGGAGGTTTGGCTCCGCAGAAGCACAGAGTTGGGTGTTTGTATGGAGTGAGCAAGTTCCCTGGCAGGAACTGGTTCCCTTTGGGATTTTGGCTGGGGGATGGGCGGGGGAGATGGCGCTGGCGAGCGCCTTTGTTCCCCGCCAAGCTGAGCTCTGCTGTCCAGGGGCTCAGCAGCTCTCCCTCCCTTTGTCCTCCAGCCTTCCCGCTTTCCGAGCAGAGCTGTTAACTTATGACCTCCCAGACGCTAAGTCGCGCTTGCTGTCGGAACACAGTCCGTCTGGCCCCTCTGCTTTTGCCAGCCAGACTCGGGGGCTCTGCTTGGCCGGCGGGCCGCCCCTCCACCCTGGCTCCCTCCCGCCAGTCCGTGGAGCGTGCACCGCCTCGCCGCCCTTCCTACCCTCTTCCGTGGGCCTCTCATCTGCGCTTGGCTCCGGAGACTCCGTTCTGCTAATCCTCTGGCGGTTTTCTGGGTTCTTTAGGCAGGTGTAGGTGGAATCTAAGTGATCAGCAGGACGCATGGTGAGCCCAGCGTCCTCCTACGCTGCCATCTTCCCCCCGGCATTTTTTACTTTTGAATGAGTCAAATGATAAAAGAGACTAAGGGCTATCTTATATTTTTCCAAGATACCTGATCATTTCGTGATGAGGCTATTTGAATAGTCTGCTGAATCTTGACTCATCACGTTAACTAAAGCAGCCTCAAATTTATTATAGGGAAGTTAAGTCAATTCTATAAGTCAAATATTCTCATAAATTATTTTCATTTTAGACTAATTATTTGTGAAGATCAAAATCTTTCAAAGAGTTGCATGTATTGTTTTCTGTGTTTTGTGGGAGATTACCAGTTGTTTTAAAGCTTTGGCCATTTAGAGGAAATCAATTCTGTCTCTATCAAAATATCATTTAAGTCATCCCCTGACCGGATGTTTTGTGGGCATCAATGAAGAATTTTTTAAAAATATTTATTTAATTTTGTGAGACGGAGAAAGACAGAGCATGAGCAGGGATGGAGCAGAGAGGGAGAGAGACACAGAATCCCTCTCAGGCTCCAGGATCTGAGCTGTCAGCACAGAGCCCGATGAGGAGCTTGAACCCACAAACCACAAGATCATGACCTGAGCTTAAGTTGGATGTTTAACCGGCTGAGATACCCAGGCACCCCAGAACAGCATTATTTCTTTTCAAGTATTATGACTGATGAATATTTCACACAATGGGTTATTTTCAAGTTTGAGGGGACATCAAATAAAATAATATCAACTTATAATAATTATGATAATTATCATTTTTTGCCACATTTCATTCAACATAGCCATTCACTGTGATAATGTGAAAGCCTTACAAACTTTAATTTAGCACTCTACATAATTCTGCAAGGAAAATGAGAAAATCAAGGCAGAAGAAGCTCAGTAACTCACTAAAAGTAACACAACTGGCAAGTGAAGAAGTCAGAATTCAAACCTATACCTGTGATCAACCCCTGCATTTTTAATCCCTCCTCCATTAAGTGGGGGTAATTGCTTTCCCAAAGTCATTGGTGTGTTAACCAAACTGGTTTATTACAAGTGACAGAATCTGGCTTAAAATAGCTTACTAAAAGAAAAAAAAAAGAAGAAAAAAAATGTGTTGGAAGGGTATAGGGATGATCTATCAAAACTGCTAAAGAAATCACAGTTGTTTCAGAGGTCATGGATTGGAACCAGGATCTGGAAAAAGATAATATCCATTTCTCCTTAATTTCCTGTATTACAGTCAACCCAGAAATTTTATGCATACCATTTTTTTATGTTTGCAAAAATTCTTTGGATAAGCTGCTATTATTTCTTTTGACAGCCATGATAATTAGTACATAATAAGTGAATTGGTTTGTCCACGATGGGTGGCTGATTGGTCACAGAGGTAGAATTAGACACCACCCATTCAGCCTCTTGTACCATGCTCTGCTAATGTACTTGTGTTTTAAAATGTCTAATTGCAGGGGCACCTGAGTGACTCAGTCAGTTGAGCATCCAACTTCCTTTCAGATCATAATCTTGTGGTTCATGAGTTCAAGCCCCATATTGGGCTCGCTGCTGTCAGCATAGAGCCTGCTTGGGATCTTCTTTTCCCCTGTCTCAGCCCCTCCCCTGCTCATGCTTTAAAATAAATAAGCATGAAATTATTTTATTTATTTATTTTAAGTGTTATATTATTAAATAAATAAGTATTAAAAATAATAAAATAAAATGTCTAATTATAGCAGTGTTCCTATAAGTGTTAAGGCCTTTTTTTTAAATTTTAGCTATGTAGGCAGGCTACTGGAGATATTAATACTTTTTAAATACTTTTTAAATACTAATCCTTTTTGATATTTGAAGTTCTCATATCCTTCAGATATTTTTATGAATATTGTCCAAGTGAAACACAGGAAAAATAGATAGCCAGTCAATCTACATCTTATTTAAAGTGTTTGGCACTATACTATCATGTTAAATGAAAGGTTACCTTTACTAGTAAGATTTAATTAATTTCTTTTTAGAAAAATTTCATTAAAATACTTTTAGAACAGATAGGAATTTTTGAATGTAGTATTTGATTTGTAGCTGATATATGTACAGTGAGAAAAAGGTTCTTTTGATAAAAATTATTCAGTATTCTTTTCTTAAACTTAACCTTATGTCTACTTGATAAGAAAATAAAAGTGAAGCTATTGATTAGTTTCTGTTATACTTAAAACAAATTTTATCTTTTGCTATGTAAGTAATTTAAAAAAGACAGGTTTTCAAACTAGATGTCTTAGCCACAAGATGGTGTCCTAACATTAGCAACCAATGGGTTTTGCTTATAAATAGAATTGACTTCACTTGGCAAAAATGTTTCTCAAGTTGAAAATGCCAAGTGCCCATGCATAAAAATAATTACTCCTTAGTCTGTACTCTTGTGGAAAATGTACTTGGGAAAATGTATTGTGAAACTCAATTTGATTAACTCTCTTTGTTGTAGATTTGTATTTATTTACATTAATGCCACACTGGAATACCTAGTTCATTAACTTCTAATTTAGCCAAAACAGAGAGGAAAACTGTTTTCCTTGCACATCACAACAAGTTTTCAAGTGGCACAATAGTTGAACTTTGTGTGGTGTACAATGTATGTCATGAGAAATACACATAAGAATTCAAGATTTTTTATCTTACATTTTATTTCCATAAAGGTTTGGTTTTGAAATCAGAGGTGGTAACATCAGTTTATCTTGAAACTGACTTTTTCAAATTTGAATATGTTAAGTTTTGGATGTTGTTTTTTGAATTGAATTTTTGAATCGAATTTATCTGCTTTCAAACACCAACATTTATTCCAAAGATCCTGAGAAATCTCTGGTCCTAATAATTCTTACTGGTTATCACAGACTTCTGAACACATGTAAGAGACTTTCTAATGTCAAATCCTGCGGGAAAAGAGGTTGGATGCATTCTATGCATTCTAAAGAAGAAATTGTTTCAGATAATACTAAGTACATTAGAACGCCATTTTTTACCCTAGCTTGAAAGAAAGCTAGATTTTCCCTGCAATTGAAAGTGGATTTTTTTAAATGTTTTTATTTTACTTTTGAAAGAGAGCATGAGCCGGGGAGGGGCAGAGAGAGAGGGAGACACAGAATTTGAAGCAGGCTCCAGGCCCTGAGCTGTCAGCACAGAGCCTGACTTGGGGCTTGAACTCACGGACCACGAGATCATGACCTGAGCTGAAGGCTGATGCTTAACTAACTTAGCTACCCAGGTGTCCCGAAAATGGAACTTTTGCTTTGAAAAGATGTTTTCCATTTTTGTGTTATCTTTACATCTACACAGCCATGAGTTGTTAAAAAGAGTGTTTTGGGACCATTCTATATTTTCATCCTGAAAAAGAAAGTTCATATAAAATCACTTAGCTATGTCAGAGGGCAAGAAAGAAATGTATCACAATGATATATATTGGAATCACTTCATAAGTCATTCTCTCCATGAATGGTACATATGTGCATTTTATAGAAATTTCGGAAATAAATCTGACAGTATAAGAAAAAACATAAGGGCGCCTGGGTGATTCAGTTGGTTAAGCGTTTGACTTTGGCTCAGGTCATGATCTCATGGTTTGTGAGTTCCAGCCCTGTATGGGGCTCTGTGCTGACAGGTCAGAGCCAGGAGCCTACTTCAGATTCTGTGTCTCCCTTTCTCTCTGCCCCTCCCCTGCTCACACACACACACTCTCTCTCAAAAATAAACATTAAAAAATTTTAAATAAGAAAAAAATATATATATATGCACTCTTGAACCTAGTGCTGTCTTTAAAACCTATTCTATGGAAATGAAAATGCCAGTCTGTAAGGTTATATACAGTATACAATAATCTTTACTTTAGCCTTGTTCCTGGAAGCCAAAAATAAAAATAAAATAATTCTGTAACAAGGTAGAGGCCTATCAAAAAATGGATGATTGAATACATTATAGTATGTCTATACTGGTGATATATATGATGAAATATTATTCATCTCCTAAAAGAATGAACTATTGCTACAAAGCTATACAAATTGGCTAGAGGAATTTATACTATATATTGATGAATGAGAAAATTAAGGGATTTATAATAAGATCCCATTAAAAAAACATAACAGAAACTAGACATTATGACAGGTGTAAGGTGATATTGTAGTTTTGATTTGCATTTCTCTGATGATGAGTGATGTTGAGCATCTTTTCATGCGACTGTTGGCATCTGGATGTCTTCTTTGGAAAGATGTCTCTTTAGGTCCTCTGTCCATTTTTCAGGTTGTTTGTGTGTTTTGGTGTTGAGTTGTATGAGTTCTTTCTGTATTTTGAATATTAACTTCTGATTAGCTTTATCATTTGCAGATAGGGAATGTAGTCAATAATATAGTAATAACTTTGTGTGGTGACAGATAGTAACTACACTTATCACGGTGAATATTTTGTAATGTATATAAATGTCAAATCATTATGTCGTACACCTGAAACTACTATAATACTGTATATCCACTATGCCTCAATTTACATTTTTAATTAAAAAATATTATATATTTACAATACAAATGTGTGTGTATATATATATGTGTGTGTGTGTGTGTCAATACATGTTTGTACATGATTAATTAGACATGGAAGAAAGCATGGAAGCATTCATGTTTATTTTTTTTTTTTAATTTTTTTTTAACGTTTATTTATTTTTGAGACAGAGAGAGACAAAGCATGAACGGGGGAGGGTCAGGGAGAGGGAGACACAGAATCTGAAACAGGCTCCAGGCTCTGAGCTGTCAGCACAGAGCCCGACGTGGGGCTCGAACTCATGCACCGCGAGATCATGACCTGAGCCGAAGTCAGCCGCTTAACCGACTGAGCCACCCAGGCGCCCCTCATGTTAGTTTATTTATATGAGATCCTTCTTGAAGGTTCTTATAGTCAAGTTCCCTGGAGAGCACACTCTGAGATAGAGATTGGCATGCAGGAAGTCTATGTAGAAGTGCTTCTCTGATCCTCCATGGAAGGGAAATGAAGGAAAGCCAGTTAGGCTGGAGGGAGGGAAGGTGGGGTGGTGGACCGTGATACAATCACAGCAACGTCTCAGAGGATCCCAGGGATATTTGGAGCTGGGATGTTCCATCATGGTCATTGCAAACTGGAGTCAGGGGTCTATTTGCCCTACCTTCTCTGTCTGTATTCTCCCTTTCTGCCCTCTTCACTGACTAGTCATTGGGTATGGACTGCCCCCAGTAAGGACGTGTGATCCTGTGGCTGTAGTTCTCATTAACTGAGGCTTAATCCTCAGAGGGGAGGATTCAGCTGTGAGCCATCAACTGTCAACATTCCCACTGCTTTAGTCTTGAAGGGGTAAGGAAATCTAGTTGGCACACCATAACATCCTCTAAAGAACTGGATGACGAATAACATGGTTGAAATGAGGGAGGAGAGTGGAAGAGGTAACATACAAGAAAAGAGAAAAATAATTTTAATAAAAGCATTTAAACAAGTGGTAAACGTGCATCAATATTGCAAGTGCTGTAGTAGTCGCAATGCTATGAAAAATTCATGATGTTTTACCTGGAAGAACCTTCTAAAACCTTTCTTGACCCAATTTTCTGGGTCATCCTAACTTTTCAATGCACCGTATTTTCTTTGACAACATTGAAAGGATAAAAGCTCAGTAAAAGGCGAATTGAGAAGCAAGCTTAAATATTTTATTTTTAGAAGGAGCAAATGGCTGATGAAGGAAGTTACATCATTCTGAACACACCTATTGCAGTATTTTGGCTGTGGTAGCGACATTCTTACTAAGGTGCTGTATTTGGAGAAAACCTTTGTCTCGAGTAAACAGACAAGCATGTTGATAATATACTGTACTGTATTATAGTAAGGCTCTGAACCACTTTAGCTGGACAATACATACACCTTTGTAATCTGACTCATTTACTGAATAGCTATCATATGCTGGGTAGGTTATTAGGCCCTGGGGACTGGAAAGTAAATAGTGATTCAGAGCCTTGCAGGAGAGACAGTTGAAACAAGGAACAGTCACAGGATGACAAAGGTCATGGTATAGACAGAGTGCTGTGGGAACTCCAGGGACAAACCAGGTTGCAGGTTGATCATGTCAGGGTTTCCCGGAACAGAAAGTTTCTGCATGGTGGGGTTGATATTGGGGCAGGTGAGTAATAAAGAAGAAGATCTGAGTGCAATCAGGGTACATTCAGGTTGCTGTAATTATAGTCCAAAATGTTGTGGTGGAGACTGTAAGGCACATGTTTTGGGATGAAGGCAAGAGTATCAGGAGATCATGCTGGAGAAAGAAGCAAGGACAAGATCATGGAGTCCTGGCAGGCAGTACAGCGCACAATCAAGTAGGATAATTTGAAGAGACTATAATAAAGCAACTATTTACAAAGATGTGGTGGGGGAATGGGGCTAGCGTTGGACATTGCCACCTCAGGTCTAATGCAGCAAGAGTTAGAGGGGTTGTTAGAACTTGAGGACAGAGGGACTGAGTGGAGGGAGCTGCTTTTCTCACAGGAGTCCTGGTTTCTGAGGAGGGATGCAGCAAACGATGGTGACATTGAAAGTAGTCAGTTGGTAAACAGATAGATGCCTTGATGGGACCGCATGGCAGACTAGCCCATTGATGGGTCCTTGTCTGTTTGAATGGAGAAAGACAAGAAGAGCAGAGAGTGGTTCTGGTGGGGCAAACAGAACTCTTCCCTGTGTTGCAGAATTGAAGAATAAGGAGGAGGTGAGTAGATGTGCAAGGGAAGGAAGTGATTTCCACGCAATCAGAGCAGGGTGGCCAAGATTCTGTGGCAGGAGGGTGAATCTAGAGACTAAAATAATGCCCATGCAGTGAGCATGGAGAGGGAAAAGAGATGAGACATGATGTTATAGAGGTGCCATGAAAGAGACCATACAGGGGCATTCATGCCAAATTAAATAGTTTTGTCTTTACTCCCAAGAACATTGCAATACCGTAGAAGAGTCTGATCATGCATAGCATCATCTGATTTTGTTTTATGGAAATCACTGTCTTATCTGAGAGAAGACTGGGTCAGGGTAAGAAGACAGCTTGGAAGATGGTAACAGTGGTCTGGGTGAGCCATCATGGTGGCCTACACTTGGGTGCCACTGGTGGGAGGCAGAGGGTGAACACGGTCAAGAAATACTTAGGACCTGGGTGATGGTTTAGACATGGAGGCCGAGATAAAAGGAATTGTTAAACATGATTATAAGGTTTCTGACCAGATCGCAAACACTTGGTGAAAAAAAATTCCCTTTTCTTTTCCTGGTAGTCCTTATTCTTCTTTGTATTCCCACTAGCTCTTCACTCAAGTTTTCCTTTATTGTAATGATCATTTCTTCATGTATGCTTGACTACTTTCCCTGTGTTACATGATGAGCTGCTCTCCCTTTCTTACTTGCTAAATCATTATGTTTCACAGATTTTCACCCATGAGTTTCCTCCTCTTAGTTCCTTCACAAAGCATTTCACTTGTTCCTGACTTCCTCCTCTGGATGTGCCCCATGTGAGAATTATAATGGGTGGCAGTAGCATGCTACCAACTAGAAGCTTGATGTCATTAAAATTCCTTCAAGTTTGTGACCTTGAAATTACCCACTTATAGTTCCCATGTATTTCCATCTTGCTTTTGTTATCTTCTTCATAAATAACCCCTGGCTATCAAAGATACATCTTTTGTCCTTTCAAGATTACTAATATAGAGCGTGTAGGCATTTCAAAACACAGAGTACACAGAAATAACATGGTTCATCTTAAAACTGTTAAGTTATTCCTCAAACACATTTTGTATTTGTCTAAAAAGAAAACGTTTGAAACAAGTCTATCAAACATTTTCCTGTTTCAACACTGGGGAGACTCTCCTGAACTCATGTCAGTAAAGGAGAAAATAAAGGAGCTTCAATTATTTTGTGTGGATCCTGTTCAATTTAAGGAAAATTATCTTTCCCATATGACTGTATGAACCCAAGAGAGAGTGTGTATGCGTGTGTGTGTGTGTGTGTTTGTGTGTGTATCAATAATGGTGGAGGAATCTTAACAACCAAGAAATTGAGCTCAGATACTATTGACATTTGTGACATTTTCACTGCCAATTAACATGACTGAAAATGCATCTAATAATTAAGGATGTGACATCATTACATTCTATTAATGACTATAGTTAGATTAATAAATCATTAATTCTTGAAAATTAAGCATTAAGTGCACATTTTCTGGTAGAAAAGAAGCGTGTTCTATTTAACACTTGAGATGAGGGTTTTGCATCCTTTCCTAGGAAGAAGGCAAAATGATAGAGTGGAAAGGCCCATAACCTGAAATTGAAACTTCAGAATCTGAGTCCAGCCTAACCACTGGCTAACAGTGTGACTTACAAGTCTCAGTTTCTTCATAAGTGAGATGGAAAAAGCACCTAGAGTGTAGAGTTGTTGTGAGAAATAAATTAGTTAATGTTTGTAAAGATATTTTATATATTGTACGCCAAGATGATAATATTACTTGTCATTGAGTTTTAAACGGGAACATTGACTCTAATTCTGGTTTCCTTGCCTGCACAATAAATTGATTCCTATATTACTACATGGAATAATTGAGAGATGTTTAATTGGATTGAAGAAATGCCTGACAAATAGAAAAAAAGCATTTAGAATAATATTCTTTAATTTTTAAAAATGTTTTTATTTATTTTTGAGTGTCAGAGGCAGAATGTGAGCAGGGGAGGCACAGAGAGAGAGGAAGACACAGAATCTGAAGCAGGCTCCAGGCTCCAAGCTGTCAGCACAGAGCCCGATGTGGGACTTGAAATCATGAACTATGAGATCGTGACCTGAGCTTTAGCTGACTGAGCCACACAGGAGCCCCTAGAATGATATTCTTAACAGAGAAATCAGTTTTCTGTTTTACTGAATATACAGATAATTCTTGTTTTGCGCGGTTGGACAAGGCTATAAAACTGACCCCAAGGCCATGCAAAGTGGTCTTAATAATCACTGGGAAAAATTATGATTATTGTGTGACCTTTAACATTGTGTTGTCAAAACAATAAACACTGTCTTACTGTTGGTTGTAAATATAAAGGGAAATTTAAAAAATACTAAGACCAGTATTTAGTACACTGTAATTTAAAACATTAGAAATGCTGAGAAGTAAAGTGTTTTATTTCTTTGAAGAAAATATCACATGTGGTTTCATTAATGTTTGCCTTTTCTTCTAATATAACTTCGCATATGGAGCCACCATCTTTTTTTTTAACATCTTGATAAATTGCAATTCTTCTCTCAAAATTTGGATTCATTTCCAAAATTTCATCTTTTGCACTTTCAATGTTGTGAAATATCTCCAAGAGTTCTTTTAATGGAAGTCTTTTTTTTTTTCTGGTGTCACTTCTCTGGCATATCTTCATTCATTTCATCATAACCACCCATGGAGATCCATAAATTTAAGAACATCCAATTTCGCTTCTAGCAATATTGTGTTTTTATATTCTTGTTACACTTTCATCTCTGCCCCCTTCTCTCTTTGGATTATCCAATGTTATCACATGTTACCTGGGTTTTTCACTGAGGGACTGGCGGGGAGGCAACACAACTTTAAGCTTTACCATCTGAATGTAAACTGGAAAACAGATGCACAGTGACCGATTGCCATTGGACTTGGAAAGAAATGACACTATTGGTAACTGATCGTGATGGGCATCTGCTCTTTATATAGTGATTTGTGGGCGAAGGAGTTAGAAGTGAAGTGTGTTCTTGATGCAGTTTATTCAGAGTAAATATACCATGGTAACGGAAATTTGAACCATGTTGCTGGGGGACTGTTGTTATTTAACTAACCATAGTAACTGAAATTCATGCATATTGGGACAATGTGATTCGAGAGCTGCCTGAATATTTGATCAATGGCTAAGGAGAGAGCAAAGCAAACAAATGATTTTGAGAAATGCCTGAGGCTAGATAAAAGAGAAGTATTAGTCCTCCTCCAACTTGTATTTGGATTATTTCTTAATTTAATGAGAGAACACATTATAGAGAAATGTAGCATATGTGCAGTGCTTGGAAGTGAGGAAAATTAATAACAGCTCCTACTTATTCACTATATTTAAATTTTAGGTTTTTTGCAAAGGTGATATTTTCAAGTGGTTAAAATTTCAAGATATATGGAAAGCTGTACAATGGAAAGATCTTACTAGAGCCCCTATTCCAGCTTCCAGTTTCTTTTGATTGAGTGCAATTGACATTACCCTTCCAGAAATAGTCTCTGCATATGTAAGCAAACATGTTCACAAATACAAATAATTTTTTCCCCTTTAAAACACCAGTTCTAAGCAACTAATATTTATTGAGCATTTGCTGTATGCCAGACAATGTGCTGAACTTTATATGCATTGTCTTATTTAATCCCCCAATAACCTTTGAGGCAGGCTGTCATTACTGCAAACGAAATTCTGACCCTGAGAGTTTAACTTCTCCCCAAATCATGCAGCTGCTGTGGTGAAGCAGCTATTCTCACCCAGATATTCTGAATTCTCAAGTGCAGGCTCTTAGGCTCCGTGTGTAGGTCATGTAATAGGATTTTAGTAGTCTACAGTCCTTTTATGGTCCTAGAAATTCTTTGTGCTAATTCAGCCTATGATAATATGGTACTCGGGGGGGGGGGGGGTGGTGGTTGAGAGAAACTAAAGTATTTCCAAAAGCATTAGCTCTCTCTATCTATCTCAGGAGATTGTTTGGCCACCATCTGTACTGGGAAATTGGCCAGGTTACTTGGAAGGAGCCCAAACCTGAATGCATGTCTACGATCTGTTCTCCTGGACTGCCAGCCAGCCTCAGTCCTTGGTGGGCATTGGAATTCCGTCTGACACTCAGCAAGTGTGTGTGTGTGTGTGTGTGTGTGTGTGTGTGTGTGTGTGTGACTTTGTGCATGTGCGTGCACATACCATATTTGTTCACTTATTCACTTAAAAACAATTATATCTATCAAGAGTCTTAATCTCACATAATAGAAACATAAAGCTTAGAGAAGGTAACAACATAAGAGCAACAGCCTGTGCACCTTTCTGATTTAATAAAGTGAGTGCTATTTGACAGTCTGTTGTAAGCAGAGACACCGCTGTTGTCAGTTCTGCTTAGCAATCATGCATGTTTTCTAGTCATCTGATTCTTGAATGTACGTCTCGGTGCCCTCTTGGAGGAAGTAGACAGAGTGTCTCATGCAGGAATCTGTGTTCTCCCTTCTCTCCACTACACATGCATCTTACCTTCCTCTCTTACCTTAGAGGTGCTGAATGCTTTCTCTGTTGCCTTTTATCCGAGAGCAAAAAGTTTGAAGGTGAAGTTCACAGTTTTAAAAAGTCAAGCGAACTTTCTTGGCTTCAGGAACTTTGGGTCAAAATTTCAGTAAAAGATGTACACGCACATGCACACACGTACACACACACACACAGACACTCTGTCCTGAGATATCTTGACATGGAGGCTAAGTCTTCTCTAAGGAAGCTTTACCCTTTCGAATGAACCATACAAAATCTGATTAACAGTTGAACATGAAAGATGATCATTTTCAAGAGCTGCTACTGTTAGGGGATATATGTTGTCTTTTCCTGCAGGTCTGAGGGCCTGGGATCTTGGCATCACTGAGTGTTTGTGTTCAGGAGTAATACAATCCATCATGACATTTAGGGGTTTGGAGCCATATCTTTCTGTATACTACATTTTTGTTTAGAAATCTGGCCCCCACTTGGCTCAATTCCAGGAACTTGCTTTTTGATTTGGGAAAGCTTGTCTTGTTTTAAATATCAGACAAAGAGTAAAGATTATATCCCATCTGTAAAATAACTTATATTTATTATTTTTGCAATCATATCTGAGAAATAAGGTTAATTAAAATATTTTGACATAGAGGCAGCTATGTCTCAGTTGATGACATCATTTGCTACTTTATTTAACTAGTTTGAGCTCAGCCAATATAAACTTCCTCGCTTTGCCCTCTTCTTCAAAGTCTATGTCATTTCTTCCCTCCTGTCTGATTCTGGTTTGGGAGGACATATCCTACCAGGCTGTATATACTTAGGCTCTTCTTCTTGTTCCCTGTTCTCTCCTGGAACCTCATTCTATCACTTGCTTCTCAAGTCTTTCCTTTGTTTCTAGCTCCTTTCCTCATTTTAACACACTCATGGGCACCCTCTACCCTCTTGTACCTTCCATTACTTAAAAAAGAAAAAGTTTCAAAAGAGCCTTCTGTATTCTCCGCCTTGTTTCCCTTGAACCTGGTTTCCATCTCCACCTCTGCTAAAGCCATTTTTCCAAAATAACCACTCACTTACTGATTGCCCACTCTGATGGCCTTTCAACCCATAACCTCATTAGGCTCTGCGGCATTTGATGGAAACTCTCTTGTCTCATGGCTTCCTAGATAAGTGTTTTTTTTTTTTTCTGTCTTGCTATTTTTATGTTCCTTTTCTGTAGCCTATCAAGGGTTCCTTATATAATCTCCCCTAATTATAGAGCTCCTCCAATTTCCCACATTGCTATATTTGGACCCCTCTCCTGTATCTCTCTTTTCTCTCCTCTCTTCTTTGTCGCTTCAGCCTTTTCACATTTGTCGTTTACCATGTTCATAAGGACAACTTCCCAGTTTACTTTTCTGGTACTAATTTTTTGAAAGCTACAGATCAGCACTTCCAACTGGCTTCTGGATATCTTCACGCACTCATTCAAGCTCACAGAGAAGCGACTAAAAGATAAGAACTGCTCTAGAGTGTGGAGACAGAAGTGAACAAGACAAAGTCCCTGCCCCACAGAGCTCACATCCTAGTGACCCAAGCAAATAAACACAAGCAAATAAACAATGTGTCAGGTGGTGGTTAGTGCCACAGAGGAAAACAAATCAGATCAGAGGAGTGAGAATGATGGGAAATGTTGTGACTAATTTAGATCGAATAATCAGGAAGGTCTTTGTAAAATGCCCCTTGAACAGAAATCTGAAGGAAATGAGTGTGTGAACCATATTTATATCTAGGGGCAAAGTGTACAAAGAGGCAACGTGACTGGAATATAGTGAGGAAAAATGTCCTCTCTCTCTCTCTCTCTCTCTCTCTCTGTGTGTGTGTGTGTGTGTGTGTGTATCTTTATTTCTACTCTCTGATAATGTGCATAGAGATATCTGTTACAGAGAGAGAAAGAGTTCTTTGATGTCATTATTTATATATTTATATCTATGTAAAATTTTATAATCTTACCATTTCTTACACTCTTACACACACATTCACACATGTCTTATATATCTATCTCTATCTCTGTATCTATCTATCTACTAATATATATATATATATATATATATATATATATAATATACCTAGAGATGTTATCAGAGGCTCAAATTGTATTGTGGGACATGGTAAGGACCCTGATTTTGACTCCAGATGAGAGCTGAGGCCACTGAAGGGTTTTGAGCTGAGAAGTAACAAGATCTGACTTATACTTACAAAGAAATACTTGCCTGCTTTGTGGAGAAAATGGTTCTGTGTGCCCAAGGGGGAAGCAGGTAGACCAGTCAAGAGTAAAGTATAGTAATGCAGGGGCACCTGGGTGGCTCAGTTGGTTAAGCGTCTGACTTCGGCTTAGGTCATGATCTTATGGTCCATGAATTCGAGCCCTGTATCCGGCTCTGTGCTGACAGCCCGGAGCCTGGAGCCTCTTCGGATTCTGTGTCTCCCTCTCTCTCTGACCTTCCCCTGTTCATGCTCTCTCTCTGTCTCAAAAATAAATAGAAATTAAAAAAAAATTAAAAATAAAAGTGTAGTAATGCAGGAAAGAAGATGGAAGCTTATGCCAAGGTGGCAATGATGAAAGTTGTTAGAAGTAGTAAGGATCTATTTTGAAGGAAGACCAGAAAAGATTTGCTGAAGGTTCTGGTGTAAGGTATGAGTGTACGAGTGTAGTCAGGAATGACTGGGTTTAGAAATTGGTAGACTGGACCTTCCATTTATTATGAAAAAAAACAAAAACCAAAAACCAAAAAAACCCCAAAAGAATGGGTTGAACAGGTCGTGGAGCATGGTGAAATCAGCCATATGCTTTTGAACATGGTCAATATGAAATGTCTGTTAAACATCTGAAAAGAAATATCGATTAAATATTGATACATATATATATCCAAAATATATGATTTTGAATATAGTAGACACACAGTGTTACAGTAGTTTCAGGTGTAAAACTTAGTGATTTGCCAGGTTTATACATTATGCTACTTTCACCACTGATGTAGCTACCTTCTGTCCCATCACATCGCTATTACAGTATCACTGACTATATTTCTTATGCTGTGTCTTTTATTCTCCTGACTTACTCATACGATAACTGGAAGCATTTATCTACCTCTCCACTTCACCCATTTTGCCCATCCTCCCACCCTTTCCCCTCTGGCAAACATCAGTTTGTTCTCTGTATTTATAGGTCTGATTCCTCTTTTAATTTGTTTATTCATTTATTTTGTTTTGTCTTTAGATTCCACTTATGAGTAGAATCATATGGTATTTGTCTTTCTTGGTCTGATTTATTTCACTTAGCATAATATCCTCTAGGTCCATCCAAATTGTCTCAAGCAGTACAATCTTATCCTTTCTTATGGCTGCATAATATTCATTAATATTCATACATACATATATACATTTATATGTATATACATACATTTGTGTATATATATGTGTGTATATATATATATATATATTTATATACATGTATACCACATTTTCCTTATCTATTCATCTATTGATGGATATTTAGGTTGCTTCCATATCTTCACTATTGTAAATAATGTCACAGTAAACATAGAATTGCATATATATTTTTGAACTAGTATTTTCATTTTCTTTGGATAAATACCCAATAGTGCAATTATTGGATCGTATGGTATTTCTAATTTTAATTTTTCAGGAATCTTAATACTGTTTTCCACAGTGGCTGCACCAGTTTGCATTCCCGGCAACAGTGCTTGAGAGTTCTTTTTTCTTCACTTCCTCAGTGACACTTGTTATTTCTTGTCATTTTGATTTTAGCCATTCTAACTGTCATAAGGTGATATCTCATTGTGGTTTTGATTTATGTTTCCTTGATGATTAGTGATGTGGAACATCTTTTCATGTGTCTGCTGGCCGTCTATAGGCTTTCTTTGGTAAAATGTCTATTCAGGTGTTCTGCCCATTTTATAATCTGTTAATTTTGGGGGGTGTTGAGTTACATATATATATATATGTATTTTATATGTATATATGTATTTTACATACATATATGTATTTTGGGTGTTCAGTTCAGTTAACTGAACACCCAAAATACTTAAATATTAATTAATTAATTAAATACGAATTAATTCATAATTATGAATTATGAATTAATTCATAATTATGAATTAATTCGTATTTAATTAATTAATTATTAAACATATCCAGAAAAATGTTGCTATGGCTCATGTCAGAGACAATTACTGCCTATGCTCTCTTCTAGTATTTTTATTATTTCAGGTTTCATATTTAGGTCTTTATTCTATTTTGAGGTTATTTTTGTGTATGGTATAAGAAAGTGCTCCATTTTTTTTTTTATGTGTAGCTGTCCAGTTTCCCCAGCACCATTTATTACAGAGACTGCCTTTTTTCCATTGTATATTCCTGCCTCTTTTGTCATAGATTAATTGGCCATACAAATGTGGGTTTGTTTTTGGAGTCTCTAATCTGTTCTTTTGATCTATATGTCTGTGTCAGTGCCAATACCAAACTGTTTTGATTACTACAGCTTTGCTGTATATCTTGAAACCTGGGATTCAAGATACCTCCAGCTTTGTTCTTTTTTTTCAGAATTGCTTTAGCTATCTGGGTCTTCTGTGGTTCCATAAAAATTTTAGTATTATTCGTTCTACTTTTGTGAACAATGCTGTTGGTATGTTGGTTGAATCTTTAGATTTCTTTGGGCACTATGGACATTTTAACAATACTGCTTCTCTCAATCTAGGAGAATGGAATATCTTTATGTTTGTTTGTGTCATCTTCAGTTTGTTTCATCAGTTTTTTATAGTTTTTGCAGTACAGGTCTTTCACCTTTTTGGTTAACTTTATTCATAGGTATTCTATTCTTTTTGATGCAGTCATAAATGGTGATGTTTTTAAAATTTCTCTTTGTGCTACTTCATTATTAGTGTATAGGAATGCTACAAACTTCTGGGTAATAATTTGGTATCCTATTACTTTACTGAATCCACTGATTATTTCTAGGAGCTTTTTAAAACTTTTTATTTATTTGTTTTGAGAGAGAGAGAAAGCACAAGTCGGGGAGAGACAGAGAGAGAAGGAGAGAGAGAAACCCAAGCAGGCCCCATGCCAGCAGTGCAGAGCCCAACGCAGGGTAAGATCATGACCTGAGCCAAAATCAAGAGTTGGACACTTAACCAACTGAGTCATCCAGACTCTCCCCTGTATCTAGTAGTTTTTTGGTGGAGTCTTTAGGATTTTCTCTGTATAGTATCATGCCATCTGCACATACTGTCAGTTTAACTTCTTCTTTAATGACATCGATGCCTCTTATTTCTTCTTGTCTGATTGCTGTGGCTAGGGCTTCCAGTAGAATGGACATCCTTATCTTGTTCCTGATCTTAGAGGGAAGGCTGTCAGTTTCTCACCATTGAGTATGCCGTTAGCTGTGGGTTTGTCATATGTGATCTTTATTATGTTGAGGTATATTCCCTCTAACCACACTTTGTTGAGAGTTTTTAAAATGACTGATGCTGAATTTTGTTAAATGCTTTTTCTGCATCTATTGAGATGATCTATGATTTTTATCTTTTGTTGATGTGGTGTATGATGCTGATTGATTTGCAAATATTGAACCATCCTTGCATCTTGGGAATAAATTCCACCTTATTGTGGTGAATGATATTTTTAATGTATTGTTGTATCTGATTTGATAATATTTTGTTGAAGACTTTTCCATCTATGTTCATCAGGGATGTTGGCTTGTAGTTTGTTGTGTGTTTGTTTGTTTGTTTTGTGGTGTCTTTGTCTGTTGTTGGTGTCAGGTAGTATTTGGTAAAATATCCTAGAATGCATTTAGAAGCCTTCCTTCCTCTTCAATTTTTTGCAATAGTTTGAAGAAATAGGTATTAACTCTTCTTTAAATGTCTGGTAGAATCACTCTTGAATCCATCTGGCCCTTGACTTTTATTTTTGGTAGTTTTTTTTAATCAACAGATTCAGCTTCGTTACTTTTAATAAGTCTGTTCAGATTTTCCATATCTTCCTGGTTCAGTTTTGCAATATTGTGTGCTTCGGGGAATTTATCCATTTCTTCTAGATTGTCCAATTTGTTGGCATATTATTTTTCATAGTATTCTATTATAATCCTTTGTATTTTTGTGATGTCAGTTGTTGATTTTCCTATTTCATTTCTGATTTTATTTATTTGGGTCCTTTATCTTTTTTCTTAATGAGTCTGGCTAAGGATTTGTCAATTTTGTTTATCTTTTCAAAAAGCCAGCTCTTGGTTTCATTGACTTTTTCAATTGTTTTAATATCCATGACATTTATTTTTGTTCTGATCATTATTATTTCATTTCTTCCACTCACCTTGGGCTTTTTTCCCCCCTAGTTCCTTTAGGTATAAGATAAGATTGTTTATTTGAGCTTTTTCTTATTTCCTGAACTAGATCTGTATTGGTATGTATTCCCTCTGAGAGTTTCTTTCACTGTGTCCTAAAGATCTTAGACTGTTGTGTTTTTCTTTTCATTTGTTTCCATGTATTTTAAATTTCTTCTTTGATTGTGTCATTGACCCATTGGTTGTGTAGTATCATGTTCTATAGTCTCTATAAGTCTGTGTGTTTTCCAGTGTTTTCTTGTGATTTATTTATAGTTTCATACTGTTGTGGTTGGAAAAGATGCACAGTACGATTTCAATATGGTTAAATTTATTGAGAGTTATTTGTGGCCTAATATATGATATACTCTTAAAAATGTTCAGTGTACACTTGAAAAGAATATATATTGTGTCAGTTTTGGATGGAATGTTCTGTACATATCTGTTATGTACATTTGGCCTAATGTGTCAATCAATGACATTGTTTCTTTATTGATTTTTCCATCTGGATGATCCATCCATTGGCGTAAGTGGGATGTTAAAGTCTCTTACTACTATTATCTTACCATCAGTTTCTCTCTTTTTGCCTGTTAATAGTTGCTTTATGTATTTAAGTGCTTCAGTGTTGGGTGCATAGGTATATACAATTGTTATATCCTCTTGTGGGATGGATTCCTTTATCATTATGTAATGCCCTTCTTTGTCTCTTATTACAGTCTTTGTTTTAAAGTCTAATTTGTGTGATATGAGTATTGTTATATGGCTTTTTTTGCACTTCCATTTGCATGGTGAATACTTTTCAATCTTTTCACTTTCAGTCTGTATGTATCTTTTGGTTTGAGGTGAGTTTCTTGTAGGCAGCATATAGATGGGTCTTGTGTTTTTGTGTGTTATTATTATTTTTGAATCTATTCTACCAGCCACCCTATGTCTTTTGATTGAAGCATTTAGGCCCTTTACATCTAAAGTAATTATTGATAGGTGTGTACTTATTGCTGTTTTAAAATTAATTTTCTGATTTTTCTTACAGTTCTTGTTTGTTTCTTCTTTCTCTGGGTTTGGTGAGTTTCTGTAGTGTTAAGTTTGGCTTTCTTTCTCTATTTTCTGTGTGTCTGTCATAGGTTTTGAGTTTATGATTACCATGAGTTTTATATGTAACATCCAAAGTAAATAGCAGCCTGTATTAATTTGATGATTATTTAAGTTCAAACACATTCTTAAAAAAAGAAAAGCATTGGGGCGCCTGGGTGGCTTGGTCGGTTGAGCATCCAACTTTGACTCAGGTTATGATCTCACAGATCATGGGTTCGAGCCCCACAGCAGGCTCTGTGCTGACAGCTTAGAGCCTGGAGCCTGCTTCAAATTCTATGCCTCCCTCTCTTTCTGCTCCCCCACCCCCACCCCCGCCCTGGTCATTCTCTGTCTCTCTCTCCTTCAAAAATAGATTAAAAAAAACATTAAAAAAAAAAAAAGAAAAGCATTGACAGGAAAAGTTTTCTTTTCCTTTTTTCTTCTTTTCCTTTTTACTCCCTCCTCCATGTTTTATGTATATGTTGTCATATATTACATCTTTTTATTCATAACTTTCTTATGTCTACTTATGGCCATTTCTTTTTCACTTCAAGATGTCTCTTTAACATTTTCTGTGAGGTTAGTTGTGATTAACTCCTTTAACTTTTGTTTGTCTGGGAAGCTATTTTTTCTATACAATTCTGAATGATACCCTTGCCGGGTAGTGTTTTTTTGGTTGTAGATTTTTTCCCTCCCTTTCAGCACTTTGAATATATCATGCCATTCCCTTCTGGCCTACAAAGTTACTGCCGAAAAATCAATTGATAGCCTTATGGGATTTCCCTCGTACATAAACTTTTGCTTCTCTTGCTGCTTTTAAATTTTTCTCTTTCTCTTTAATCTTTGATATTTTAGTTACCACATTTTGTGGTGTGGACTTCCTCAGCTCATCTTGTTTGGAACTTTCTGTGCTGCACGAACTTGAATGTCTATTTCCTTCCCTAGGTTAGGGAGGTTTTTAGTTATTATTTCTTCAAATAAGTTTTGTGTACCTTTCTTTCTCTCTTCTTCTGGGACCCCTGTAATACAAATGTAATGCAAATGCAAATGCTGCCCAGTGTTGTCTAAGAGATCTTTTAACCTATTTTCATTTTAAAATTCTTTTCTTTTTTTGCTGTTCAGCCTGTGTGCTTTTGTTACCCTGTCTTCCAGATCACTATGTTCTTCTGCGTCCACTGATCTACTATTGATTCCCTCTAGTATGTTTTTTTATTTCATGTGTTGTATTCTTAAACTCTGATTAGTTCTTTTTTATATTTTCTATCTGCTTAGTGAAAACCTCTCTGAGTTTTTCCATTCTTTTCTCCAACTCAGTGCATCTTTATGATCATTACTTTAAATTCTCTGTCAAGCATATTGCTTATCTATATTTAGATCTTTTTCTGAGGCATTTTCTTTTCCTTTCTTTTGGAGCACATTCCTCTATCTTCCTATTTTGTTTGACTTTCTGTTTGATTCTATGGATTAGGTAGAACAGCTACTTCTTCTAAATTTGAATGAATAATCTTGTGTATGGTGTCTCCTATGTAGACTGTGTGTGCTTAGTGACTTTTGCTGGCTGTCTGGAGCTGTGGCTGCGTATGCTAGCTACTCTTTTAATTTGTGGCTTTTTACAAAAAGAAAAATAATAATATTAAAAAGAAAATAATAAAAGAAAAAAGAAAAGGGAAAAAAGATAAGGAAAAGAAAAAAAGAAAAATCTACAAAGAACAAAAAGAAAAAATAACAAGAACAAAAATGAAAACAAAACCAAGAGTAATTTAAAAAATAATTTTAAAAATAAAATAAAAATAAAACAAACTTTTAAAGGCTGAAAAAAAAACCGCAAAGAAATCTAAAACTCGGCTTCTTTTCTGTAACCCAGCACCAGAGGGGCTGATTTGGGCTTGTGGACCTTGGCTGTCTGAGGTTGCAGGCTCACTATGAGCCAGTCTTGGGTTTTTAAAGTGGAAGAGGAGAGAGTGTCCCATAGCTCCTTGGCCCTTTTAAACTGCAGGCTTTTTCCTGAGTCCCAGGGTGACCCAGGCTGGTGTATATTTGCGAATCCTGGGCTTGCTGAGGTTGCTGAACTCAGGGTCCCTGTGATGATGGGCTTGGCCCACCAGTTATGGTGTCCAGACCCTGCTCCAGTCTAGGCTTTTAAGGTGGAGCGGGATGTGCTTCTGTCTCTAGTCCCTCCAACCTGGAGAGTGCTCCCACAGTCACTCCTCCATTTGGTAGAGTTCTAGTGTTGTCTCTTTTATATGCTAGTTACTCTTTTAAACCAAGGCTTTTTTTTTCTGTACCCAAGAACCAAGGACTGTTCCCCACCCCTTGGTACTATGCCTCCCCACTGCCATTCTCAGTGTCCCTGAATGGGGATTCCCTTTGTTACTGTGTCTCTGTCTCTCTTGCTGTTCTCTTGCCATTCTGTCTATCTTTGTCCAAAAATTGTTCAGTTAGCTCTTGGGTCAGTTCTTCAGGAAGAATTGTTCTATGATTAGCTGTCATTTGGTGAGTTCCATGGAGAAGGTAAGTTCAGGGTCTTCCTACATTGCCTTCTTTGACTAGAACCCAACAGGTAGGTATTTAAAAAGAAGTTACAGGACTGGAGGAGATGTTTAAAGAACAAGTATAGATAAAGAGGAGAAGAGATCCAGAGGACAGAGTTCTGGGACACTTTAATGTGTTAAGTTCAGCAAGTTGAGGGGCAATTAGAAAGGGAGGCAAATGACAGTGAGTAAGTGTTTGAGGAGTGAAATGACAAGTCCTACTAGCTGGGTGAGTGAGAAGAAGGCTGAGAAATGAAGCACTAGGTTTGTCATCATGGAAGTCACTGACGCTGTTGATGGAAAAATAAAAAGGTTGGTGTGGGGGTAAACACTGTACACAAACTTACTTGCAGGGGATCAAGAGAGAACAGGGTAAGTGGAGATGGGAAACAGAAATAACTTTTTAAAGAAGTTTTGTAGTAAAAGAGTATAAAAAAAGAACTAAGTAGGGGGTGCTGGAGGGAATGTAA
Organism: Panthera onca; assembly: GCF_046562875.1. Lineage (NCBI taxonomy): Eukaryota > Metazoa > Chordata > Mammalia > Carnivora > Felidae > Panthera > Panthera onca. The sequence continues at coordinate 139,200,195 of NC_138339.1, forward strand.
GTCCAAAAAAGATGAGGAGAAATAACACCATCTTTGCTTCTCCTGGGAACCAATCAGTAGAAAGGGCAAAATGGATAATGCCAGCAAGAGAATAATTGGAGGTGTGATGTCCTGGAGTCCTTCTGTAAACTCAAGGGTTGGGACTCAGGGCACCATGGGAGATTGGCTTTAGGAAGTGGCATAGATGCTTCAACCCCTGTAGCAGAACAGAAGGCTTTCTACAATTACAAGCATGTGATCAATTCCATGACAAGGAAGTGTGAGGTTCTCCTGGGATTCCTTCTAAATTCTTAGTGAAATAAGGGGATTATCAACAGACAGCACTGAGCGGGAGGAGACTGAGAGATCGACAATGACAATGTGTAAAAGAATTGGGACAATGGCTATTGTATGTTTTGACAGCAACACAGAATAAGAAATAACATTACTGAGGAGGTAAATATGCAAACACACACACATACACACATGGAGACTGCAAAACAAGAATTTCAGGAGGCAATACCCTTGTTTAACTTACTTTCACTTCTGTTCAAATCTGTTCTAATGACAAATGGTGGCTAGCAAGTCACAAAATAATTTCATGACACTGATGGGGTGGAATCTGTAGTTTGGAAAACACTCATCCAGAAGAACTGAAGAGGAAATTCTCTGAAGACATGTAATAAGATTATATGCAGCAAAATAAACCAACTTTAAGTCTAGAAGGTAAAGGGAGGCCCATCAGCTTAATCAACAGCAAATTATTGTGCACTGCCCGCACCCCAGTAGTTCCTCCTGTCAAGATCCCTTTTTATTCTGGGCTCCTCTGTTCTCCAGTGACATAGGTCTGAGATCTGTCACTTTAATTCCCTGGTTTCTTCCCCCATTTTTGTAACTCTCTCCATTCATTCATTTGCAAAATTGTAAATAATCTGCCTGTAAATTCCTGTCAGCATCTGTTTCTATTTCCACTGATTTTGCCATGTTCAGGCCCTATTGCTTTCTCTCTACCTTATATTTTTACTTTTCTTGTTGTGAGAGTAGTGCAGTGGGTGTCCATAAGAAGAAATTTATTTTAAAAAGACAAGTAGCTAAAGAAAATGAATATCAAACACAATCTCATTAAGAGGCTCTCTGGCTTCCTTTGTTGGTGTATCTACTTCCATTTTGTATGCATATATATTATTTCCCCTGTACTTGTCTATATACAATTATATAATATAGTCCTGTTTCATAATACTCTCGTTTTTAAGAGAACACATTGTGAATTTCTGCTCACATCATTATGTGCTTGGCAAAATCATATTTAATAGCTGTAGGGCATTCCACGTATGGCATTTTAATCTAAACCATTTTGTTGAGTTTGTGCAGTCATGTGCATGTGCCTCTCAGATCTGGGACTACAGGGAGCACAATTTGCCAAGGACCCTGCTGCTCTGCTCAGAAAAATCGATTCATCTCTTAGCTTGTTGCAAGCCTGCACTTCCCAGTCAATAACAGAGTTCCGGAAATGTTCTTAGGCAGGCCCATTTCTGGGAGACCTGGGATTCCTCTGATGAGCGACTCTAGCTATGGTCTCCCAGAAAGCTTTGTAGCATGTTGCTTACAACAATGCACCACATTCCTTTTTTCCTTCCGCCAGGATCAGACTTGCATGGAGTCTGGAGGCTGTATCTGCTTCTCCAGCTCCTTTCCCATTTTCTCTCAAGGGCCTTTTGGTCTCCCCTAAGACATTTCTTATATACTTAATCCCATCTTGGCACGTTTCTCAGAAGACCCAAACTAACACAGACATTTAGGTTGTTCTCGGGTTTGTATTCTGTACAACTAAACTTGTGATTGCTCAATTCTTAGCACAGCACTCTTTTGCTGAGAGCCCTTCAAGCACTGCCATTGCTCAGTACATTAAGCTTAAGCCCCTCCTACCCCCTCCACATTTGGCTCCAGCCCATCTATCCAAACACCACCCAGTGTTCTTAGTCCAGCCCCGGGGCCTGCTGACCAAATATTCTTGCATTCATTTTCTCATGCCTCCTTCCCCCAGCCCCCAAGAAAACATGTGCTCAGCTGATGCCTCCTTCATTCTGGATTTCTTTGTGACTTCCTCCACGCACCCCCCTCCATTTTAAAGGCCACAGAAATGTGTTTTCTGCAGTGTAGTCACTCTTTTTGTCAAAAGTAGTTAGTTACATTAAAGGGAGGCTATAAAGCCCAATGGTGAAGTGTATACTTTGTAATCAGACAGACCTAGATCATCATTTAACACACACACACACACACACACACACACACACACACACACACAGGTACGCCTGGGTGGCTAAGTTGGTTAAGCGTCCCACTTTGGCTCAGATCATGATTTGTGGTTCATGGGTTCGAATCTGGTGTGGGGCTCTGTGCTGACAGCTCAGAGCCTAGAGTCAGCTTCGGATTCTGGGTCTCCCTCTCCCTCTGCCCCTCTGCTGCTCTCACTCTATCTCGCTCTCTCAAAAATAAATAAACATTAAAAAAAATTAAAACACCTACAAATTAGCAGAGATTGGATAGGTTTGGGAAAACACTGAGCTAAACAAAAATAATCCAAGATGTTTTTAATTCTCAGACTTCCCAGAGCCCTTAAAATGTTCATATGTGTCATAACTTCCTAAGGCCAGTATCGACACTTTGTGTAGCTTTCCTTGAATTTGATCACAAAATCCTTTAGAAACAGATCATCTCCAGACATTATTTTTTTCTTGGAAAATACTGGGAAAGGGTAAACGTTGTCACAGAATTTTTCATGTATGGTTCTCACAGTACTTTATAGTACTATATATATTCTTCAACTTGTTATAGTTGTTTGTATATTTATCTTACACATCTTCCCAATTTTAGCCTTTAGCATAAAGTCTTGAAAATAACAGGCACTTGTTCAGTAGAAAATCACAGAATTTTAGTGAAGGCTCATGGTCTGGAATAATATTTGGTAACTGGAGAAAGTTTGTATCTGCTTTTCAGTAGCTGTTTCCCAGTCTTTTTTTATACCATAGTATCCTGGGCTACTTTACAGGCTAGAAAAATTATCTTGATGTTGGACAGGAAGAAAAAAAAAGCCCTTGTTAACTGGAGGCTAAATACATTTTCTCCACAAGTCACTTGATTGGGACAGTTTAACAGTATATAGAGGTGGAGGTGCATTTTAAGGGCAAGAAAGCAGGAGTCAGCCGACTCTGGGTCTTGGCACACCATGGGCAGCAAGGAAGGCAGCCTGTGGCTTAGTTGTGATCGTTTTCATTTCCAAGGGTGTGCTTGTCAAAGAGGTACTCTGCCAGGCCGGAAGCCGGGGCCCCCATCTTAACCAAGTTTTGCACGTGGTCACCTAGTTCTTTGATCGATTTCACCTGTTCATTCAAATAGTGAGTTTCCAGGAAGTCGCACAAATGGGGGTCACCTTTGTCTGAGGCCAGAGTGTGCAATTCGAGCAACGACTGGTTCACATTCTTTTCCAAGAGCAGCGCACACTCCATGGCATTCAGCCCGCTCTCCCAGTCGTCCAGGTCAGGTTTCTTGATGTCCTTCAGGCAGATCCGGCCTCCCCGCTGGTTCTGCAGCCTCATCAGCTTCTCGGCGTGCTGGGTCTCCTCCCGAGACTGACGAAGGAAATATCTGGCGAAGTTGTTCAGGGCCACGTCATCTCGGGAGAAGTAATAGGCCATAGACAAGTACACATAGGACGCATAGAGCTCCAGGTTGATCTGGCGGTTGATGGCGGCCTCGGAGTCCGGGTGGAAGTTCTGCCGCACTCGGGAGGGGGCGGAGGTGGGCCCGGCAGGGTCCCGGGAGGAGGTGGCTGCGGCCAGCGGCCGGCGGGGGGCGGCGGGCTGGGGACCCGAGGGGCACCAGGAAACCCAGAGCGGTCGGAGCGCGAAGCCTCGGCGCGCGCTGCGCAGGGACACCAGCGAACTGCTGATCTGCTTACAGAGGAACAAGAAACAGGGCGGCATGGTTCCCCTTCTTTAGAAGTCGGGAAACTGAGGCCCGGGCGGCTTACCGCGCGGTCGGGCACCAGGGGCTTCAGGGGCTTCTGCATCAGAACGCAGCCCTAGGCGATGGCGACTGCGTCACACACACACGCCTTCGCTTGGAGAGGCTCAGAGTTCCAGGCGGAGGGCGGCGGGGGCGCGCGCGCCTGTCGCGGTTGGGCGCAGACGGATAATCCTGACAACTCCATTTAACGAAACATTGCCCCATTTCTGCCCTTGGGCGTTTGTAACTTATTTCATCTAAGTTAAAAGTGCTGTTAAAAAAAAAAAAAAAAAAAAAGAAAGAAAGAAAGAAAAGCAGGCACTACGACTAGCAAAAGAAAGCACGAGCCCAGTGTACTTGCCCTCCCTTTGTGACCTCTTTCTGTGGAAAGACCAAGGCCTGGGGGAGGCAGGGCAGCGACATAGAGGAAAACAAGTCACAAAACTTTATCTGGGCGCGGGGGTCCACAGCCAAATTGGGTCTTTATAAATTGACTTTCTGGTTATTTTAACAAATGTAGGTATGGAAATAATTGCCAGAGTAGTATATAGGCACATTTCCAAGGGTCTGTAAGAAGACAGTGCCTTCTTTTAAAAAGACATTTTATTTTGGGGGCGTCTGGGTAGCTCAGTGGGTTAAGCGTGGGACTTAGGCTCAGGTCAGGAGCTCATGGTTTGTGGGCTCCAGCCCCAGATCAGGCTCTGTGCTGACAGCTAGGAGCCTGGAGCCTGCTTCAGATTCTGTGTCTCCCTCTGTCTCTGCCCCTCCCCTGCTCAGCTCTCTCTCTCAAAAATAAATAAACATTAAAAGTAATAAATAAAAAACAATAAAAACTTAAAAAAGAATAAAAAGACATTTTATTTTTAAATGTAAAATTTATCTTTACTGCAAAGAAAAATAGGATACTGTAGAAAAGTAGGAGGAATAAATAAACTAGCTCTAAACTTGATGTTATTTTCCTGTCTTTTGTTATTGCAGATACATACACTTGTGGTGAGCATAGGAAAGCTGTAGAGAAGTTGAATCACTATATTGTACATCTGAAACTGATGTAACATTGTGTCTCAACTAAAATAAAAAATACTAAATTAAAAATAAAAAGGACAATTAAAAATTCAATTTATTTATTTTTTTAAATATAATTTATGGTCAAGTTAGCTAACATACAGTGCATACAGTGTGCTCTTGGCTTCAGGAGTAGATTCCCATGATTCATCACTTACATATAACAGCCAGTGTCCATCCCAACAAGTGCCTTCCTCAATGCCCACCACCCATTTTCGCCTCTCCTCACCCCCTCCCCACCATCAACCCTCAGTTTGTTCTCTGTATTTAAGAATCTCTAATGTTTTGCCTCCCTCTCTGTTTATAACTATTTAAAAAAATTACATTTAAACTGGTATTTGGTTTTAAAAGAATATCTGTAATTGTTGTAGTGTATTGAGAAAATGAGTATTAACTCACAGAAGAAAATTCAGAAAATTCCTAATCTTTCTCTCCCAGAAAAAAACCATCGTTAAAATGTTGATAGTAATTCTCACAGATTAAAAGAAGAACATTAGGAGTGCCTGGGTGGCTCAGTCCATTAAGCATTGGACTTCGGCTCAGATCATGATCTCATGATTTGTGAGTTCCAGCCCTGCACCAGGCTCTGTGCTGACAGCTCAGAGCCTGGAACCTGCTTCAGACTCTGTGTCTGCCTCTCTCTCTGTTCCTCCCCTACTCATTCTCTCTCTCCCTCTCTCTAAACACTAAATAAACATTAAAAAAAAAAAAAGAGGAACATTAAAAAAAATCATAGAAACAAAACAACCAACATGTACATTTTTAACAGTTTTAAAGAGATAGGATTGACCTAAAATAAACTGCAGATACTTCAAGTGCACAAGTTGATAGGGTTTGACATAGGTATGTCTGTGAAACCATCATCAGAGTCAAGGTAATGAACATATTCATCAACTCCCAAAGTTCTCTCAGGTTTGTTTATATGTATTTTTTTTATTTTTTATTTTTGTTTTTATTTGTTTATTTAAGTAAACTCCACCCCCAATGTGGGGCTTGAATGACCACTAGATCAAGAGTCGCATATTCTGCCACTGAGCCTGACAGGTACCCTGACTCGTTATGTAATCACTCCCTCCTGCCTCTCTGCCCCACCTCATCCCAGCCATCCACTGGTCTGCATTTCCTCACTATGTAGGTTAGTTTGCACTTTACAGAATTTCATATAAATAGAACCTGTGTATATACCTTTCTGCCTGGTTTCTATCACTCAGCACAGTGGTTTTGAGATCCATCCATATTGTCATGTGTATTAATAGTTTTTACGGTTGAATAGTATTCCATTGTGTAGAGATACCACAATCTGTTTATTCTGTCACCATCTGATGAATATTCTGCTTATTTACAGCTTTTGGCTGTTCAAGTAAGGCTATTGTGAACATTCCTGTACAAGTCTTTGTGTAGTTTTATGAGCTTATTTCTCTTGGGTGAATATTTTGCTTGTAATGGGTAGATCATATGGTAAGTGTAGGTTTAACTTTTTAAGGAACTTCCAATTGTTTTTCCAAGTGGTTTTGCCCTTTTATATGGCCATCAGCACTATGTGAGAGTTCAAGTTCCTTCATATCCTTGCAACCCTTGGTATTGTCATTTATTTCACTTTAAACTTAAAACTTAAAATTTAGCCATTCTAGTAGATGTATACTGGTATGACATTGTATCTTTAATCTGAATTCCCATTTTAATTGATGATGCTGAGTATATTTGGTCATACTTCTTTGCTAACCATATATATATCTTTGGTGAAGTGTATATTCAAAGCTTTTGCCCATTTTACATGTTCAGCCATTTCTTAGGATTGTTTGATGTCTTATGGTTAATATCTGGATCTTTGATATTAGTGCTGCTTATATTCAGGTCTTCTTTCTGTTATCTGTATGTTACCATCTCTGTATTACTTTCCTATATTTCCTTGGGCAAATCACTTTACCCTTCTAGGTCAATTTCCTCAGTTATAAATCCAAGATCCTACTTATTTCCTTTGGGTTACTGAAAGGAATCAATAAAATAATTATGCAGGGTACTTATCACAGTGCTTATCACAGAATAAGCACTCAAAATATTCTTTAACAGTTCTTATTGCATAGTGTCTATTTAATTATTCAAAATCATTCATTTTCAATTATTCAGCAAGCAGTAATTATTATTATTACATATGGAAAAACTTATACAGTTTGTACAGTATGCTTACCCGCATTATATTGTTATCATGTAGGAATAGTGAGGTAGAAATTCTTTTATAATCTGGACACATCAAATGTGTAGTTTGGTAGGAAGCTCCTCGGTCTCAGATGAACTTCTTAAAGTGTACGATAAATAAAGGTGGGCACCTAAGATCTAGCTGCACTTAAACTCTGCTGGCAGAATCTTACTGATATTCACCAAGAAATTTCCCACTAACTTTTGCTTTCCTATATCCATCTTTGCTTGTATTTTCTTCAAAGTTGTGTTTCTCCTAAAATGTAGTTCCCTAAAGAGAGGTTCTGAAAATGATCCTTTAGAGTGGTGTTAAATGCCAACTGCTGCTACCAGTGTTTTAGTAGAAATGATGCTCTTCATATAAATGCTTATCCCCAAAGTAATAAAAAGTATAGATATAGAATAAATGCAGTACATGAAATGTAATGCAAAACAAGGCCATAAAAGACAATACACACTTAAACGTCCTGTGTTAACTTGTCAAAAATGTTTCTTGTTCCCTTACAAAGTTTGTCATGTATTTTGCTAGACTTTGAAAATGCAAGGAATCTTATCTGTGGGACATTTTGATTTCTAGTATTCATAGTAAAATTAATGGTCTTCTACCAAAAGTACACACCTAGATCATGGCCCACCATTCCTCACGAGTCATTTCTTCCTCCATTTTAATGACTTCTTCTCCTCCTTGAACACCTGTCTAAGCTTTCAAGATTCTCTGGTGTTGCCTCTACTTCCCCACCTTGCTGTCTTCTCCTCTTCTACTTCCTCATGAAATCCATCTCATCTTTTTAGGTTCCATCAAATATGTTACTTTTTCTGTAAGGTCTCAGATAACTTCGTTTGGAATTAATCACTACTTTGTTGTTGTTGTTGAAGACTGTTTATGCTGAGAGTATATCATATCATATGGTTGTATACGGGCATGCACATGTGCATGCTTGTATGTATGTTGATGTATGTGTGTGTGTGTGTGTGTGTGTGTGTGTGTGTGTCCTTAAGGGCACAGCTTCTCATCCTCCTCATTTTTTTTTATTGTAGTTGACACATAATGTTATGTTAGTTTCAGGTGCACAGCATTCCATAAGTCTATAAATTGTGCTATGATCACAAGTGTAGCTACCCTCTGTTACCATACAACACCATTACAATATTACAATACAGTTACTGTATTCCCTGTGATGTACCTTTCATTCCCATGACTTACTCATTCCTTAATTGGTAGCCTATGCCTCCCACTCTCCTTCACCCATTTTGCCCCCCCCTCCTGCCCTCTGGCTACCCATCCTACTCAGTTTTAAATTTTTAGTCTTGGCACAATGCTTCTATCCCCCAGAAGAATGGGGATAGGGATTTTTATTTCCTATGGCATATCAGCTTGCCTAGCATGTGTTTGTCAAGTATATTGAGAGATGGCTTCACTTTAAGTTATTAGAAAAGCTCTGTACTTTGCTGATTTCAGCCTTTAAAGGAATAACAATATCTTCCATTTTCTTCTTTATAGATGTATTGGGTAAAGTATTTGTATTATATGTGAAAATGCTTTGCCACTTGGAGATTTAGGAACTACATGAAAGTGGATTGTAATTCACTGAATCGTGTTTTGGTATTTTCTTCAAAGCATTTGATTTTAAATACTAAATATTTTTTTAGAATTTACCTACCTTGGGGAGCACCTGGTGGTTCAGTCTGTTAAGCGTCCGACTTTGGCACAGATCATGATCTCGCGGTTTGTGAGTTCGAGCCCCGCGTCGGGCTCTGTGCTGACAGCTCAGAGCCTGGAGCCTGCTTCGGATTCTGTGTCTCCTTCTCTCTGCCCCTCCCCCAGTTGTGTTCTGTCTCTCTATGTCTATCAAAATTAAATAAATGTAAAAAAAAATTAGAATTTACCTATCTTGGAAAATATTTAAACAACACTCTATAGTTTTATGTTAATAGATGGGAGCAGAGTCATAAATAATGAGGAAAAGGAAAAATGAAAAGTAACTCTAATCCTTTATACTTGTACATACTTGTAGTGAAGACATATTTTCTCCTTTTCTCTTCTTTCTCTCTTTCTCTTCCTTTTCATCTCTTTTTATTCTTTCTTTAATGTTCAAACATGGTTAATCACACAAGCAATTCTTCATCTTTATTACTGATACTGGCCCTTTCAAAATTGCTTGCTGTTAGAAGTCCAAAATGTGACAAATCTAGGGTGGAGAGAAGTCCACTGATCACTGGAATATGGATTCTGGATTCTGAATTATGTTCTTGCTGTTAATGGAATATCTGAGGGTTTTGAACAGAGAACAGTAGAGGATTTTGTCTTAGGAAAAGGAAAATGTATTGTAATTCGGTGTATTATCACAAGGAAATCTCTGAAAATTCTTAAGGGAGTGGTTGGACTCAGCTGTGGAACACTTTCTTGCCTCACTCTCAGATCTATTCAAAACTGGGAAATCTCCCAGGTCACTCGATAAATGAGTCACAACTGCAGTGCAAGCTGCCTCTAAAACTAGAAGAGGTCTAGCAAACTCTGTTTTAATTCATTTCATTTGTTAATTTTTTTCCTCTGTGGTCAGAGGCACAAGGTACAGTAACTCCTACATTATCTTCAGGAGGTGTCTGGGATACCTCAGACCATTATACTCCTAGAACTGTATGAACATCTTAGCTCCTGGGCTTCTAAGTATAATCCTTCCATCCCTTAGCAGAGCCAGCATTTCCCTAGTTGCGCCATGCTGAGATTTGGACCTAATTGTTGATATTGTGGTATACTAGGTGAATAGTATCCCAGTAAAATTCTTGCCCACCCAGAATCTGTGAATAGGCCTTATTCAGAAATAGGGTCTTTGCAGATGTAACCAAGTTAAAGTGAGATCATACTGGATTAAGGTGTATCCTATTTCAGTGACTGGGATTCTTCCAAGGAGACAAAAATTTAGACAGAGACAGACAAGGAGGAAGTCCATGTGACAAGCAGCTCAGGCTGCTCTCAGACTCCAGGTCAGGGACTTGCAAACTTTTTCTGTACTGAGCCAGAGCAATATTTTAGGCTTGGTGGGGCATAAGGTCTCTGTGGTATCTATTCAACTCTGCTATTATGGTGTACTGTAAGCAGTCATAGAGTACATGTAATGAATAAGTGTGGTCGTGTTCTAATTAAACTTTATTTACAAAGATAGTAGTGAATCAAACTTGGCCCAAAGAGTTTGCTGACTCCTGCTCTGGAGAGGAGGACCTCTTTATACGCTGCCATGGAGCATTTCTGATATTCACTTCATTACTCTGGTAATTAACTCAGCCGAGTCTGCCATTCTCTCTCTTTCTCTCTCTCTCTTTTTTAAGCCTTATTTATCTTGAGAGAGAGAGAGACAGACAGACAGACAGACAGAGCAAGCGAGGGCATTCACGTGAGTGGGGGAGGGGCAGAGAGACAATCTCAAGCAGGCTCCACACTGTCCCCATAGAGCCTAACACAGGGCTCGAACTAGGAACTGTGAGATCATGACCTGAGCCATAATCAAGGGTCCAACATTTAACCGAATGAGCCACCGATGCGCCCCTGTCATTTTCTCTTTTTTACGCATCAGCGGTGCTCAGTCAAACCCAGTCAATTCCACATTTCCACCACAGCCCTGACCCAAGAGAGAGACTGCACACACAAGGGCATCTCCTTCCATCTGTGTCTGTCCCAGTTCTATAAGTGGAAATCTTAGTAACTGCAATGCTGGAACACCCCAGGAACTATATCACCCTCCACTCACCACCAGTATTGCGGGAGTAGGTGTGGGGTGCATGTTGTTACTTGTCCAGCCAGTGATCCAGTTCCTGAAACTCATCTTAGATTTGCCTCTTAGGGACATTTCCAATAAAACCTTTTTTAGGTTGGTTTCCTAAGCAAACTTCCAGCAAATGTCTCATTTGCAAGTGATTTATCAAGGAAATGCCGCCAGGAGAAACCAGTAAGGAAGTAGAAGAAGGGTAAAGGGGGAAACAATAAAAGGGTGTGATTCAGCAAAATTGAGAACAGAAAAGGCTAGCTTCAAAGGCCTGTGCAAACGGGTAGCATCCTGAACTGAGTCAATCCCTGGGCTTGGTTTAATGCTTTGCTGCCGCCGCGGTCTTGAAAGTCATTAAGAATCTGATTTTTGAACCTGTATCTTTTAAGAGCAGTCGGTTGTGGTGTGTGTGTGTTGGGGTGGGGGGGAGCACAATGGAGTGCACAGGTGAGCAGACACATGTAATTTGTGTGTTTCTCATCCCTTGCGTCCCTGTTCACAGATAGCGCTTACAATGCTCCCTGAATGTTGAATTTTGGTGGAGCCATAATGAGTGGGAGATAAGCATCACTGAAAGCAAGTTGGAGGTAGAGGTGTTGAATCTGTGACCAAGGAAGCTGGGGTGCCCATTTGCTTTTGAAGCTGCCCTTTGCTTTTGAAACAGAATGTGCAGGGAATGCAGAAAGAAGTCCCTGACATTCCAAGGAACAAACAGGAAGGACTAAGGAAACTTACCAGATCTTTTCTTGCTGGTGTCGGACTTCACTGTCTTAGCAAGTCATTTATGCTAAAAATGGTGACACGGATGGAATCTAGGAAGTAAAGTAACCCATAGTTCATTTTCCTTTTGGTCCTTCCTTAATCAGTAAGCTAAAGATGGAGTGTTAATAGAACGTGTGCCCATTGAAAAAACGAAATAAAAACAATTCAGTTACTTTTGTGTAGCATTTCCCCTGTTCTGGTAACAATGAAATACTTATGCATGTATAAGCCACAAAATATGAATTGTGTAATTTCAGTGACTTTTTATATCAATAAATTGCTCTTATATTTATACTTAAAGCAGGCATTGCACAATCTAAAATCTAAATGTGAACAGTGAAACTGAGGCTTACAGTGTAAGATGTTAAGCATTTTTCTTTCTTAAAATGACGTTAAATAGAAGGTCAAAATGCCATGACAAGTCAAGAGAGACCACAGAGGAGAGTAAAACGTTTTATTATTTAGTGCCTTTAATAGCACTTTCCCCTGCATTTTCATCAAGATGGGCTACCATTTTCACTTTGCACTGGGCCCTGAATATGGGATAACTTGAACTGATCCCACAGGGGACCTGTGGATCCCCTGGAGGATAGGCATGCCTCAGAAATGGAGCTGGGACAAGGAGCTGGGCTTTTATAGCCCTGCACCAGCCAGTCACAGCCTATGAGGCCTGCCCTAGGGAGATGTACACACTCAAGTTCTCTGCTTGTCTGCATGTCCTGGAAAAGCATTTCCGGTCCTGACCATCATCTTCCTACCAGTGTTACAGATTCTCTTGTTAGAAGGAGCACACAGAAGGTTGGGTCAGGGCAGGGGGCACACACATGGTGAAAGGTTTCCAAGGGGATCTTGGGCAGGATCCCAACAACTCCTAACTGGTTGCCTAACCTAACGTCTTATTGTGATCAGACCAGGACCTAGGAGAAAATAGATAGAACACTTCAAAATAAGAATAGTTCTAGTTAGTTCATTACTCCTGGAGCTGATCTCAAGAGGAGTGGCTGGCTATCAGAACCCAGGTGACAGTGAACTGTTCTGAGAACAACCTGAAAAGGAGCAATGACACCTGGTGGAAGGACATGGCCAATCTCAGGGAAGGAACCTTGAAGGGAAGAATCCAGGGGAATGATTACGTGACCTCATTCTCTGCCTTCCTTTGGGTCTCTTGCTAGGGCTCTGCATAGGTTGACCCTAACAGAAAGTCAGAAGGTAGGGAACTCATTACTGTAGTGCATTCAGACTGACCCCTGGGGAGAGAACAGGGCCAGGAAAGTTGCAGGGTGTGTATGTAGAGGCAGACATAGACATCAGACTGTTTTGTGCTCTTCTAATCTCCTGTGCATAGAATAGCCCCAGACAGCTATCTAAAAAGCAAATATGATTAAATTATCCACTTGCGTTGAACCTTCAGGTAGTCCCACATTAAACCACAGCCCTGTAAAATATATTCTCCTGGGCTTCTGTGACTTTTCCTTGCCATTTCCAGCACTTCTTACTCTCTCTCAGTTCCCAGTATGCTTCAGTCTTTTTATGAACTTTGCTTTAGGCACCAGAAGGTACTATTTGTTCCTTTCTCATAGGCTTCTACATGCTGTGTCCACTACCTGGAGCATTGCTCCACTCAGAACTAACCACAGGACAGTGTGGGCAGATGCTTGTCAAACCCTTTCCCCTTCCGCAAGAGATGATGACAACTGGTTAACTGTCTGCCTCTGCTCAGATGTGGAGTACACATCCAGGCCATCTTGCTGGTGGAAAAATTATCCCTGATTGGCAAATTAACATTAATCTTCTCTGAGTATGATGAATTTTGTCTCTGAGCATGTCTTTACTGGGATTTTTGGAAGCTGTGGCATTGTTACAAAAGATACTTGTTCTTGTGGACATGAGGCTTTTTAGCCAGGGCATCTATCCTAACCATTTTATGGGGATCTTAACAGGATGCTTGATACTACTGTGCCAATAAACCGTGGTTTCTATTTTAATCCTGAGTGGCATGGTGCCAGGCTTGTAGGTATGAATGTTTAGTTCATTCATGAAGGCCCTTTGGTGGTTGCTACAAAGAATAAGCAAATTAACATGGATTTATCTTTTGACACCCCACCCCAGTGCACCTGCTTTTCCACAGCCATGTAGCTGTGTCTAGCACCCCCTCCTTTTGTATCTTTGTCAGCTCACTCACTTCCACTGTTCTCATCATATCTTAGATGGTTCTTAGAGGCCTTCAAGGAGTCCCACACTCCTCTACTTACCCTGGTGTGGAGACGGAATTCTAATTATTTACTTAGCCTATTACCCCACTAAACTGAAAAATTCTTGTCCATCTTTTGTCACCCTTGTGTATCTAGCATTTAGATGGCACCTGATCCATTGCACCCAAGGAGCACTGTTAATAAAGCTAATTAGGGAGTAAAATTCCTTCACGTCCCCAAATTTGCTGGTTCTAAATAACACTTAAGCAACAAAGATGAGGGGAACTGTAGATGGTTTAATGGTTTAGCTGCAGTGCATTTAATGGCTTATTTTTTCTATCTCTGCTACTAGTGGAACCCAGTAAACGTATATTAATTTTGAGCCTTATGTTCTTAACGGTTGAATCAACCGTCCTCTTCAATTCAATTTGATTCGATTCAAGTAAATTCTAAATATATGTTTTGAGCAGCTGATGCCGGATGAGTAAGAAGCCCCTCATACTATGAAAAAGTAAAAGACACCTGGATTTTAGGGCCTCTGTGGATTCGAAATCAAGAGGTAGAGCCACACTGAATCATAGAAGGTTGAATCCAACCTCAAACCAAGTACAGGAGGATTATGGTCTGCCTTGCACAGAAGGTCAGCTTGACTGTGGTCTTAAAAGATGTTTGGGATAAGGATTCTGTGCAGAAAACAACAACAACAACAGCAACAACAACAACAACAACAACAACAACAACACCTCCAAAGGTGGGAAGATGGAGTTGAATTTGGAGCAGAGAGGCTGTAGGCAAAACTTTGTTGGTGTTTGTTTGGAGTACGGATAGTATGTGTAATGCACATTGGGACAGAATTGACTTGAATAAGGTCAAGGTTTGGAGCCTTCTTTCTAGCTCTAAAGGATTTAATGATTGCATATGTCCTTTCTTGCTGTTATACATTATAGCCTAAACTTTTATGAAATAATAAAGTGCATGAAGTATACATATGCTGGCCTTTATATATGCTAGAAGTAGCTATTTTCAGTGCTAGAACCCTGGGATGCTGCTTCCACCAAGGATGTGGTTTGCCATCATTACTCAAGTTACGTAACAGAGGGTTCTTTCAGTTCATGGGCTGGACTTGGATCAACTGATGGTGATTGAAGATCGTTGAGTATGTTCTTGGTAATCTCTTCTGCTTGTTATGTTTTATATTTTAGCTCTTTCAGGAGTAAATACGTTTGCAATTATTCTTTATTAAAGAAGCTAAGACACTCCACAATTTGTGTAAAAAATTTTTGATAATGATTACTTAATTCTGCTATTTTAAGCAATTTCATGATTTAAAACAGGATATAATGATACAGCATTTAAACACAAGCTCTAAACCTTCTCCAGTGATCATAATGAAAAGAAGTAGTAGCCACTGAGTACTCATATATGCTAAGCACTATACAAAGTATTCTAAGAGTATTTGATCACTGAATTTTCACAAAAACATTGTACAGTAGGAATCAGTATGTCCACTTTGTTGGCAAATTCGAGGATATATGAACACGTTTCTCCAGTTTTATACAATTTGAACGGATCTAGGAAAAATGTTTCTAATAATTCCATTTTCAATCAAAGTGGGAGGAATATTTTGAAAGTCAAATAATATGGCACTGCTGTCTTTATTGGCAGGGATTATAGTAGAGAATTTAGAACCAGAAAGGAACATGGAGTTTGTCTATTTTATTTATCTTATTTTACAAATGCAGAAGCTGTATGCTAGAGAGTATTGACACAGTTACAAATTTTGATAGCAACAGGCCAGCCTTTGGACAGTGGTCTTTAAAGTATACTACACCAACCTAATACATGGTGTATTTTCCCAGTAATGATTAGTATATTAGAATGCAGTAAAACTGGGGCACCTGGGTGGCTCAGTCGGTTGAGCATCTGACTCTTGATTTTGGCCCATGTCATGATTCCAGGATCATGGGATTGATCCCCACATGGGGCCCTGGGTCAGGCCTACTTGGTGCCCCATGCTGAACCCTGAGCATGGAGCCTGCTTGAGATTCTCTCTCTCTCTCCCTCTGCCCCTCTCCCCTGCTTAAACTCTCTTTTTCTCTCTTTCTAAAATAAATAAATAAAAGAAAGAAAGAAAGAAAGAAAGAAAGAAAGAAGCAAAACCGAGAGATGCTAATGCTTTCTCAATGACAATGGTGGGTTGGCTTTCATTTGCATCAAAGTCACACAATAAAAAAAATTTCTTATGAATAAAGACTTGCCTATCACCATAACCTCCTCAACTGATGCTTTGGATGGCTGTGTAGAATCTATCGCTGTAGGAAAAAGTGAAAGAGTCAATCACTTGTATTTGTTCAGGTATTTACAAAGGTCAGTTCTATTTTTAGAATAGTCAACCACTCAATTAACTAGAGTCTGCTAACACCAGTTAGTGACCACCATATCTTGGAGTGTTATCTAAATCCTGTGGGAATCTACAAATGGATCCTATTCTCAAGAATCTCATCAAAGAATAACCTTTTGATCTCACCATCTCACTTTGAGAAATTAATTATATGGAAAAAAATATAGTGCTTAAAGAGTACATAGAGATGTATGTTAATTTCATTGCAGTGTTACACATAAAAATAAAAAGCTGTATCTAAACCGTCTTTGACAAATTACAGGGGAGTCATACAATGGGATATCATACAGCCCTTTAGTAAAATAAAGTAGTTCTCTTCATAATGTAGAGAGATATCCATAAGATATTTTCAGTGGAAAAAGCAATGTGTGTGTGTGCACACATTCCCATATTTGGAGGGAATAAAACAGTGTACATTTAAGTGTTTTCACACACACACACACACACACACACACACACACACACACACACACAAACATATGAAAGAGAGAGAGAAAGACATCTGTATAAAAATAGAAAAGTGTCAGAAGAGGTGGGCACTGAGCTATTAACCATAACTTCTGACCTTTGCAATTGGATAGATTGGGAAAGAGGAAGATGTGGATTTAGTTTTTTATACATTAACTTTTTATACACTTTAAAGTAACATGATTATGGCTGATTTTACTTAATTTCTATTTCAGTATTTCTTTAATTAAAAAGTATAAAAGGAGGCTTTTGAAGAGGCCGGATAATCAGAGAGGACAGGAAATGTACATAAAGAAGACTCTAAACCAGGGAAATGACTATAGCCTCGTCATCATCTGTTGAAAGTAGCTAGTGCAGTGGCACAGTGGGAGAAATGTGGGAATGATCATAAGAACTAACAATTTCTTTTTTTTTTAAGTTTATTTATTTATTTTGAGAGAGAGAGAGAGTACACAAGTGGTGGAAGGGGACAGAGAGAGAGAGAGAGAGAGAGAGAATCCCAAGCAGGCTCCGCGCTATCAGCACAGAGACCTATGTGGGGCTCCATCCCACAAACCATGAGATCATGACCTGAGCTGAAATCAAGAGTCAGATACTTAACCAACTGAGTGACCAGGCACCCCAAGAAATAACAATTTTCAACTCATGGGACAAATGGAGATGGCAATATAGGTTAGGAAATATTAGTACAGAATTAAGATAGAATAGGTTTGATAAAGATTAAAAGCACATGTACTTGAGGAAAGGAGAAATGACAGTTTGTGATCATCTAGAATATAGATTCTAGATGATAGCCCTAGAATCTAGGACTGTTGTGTGGTCATAGGCATTGCACTCGTTTTGCTATTAAACCACATATCACTATGTTGTACACCTGAAACTCATACAACATTGTTTATCAGCTAGATTTCAGTAATAAAATTTTTTGCAAAGAAAAAATAAAAATGCTGTTTACATTTTATCAGCATATATGCCAACACTGTCTTCTATCAAGCTTATTATTAATTTGGTCCACCTAAGTATGACTTATAATATAATTAAGGGAATAAAGGGTTTACTTACATCTTTTTTGTAGGCCAGAAAAACACAAATTTCAGTTCAGAAACGTTTATAATAATTTATTGTTACCTTTGAACATGAATAAATTTCTGTCCAAAAATCTGCAAAGAGTTTTAATAAATCAGAGTTTTGTGGTTCATTTAATTATAAGCCTAAAGCTAAGTTGTGTATTTATCTTCATGATATAGAAAAATGGTGTTATCAAACTTCTCAGTCACTGAATTGATGGTATGCATTCATGCATGCCTACTGGAAAAACACTAACTAAAATAAATGAAATATGAAGATATTTTAGGATAGTGTATGCAGGACACTTGAGACTGTTCCTCTTCACCCAATAATCATTTCTGTAACTAGAAATTAGTCATTCCTACATAACTGATTTTTTTCAATCTCTCTTTCTTTCTTTCCTTTTTTTTTTTTTTTACTTCTGTTGAAAATAGGATTGTGTTGCTTTGCATTTCATAAGTACTTCTAAGGTACATGGCATTCACAGCTTAGGTCCCTATGTAGTCTACCTTTCTTGCTTTCTCTAGCAGATCAAAGAGTTCCTGGGGATAAAATCAGTCACAAAGATCTCTGGAATTTCATTGTTGTGGAATTTATATATTCACATTTTTTTGGATCTGGGATTCTACTGACTAGCCTCCTTGAATCTCTGGATTGGCCTTGAAATCTCCTAGACCTTACTTAATCTTCTCAGGTTAACTGTTTGGTGTATGAGGTGGTGTTCAATTGGAATGTTTGCTGGCGGCCTGTGTTGCTCCCCAATATATTCTGAATCCCACCATCTGCGAGACAACTGCCACTTATAATGGTGCAGTTTGTGTTCTTTGGACAAATGGATACAACCGAAGAGTCTGTAGGTGGCCACGGTCCTGCCTGTGCATCGTGCTTAGCCTGTGTCCATTGAAGAAAGGGATGCTCGTTGTACACTGGTGTTGTTCATGTGCCCATCTGGGCATAGAGAAGTTGCCATTTTTTAACTTGCACAAAGGCATTGTATGGCCTAGCAGCAGTCCCGACCTGAAAGCATTTTAATTTTGATCCACTTTTTTATGATATTGAAACCAGGATAGTGATTATGTCCTCCAACCTTAGGTCCAAAGGTCTACATTTTAAAAGTTCAAATTCAGTTCTCAACTTTGAGTTGGGACCTTGTCTTCCTTATCACTGAATCCCAGTGTGTTGGATATTGACCAGCACGTTCAAACAATAAATAGTTGATGAATGAATGAATGAATGAATGAATAAATTAATGAAGAAGGATTGATTCTCTCAGATGGCTCTAAGTCATGATCAATACTATCTGAAAAGGACAGAGATTTAGGTCATGAGAATGGCACCTTTATAAGACAGTCACCTGGATCACTGTGAGTCATTGGAAAATCGTTTGCTTTATTTCCTAATATGTAAAGGAAAGTTTAGAAGAGTTTCCTTTAGAGTTGCCATTGGCTGCTCCAATACTGCAGACACAACTCCATAAATACTTGTTCTATATACTGAGACACAAATCCAGAGGAAGCTCATAATCTGTGATGGGACTAGCAAATGGAATGTCACAGACCTTCTAGAGCTGAATGACCCCTGGATGAACCATAGAGTTTCCTGTGGGACCCTAAAGACATCATTTAAGATCCCAGCATACTGGCAAGTGTTATGGACTCAATTGTTTCCCCCCACCCCTCAAATCCATATGTTGAAGTCCTAACTCCCAATGTGACTATATTTGACAATAGGCCTTTTCAGGGGTTAATTGGGTAAATTATGTCTTAGAGCGTTGGTGTTTCAATGAGAAACACCAGGAGTGTGCTGCACAGAAGAAAAGCCATGTGAGGACACAGATAGCAGATGGCCATCTGTAAGCCAAGGAGAGAGTTCTCACTAGAAGCCAGCCATGCTAGTACCTTGATCTTAGACTTCTGCTCTCCAGAACTATGAGAAAATAAATTTATGTTTACACCACCCAGTCTTTGACATTTTTGTTAAGGCAGACCAGCTGACTAAAACAGCTAGTAGTCCTTTTTACCATCAAGCTCTTACCTTCCCAAGAGCTCTGTGGAGACTGAAACAGATAATGATTGAAACATGGACACATCAAAGCCATGTAAGGACCTTCATAGAAATAAGACATCAGAGTATCTCAAAAACTTTCTGATGTATGCATTTTTCTGAGTTTGGTTTTGATAAGAAAAATCACTAACTGCCATTTTATGTCAAAGGGGAATAATGGCTGAGTCATATTGTTAAGGCAAGACACACAAAAGAGCAAGATGGAGAAAAACAGGGAGTAGGTAGTCCAACAGAAAGTTCAGTGGATACTTTTATCTTTAGGTAATATAGGGTCCCATATGTGAAAGTTGTTATTTTGTGGGGAGCTGATAAGGAACTGCTAAATCACAAGGGCATCTTTTCAGTATGATACTCTTTCTCAAAACATAGGCCTTCTAAATGACAGGGCAAGCTAATATCTTCTGTATTTGTAAAGATCTTGAATAAGACTTTGTTTTCACATTTAGAAAGCATATGCAGAGAAAAGGACAGCCATATTAAAATGAAATGTAAGGCTTATGGATTAAAATAATAGTTAAAAGACTTATTTCCTAGTAGGAATTAAAATAGAGGTTTATGTCACTTTGTTGGTACTCAGATTTTTTTCCTTTGGCCTGTAGAACTTGAGTTTTTAAATGAAAACTAGTTCTTAGTACTCAATTTCCTTTTAAAATTGCTTAGCTTGTACATCTTAGCAGTTTGATGCATATATATTCATACAAGTGCCATTTATGCTTTGGTAAAACTATATTTTAGCATCATTTTAGATGGCAAGTTGTTTCATTATTCATAGTATGTGAGAGCCTGAATATACCATGTGTGTATGTGTGTGTGTATTTGTGTGTGTGTGTGTGTGTGTGTGTGTGTGTGTGTGTGTGTGTGTATTTCTGTGGGCATTTCTTATGTGAACTTGCATTGTCATTAATGAATAACCTCTAAATTGGGAATAATGTCTTCTACTTACATAATGGAGGCAGTTAGGGAAATAAAGTTGCCTCTATGTATTTAAAATGATCTAATTCATGTCATTCTCGGCACGTGCCTTATGTGATTGCCAGAAATATTTTAAAATGGCATTCTTGAAAGTGATGAATCACATTGACGGAGGGTATTCTGAAAGCCTTGAGAAGACTATTGTACTATGAGGTGTGATTTTTGCAGATATGCATGATCATTAGCATCTGTCTTTTGTCACATCCAAATGTTTCGATTTAGGGCCAACCATGGGCAAGAGGCAGGTCAGGGAGATGGATGCTCTGAAAGGATTTAGTTCTTCACCATGACATCCTCTAGAATATGAATGGGTCACGGGATTGGCCTGACCCTTTCTTAGTTAAAAAAAAGTAATAAGCAATAAGGATCCAATCTGATTCTGATAATCTGATATCCTTACTTCTGTCTCAAGAAAGAGAGCCAAAAAATAGAGCAGCCTCATACAGAATGTATAAAAAAATATCCTTCAGTAAACGGTGAAGGGACAGAAGTGGCGACTCATTATTGGAATTGAAATTTAATCCTTGATAATGCTTATATAAAAATAATATAAGTAATTTGGAGCAAGATTTGAATAACATTTTTTACCTTGACAAATAATGAATTGAATGATAGCTATATGAAGGCAGGTATGGATGCTATACCTATTTTTGATTGATGCTCTTGTTTTTCCCTTTTTTATTAAAAAAAAAAAAACTGAGGCAATGGTAGATCTGGAATGAATCAAGCTTTCCAAGTCTTTTATATTTTTTGTCTGTTTCTGTCCATAATTTAATCCCCTTCTGCTGAACCAGAAAAATATTCTTGCCAAACTGAAGCAGAAGTTATTCTTCATCAGATTTGATTTATGATTCAAACTGGAGTTTACTAATACTTTACCAGAGGATTTCATAATCTCATTTCCAAACAATCTAATGGCATTTAACAATTATTTGATAATTAGCAATTACATTTGATGGGTATTAAGAAGGGCAGTTGTGATTAGCACTGGGTGTTGTATGTAATTGATGAATCACTGAATTCTACTTCTAAGACCAACATTGCACTGTATATTAATTAACAAATATAAATTTAAAAAAACAAATTACATTTGAAGGCAATTATAAATAGTGTAAAAAGTTTAAATTGGTTTCCTACAGGGTCAAAAATGGACCATATCAGAAGACATAACTTATTCTTTTTGGAGGACTAAATTATATTTAAATGTGCTTATTGGAGCCTTCAGTCCAGGAGGTTCAAAGAACCAAATTATCCAGATATCATATTGATATAGAATATTTGAATAAATTATTACAAATGAGTAATAGCTGCTGATTAAACAGAACTGAGACCTAAAGGGATATTTTCCAAGAGAGTTTCAGCACAATATGTGAAAGGCAGCCTCTGCTTTTACCTGGATGATCCCTACCTTGTCGTATCCACACTCTTGTATAGTCCCCTTCCGTTGAGTGTGAGCTGGACTTACTGACTTCCTAATGAATAAAACAATAAACAATTGTGGTAAACAATATGGGATGTTATTTCCAAGATCAGGTGAGAATAAGCTATAGCTTCCATCTTGGATGTTCTCTCTTATTCTCTCTTGGGTCATTTACTCTGTGCAGAGGCACGTTGCTATGTGGTGAGTGGTAAGGCAGACCTGTGGGGAGGGACAAATGCACACAGATGGCACGTGTTCCGAGCTCTGCCAACAGCCACAGGAACAACCTTGGAAGGGCACCCTCCCAGTCCAGTCTTGTGGTAAGAACATGGCCCTAGGCAACAACTTGGCTGTAATTTGACAGAAGACCCTGACCAGAGGCACCAAGCATAGCTGCAACTGCAGGTCCTCATCCACAGAAATTGGGAGGCTTGTGGTTTTCATCCACTAATTTTGTTATGTGGCAATAGATAACCAAGACACCGTGTTTATTAATTCCTTAACTAATAATATTAGCTTATTAATCTGTTACTCTTTCATTTTAGTAGATATAATTTCAAATGCTTTCTTACTAAAGACAACATGAATTACTTAATGCAAATATTCTACATAGCATTTGCATTTTTTAATATTACATGTTATTGGTATTTTTTAGAAACAAATTATGTTTAAAAAGGGATAGGAATGTCTTATATTTGTTAGCGTATATTTGGTTCCTAAATTCCAGGCCTACTTACATCCAGGTGAAAGGGGAAATATATAGAAATAGAAATTATAAAAAATGAGATTAAATCCATTAATTGTAAAACGATTAGAAATTGTATCTATCATGCCATCTTTGTATATCTATCTAAAATTAATATTGTGTAGCTATTTACTGCATATAGTTGGATATGCTGTTTATATTCAGAACAGGATTTTTCTGGCTCTCCCTCATAACTTGCTTCACTCAATCCATGCCCATTATTTCTAAAGGTAAATAAGTAAATAAAGTAGAAATATATTTGCTAGTATGTTCTACCAGGGGCTTAAGCTACAGATAAATATGTATTGTACATGAGAAAATTGTGTTTTAATTATAGAAATCAACAGTTATAGTATTATACGTTTATATATATATATAACGTATATTATACGTTTTATATATATATATATATATATATATATATATATATATATATATATATATATATAGAGAGAGAGAGAGAGAGAGAGAGAGAGAGAGAGTAGAATTTCCATTTCTGGTGCAGTTCCTAAATAGGGCAACAACTGTTCTTTTTACAAAAAAAAAAAAAAAATGTGCATGAATTTTAAACTTCTATCAGTAAAACAAAGAGTGTATATAGTATGAAGAGGTCACAGTGACTTATGGATATACTTGCAACCTCTCAACTTACAGAGAAAACCCAAGCCTTAGATCATAATGATAGTTGAGCTGGATACAACAGTCATCCCACCCCTGATAGCCTGTTGCTCTGTTTCTCTGTTGCTGCCAGTACTCTCTGGTTAGATTCCCACTTGTAAAAGTGAAGCAGATGCTTAACTGAGATCAAGTTCAAAATATAAATCAAGGAATTCTGACAAAACCTTTGCCTATGGAAAAGGCAGGCTAATTTGGGATGAAGAGTAGACAAAGCAAATGTGCTTGGATTTGCAGTCGAAGTCCCCTCTGGTTTGTCAATTGTGTAGGCTGCTCTGGTAGTCAGTATTCTAATAGCTGTCTATGGCTGTCTGTAAACTGGCTCAGCTACTGCTGCCGCTTGGTAAGGGTCATCAAGTGACCATAGCTACAAAGTATGTATCAGGAACTCTTTCTCTTGCTTCCCTCTTGTTTCTTTCCATGTACTGTGTTCTGTGCAGCAGGCAAAATTTCATACTGATGGTCTAGTGCAGTCGTGGGTTTTTGATTTGTAACAAAGCACTGAAATGTCAGGCTTAATGAGAAAGAAAAGCACCATGCAGAGTGTGAGCACTTCCACTCCTTTGAAAAAACATTTTCCTAACCAGGCTAATCAGCTTTCGCTGTGACACCTGATATACTGCAAGAGTGTGGAAGAATCTGCGATGAATTCTTATTCTTCTCTCTCAGTGCCCTGCATGAGCTATGAAAAGGTCAGAGGAAGCAGTCTTGAAAGAAACAGCTAAATAGCTGATTAATTTCTTCATATAACATGAAATAAAATGGAACAGTCACAATATTCTGTATTTAATCATTGCTTTCCTCCAAGGCTATTTGTGCCTTCTCTATGATCTCACTGACGGGACAGAGAATACCACAGTGCTCGAAGCCATGGATACAGGAGAGGTATCACAAGAGAACTTTGGCACTTGTTGCTCCAACAACATTGTCTATAACCTGTCATAATTTGTCATCCTATGAAGACACAAATTTGAGTCGTGTGCTCAGGATGTTAGATGTGGAGAAGGAGTCCCCTGGCTTTTCTGTGGGGGCCTTGCCTAGTTTTGCTTACCTTCAGTTTAAGAAAGTTTCATCAGTCCTTACTAGAATTCAGTATTGCTTTGAGGTGCTATGGTATTTGCTAATTTGAAGAAATACAAAGTTCCTCAGATTAATTACATAGCATCAGAGGCTTACTAACACGTAGAGTTCAAGGCTGCCTGAAATCTTCTAAGATCAATAGAATGGACATCTAATCTATATAAAATACTAGGGATAGATTAGATCTCCGTGACTGGTTTGGAACGTTCTCTTCAATTAGAGTACTGCTCATAAACTGGTGAAAGACATGGGTGTTTTCTTGACTGAAGATCTATGAAGAGTAAACTTCCATAACTCTCTGAATACCCTATTATTTGAGTGCTGCTACAGGGAGGGAAGAAAGTGGCCAGAGAGTTGTTGGTGGTCACAACTTAAAGTTTACAGAAAATGTAAAATTTTAATGGTCTTTTATTTTTCATGTTTATTTGTTTTTGAGAGAGACAGAGCGTGAGTGGGAGAGGGGCAGAGAGAGAAGTAGACCCAGAATTTGAAGCAGGCTCCAGGCTCTGAGCTATCAGCACAGAGCCCGACGTGGGACTCAAACCCATGAACCGAGCCCCATGAACTGTGAGATTATGACCTGAGCTGAAATTGGACATTTAACCTACTGAGCCACCTAGGTGCCTCTTAATGGTCTTGTTTTGTACCTGAGGATCTACTTAGACAAGTACATTTTCTGGCCTTGACATGGCCTTGAAATCACAGTATATTCTGTTCTCTGCAGATATTCAGTAGAAACAATATTCTTCTCAAATGTTTTCAAAACATATTTTTCAAACTAACTTTTGGTGATTTCCTGGGAAGTAGTTACAGTGGCAATTTGTGGAAATTATGCCCCAATTGTTAAAGAGAGAATGTTTTCTGCAAATCAAAGCTAACCAAAAGGTCATTTTGGGAATTTCATCACTGCACTGTTTGGTGGTGATCTAAGAAAATATTGACATGCTTGATAGACACCTACTCTATACTTCACTTTTTAGTTTAGATTTATAGAAGTCAAATATGGTCATTGCCATACTAACAATAAAAAGAAGAGAGTTAAATTATACCTAGCAGTGACATCAGAAGTTTTGAAGAATACGTATGCTAATGGCAGACCACACGTGGAGAAAATAGGACCATATATCTTGGCCAATAGGTGTTAATAGCGAAATCACAATCTTGCGCCTAAAAGGGCAGATAATTTACCATTAAGTCCTTAAGTGTGTTGGCTGGGAACTTTATTTTGTGTGAATGGTGATGGTGCAATATTATCTCACACATCTTTTTTTCTTCACCAAACCTTGAAACCCGTTTCTCCCTGGGACAGGCAAAATGTCTATATTAAGGTGGGAAAAATTGAGACAACCACATAGGCTTTCCTTCTGTAGCAAGACACGTTGAACAGAAATGTATTATCACCTAATGGTCATAGGTAATGAGTTTTAAACGGTTTTCTAACTCAGCTAATCTTTAAAAGTACAAAAGAACTTTATGGGAGATGTTACTTTCCCAGAAAGCACTGAATCATATCTGTTTGCTTATCTCAGTGGAGTCCCGGCTTCTAATCTGTGCCTGGAAGTGCAAGACACATGCTTCTTGAAGCTCATGGACCATTGAGAGCAAAGGGCGAGGCTTGCTCTGTTCTTTCCAGTTAATGGCCCCTTGGGAGGTGTATCATCTCTATCCCTGTGGGTCCCCTTCCCTCTGTGACAACTCCGTCATGGTAAGTACGCATGGCATCGACCGAGAGCAGGAACATAAATCAAATTGACATAAGTCCAATTTGAGATCATAAATCAATTTGACAAAAGTTGAATTAAAAAACGTATGAGCTGTGTGAGACTCTGATCTTTTGAAGCTGTTTGAATGGAAAGATTGGGGCATCGTGTATCATTTTGGGAAGATTTTTAGGGACAGTTGAGATTTATGTCAAAAGCTCACCTGGGTCTCTAGAAGATTTAACTATCATTAAAATAACTTCCCTGTAGCATTTTGATTTTTAAAATTGCTCATGGCAATGATGACAGTGACTTATTCCTGCATTTGGCCTCAAATATGTATTCAGTATGTCAAATATTTTTAATGAAAAATTCTATTCACCTTATTTTAAAATTTTTGTTCACCTTCGAAGGCATCATTCATTTGTAAGTGTCCTATTATTTGTTACATCATATTTTTACCCTTATATGTAGCTATTGTCCAGGCAGAGAAGATAACCTTTCAAATTTAAGGTTTTAATATTTCAAATCTTTTTATACCCTGAATAAATCACTATGCCAGCTGAATCACTCCAGTGGCTAAAGCCATGTTCTTATAGTAGGGGATATAATTTTAGACTGCTATTAAGGTACAGTTCCAAGAACACTGTCCTCCTATAGATAATTAAATTTATTGTGTTAATATTGATTTTTTTCTTTTTAGCCCTTTAAGTTGTTTCTTAGAAGCCTGTGATGTATTTGAGCTTAGTAGAATTTTGTTCCTCTGGTATATGCTAACTTATTCCTTGGAGGATTACTGATGCATAACTACCCTCAATAATTGAGTCTTACTCTTTTTTACTAAACCAGGGGAAATCTAGTTTTTTTTGTTTTTTTTTTTACTTATACATATTATATACCTTAATACACATATAGAGCACATTAGCAATATTCTGTGCAAAATCTTCTGTTCTTCTCCAAAACTGTAGAGGATATGAAGATGAAGAAAGGGCGAGTTCTTGGGGGAAAATATTTATATACATTTCAATAAGGTGGAGGTCTTCTCATACCGGCTGCTGTTTTGACTTTACTTGTAAATCCGCTTTCTAGAAGCTGCTTATGTCCTGGTGCATGAAGATGATTATGCCAATCCCATTTATTCTTTTTTTTTTTTTTTTCCTTTTCAAGGTGAAAGCCATGTTAGTAAAGAGGTATGTAATAGTAGAAAAAAGATTGGAATCAATGCTATGAAGCTCGTCCTCTTAGTGGCTGTTAAACTTTGGACAAGTGAGTTAGCTCTTGGAAAACCCAGTTTTGTCATGTAAGATGGCAGTTGAAACACTGAGCGCCAAAACTCTGTGAATGGATTAAGTTAATTGGAGAACTAGGAAGTACTAGCTACCATTTTATCTCCCTACTTAGGTCATGGTCTTTTCTAGAATTTTTTTCTGTTATAGTTTCCATTTCCTTACCTCAGCTCAGTGAGCCACTCAGTCAACGCTATGACCAACACTGTACCCTGCCCACACCTCTCAGCCTGCCCTGAAGTTCACCATTGTCAAGAATGCCAGTAACAGCCGTGGTCTCTGCCTGAAGCATTCTCTGGTCCTGGCAGTATGCTATTGCCACACATGGCCAAACCAGCAGCCCCAGGGAGTTAGATTCCCTTGGGCAATCTCTCATCAGTGATGGATAGGAATTGGACAAAATACCCTAGCTTCCTTATCCCACAGGAGACAAGTCTGAGGGAAGTTTCTGTACTATCTCTCCCGGCTGGGGTCCGCACAGTGGGAGTAACAGTTATCCACAGAGCAACACTGCCTACATTAGTTATCTTTCTTTCTCTGTCCTACATCCCTATTCCTTCGTGGCTCTTTCTGCAGTAGCTTCCAAAATGAACTGGTTGCATGTGAATCCTATCTCAGGCTCTGAATTTGGGAAAAAAAAATACTTGTTTTGTCCCCTGTATGCTCCTCTCTGCTTCTGAGACAGCAGGGTTTGCTGTTGGTTTGCATTTTAATGTCCCATGTCTGTCAGAACCTGCTGTCTTGTCCCCTTAGTATGTCAGCACTGGGTTCGCATTACCTGCAAAATTAGTATCTGTTCCAGACACAGCACTGTGGTCCATGCTCTTCTTTCCGCTGGGAATGCCCTGCCCTTTTTTGTCCTTTTTCTATGTCCCTGCTCAACCCTGTTCCAGTCTTTCCCACAAATGAGGAAACAAAGACACACAATCCTGCTCATCCTTTCAGTGTCATTTGAAAGAAGAGAAGTCTTTCTACATACTTCAAAGATGACCCCTCCTACCCTCACTGGCTCCCATTGCACCTTGGACTTCTGTTAGAATTTCAATTACATTTGTAACTACTTATTGAGTCTTTCTCTTTCTAATGGCATGCACTGCATGTTGTTATTATGATTTGCAAGTCTCAAGGGACAATGGATCAAGCATGGGCCCCTGGAGCCTCCCACCCATCCTGCTTCCCTGCAACCTCCCCAGATGGTTGTCCCTGCTTCCCAGCTCCCTGACTCCCTGGCATCCTGGGCCCCTCCAGCCTCCTTCTCCACACTCCTCACTTCATAGCCTTTGCTAGCCTCTGTCCCCAACAGGGATGTGGACATGGGTGCAGGAAAGGGACAGGATGGGCGTGCGGATACCATGGTATCCTAGAACCTAGAATGTTATGACATTAACAGTCTCCCACCCCAGAGTGGCAACACCTACCTTGTGGTCTATCTGCTTGATGCTGCATCTGGCTTGGTGGCCACCTTTCATCCAGGTTTGAGTGCCTCCCAGTACAAAGGTTTAAAGATCCATAGGGGTTGTTCACAGACCAGTGAGACAGGGAACTTGACTTCTCCAGACCCCACCCTCTCTGAGGGATGGCTCCTGTATCGAAGGCAGTCTCAGTGAGCATGTGTGCACCTTGCATCCCTAGATGGCCCCACACTTGTGCCACCTGTGAGGGTCTGCACTCTCCTCACAATCCTTATGCCCCAGAAAAATCCCTAGGCTCGCTCTGTCCCTAGACATAGGTTCTCTCTTTCTCCTCCTTCTCCTTTCCCTTTCTCCTTTCTTCTCTCCCTTGGTGGGCTTGTGGTCCCCTTTGGACAGAAGTCACGTAATATGAATTGTGTAATTTTGGCGATTCCACATGTAAGTTGAATGTTTTGATATTTGCATTTGAAGTTTGCATTGAATAATATAAAGATGAATAGCACAAAAAGCGCTCATAATTTAAAATGTAAATTTTGCTTCCCTGGGAATGGCATGAGACAACAAAACACAAACAGGTGGAGACACCATAAAAGAAAGGAAAAAGCTTCATATATATATATATATATATATATATATATATATATATATATCTCCACACTTTTTTCCTGCTTTCTGAAAAAGGGGCCCTACATTTTCATTTGGCACTAGGTTCCACAATTTATGTAGCTGTCTCTGCACAATGAGGTCTCAGACCTGACCAAGTGCTACATATTTATCACCTGGCTGGGATTCCGCAGAGAGCCTACAAATTGAACTAATTGCCTTCTCTAAAGAAATAATCCAGGTTAAAAAAACAAAACAAAACAAAACAAAAAACAAACAAAAAAAAAACAAAACGAGGCTCTGGTTGTCATTTGGCTGTAGAACAAATTACCTTAAAGCTTAATAATTTAAAGCAACACTCTTTTTGTCTCCCTTGGCCCTCAGGGCTGACTGAGTTCAATTAGCCTACTGTCACTCATGGTCTATCATGTTGCAGTCAGTGCCTGGCAAAGACTTGTTCACAGGTCTGGTCATGAGGCTAGATGTTGGCTGGGTTGCCAACTAGGACTGCCTTCTCGAACAATTATATATGGCTTCCACATATGGCCTGATTTCCTTAGAGCACGGGAGTTGGGATGCCAGAGAGAAACAGAGAGAGAAGGAGAAACAGTATTGTCTTTTCTTAGCTGAAACAGCCTTGGAGGACACAGAACATTACTCCCTCCTCTTTCTATTAGTTAGAACTATTGACAGGTGGAGACTATTGATTATATGAGCAAAATCCCATATACTAATATATGGGTTCTAAGATTCTCTGGCTGGGCCAAGGAGATCGCCCAGTTAGAGATATAAAACACTGATCACACGGTTAGTGCTCAACAAATGATAGTTACTCCTGTGTTGGAAGTTTTTTTCCTTGATATTGAATTAAATTTAGACCAGGAAACATCTTCATCTTTGGCCTTTCAAAGTGTTCAATACCATTTTGAGTATTTCAAAGTATTCAATACCATTTTGAGTATTTGATTCTGAGTCCTGGCTCCATCCAATGTCTAGCTGTTAGCCTTTACTCAAGTCTTTTAAGCTTCCTGAGCACCTGTTTCTACTCATATTTGCTGCGCCAACTAATAATAGAATGTGTGCAAAGTCACTCTGTAAACCGTTTAGAACGTGTGAATGTGAGTTAGTAAAAAAAAAAAAAAAAATACAGTTCCATTGGCAAACTTGGTGGCAATTACAATTAGTTTTGTAGATTTGGATTTTGTTTTTCTGACGAACCATTGATACTGAGTAAAGAATACTTACCTCCCTCCCTCCCCCTCCAGCCCTACCCCCATCTGCTTGGGAGAAGCAAGGGAGGTAATGATTTTATCCTAAAAATGCAGCACAATGGGAGCGCCTGGGTGGCTCAGTCAGTTAAGAGGCCAACTTGGTTTCAGCTTAGGTCATGATCTCAGCGTCTGTGAATTTGAGCCCTGCATCAGGCTCTGTGCTGACAGCATGGATCCTGCTTGGGATTCTCTCTCTCTCTCTGTCTCTCTCTTCCCCCTCTGCCCCCACTCTTCCTCTCTCTCTCTCTCTCTCTCTCTCAATAAATAAATAAAATTAAAAAAAAAAACAAAACACAGCAGAACAAGGAACTACAGTCCAACCTAAAAACTTCAATACCACCTGCCAATATAAAACTCTTGTTTAATTGATATTGGCCCTGTAACCTTCACTGTCCCTCATAAAGTGGGCACTTAATCACCTTGTATTCATTTCCATATACTTCTCAGATATGTCTTATCTTCTCATTCAGCAGACAAGAAATCTAAGCTTTTCAGGTTTTTGTATCCTGACAGTGCATGATAACATGTTCTAGAGTATCTTACACACTGTTGGAGTTCAATAAGTTCTCATGGTACATTGATTTATGTTAATAGTTTCATTATTATATGTCTCATAGTCTCTCGTCTCTCATTGAGTCTCTTAAATTCTCCTATAATGTAAAGAAACTCTTTGCTGTAGTTGACAATTGTGTCTTCTCTCTTTCTTGTTCATTAACTCCTTCTAGTTGGTACAGTAATACAGATATTTAAGGAGGCAATATTTCTACTATGAAAGTAAAGATAATAGAATTTACTGTAAAGTTGAATAACAAATGTTTACAGATTACTTACTATGTCTGAGGGACTGTACTAAACCTGTACCAACATCATTTTGTCTTACTGGAGCTCTAATTTTTGTTGCCCATCTAAAAAACTGGCTATAGAATTCTTTCTTAGAGCGCAGTCTTATAACTCTACATGTTAAAATGAAATTTCTCTTTTCTCCCTAGTGCTTTTTAACATGCACTTTCATCACAAAGTAGATACTTTATCCAGTAGATTGTGTCTTCTGTGAAAACAAGAGCTGTATTCAACTAAATTATAATTCCCAAAGTGGTTAATACAGTGCAATTCCCTATACACATACTCAATTACTGTTAAAAATGGTTTATGCAGTGCCTTGGCAGTATTTTAAGACTGTGATTCTAAATTCCTTTGTCTTTTTTCCCCTCATGTCTACTTATAATTTATAAATGTGTCTCTGAATGGAAGTCAAACTGGGAAAATCAGTTCTTCCATTTTACATATAAATTATTTCTATTTTATGCAAGCTCCCTCTCATTAGATGAATTTCATGGTTTTGTAAATTTTTATCTATTTGAAATGAAATTCAGTATTAACTTTTTCTTCAACCTTTAGTTTTTGGCTTTTTTCTTTGGTGACTTTTACACTTTGTACTATGTGATATTTCTTGTTCTCTTCACTAAATCAACAGTTTCTAAAAGAAAGGACAAAAATACACTTAGCATAAGTTATGTGGTAAAAGATATTAAAAAAAAAAGAGGCCTATCCACGTGTTTGAAAAAATTTCCCTGGTAGAACAGTTCCATTCCATTGTTTTCAGAAAAAGAGGAGTGAGCTTGCCTTTTTGTATTTTGATTTTTGTAATATTGGAACCAGTTCCTAAAATAACCCAAGAATTGTCTATCTCTTTGAAGACAGAACAATATCATTCCTTTGGAAGTCTGTAAGAAAAGACAGTGAGGACCACAAAGTTGCTGGAAGCCAGGGTTCTCCCAATTTAGCATGCAACAGAAACACCTGCAGACTTCATTAAAACACACTGCTGTGTTCACTTCCAGAATTTCCCCAGGTCAGGGATGGGGCCCGAGAATTTACATCTCTAACAAGTATGCAGGTGATGCCCATGCAGCCCTTTGGAGACCACACTTTCACACCTAGCGCTGAACGCTTTCACTGAAAATCACGTCTAAGGTGGCTCTTATGGCATTGTAAACTGTTAGGCTCCAAATAACTTCAGAAGGAAAATTCTGGAAACCTAAATCTATTAGTACATAAATGCATTTTCTAACATTAATTTGAGATGAGTTATTGTTTTTTTTTTTTTTTTACTTGTAGAACTTTGTGTAGGTGCATGTAGTCAAAAAAAAAAAAAAAAAAAAGGAAACTCAGTTGAATAATAGTACCGACTGAGCTTTGCATTTTTTTTATACTGCCTTTAGTATTCTACCTCTGAAATTACCTTCAACATATTCATTAATTTATTTCAAGAATATTCACTGGATGCATACTATGTGCCACTCTCCTAGGAGAGGTGAATTAGTGCACAGCACAGATATGGAGCTTACATGTATATTTCCATGCGAATGCATCAATTGCTGTATTGATTCTAACAGCCATTTGAAATCAGAGCAGGCTTGGGGCGCCCGGGTGGCTCAGTCCGTTAAGCATCTGACTTCAGCTCAGGTCATGATCTCGCCATTCCTGAGTTCGAGCATTGGGCTCTGTGCTGACAGCTCAGAGCCTGGAGCCTGTTTGGAATTCTGTGTCTTCCTCTCTCTTTCTCTGCCCTTCTCCCACTCACTCTCTGTCTCTCACTCTCAAAAATAAATAAACATTAAATAATTTTAAAAAGAAAAACAGAGCAGACTCAACATGAGGGTTATGATTAAAACATGCCCTTCACATGTCTTGTCATTAGAATTTGTCCATAGTAAAAAATACTTTGGCACACTGAATTTGAGTATGTGAGGAAACAAAATGTTAACAAACATGGTCCAATTCTGAAAACTGATAAACAGATGGAATATGAAATTGAAGTCAGGAAGTTGGCTGACTTTTCTTCTAGAGGTGGCTGGAGTTTGTCTCTTAGAGCAGTTCATGTGGAGTAGCTAATTATTCCTAGCCATTTACCATCTACATTTAGATAAATAGCACTTATATAACATTTCCTATGTGCTTAGCACTTTGCATATATTAACATTTAGACTGTTGTAGGCACTTCATATATATTAATTATAATAATCTCTGGGGTAGGTACAATCTTTGATATACCTATTTTGTGCATATGTATTTAAGGGGTTGGCCCAGAGATGGTAAAAACAAAAACAAAAACAAAATAAAAAAAAACCTGTCCAGGCTGCACAGCAGGTAAGTGATGGAGCTAGCATCAGAGTTCAGCAATCTGGCTCCAAAGCCTTCCCTCTTCACCACTAAGCTTTGACTTACATGATGTCTGTGGTATTTGTCATATATTGTTATGGGTTAGCTTGTTATTTGCTTCCTTTTTTTAATGCTTTTTTTTTTACTTATATTTTGAGAGAGAGAGAGAGAGAGAGCAAGCGCATAAGTGGGGGAGGAGCAGAGAGAAAGGGGGACAGAGGATTCAAAGTGGGCTCTGCGCTGGCAGGCTGACAGCAGTGAGCCCCATGTGGGGCTGGAACTTACCACCTGTGAGATCATGACCTGAGCCAAAGATGGATGCTCAACCAATGAGCCATTCAGGTGCCCCCTCCCCTGATTTGTTTTTTAATAAGTAAATATCTTTCTTTTCCAATTAATAGTAAGGTCTTTGGGGGCAGTTTCTAGATACAACACCTCTTGTGTCCTGGAAGGTGTCAAAACACAATACTTTACATGTAATTAGTATTTAAAAAATACTTTTAAATGGACTAATTGGTGAAACTTTCAATTTTACAATATTAGCAAATAAAAATCTCTATTTCTCTAGTTAGCTAGACAGATTGATCGAGCAACCTAGGAATGTGATTATTTTCTGTCTTCAACTATATAAATCTTCTGTAAACACTTGGATTAAAAATATAGTTATATATGGGAGACATTGTTATTAGTTTAATGGACCATTAGTTTAATGGTCAGACTGGCCTCAAAATATGAAATGAAATCAGAAAACCAAAACATTTTCAAGCTAGATGGAAACTCAGCTATCACCTCATCCAACCCCCTTTATTTTACTTATTCAGTAGAGGACTAGAATTGTCCACTTATGTACTCTAGATATGTATACATGTATGTGTACATGTATGTATATGTATATGTAAATATGTATGTAACTATTCAGTTAATGGTTACTAGGTAAAAGTAACACAGATCTTTTGTTAGTTTGAGAACTGGGCCCTTTATCTGAGGGTAAGGAGACATCAGGGAAAGAGATGGATCACTCCAGAGGGGTTGGCAGCAGGTTGGATAAGCAAGGGAAACTACTCAAGCCTTGTCTTAGGCTGCTGCAAACCAAGTAGATTTCCACAGCCACCCGCCAAGATCTAACAAGGTCTTAAATGGGTTAAGTCATGAACACTGTAGATGTTCTAACCACATACTGCTCTCGCAAGGCCACACCCTTGGAAATGGCTCCCACTGTGGGAAAAGTGGGCAAAATGTACATTTCAAGGAGCCTCTGATTGCTCAGGCCAGCCCTCAGGTCAACCAGAGGTCATGCTCCCTCCATGACCCACCCCCCTGCCCCCAACATCTTTCAACTGTAATTTGAAGCCTCTTTTTACCCCAATGTAAAGTACTGTCTTCGGCTTTTAAGACAGTACTTCCTGGGGGTAGTACAGACCTAGTTTAAAAAGAGGGTTCAACTCTTCCTTTTAGCAAACAAAAAATCTAATCTTCAGTAATTCTAGATTCCCAGACTTCTCAATAGGAGATATAGAAGACTTTCATGTTGTTCTTTCAAGATTCCATCCAGATGTTTACATGGAAGTAGATTACTCTTGTATGTTGGTTTGCCTTTGCCGTGTAACAAGCTAGTGTAACAAAGAGAGTGGCTTAAAAAACAACCTTTTGTTTAGTTTGGCAGTTTGTGCCACTCTTCCTAAGGTTGGAATTGGATGAACTCAGCTGGGCTTTCTAATACTTGGCAGGCCACTTGGGGCCTGACTGACTCTCGAGAACTTCGTTCGTGTTTGATTGTTGTCACACTCTCAGATGGAGTATAAATGTAATTAAGCCGCATGTCTCTCATCAACCAGTAGGCTAATCTGGGCATATTCACATGGTGGCAGTGGCAGAAGGCCCAGAAACAGCAAGTAGGTAAGCGCTTGTATCATTTTTGTTAATGTCTCATTTACATGGCAAATTACACGGCCAACCTAGATTCAAGGGGTGGGAAAGTGGAAAGCCTTTATATGAAAGAGGGATAATTGTGTTTTAATAAACTACTATAGTTTGTTGGTTGATCCCAATTAATTCACTCTCCTCTCACTTTCAAAATACCCTTATCTCCTTCCAAGACTCCCCAGAAGTCTCATTACATTCCAGTTTTCGCCTGGAAGTCCAGGATCTCATGATTTAAAGGGAGATCCTTGAATGTGTCTCTCTTGCTTAAATAAGGTCTGAATGTTGCTCCTTGGTTGTGTTCCTCTTGATCCCATGAACTAAAGAAAACAGTGAACTAAAAACACATGTGTGCCTCACCTATACTGGAGGGACAAGGATAGGACAATTAATTTTTTTGTAGTGTTTTATTTTTGAGAGAGAGAACATGAGTGAGGGAGGAGCAGAGAGAGGGAGACACAGGATCTGAAGCAGGCTCCAAGCTCTGAGTTGTCCGCACAGAGCCCAACGCGGGGCTTGAACTCACAGACCATGAGATCATGACCTGAGCCAAAGTCGGCACTCAACAGACTGAGCCACCCAGGTGTCCCAAGGATAGGATAATTCTAATGGACTTTTCCATTTAAAAAAGGAAGGAACAGGAGCCAGATCACAGGGGCTAATACATGCAATTCTGGAATCCC
This sequence comes from Panthera onca, assembly GCF_046562875.1. Lineage (NCBI taxonomy): Eukaryota > Metazoa > Chordata > Mammalia > Carnivora > Felidae > Panthera > Panthera onca. The sequence goes on from NC_138339.1 coordinate 139,237,085, forward strand.
ACAGAGCCAATGCTGTCAGGTCTTCTAGGACCAGGGAATGTTTCTTGATTTGGTCCCAGTTCTCCATAGAACTGGTCCCAGTAAAAACTTCTTAAATTTTCCTTGGGAGTGGTTACTTGGTCACTGTTTTCTATGGATCTTGAATCCAGCCTTTGAGTTCATGGCTCAAGTCTCTGAAATGTTTCTTATTTTTTTTCACAAAAATTGCCTCCAATTGCAACTGAGTAGCTTTCTTGCTTCTTCCCATAGACAGTTGAGACACAGAAGATTTTTTTTTAATTTTAGCAGTCTTAGTTCCTTTTAATCTAAGGCTTCTTAGATTACAAGCCAAATTACAGAAAATGCCCAAAATCCATTGACTGATGAATGGATAAATATGTGGCATACACACACACACACACACACACACACACACACACACACACAGACACACACAATGGAATATTACTCAGCCATGAAAAAGAATGAAATCTTAACATTTGCAACAATGTTAATAGAACTAAAGTGTATTGTGCTTAGCAAAATAAGTCAGAGAAAGACAAATACCATATGATTTCACTCATCTGTGGAATTTAAGAAACAAGAAAGATTAACACAGCAGCGGGAGAAAAAGAGAGGCAAACCAGAAATAATACTCTTAACTATAGAGAACAAACTGAGGGTTGCTGGAGAAGAGATGGGCAGGAGATGGGTTAACTGGGTGAGGGGTATTAAGGTGGGCATTTGTGATGAGCACTGGGTGTTGTATGTAAGTGATGAATCACTAAATCCTACACCTGAAACTAAGTAATAATAATGATAATTTTCTAGTTGAAGATACTGGAAATGAGAAACAATTTTGTTTTCCAGTCCAACTTGTCTCACCCTTTTATTTTCCTTTTAAATTCTGTCTGAAAAAATAAATTCTGTTTGAAAATAGTTTATTTTTAGCATATCTCTCTTCCCACACTTTATCTTAGAAACTAAAAGAATCCGACTGACACTTGAAACATTCTGCTGTAAAGCCATCTCGTCAACGCCCAACAAGCTTAGCAGATACATTCTTTGTCTCCCTTGTTGCCACAGGTGATGGTTTTGCCACTTAGTCTTTACTTCATAGTACAGGTCAGCCCTTGCAACTTTCTTCACTGCTTTTCCAGCTTCAGTTTACTGCCCAGTCCTACATGCAATGCTATATATTTTTCAGTTAGACAACAGCAGCATACTCCTTCTAGGTATCTTTTTTTATACATGCATTAACTTGTTTGTGTTTTAAAAAACCCCACAAAACTTAGTGTCTTGACACACCTTTAAAAAACCTATTTATTTTTTTTCTCAGCTCATAATTCTGTGGGTCTGCAATTTGGGCTGGGCTCAATGCTGGCTTTTTTGTTCCAGGTGCACTAGGCTCATCTCATTTGGGCCAGTTCTTGTATCTGCTGTTAGCTGGCAGGTTGGCTGGAGGCTGGCTTCTCCAGGATGGCCTCACAAACTTGTCTGGTGATTGGTTTCTGTTACCTGAACAGATGGTGTAATTGAGTCACGTGTCTCTTGTCATATAGCAGGCTTGCCAAGGCTTATTCATATGATGGTGGTAACAACAGATCCCAGGAATGGCAAATGGGTAAGTCCCAGTGTATAAATGCTTTTCAAATTTTTGCTTGTGCCATACTTTGCCTATATCCTTGTGGCCAAGAGTTCACAAAGCTCATCCATTTTCAAGAGCTGGGGAAATAGGTACTTACTCTTCATTGGAGAAATGAAAGATTGTGGTCATTTAAAAAATCTACCACATCTTGGGGTGCCTGAGTGGCTCAGTCAGTTAAGCGTCTCACCCTTGATTTTGGCTCAGGTCGAGATCTTGTGGTTTGTGGGATCGAGCCCCATGACAGGCTCTGTCCTGACAGTGAGGGTCCTTCTTGGGATCCTCTCTCTTCCTCCCTCTCTCTCTCAAAATAAATAAATAAACATTTTTTTTAAAAGTCTACCACATCCTGGAAATACTCTTTATGACCATAGTCTATCCACTGTGTAATATTTTCAGCACCCATGGAATTCACAAGGGAAATGATACTTGTGTCATAGCTACATTTTTGAGGATGTATTTGGTAGAGTGATAGAATAAACCTCTGGTGTATGTATTGCATATATGAAAAATATATTCCGAATACACATAGCAAAGCCAATATTTACCTGACCTTTTAAGCTTTATGTACTATTGATAATTAATACATGCATGTTCTTGGTTAATATCGAGCTGTGCTCTTTGATAACTAATCCAAATATTTGTATAAAACAACATAAGCCAAGTCGATACATGACAAAGTTGTAGAAAACACTACTACTCACTTCATAGCAGGTCAACTTTTTATAGATTTTTATCTGTAAATATCAGTGTTTGAAGTAGGTAATGGTATGCTGCCTCGTGCAACATCTACTTTGTCCCTTTTGGTGTACTTTCTTGAATTGTGGAGGCCTAAAAGATAAAACTAAATTTCCCCAAATCCTCACATCTAATGTTCTTCATACTATCCGAGATCTACAGCTGAGGTTTGTAAGGTGGAATTAAGTTACATTTGTGTAGTCGAGTACAGGGAGAGAGCATCCTGTAGGGGAGAATTTTGATTTTCCTGGAATAGCTATAAAACAGGTCTTCAGCAACAAAAATGCAAATATTGTTTTGTTAAGTTTGAGTCTCAACAGGAAACAAAGGACACATTGTCTATTTATAAAGGCACCATTGGTAAAGGTCTGCATGGTATGTAGGCCATCTTAATGAATACAGCAATTTCCCTGGTCTCACAGCAGTAGGGATGCCCTCTAACCCTACCCCAAAGGAGTGAGAAATGGATATTCAACTGGAGTAGAGAGGGAGAGAGAATTGTGCAGGGCAAGTTGCCTCAAGGAACACAGCCATCCTGAGGCAATCTAACAGAACCTAACAGATTTAGGGAGGGACCTAAATCAATAAATGTCATAAACTCACTCTCTTCCCTCCAATTTTTTTGCAGTATTCCCACTGGTCCATCCAAAGAGAATCCATAGGGGTCATTACCTTGTTAGTAGAATCGGGTAGATCAGCCTTTTGGAGCAGGGAGCAAAGCAGAAAAGGGTTGAGAGTAGATATGGAAAATCAAATGGCCAATATGTAGTTCAGGTTCATCGTAGTTGTCAAATATTTGATTCATAGCATAGTAAGCGGTGAGCAGAAGCCATAGTGGTGTTTTCACTAGAACAGGACCAAAGTTCTGTTCTGGCTGCAGTTTTCCTGCTGTCTAACATCCAAGTTTGGCTCTTTGGCTGAGATAGAAATTTGTTAAGCTACCTAATGCCCTTAATACATCCTTTTCTGCTTAGCAGGGATTCTGTTGTTAGGAACAAAGAACCCTATCTATATAGTAGTGATAATAAGTAAATGAAAGAATAAATAATTGAAAATAATCTGTGACCTTACTTAAAACTGGAACATCAAATTAAAGCATAAGATAAATGTTAAATCATGTTAACATTAAAGCAAAATATTTTGGTGACTTTAAACGTTCCATATAGTAATAGAATATTATTTGAAACAACCAATGTGTTTAAATCTTAAATAAATGTACAGAGAGAGAAGAAATGTCACTACCAGATGTATGAGAAAACTACTTAGTGACATCCTTCAAAGACCACTAAAGCTATTTTTTTCTATACGTTGGTTATCTAGTATAAATCCCAAAGGTATTTGTTTATGATTTAGATATATCCCAATATCTTAACCAAATGGGTGTCACTGATACCTTTTTGGAATCTATTTATAGATGGGCATCCTCTTTCCATGAAAAAAAATATGCCCTTCTGTAAAATTTCAGAGTTAATGGATTCCTTCCAAGATATCTATGAACTTGAAGTTAATAGTCCTTGTTTGGGAGAGCTATGAACAAATGAGATAATGAGAGTTATCACATACTGCGAATACCCACTGCTACAGCAATCCTAAGGTTATTGCAAAGAGAAGCCCAGTTCATTGAATATGAGCTGGCATATTTTGTGGCACTTGGTCAGTTTTGTCTAAGGGAAGAGGACTTTGATCTAGAGTCAGAATTGTTTATCAGCCTACATTGAAAAGAGTTTGCTAGCAAGTTGACATGCCTTTAAAACTTGTTAAATAGCAGAAGTAATCATTTTCTTCTGAATTTGTAATCACTTGAGAAGTATAGGACTTTGCATCAGAAACCACATTTGCTTTTATTTAAGTTCTTGAGCTGTGGCAAGTCACACATTTCCTGGAGTCTCTATGAGGCAAGACAGCAAAAACTGGCACAATTCATATATAAAATCGGGCAACTATACTGAATATGATCCATTAAATTTATATTAAATTGTGTTTTACATTTTCAAACCGTGAGCAGTGGGAAGAAAATATATGTGGTGAGGGAGACACATGCATAAAGGCACACTATGAACACATTTGGACATTATTTTTTGTCACTTTTAAATCAGCCTTTGGCGCCATCTTCAATACCAAGAATGCAAAAAATCTGCCATTTTAAATATTCTTGAGGCAAGTAACAGGGTGTGTGGTACATAGAACTGTTTTTCCCCCACACCCTACGTGTTATACCATCTGGACTTAAGTGGTTTTTAGGTGGTTGACTAGGCTTTTGTTCTGCTGTTTTTTATTCGTTTTTTTGTAAACCATCGTGTCTTTGAGAATTAAGATAAACAACTGAAGATAAAAAAAGACATGGTAGAATTATGCATCTAAAACACAGGTTTTCCAGACTAGAAAATACAAGGGGAAATTATGGGAACAAACGGGACATAAGAAGAATATGACTAGTTGGGCATTAGTGGCACCTCTTACTTTCTTAATTGAAAACACCTTCTTTAATTTAAAAGGTTATCATTTAATGTAGTAGTACAGCCACTACTTCAATTGTGAATTGAACTGTCATGTTTATTTAATTTAAAAAAATAATAATTTAATCTGTGATTGCTCCAGCTTTGTTTTTCTTATTTAACACTATTCAGGGTCTTTTGTGATTCCATACAAATTTTAGGATTGTTTATTATGGCTCTGTGCAAAATGCTGGTGGGATTTTGATAGGGTTTACATTAAATGTGTAGATTGATTTGGGTAGTATAGACATTATCAAACTCAACATCCAAAAAACAAATAATCCAGTTAAGAAATGGGCAGAAGACATCAACAGGCCTTTTTCCAAAGAAGACACCCAGATGTCCAACAGACACATGAAAAGATGCTCATCATCACTCAGCATCAGGGAAATACAAATCAAAACCATGATGAGATAACACCTCACATCTGTCAGAATGGCAAAAATTAACAACACAGGAAATAAGAGATGTTGGTGAGGACGTGGAGAAAGTGGAACCGTCTTACACTGTTGGTGGGAATGCAAACCGGTGCAGTCACTCTGGAAAACAGTATGAGAGTTCCTAAAAGTTAAAAAAAGAGCTACCCTATGACTCAATAATTGTACTACTAGGTAATTACCCAAAGGATACAATAATACTGATTCGAAGGAACATATGCACCCCGATGTTTATAGCAGCATTATCAACAATAGCCAAATTATGGAAAGAGCCCAAATGTCCATTGACTGATGAATGGATAAAGAAGGTGTGTTATATTAATACAATGGGATACTACTCAGCCATGAAAAAGAATGAAATCTTGCCATTTGCAACAAGGTAGATAGAGAGTATTATGCTAAGCGAAATAAGTCAGTCAGAGAAAGACAAATATCATATGATTTCATTCATATGTGGAATTTAGGAAACAAAACAGGTGAACATAGGGGAAGAGAACAAAAAGGAGAGTGAAGCAAACCATAAGAAACTCTTAATTATAGAGAATAAACTGAGGGTTGCTGGAGGGGAGGTAGGCAGGGGGTAAACGAAATGGGTGATGGGTATTAAGGAGGGCACTTGTTGTGTTGAGCATTGCGTGTTATATGTAAGTGAGGAATCACTAAATTCTACTCCTAAAAGCAATATTACACTGCATGTTGACTAACTTGAATTTAAATACAGATTTGAGAAAAGTTATTTTATTATAAGCGTCTGAACTGTCCGATCTGTTGATTTTATAATTCTCTCTGCAGTAGCACTAATCTTTCTACACTATGACTCTGTCTTTTTTGGAAATCAAAAAAGCTTTCTTTAGCAAATGACTTCTTTTTATGAATGTTTAAAAATGTAGGTTACATTCAGCTTATAAGAGAAGAAAAAAAATAGGGGGCAAATTGGTTGGAATGTGAAGCTAACTTTTTAATTAAATTCTTCATCACCATCAATATGCATTCGAGAGATTGAATATGCAAATAGCAATGGCCACACAATATATAAAAATAGCACTTTGACCCAATGGAGTCAGTCCAGCAGCAAACAGTACACAAGCAATGACCCCTGTAGTAACCAGCACAAAGTGACCAGTTCCGCATGTAACTGACAGCTTTCCTTATTTTTGCCCCTGCTTCCACCCTAGGACCAACTGGAAAGAGCCAACTATGCAATGTCTAACCAATCACATAGGATGCCCACTTCTAGTTAGCCCATCTACAAATTCCCCATGACCATAACCTCTGGTTATGGCAGGCCTAAAGTCTTCAATTTTTTCCACTATAAAGCTATTTTTTTTCTTCTTGCCTTTGAGTTTCTGCCAAACCTGAGTGATGGTGGTTAACTCCGTGGTTGCAGTACACTGAGTAAATAGACATTGCTTGTCATGGGTTGTACAGAGCTAACTAACTTGTCTGTATTTATTAAGGCTTTCCTCTCTTAGCACTCTGAGATTATTTCTGTATTGGTTCTTACATTAGAGAAATAGTGTGTTTGCTTACCTGCCTTCCCCATGAGAGTGAGATACCCTAGAAGGAGGTGTGCCTTACAACGTATGACAGCATTTGCTACATACAGAGTAGTATTTCTGAGAAATACTTATCCATTTATTTGTTGAGTGGGTGACCTCTGTTAGCACTGTGTTAGTAGTAGGACATCAAGGGGTAGCATACATGGACTCTAATCTCAAAACACTTAAAACTTTTCATTACTTTTCCAGGCAAAAGTTGTCCTTGCAACTTTTGATGATGTCCAAAGATAACTGGATTATTTCTGAAAACAAGATAGCATCATTTTGGATTCAGAGACTGCTATTTAGATAGAGTATTTTTACCAGTTTCATAAAATTTCATGACTCATTAAACCATTTTACTCCTGCTCAGTTTTAGACCCAAACCCTATTTAGTAGTTCAATTTTAGTTTGCTCTTAGTGGAAATTTATTCCTGCCAGCCGCTTGAAATCCTAATGTTCAGGAATTATAGGTTTAAGACCATATTTATTTTTCCCCCTCTATTGTAAAATAGTTTTATGGTACAATTTGTTCATAAATGACTGATTTAAGTGAAAGAAGTTGATCAATATTTAGAAGAATGAAACTCCTCAAAAAATATTCCTTCTGTATTCTTTCTTTGAGGATATCTCATTTTATTTCTACTTATTCTATTTATAGCAATAAACAATGGAAGAGCGAAGCAAGCATTTTCTTTACTACATGCATTCCTTTTTTTATGCCCAAAAGGCTTTTCTTCAGTTCTTTATCTCTTGAAAATACAATTTATTCTATTTGGTCTCCTTCACCCCCCTCTTTCACTGCCTGTCATTCTTCAAATACTTGAGCACTAATAGTACTAGGAATTGTAGATACAGAGATGAACAAGACAGAATCCTTGTCCTCGTGAAACTTACATCTATGTGGAAGAAGATACACAACAAGCTAACATGACAGCTGAAACTTGTGGAAAATGCTATTAATTTAATAACCAGGGTGACGTAATAGACAGGGACTAGGAATTGATTGCAATAGTTCTTCCAAGAACACAGGGAAGGCTTCTCTGCGGAGCAGATATTTAAGGTAAATATACTCTGTCCCTTTTATTTTTCTTATTCTTCAGTTTGAAATAATACATACCAAAGTCCAAGTTTCATCAATTAATTTAAGCTTTCTAAAATTCACATATTGTGACTTCACTGTTGGCTATAGGATGCGGGCCATAGGATAAGAACTATACATCTTTCTCATGGAGAAGGTCATTCATGATAGGCTTGGAATTTAACTCATTAGATTTTTATTGTCATTCAAGGATAATTACAGAACATCACCTATCAAATAGGCTATCTTAGTTTTTTCAACTGAAAATCAAAGTAAAATCGATAACATCTATTTCAGGAATTGGCAGACTTTTCCTGTAGCAGGCCATATAAGCAAATATTTTAGGTTCACAGAATGTATGGTCTGCTGCAACTACCTAACTCTGCCTTCGTGGGGTGAAAGCAGCCACAGGCACTATGTAAATGAATGAGCAGTAACTGCATTCTAATAAAACTTAATTTACAAAAACAGTTTGGTGGTCAGATTTGTCCCCCAGCTTCTAGTTTGGCAACTCCTGGCCTATCCAGTGGTTATGAGGTGTAAATGAGGTAATTGGCTGAATATACTAAGCACATTCATTGTCACATTGTTGAGTCCTCAGTAAAGGTGTTACGGTATTTAGTAAAATTATGATTAGTATTATCATGAATCTTATAAAGGTGTCAAATCCAGGGCAATTTCTATTTGGAATTCCTTTCTATTTGGAATTCCTTTCAACCTTAGCCAAGTGAGCAAATAGATGAATATGATGAGAAATTCATGGGTAATTCTGATTGACTGTTAACCTAAACATATTTTTATTTAGGTTTTTCTGATTATTTTTTCATGTCAGACAACCTTTTAGTACCTTTAAATAATATGAAAAATAATAAATGTCTTACACATAGTTCCCCAGAGGGCAATGCGCTGTAATCAGTATCCCTGAAAACAGTATGATTTGTAGTCCACGTGGTTATTTGCTCTCCTCTCTGTTCTTAGAGTCTCTTTGTTTCCCTTTATTTGTATCTGTTCTTACAATATATATGTCATCCCTGGGCACTCTTATATTTTCATTTCCTTCATGTGTGTTGTTATACTAAACCTCACAGCACAATGTGGAGTTTAGAAACAAGACAGTCTAAAGATTGTTGCTGCAAGGTTGCCTGCAAGGTTCTTTCAAATTCGCAGGGAAGGTTTTTTAAATTTTTTGTCATCAAGAACAATAGAATGCATCATTAGATTAAGCATGAAGATTCCTGTTTGTATCAATTAATGTATACTCTTCTATCTTGTGTGGTTGTATTACTTTGAAATGCATTTAAGTATGTTAACACAGAGCAAGTGAAAATGTGAAATATTTTTGGAATTGTTGAAAGATTTGTTTTTCCATCATGAAATTAAGCATTAGACCAAAGAAAGTAGTGCTAACGTTAGGAAATATACAAAATTTTACCCTTCAAAGTGCTATCTTCATTTATCATAAATGATGGCAGAACAATAGATTGCATTTTAGTTTATGTTTGGTATGATGTACATTGAGAAAAAATTAATTGCACAAATTCAATCACATAAAAATGTGATGGTTACTAATATGCCTCAAAATAAATATTTAGCAATCCTGGAGGAGAGAAAAATTGCAAGTATCCAGAAAGCACATCAGACTGGAATGGTGGAGAAAACTGGAAATGTTGAATGTATGAAAGAGAAGACCAGTCAATTGGGGGAGGACAGGATTACTTCTTTCAAAGTAATGGGAAAGCTGATATATTGAAGCAGTAGCAAACTTTGAGGCTATAAAATTCCCAATGGCATAAGTAGGAGGAAGGATTTTTTGCATGAGGATGGAATTCATGATGTAAATCAATGGTTCTGCACCTGTTTTGAGTCACTGAGTTGATGGAAGATATACACCAACAGTATGCAAATGTTTGCTTAGGATTTCAGCCTCATAGATCAACTACAATGGGGAAGGAGTTTGCATGGACCCCAGATTAAAAATGCACAGAATAAAAGAGAAACCTTTTTAATTAAGTAGAACTGTTGAAAAGTGAAATACACAGCTTGATGAATTTCCCTTCACAAAAAGAGTTTAGGTGGACAGGAGTGAATACATGATTACCTGTCTCAGATTTCACAGAAGGAATTGTTTAATTAATTAATTGAATACTTTCTCTTTGTCGGTCCTTTCTATGATTCTTTGATCCATAGATATGTTTAGATATGTGTATTTTTAAAACAGTGGTAGCTGCTACTCAGCAGGTTTGTTGAATCTTTTCCTCAAAGTATAAAAAACTGGGCTAACTGCAACCTTCATCCATATAAAAGTGCCTGCACAGAAATGAATCAATAATTAGTGCAAATCTTTACCAAGACCTTTTTGAAATCATTACAGGTATTGAGTGTGCTATATATCTATAGCAGTGCAGAAAATAGCTTTCTACCATGAATGTTGTGCTCATTTGTATATTTTATCAATTATTTATTTTTAAATATATAGTTCAAACAGTAAGATTTGGAGATTTCTCTGAAAATTCTGTTATTTGGCTTACTAGGGAATTTAGGAAACCAAGATTGTTTTCAGAATGATTTCTTTTTTGATAGGAGGGGATTCAGAACTCCATCTAATAAGGAGAAAGTACATTTTTGCCCACATACAATACTAAAACCAACTGTTGCCTGGATTTTTAAATGATAAGATTGAATACAGATGCATCATCTAGCCTTTTCACCTATCCGTGTATGGGTTTATAAAAAGGGTCCTCTAAGATGGATGCAATTACCATCAATTTATCCTGCATTTTAGGAGAGACTGTATGGTATGATTCAATCAAAATGCGATCTCTGGACCAGGGGGCATCAGCATCACCTATAAGCTTGTTACAAATACACATTCATGGCTATCACCTCATTGTGCTCAATCAGAACCTCTGGTGATCAGATCCAGCAACTATATTTCATAAGCTTTCCAGGAGACTCTTATGTACACTTAAATTTGAGAACCATTGGTATAGTTGAAAATAGGTGGGCTTTGTGGTCAAACATTCATTGTAATCTGAATATCTCTACTTACTAATTCTCTAAGTTATTGGATCTGTCTTTGCTTGTTTCCTTTAGCAGGGATAACAAACTTTTTAGCGAGGCTTGAGGATTAGTGAAAATGTATGAAAAGTAATAAAGTTTAGCCAGTGTATAGTAATTGGCAGGATTTTTTTTTTTGTTTTGGGTAATGATATGTACTATTATTTGATTTTTGGTACCAAGGTATCTACTTTGCATGTATTACCTTACTTAATCCACACTGCAACCTTATTTGTTATGTATTGTTTTACCCATTTTGCAGAGGAAGAAAGTAAGGTATAGGATAGTGAACTTTCAGCTACATGATTCACTGAAAATTGAATGAAGGTGAATGTATAGTTCTAGTGGTAAATATTGGTGTGGAATTCGTAACTTTTAACTAAAGGTGTTATGTTTGGGATTTGTACTTTGGCTTCTATTTTGAATTATAAAACAAAAAAAAAAAATCATTCATGACTAAGCACTGATCCCCAGATTAATGTTACCTTCTTATATTTCACTTTATCAAGTACACAGTGGTTTACTCAATGGTTTACTAATGGCAGATTTGATTTCTTAGAGTCTATCCATCAGCTTTAAACCATTGTTGATGATACTCTGAGTTAAATAATACCAGAGGTCTCACTGAAGGCTACACGTAATCATTTTCCATGTTGGTGATTTGAATAACACTTCTTTAGTGCATTATCACTTTTTGCAATATGTGGATTGAACCTAGGGTTAATTACATATTTTAGACTTAATCACTATTTCCACTTCCAATACGCTTCAACTAGAATTTTCCTAGACCGCCGGTTTCTTTATTGTCACACTAAAAGGATAATATATTTTCTTGAGAAAGATGTCCTGAAATCATGGGGGTGTTTTGATTGAAAAAAAAAAAAAGCTGAGTTGAGTTCAAGGCAAATAAATATGTAAAATATTCCTTCAGGACTAGGTCATGCACTTTTCAAATGAAATGCTCACATGATACTACTGTGAATTGAAAATCAGTGCCCTCTGGCCTGACAGGTTCTGATGGCAGTCTGAAAACTTTTAATCAGCACTGCCTTCCTGACAGTGATTAGTGAGAACTCAGCTATTCGGAATTACTTTTTTCATGATTCCTAATTTTTTCCCCACTTCTCTCTTGCAATTATTGTTAGCTGTATGGGGCATAACGTTTATAGTCTCAAATTTTTCTGTAATGCACATGAGAAGATTTCATCACTTCTTTTGTTCTGAGCCTGTGGGAAGTTAAAGAGACTTCTAAGGCATCTTTCGAAGTTAACTAAGATCTAGGTCAACAAATATATTTTGTGTATTCTCTTGAATGTAGGAACAGTGAAATGGAAATAAGTTTCTAGGGGAAACTGTTTCATAATACAGTGCTCTCAATTAGAGAATTTATTTTCTTCTCTTCTTGGCTAAAACAAAAAACAGCAAACTACCCCACTGTCATAGTCAAAATTAGTATCCTTGCTGTTGACTTAATACTTGATAGGTACTCATTAATTTTTAATGTATACTTTTGTTTCTTTTATATAATCTTCTAGAACAATTGGTTTCCATATGCAATTTTGATTTTCCTTATACAGCAGATTTTTGTTCTTAATTACTTCTTCAAAGATATTAATTACTTTTATTTATAAATTAAACATATTTTTCTTTGTCGGGTTTTATTTTTATGTTTGGGAATGGTTTTCCTTTTTAGTTTCCAGCTTTCTCAAGAGCAATGATCTTGATGGTATTTACAGGTAGTGTTGTTTAACAATGACTACTCATAGTTATAGTAGTTACCTACAGTCATCTTTTTCTATTCTTATTTTCATTTCCATCATTGTCCTCTGAAAGACAAATATTTTGTATAAAAGTTGTGAACCACAGAATATTTTACTAGAAATAGTGGGTGAGTGTTTGTAGATGAACACTTGAGATCAGGAAGAGGAGAGGAAGAGAGGAGAGAATAGGTATGAATAGAAAAATCCTAGCACACACTCTGAGTGAAGTGGCTTACAGAAACACACTCTCCAGTGATGAATTTGTGGCCTTATGTTTATCTAATAAAAGAAAAGATTTCTCTGGTACTACTTATGTCAGTGGTAGGTAATAAGAGCTTTTAAAATAGGAGTCAAACTTTTAAAACATAATTCCCTTTACATGTCACATTTCCTAGGGATCTTCTCGCTCCCATGTAAAGAATCATTTTAGCTTTTTATTAGAAACTGTGGTTGGGCTCTGTACTGGGTGTGGAGCCTGCTTAAGATTCTGTCTATCCCTTTCCCTTTGCCCCTCCCCCATCCATTCGCTCTCCCACTCTCTCTCAAAACAAACAAACAAACAAAAATGTGGCTAAGATTTCCTTTTTTGGTACAAAGTTAGTCAATGGCAAAAAAATATTGATCTAAGGCACTCAGACAACCAAGTTTTATATTATTTATAGTTTGGCTCCTATTTATTTATTTTTAAAGTCTACTTACTTATTTTGAGAGAGAGAGAGAGAGAGAGAGAGTGAGCGAGCATGCCCCAGTGGGGGAGGGGCAGAGATGGAAGGTGAGAGAGAGAATCCCATGCAGGCTCCACACTGTCAGGGCAGAGCCCCATGCAGGGAGGGCTCTAACCCATGAACCATGAGATCATAACCTGAGCCACTGCTTAACCACTGAGCTATCCAGTTGTCCCTAGTTTGGCTCTTTAAATGAGCGTATGAACTTTCTTCGTGTTAATTACAACAAGTTGATACAAGAGATGCTGACTTATCATTTTAGATAGTGAATTATTCTATTATTAGGTCTATTTCTTTAATTTCTGTTTTTCTTCATTAGTTTGAAAGCTTCTTAGAAAGTGCATTTATAATCTTTTGTTTATCTGTGGGTCAAATTTGCTACTTATGTACTCAATAGGATGTCAGCCAGCCTGGTTAATGGGAGTGCTTACTGTGGGATTTTAATCTGTTGGCATGTTTTATGTGTTAATTGGATAAATATGAAACGATTTCACGTATCAAGAAATATCAGAAGTAGTTTAGTCCCTTCATTCTTCAAACCATGTATAATATTCCCCACATAATTGTGAAAGAGCACCTTTCAAGATTATCTTTCTTTGGACTAATTCTAGACATAATTAAAATCTGTTCTATCACTGAATTCAAATAAAACTTGTAAAGCCGTTATTAGGCAAATGTTTCTTTTCCAGACAATTCTCTTCTTATTACTATTCCTTATATGCCCATGTGACATTTGCACTTTATTTTAAAGTTGGCATGTTGGGCTGGTCCTGAAAGATCTGGCTATCCTTGGCAGTCAGTGGTGCTGACTTGGGATGTTGCTCGTTACAATTTCAGCATAAAATACAAGCCAGTGTAGTGTTTAATGATGGGTTGTATGTGTACAAACAGATCAGAAACGATATTATGAAGGGAAAGATTAAAATGTAGACAAAACCATAGATAAGAGTTTAACACTTCCTTGGGTCCCCCATTACTGTTATTCATTACCCTTGTTCCAGTTTTGATTCATCCTATTGTTAATAATGTCTAGATATCACATGAACAGTGTCTTACCCTACTCCTAACCCCCTTGGGAATTCAAAACACCATTAAAATTCCAAGATTAAACAAAGTCATTTAAAAAAAACACATCATTTTGTGGGCATCTGGGTGGCTCAATCAGTTAAGCGTCCCACTCTTCATTCCGGTTCAGGTCGTGGTCTCACAGTTCATGAGTTTGAACCCTGCGTCAGGCTGTGTGCTTATAGCATAGAGCCTGCTTAGGATTCTCTCTCTCTCTCTCTCTCTCTCTCTCTCTCTCTCTCTCTCTCTCCCTCTCTCTCTCTCTCTCTCTCTCTCAAAATAAATAAGCATTAAAAAATAATTTAAAAATCCCATCATTTTGTATCCTACAGTTCATCAAATTGCTTTCGAATTCTATGTACCTAGTATTTCACTTCTTTCAAAAGAACATGATTCAGCTGGAATATCTGCTATACTAGTTTTTTTTTTACACACTATTTCCACCTTTTTTCCCTTTAAAACTTCCGACACCAAATAGGTGGAGGTCCCCCCCGCCCATTAACAACCAATTCTCTCAACGCTCTGGACATGAACCAGGTGTCATACGATTTAATTCTGTTACCTATCTGGAGTTAATACAGAGCCGATAGAATAAGAACTCAGGCCCACAAGACTGCTCCTGCCTAGGGTACAAATTGCAAGTCCCAAATTTCTACCTGTACTTTTGACCTCCTAGCTATAGATTGGGGGTTCTTGTGACCCTCTCTCAAGTTTGATAATGTGCTAGAACAATTCCCAGGTCTCGGGAAAACACTTTAATGCTATAATAATTCTATCATTATAAAGGATAGAAATTCAGAACCAGCCAGGTGGAAGAGATGGATAGGGTAAGGTATGTGGGAAGGAGAGTGTGCCACCCTGCCATCACCTCCATATGTCCACCAACTGGGAGGCTCTACAAACCGTCATTTACGGGGCATTCATGGAGGTTGCATTACACAGACATAATGAATTAAATAATTGGCCACTGATGCTAACTAAACCTCCACTCTCTCTCCCTTCTCCAGTGACTGAGGGGTGGGACCGAAACCCTCTAACCATGCCTTCGTCTTTCTGGACACCAGCCCCCATCCGGAAGCTACCTAGGTGCATCAAGAGTCACCTCATTGGATCAAAAGGTGCTCCTGTCACACAGGAAATTACATAGGGTATAAGAGCTCTGTGTCAGGAACTAGGGACAAAGACCAAATCTCTATTTCTCATTGTGCCACATCTCCTATGATCAAGCAATGCACAGAGAAAGAAAAAATGCACTGCCTCACCCATGCCTACTGAAACATCCAGAATGCACAGAACTCTGTATTCGGTCACAAAAGTGACATCCAGATAGCTCTGGTGTTTTTTCTAGCTAAGTCTTCTTCTTGCTTTTCAATCCCACATTCACAACAGGGAAAAAAGTTACCCTTTTTTGGTACCTTGCTTAGCCCTTGACACATTGTCTTGCATAGCTCATACTCCCAAAATGTTTTGAATGGATTCTTTAAAATAAGCACTAGAGTAGCTTCTTGAAGTTTGAATACTTTTTCATATTAATAAACATTAAAAACAACCATAACAACCATGAAAACTTGCAAAAATTGAATTCCACTTGTGTGCCCAAAACTATGCTATGCACTCTCTCTAATTTATTTTTTTCTATTAAAATTTTTTTTAATGTTTATTTATTTTTGAGAGAGAGAGAGAGAGAGAGAGAGAGAGAGAGACAGATCGTGAGGAGGGGAGGGTCAGAGAGAGGGAGACTCCGAAGCAGGCTCCAGGCTCTGAGCTGTCAGCACAGAGCCCAACACGGGGCTCAAACTCCAACTGTGAGATCATGACCTGAGCCAAAGTCAGATGCTTAACCAACTGAACCACCCAGGCTTCCTGTGTTCTTTCGAATTCTTACATTATTTCAATGTATGTCTTACCTTTCCTCATTTAATACATGAAGCTCAAACAGCATAACTGACTTTCCCATAGCTATAAATATAGGACTGAGATTCAAATAGAAGGCTGTTTGCAATATAATGCTCCTCATGCCAAAAACTTTTTGAAATGCTCTCTGTGTATATGAAATTTTTACAAAATGAAATAGGGTTGGGAAAGCTACGTTGTTATTTTTATTGCCCATTTTTGCAGTTTCTCAAAAATTTTGGTTTGTCCCATTCCCACCCCATGGACTTTCCCTTGATCAAGGTTATTTTTGTCCATTATAATACTCACAATGACAAGACAATGAAATTAGGTCTGTGTCATAAGGTTTTATATTGGCAAGCTTATGTACATTGAGTATTTTGCCTTAAAATTCAAGAGGAAAAGGGCATTTTCCTCAGCTGTTGCAGCTTTGTATTTGAATACAAAATAATAAAATAGAAGTGACTGTCAGTTTGGTCCAGTTTTATTCCTAGAGTTTTTACTTTTTATTTAGAGCAGTCAATACCTTCTCCAGTGCGTGTGTGTGTGTGTGTGTGTGTGTGTGTGTGTGTGTGTGTGTAATAACAACAAGTACACTTTAACCTTTGAATTTTATAATAAAAATCATTAAGTAACTGTTGCAACATGTTTTTATTCCTACTGTATATGCTCTATCCAGGTGAAAACATTTACCCTTTGTATTACTTGTTCAGTAGTGTCAGAATTTTAACACTGGTCATTCTGTTGACTGAAGATGATAGCTTTTTGGATAAGAGGTGCAGGCAAACTTACTAATAAATGTGGTACAATGATATTGACAAAGTTCCAGAGTCTACAGTCTGGCTTGCATATACTCTGCATACAAATGGAGAAAAATCACATAGTCTGACAAATTCTAATGTTTCACACAGAATTCTTTTCAGAGCTGTCTGTTTTTCATAGATCTGATGGGAATTAAATAGATCTTTGTCCTCAACTGAAAAATCGATAGTTAGAACTCATCTCATGCCAAATTTGGCTCCCAGTTTAATCCATGATTAATTGAAACATGTCCTATATTTCTTATTTTTATTGTCCTTAAAAACTTCCATAAAGAAATAATCATAAATCTATTATTTCACCATATAATTAAAAGATAAATTGAGATGGCATCAGTTTAATAAAAATGCAGAATTTTTGTTGAGTTAAGATTAAAAATGTTTCATTATTCAATTTACTCAGCCATACTTTCTACAGGAATTCAATACCTCCAGCTTTCCAGTTCCTCTGTGGAATACTTCATCATCTGGCATATGACCTCAGAATATCTCCCAGGTAAGTGTGACAGACTGTGAAGTTCAAGGGAAAGAAAAGGATTATGGAATATTAGCGTTCCCAATTTCTTTCTCTGTTGTGAAAGATGATTATGATTCCCATCCATATCTATTCAACTTGCTGTGTGTACTGGTGAAATAGAGATTCCTGTCTCGCAGACACTGGGCTTTGGCCAAGAGAGTGTGATCAGAGGTGAAATATACCACATCCAAATACAAATCTTCAACAGCCATTGATTGTGTCTGTTCCCACCAATTCTCTGGTTATCTTTCCCCCTTCTCTGAGAATTACATGTTGCAAGTAAATGTCTCCCCTTCAGCCTGGATCCTTGTGTGAAAGGATATGGGAGGCAGAGACCCACAGCTGCCAACATAAAACAACAGTGAGGAATAAAGCTTTGTTGTTGTAACAAAATTCTTGGGCACATTTCCCCATAAGTAGGTGTTGGGTTGGTATAGGATTCTATTGGTAGGATTCAGAACCTATTGAGATTTATGAGTTGTTTGTTAGTATAACACAGCTGACTACTAAAACATATTTGTGTGTACTTTTAACTCCAGGACATTATGAATGGCATTATTTGTTTCAATAATAAAGACAAGGAGATGGTAAATTCATTTTAGGGTTTAGAGTAGAGCATTGGGATTGATCTCATTTTAGAACTACTCTGGTTTAAACATGGATTCCAGGGCTCCAGCTACTACTTTCAATTTGTGAATATATGGAAATAATGGCCTATTATTTGGAACTTTATTGTGTTGTGATACAAACAATGAATAGTTATATTTCAACAATAATTGTTTTTCATTCCCAAAGGCAAACTTTTCCAAGCCTATTTCTATTCCAATCAAATCTAAGAAACTGCCAAAGACTTTTTTGAACCAAAATGGAATTTTGTTGTATGGAATACTTTAAAAAGAAATAGAATTTTAACTATAGTTGTAAATCTTTTATGCTTGTTTTTAATAGTATTTATTTTGTGTAAACACGATTTGAATATAACAATTATCTGGTCTAGTACACCAAATTTAATTTAACAAAGTCAAATAGTTAATGGAGGTTTAAAACAGTTGTGGAACTATAAGTATTTTGCAATCATTGGGATTCCCATCCTTATATCCTTATAATAGCTATAAAAATAACATACTTACATAGTTAAATACAAGCTTTTCCAAGAGTGGAATATGAAAAGTAAAAATCTACTTCTACTTCATCTTATAATCTTTCTTTTTATATATAATAACTGTTGAAATTTTCTATTTTCAGTTCTCCTTGTTACTCCCTCTGCCCATGGTTCTAAATGTCATCCTTGAACCTTGCCTTCTTGATGTATCAACTTTTGAGTTTATCAATTGATTTGTGGTATGGTAAACTAGCAAAATAGAGCACTCACACTGATGTTTCTCAGACTCTGACATGGATTCAAATCACCTGGTGATATAATTAAAATATAGATTACAATTTAGAACATGCAGCATTTTAATCATACCGAGTATTTACTCTGTTTGGAGTGGACTGCGCTCTAAACATGCCCAAAAGGTATCATTCTACAACTTCTTGTCAATTCTCCCCTGAGTTCGTGTCATTGTTTCTCAGATCTCTCACTTCCCCTCTATTAGATTTCATGTTTTAAAAAATTGTTCTTGGGTATTCCTTCAGTCATCTTTATCCTTTTATAGCTGCAAATGTCTATCTTTTGCTTTCAAAATCAAATCTGATATTTTGAGTGTAGAGTTCTAGCTCTAAAATCTCTTGCTTTCAGAATTTTTAAGACTGCTACATTTTCTAGTTTCCAGTAATGCTGACGGAAAATGCAAATGCAAATCTTATTTTTATACTTTTGAAGGTAAACTTATTTTTCTTTTTCAGTGATTTTAAACACTTTAATTCACACCTGGCATTCTGAGTTTTGTTAGGATGAATCTAGGTTTGTCTTGTTTCAAATTCATTATGCTATGCATGTAAAGATCACTTAAAATGTGAAGACTGGCTTTCAGTTATTAAAATTGCTTTTTATACCTTCTTTTTTCCTCCCCTCTGCCATCCTTTATTATAGAATTGAGTATTTGAGTAATCTCTGAGCCCAATTCTGTTTATTTTTTTCATCTCTTGACAGTGAGTTGTTTGCTGTGTATGTGTCTCCTAATTTTTATCGGACAGTAGATATAATGTGTAGCAAGGAAAGACTGACTGAAATGGTATTTATGCCTGGACATGGGTTGTCTCTTTGGCTGTGCCCTTAGTATACGGTGTTGGGTCTATGTTGTCAGGAAGTGAGCTGAGTTTGGAAATTTTTGTTGTTGTATTTACTCTTGATGCAACACCAGCTTCAAATAGCTCTATTGTTTCCTCATGTTGAAGTTGAATCTGGTTTGCTGCAGAGTTCTTCTTTATACTTCCTTGTACCCTCAGGTTTCATTCTTTCTTGTGCTCCAGTGTCTCTCTCCACATTCTTCCCTCTCCTCCAGAAATGTTGCATGCCTGGGTGTCTTTTAGCCTGCTGATGTCAGGAGAGGGCTGTGGTCTCTTGTCCTGATCCAGCCTCCAGCCAGAGTCCTAAGTAGGCCCTGTGTCCGTGGGCCTCAGAGGTGGAGTTTCCTCTGTGATCCTGCTTCTTCTTCTTTTTTTTAATTTTATTCGTTGTTAAGGTTTTTTATAGACTTTCTTTTTTTAATATTTATTTATTTTTGAGAGATGAGTGAGAGTAAGAATGGGGAAAGGGCAGAGAGAGAGGGAGACAGAGTATCCAAGGTGAGCTACATTACAAGCCCAAAACCCTATGTGGGGAGTGAACTCACAACCATGAGATCATGACCTGAGCTGAAACCAAGAGTTAGATGCTTAACAGACTAAGCCAACCAAGTGCCCTTGTGCTCCTGCTTCTTGTCTCTGTGGCAGCCAATCTCTGCCTTGTATATTTTGCAGATTTTGTGTTAGTTCATTGTTTCTGCCTTTCCTCATAAGTATGTATTGGATTGGTTCAGGATTCTTTTGGTATGAAATTCTGGCCCCAGGAATATGTGTTGCTCTCCTGTCAGGGGTAGGATTTTCTCTTTTACCTTTTTTAAAACAATTTTTTACATTTATTTATTTTAGAGAGGAGACAGAGTGAAAGTGGGGGAGGGGTAGAGAGAGAGGGAGACACAGAATCCAAAACAGTCTCCAGGCTCCGAGCTGTCAGCACAGAGCCTGATGCGGGGCTCAAACCCACAAGCCATGAGATCATGACCTGAGCCGAAGTTGGTCACTTAACTAAGCCACCCAGGCGCCCCTCTCTTAACTTTCTTGCAGCTGTAGTGAGTCTTCACCTTTGCCCCAGGGTGACAGGACTTACTTTCATGTTTAAAGTACTCCAGGATTTTGTTTCATAGGGAAGAGCTTCTTCTTGAGGCTTCAGGCTTTTCTTGCAATGACCATCTCTTTATTTCTATAGACCTGCCCACCAAGGAAGGCTTTCCTCAGCCTCCCACTGTCCTCTAGTCTTTTTCATGAACACATAGTGGAGGTCAATGGAAAAGAGCAGAAACAAAATGGCCTATGTCTATAGCTTCCCAGAGTTCTGTTCTCTCAGCCTTTAGCAATTGTGATGGGTAATTTTATGTGTTAATTTGGCTGGGCTACAGTGCCCAGATATGTGGCCCAATGTCCCTCTAGATGTTTCATATGAGAGTGTTTTTGGAGAAGAATGACATTTAAATAGGTGAGCTTTGCATGCGCCTATTGGCTTCCATTATATGGTTTGTCCTCATCCAATCAGTTGAAGGCCTGAATCAAACAAAAGTCTGACTTCTTCTGAGACAGAGAGAATTCTGCCATCAGACACCTTTGTACTGGAACTGCAATATCGGTTTTTCCCTGGGTTTCCATCCTGCTGGTCCATTTTGCAGATTCTGGAATTGTCAGAATAATTGTGTGATTGGGTTCCTTAAACACAGTCTCTCTCTCTTTCCCTTTCTTACTCTCCTATTAGTTTTGTTTCTCTGGAGAATGCTGACTGATAGAGCAATTAAAATAAATTTACTTGGATCCTTAAACTCTTATAACCTCCTTCCTTGATACCTGAATTTCTTCCTTCCATATTCTGCCACAGGTGAGTCAAGGCTTATATCCCATTTCTCTGAGGAAGTATCTTTCTTCCCTTAAATTTTAGGTTATTTGATTTTGTTGCAAATGCAGCTTTTCGACAGGTTCAAGAAAAATTAGAATTTTATTTTTATTTTTTGAAGTCTATTTACTGAGAGAGAGAAAAAAAGAGAGAGACCATAAGCAGGGGAGGGGCAGAGAGAGAGGGAAAGAGAGAGACTTGGGGGCTTAAAGTCACAACCCATGAGATCATGACCTGAGCCAAAACCAAAAATCAGATGCTTAACTAAGTCACCCAGATGCCCCCAAAAATTAGAATTAAAAAAAAAAAAGTATCCAGCATTTTTATTTATTTATTTATTTATTTATTTATTTATTTATTTATTTTGGTGAACACAATATTCTTTCCTCCCATCTAAATCTTAGACAGAAAAAGACTTTCAGTAATAATCTTCTTTAATCTCTCTTAGCATAAAACTAGTTTCTTTTTAACAGTATTATCATCTGTTCTTTACAATATTGGTATTTGGCCTATGAGTCTGTTTTTAAAACTTGAAAACTGAATGTTTCTTTTTCATGTTGTTATTTTTATGAAACAGTGTGGCTGTCCTTGTGTGACCACTCATGGTTATAGATAAAGTCTTCTGTTTAGCCTGGACAGATAGTAGTCACCATTCAAATATCTGCATATCCTCAAGACTTCACCCTCAGTAGAATGCCTGGATGTGAATTTTCTTCAAGTGCGTGGATTTTGTCACCCAGCAGTCTACCTTTTTGTCACAAAATTGGGGAACATTTGGGCACGCCTTCATCTGTGCCAGCTGCCAACGTAAGCATTCTGCCCTCTGGTGGGGAACATGTGAACATGGTTTATTTACGGGTGAAGCTGCTTTGCTTCCCTTTTACATTTTTTAACTTATTTTTGTTCTCAAGTTAGTTAACATATAGTGTAGTCTTGGCTTCAGGAGTAGAACCCAGTGATTCATCTCTTACATAGGACCCTCAGTGTTCATCCTGAAAAGTGCCCTCCTTCAGGTCTGTCATCCATTTAACACCCCCCACCCCCATCAACCCTCAGATTGTTCTCTTTATTGAAGAGTCTCCTTTCATTTTCCTCCCTCTCTGTTTTTATCTTATTTTTCCTTCCCTTCCCCTATGTTCATCTGTTAAGTTTCTCAAATTCCACCCAATGAATCCCCACAGGTCTACCACGGAGGTATAGAGTCACTGCAGGCTTTCAGTTGCCTTTCTCCCCTTTCTTAACACTCATGTCATGATTGGCCAGTAGGAAAATCTTTCTCTTCAGCTTTTGAGGGCTGTAACCTTGTAGTTAACACATGGTGCTTCCCTATACCCCATTTCTATTTTCAATATCTGCCAACTCCAAGCTTGAAATCTTTTCAGGTCTTTACCAGGCTAAACAACCCCCATCTCTACAAAAGTCTTCTGTTAATGCTTTGGGTAGTCACTTGGTCTGATCTGATTTGTCTGCCATTACACTATCATGTACATTCTGTCCACCAGAAAATTTTTCCTTCATCAGTGGCATATTTTCTATTTTTGTGCTGTATTTTATTGTTTATAGTATACTTCTACTGTCATTTCACCGTGATTTTTGGAG
Source organism: Panthera onca (assembly GCF_046562875.1). Classification (NCBI taxonomy): domain Eukaryota; kingdom Metazoa; phylum Chordata; class Mammalia; order Carnivora; family Felidae; genus Panthera; species Panthera onca. The sequence continues at coordinate 139,260,516 of NC_138339.1, forward strand.
TCAATAAAGGAAAAGGCCTTATAGAAATGCATCATCTTAAAGCCAAGTTTCCTTATAGATTTTTAGAAAAAAGAGAGCTAACAGTATTTTTGGTGAGCGTCATTCAGTACTGCTTAAATAATAATTTGACCATCCGTCCTACTATCCATGTATTGGTTATTTATTCAATAAACATTGAGCAATTTTGTATGTACAGCACTGTTGTAGATATTATAGATCTAGTGGAGAACAAGACAGACAGAAATTAGCTTATGTTGTATTAGGAAAGTAATTAATTATTAATGATTTAATTATAGTTGTGATAGATTCTACAAGAGGAAGTTAGTCTGGAATGACAGTGTTTTATCGGAAACCTAAACTAATCTGGAGGTAAAGGGCGATTTCTTCCATAAATTAAATTTTGAGTTCTTCTCTAAAGAAGAATAGGTAGGTGGTCCTGGGTGGCTCAGTCAGTTGAGCGTTGGACTTTGGCTCAGATCATGATCTCATGGTTCGTGGGTTCAAGCCCCATATTGGGCTTCTCTGTCACCCTCTCTCTCCGCCCCTCCCCCACTCACGTGTGTGTGTGTGTGTGTGTGTGTGTGTGTGTGTGTGCGCGCGCGCAGGCGTGCACACACACACACACACACCTGTACGTTTTCTCTCTGTCTCAAAAATAAGCACTTAAAAAAACCTTTTAAAGAAAAATAGGTAGAAATTTCTAAGTAAGGAGAAGATCAGGAAAAAGTATTTCATGCTGAAGAAACATCATCAAATTAAGTTCCTCTTATCCTTGGGATTGAGGAAAATCTACTTTCTGCCTGGAAAAACCAAGCCCATGATTCCATTTTTTTCTTGTATGTTTAAGTGTATACTCAATAAATTAATATCATGCTAGTCAAGATGTGATTCTAATACCAGTTGTGTTACTGATGAAGCTCTTTTTTGAGGGGATAAGTTACTTCATTTTTTGAGGATTTGATGCCCTATAGAAATGGTTTAAATTACTATAATTGCTACAAGAATTTTGGAGAGCAGATAAAATAAGATAATGATAATAATCAAGAGACATAGAAATGTTCATGTGTTTGTCTCCAACACTCTACTACTGGTATTTAACGCTACAGAAATAATTCAAATTAATATAAAGTTACATGTGCCAAATGTTCATCAAAGTATTTATTGTATGTAATAGCAACAAAAAACACACAGAAATGGGCTTTTTAAAAAAATTTATTTATTTTGAGAGCACACAAGCAAGGGAGGGGCAAAAAGACAGGAAGAGAGAGAGAGTCCCAAGCAGGCTTTGAGCCTTGAGCCCTATGTAGGGTTCCAACACACGAACTGTGAGATCATCACCTGTGCCGAAATCAAGAGTCAGACACTTAACCGACTAAACCACTCAGGTCCCCCCCATTTTTAATAACATAAAGGTAAATTATATTATGTGAACTTAACAGGAAGTTATTCAGCTTTTAAAATGAATAACCATGAAAACAATATAGAAGCCCAGAAATCTGTATTCTAAAAGTAAGTTAAAGCAAAATATTAAAAGCTTGTGTGGAATTAGGATTGTAGCTGTGTGTTACAGAGAGTATGGCCTTGTTGAAGAAGTTTGCATTGTGATGTCACTGGAGCTTTTCACAAGTTCCCTGTGTCATCTTTTCTCACTGCCAAACTTTTTAAAAAAATTTTTTTAACATTTATTAATTTTTGAGAGAGAGAGACAGAGCATGAGCAGAGGAGGGGCAGAGACAGAGGGAGACACAGAATCCGAAGCAGGCTCCAGGCTCTGAGCTGTCAGCACAGAGCCCGACACAGGGCTCAAACTCAGGAACTTCAAGATCATGACCTGAGCTGAAGTCAGACGCTTAACCAACTGAGCCACCCAGGCGCCCCACCACCGAACTCTTTTATAGCATGAAGTCTGATAGACCCAAGTAACTGAGTTCTAACATTTCAGTGTGGGCACTCAGTGGAGCCTTTTGTGCTCTGGATCCCCTAGAGAGCTGCTTGGGTCGCATTCTTCCACAGAGAGCTCTCAATTTTGCAGAGCAGAACTAACTGCTTTGGTGGACGGTTTAACCTTTTTGGAGTTGAGCTACTCCAGATACTAAGTCTTGGGCCTGGCCTCCAACTTTTTTCTGCCCTCTGAAAGAGATTAGTGACTGTGAGCTAGCAAGGAGGCCCTCTGACTTTCACTTAACTATCCATCAGTGAATAATCCCTCTTAGCTTTTCTTGATGTTTCCTCAGAATATCAATCGTTCTTAGTAATAATCACCCAATTGCATTGTGTTATTTATTGTTACTATGTCTCTCCTATTTCTCAGATAATTCACACAATGCACCAGCTAATGTTTTTTCTTCCACTTGCATAATATCCTAGTTTAGGGCTCTGGAGAGATTTTTTTTTCTTTTAATGTTTATTTGTTTTTGAGAGAGAGAGAGAGAGAGAGAGAGAGAATGAGCAGGGGAGAGGCACAGAGAGGGGGAGACACAGAATCTGAAGCGGGCTCCAGGCTCTGAGCCGTCAGCACACAGCCAAACGCGGGGCTCGAACTCACAAACCGTGAGATCATGACCTGAGCTGCAGTCAGACACTTAACCATCCAGAAGCCCCAGGGCCCCGGAGAATTTTGGCAGTTGGACTGCCACGTGTGCCAGAGATTCTAGTGCTCCATCTGCTACTACCCATAGAGGTCCTTCCTGCCAGGGGGTAGCAAGTTCTACAATTCCAACTTGGTGTTTTCTTTCTTGAAATCCACTGATCCCAGAATCAACTGTTGCAGGTGCGTTCCCCAGGACCACACCCTGAGATGCAGTTTGGACACACTCTCCCTCACTCTTTCCGAGACTGATGTAAGGTTTCTTCTCTCTTAAATTTCCATCTTTCTGACCAGAAGCTCACAAGTTCTGCTGAGCCACAGAGCCAAAGAGTTCTTGATGTTAGCCACAGAGAACCCCCAGACCACTGAGCTGAAATCCTAGAGAAATCTTTAAAGGGTTATAGTGAAAATTAATTTGTTGGTTAATTAATTTATTAAAAAACACATTTTGGGGTGCCTGGAACACACATTTCGTCACTACAGTGTTGACACATGTATACTTTCCCATATACAGAATGCTAGAAATATTTACCTCAGCATGACTGCCAAATTCATGGTGTTTAGAAGCATAAATACAGGCTTTCAATGTAAATATTTCAGAAAGCTGTTAAGATTTGTAGAAACTCTTCTATCATACCACCCTTGGGGCCTTGTTATAGACTCTGTCCAGATATAGGCACTGTGGTCAAATCTTGAGTTCTATACATAGTTTAGAAAGCTGTGTTCCTTAGGAAAACAACTGAATGCTAGATCCCTAATTATATAATAGAGAAAATAACTTATGTGCTTATTCATTTCCTAAAGGTAGTGTAAGCATCAATTATAATAATACCCATGAAGTATTTGGAGCTTTTTAATGATAAATAAAAAATATTACTGGGAAGAATTTTTTTTAATGTGTATTCATTTTTTTGAGAGAGAGAGTGACAGAGTGAGAGCAGGGGAGGGGCAGAGAGAGAGAGAGAGAGAGGGAGGGAGACACAGAGTCCAAAGCAGGTTCCACACTGTCAGCACAGAGCACTCTGCGGGGCTTGAACTCAGTAACCGTGAGATCATGACCTGAGCCGAAGTCAGAAAAGTAACTGACTGAGCCACCCAGGTGCCCCGGAAGAATTTTTTTTTTTATTAACATTATTCTATAAACTAATAGTAATTTCAACTTTTTTCAGTACGAATAAAGACGTATATACTTGCCAGGCAGTATTCATTCTTCTACTGATTAACCACACTTGATGATTTAGGAACTCACCTCCTTAAATTATTGCAAGATCAAAACATACTAAAATGTTAGAAATCAAAGCTTTATTGAAGCTGCAAAAGGATTTTGGTAATAAATCAAGTTAAAAGAGGTTGTTTTATCTAAAGTTGAAAAAAAAGGGGGGGCGCCTGAGTGGCTTAGTCAGTTAAGGGCCCAGCTCTTGGTTTTGGCTCAGTTCAGTTTCGTGGTTTTGTGAGTTTGAGCTCCGCATCTGCCAGTGCGGACTTCTTGGGATTTTCTCTCTCCCTCTGTCTCTGCTCTGCCCCTCACTCATGATGTCTCTGTCTCTCTCAAAATAATTTAAAAAAGTTGAAAAAACCCACATGGTTTATAGGTATTTTCTGCAGTGTTGAGGCTGGTGAATTTAGAGAAATTCCAGAATGAATACTGAAAATATAAATATGGTTAAGCCAGAACAGAAATACTGGTGTCAAGGTAATGTGATCAAGGCAAATTTACCTTGGCTAATTCCAGACCCTTATTAAGTTGCCATTTCTTTCACTAGTGGCTCAGCAGTAGCCTTTTCACTATATCGTTAGAATCTTTTTTTTTTCTATGGGATAATTATTTTTATGGTTTTCCCTCTAAGACTGTTTGGAGCTTAGCAAGGTATAGAGTCAATCCAGAGAATGGAATGCAATATCAGGTGACAGAAAGCAGGTAGATATTTTGTTAGGTTTTTTTGGACGTACTGATCCTTCCTTCTCTCAAGATCTATGAAGAGTCTGAGATTTTCCTCTGCTTGCCAGCTAACAAATTAGTCTGCCTCAGTTTCATAAAAGATAGCAGGAAACATGAGACCCCTAGGTCACAGACAGCTAAACGTGATGAACGAGCAATGGTTAAAGGTAGGCATGTGGATGACACAGAAGGGATGTTTGGCTGATTGTAAAGGGATGGGAGAGGGAAGAATGGAGAGAAAAGTTTCCATGCAGAGAGCATATTCTGTGCGAAAGCCAAGAAGCACCAGGGAACCTCGGAATGTTCCGCTTTTACAGTCATGAATTTTGACGGCCTTGCTAGAAAGTGTTCCCTGTCAGAAGCAAGACTTGAAAAGGTGGCACTTGGCAAAAAGTAGTGCTGAACACTTGATGATATAATGCAGTTTGATCTATGTTCTGCTTTGGTGCACGGTTTTGGCTGACAAGCAGTGGGAAGTTTCAGTTGCCTTGCCTAAGAATATGTTTTACTGTCCTATGACAGTGGCTCAGATACTAGTTTATTTTAAAGTTTACTGCAGATCTGGGGCACCTGGGTGGTTCAGTCAGTTAAGCATCTGATTCTTGATTTTAGCTCAGGTCATAATCTCACGGTTCATGAGTTTGAGCCCAGCATCGGGCTCTGCCTTGACAGTGCAGAACCTGCTTGGGATTCTCTCTCTCTCTCTCTCTCTCTCTCTCTCTCTCTCTGTCCCCCTAACCCACTCTCTCTCTCTCTCAAAATAAATAAATTAAAAAAAGTGTATTTGATCACCAGGAGCTATCCTAATACATAAGAAATGCACTTTAGAGCAAAAAAATAATCATGGTACCCACCCTAAATCAACTTCTTTTTTTCCTTCTTTTCCAGAGATCTCTGCATTGGTAGTACACAAAACTTTGACTTTTAATAACAAAATCATAATAATTCTAAATGTTGGTGTTTTTAGCTTCCCATACTCAACGCCCAGTTGTGTGTGCTGTTATTTTTCTGGGCAACATAATCCTCTTCTATGGCCCAATGTACACCTCCAAATGTTCATGACTCCCAACTTCTTAGATTGACATTCCTTTTTTTTTTCCCTAAAGTTTATTTTATTTAGAGAGACAGAGGAAGAGAACAATCAGGGGAGGGGCAGAGAGAGAGGGCAAGAGAGAATCTCAAGCACTGACAGTGCAGAGCCTGACACAGGGCTCTAACCCATGAACCGTGGGATCATGACATGAGCTGAAATCAAGAGTTGAACGATCAACCAACAGAGTCACCAGCTGCTCCTGGATTGACATTCTTAACTGCTTTCTCAGCTTGTCTATGTGGTTACATCACAAGCACTTAGCATCCTAAATATTCAGAACTGCATTAATTTATGTGACATGGAACATTCTTCTCTATATTTCTTATTTATCTGTTTTACTTTATTTATCTGTTTTACTTTTGTTACCGTTCTCAGCCTGTTACCCACCTTGTATATTTCACCTCCTAAATATTTTCTTGAATTTTTTTTATTTAAAAAATTTTTAATGTTTTTTTTTTTTGAGAGAGAGAGAGATAGAGTGCAAACAGTGGATGTTGGGGGAGCAGAAAGAGAGGGAGACACAGAAACCAAAGCAGGGTGCAAGCTTTGAGCTGTCAGCACAGAGCCCGACGTGGGGCTGGGACTGACGAACCTTGAGATCATGACCTGAGCTGAAGTCAGACGCTTAACCAACTGAGCCACCCAGGTGCCCCAGTATTTTCTTGAATTTATACTCTCTATCTCAATTGTGCTACCTCGGCAGGTTCTCATTTTCTTACTTGTGTCACTATGTAGAGAAATTTAAAAGTGGAAGTGATAAAGGAATGGATGTAGTAGACAAACCCAGAGAGATGCTGTTGGCAGAGAACAGGAAGGTGCGGAGGCTGCAGGGATGGAGCCATCAGAGAAGAGACAGGACCTGGTGGTGTTTTGAGGCTTTTGCTTCATGTCTTTGCCAAAGGGCTTTCCAGCTGCAGGGTCAATAGCATTGCGAGACAAAGTCCTGTTCTAACCCGCTCTCAGGATGTAGAGTGTGACAGTGTCGCTGCCCTCAGAGATAAGCAGAGTGTTATGTTGGAGTGCAGCATCTAAAGAGAACTTCTACTCCACAGTCTTAGCTTTTCAGTGAGTGAAGGCAAAGAAGTTAAACCCAAGATGGGGACAGAATGGGAAGGTGTAGCCCCAAGGGCCCTTTTGTGTAGCAGATACAAGGGCAAGGGTGGTAGTTCACATATACAGGATGGTTACTGAGGAACACAGGGGCACGTGGTTCAGGGTGGCAGTCACAGCTACAACCACACCAGGACAAATACATTCTTAAACAATATGTGGATTCACTCATTTACCCAACACATTTAGTGAGTTATTACTGTGCACTAGTCACTTGTCTAGCCCTTGTGGAAATAGCTGTGAACAAGAAGTCACAGCCCTTAGGCAGCTTCCTTGTGGTGGAGTCTGACAATACTTGTGTTCTCGCCTCGAAATATATATTTTTTTAAATAAAGGATTCTTTTTGTGATGTTTATTTATTTATTTTGAGAGAGAGCATGGATGCATGAGTGGGGGAGGGGCAGAGAGCAAGAGAGAGAGAGAATCCCAAGCAGCCTCCATGCTCAGCATGTGCCCAACGCAGGGCTCAAACTCATGAACCATGAAATTATGACCTGAACCAAAATCAGGAGTCAGATGCATAACTGACTCAGCCACCCGGGCGCCCCTCCTCAGAGGAGAATTTCAAGCAGTGGTAAATGCTGTGGGAAAAAGCATGGAGAGAGTGTTGGAGATAAAGACTGTTTGGTATTGGTCAGTGTGGGAAGGCTTCATGGACAAGGTCACATATGAGCTGAGATCTGAATACAGTAAGGAACCAAACCCTGCAATGATCTAGGTGAAGTAGGTTCCATACAGACAAATTAGCAAGTTCGAAAGATTCTTTATATTCTTGTTCTATGGGTCAGGTCAGGATACTGTTTGTGAGAGGGGAAGACATGGGAGCTGTGAGTCACCTGCATTTTCCCTGCCTTTCTGAGAAAAGAAATAATGCAGAGGATAAGGCCAGTGCACAGAGTAACTGTGCTGTTGCTGCATTTGATCGCTCTGTCCCTGATTCCATACACGTTTTTGTGCTGTCGCTTTGTCTGCAATGTCAAACACGTACTTCCTTGCTAGCAAGGCTAGAGAGACGTCTGTGAGACTTCCCAAGTCCTCCACAGTCTCCCTTCACTCAGTGAGCTCTCTTTCCCCACCAGTGTGCTGCTCCAACAGTGCAATAGCCCAGTGACTTGTATGGCTTCTCCACCCTCCCTCACCCCCCCGGACCCATGGACCAGCACAGTAACCTCCTTGAGGGTAGAAGGTGTCCTCTACTAACATTTAATATTGCCTTCCTTTTGATTATAGGCACGTGCATGATAGGCTGTGAATGCCAGTGTCTGTCATTAGCAGAAATAACATTTTTTGGACACTGTATTCCAGTTACAGGTATTAGAAAACATCATTTATGCTCCTCACTCTTTTGAGTTTATGTTAGTTACTAGACTCATCTCTGTAGATATCTAATGCATTAAAAGAAATAACTTACTCTATTATAGATATTTGTATTTCATTAAGTATTTTTCAAAATAATTGGTTTCCTGAGTTGTCCCATGTAGCACTTTATGCCTTGAGAAAACTTATTCTGAAATGGGGTCCCTAGGTTTTATTGTACCATTACGGGTGTCTATGGTACAAGAAATTATAAATATTTCTGGTTTAAACTCAACTGATATATGTCAAAATGATCTAGGCAAATCAGAGACCATCTTTACTCTTACCCGCTCTCTCTAGGTGATCTCATCAATTCTCCTGGCATGTTGGTCTTTACCAACACATTCTGATGACTCTATCACGAGGCCAGTCCACTTCTTTGAGCTAGGGCTTAGGTATTTTGTTGCTTATTTGCCATCTTCACTTGATGTCTCTGAGTCATCTCAAATTTAACATATCCAAGATGGAACCCATTACCCTCCCCTCCCAAATCTGTTCCCGCCCAGGCCTGGCCAATGAGGAATGTTCACCCTGTGGTTCAAGCCAGAAATTAGTAGTTGGCTTTGGTTCCCCCTTTTTCTGTTACCCAAACATCCAATCCATGAGAAGGTCCTCTCGGCCCTACTTTAACTTGAAAGTGCCCACTTCTCTCCATCTCCACTGTTCCCAGGCTGATCCAAGTCACCAACATGCGCTTTGCCTAGATAATTGCCATAGTTTCCATGTGAGTCTCTCTAGTTCTGCTTCTGCTCTTCCAGTCTGCTTTTCACAAATTAAACTGAGTTAAAACACATATTGGATCATGTCATTCCCTTCGGAGTACCCTTCAGTGACTTCTCATTGCATTTGGTATAGAATCTAAAACCCTTTGGTGCCCCTGAGTCATTCATTTCCTGCCTGCCTATCCACCCCCTTTTGTGGCATTCCTCTACTCAGTCACTATATTCTGTTCATTCCAGATTTTTTTCACTTATTCTAACTCACAGCGCTGGCTGTATTTCTTATCTTTGCTCCTCTTGTTCCTCTCTCCTTTCTCCAACCTGTTCTCTGCCCCAGGAGGCTCCGCTTGATACACTACATCATTGGTTCTTGCCTTTGGGGTCCATGGGTGGATGAATAGGGTGGCTTAGCTGGAGATCTGAGGGAGGGGTTATTTCTTCCCTGGCACTTCTGGCTGGCTCCATTCTTTAATTGGTCAAGTCCTCTCAAGGCATCCTGATGTGATGCCTCTTTCCTTCTGGGTTCTGGTAACACATGGCTTTTCTCATCTTTTTGGCTTGGGGTGGTAAGAGCTCATGTATTACCAGGCCCATGCTGCTGCCTTCCCTGCTCACAATTTTGCAAGTAGTTGTTTTCATGAAAATCCTCCTCTAATCAGCCCAGCTTGATTGTGTCTGTTGTTCCCGCTCGGACCTTGGCTCTCTGAATTTTTTCCTGTTTCAAGGCATTTCCATGTCCTGTTCTTCTACCTGGAATGTACTGTCCATGATTCTTTGCATGGCTGATATATATTTTTAATTTTTTTTGATGTTTATTTATTTTTGAGAGAGACAGAGACAGAGCTTGAGCCGGGGAGGGGCAGAGAGAGAGGGAGACACAGAATCTGAAGCAGGCTCCAGGCTCTGAGCTGTCAGCACAGAGCCCGGCATCGGGCTCAAACCCAGGCACCAAGAGATGATAACCTGACCCAAAGTTGGATGCTCAACCGACTGAGCCATCCAGGCTCCCCTGCATTGCTGATATTTTTTTTAAATATCAGTTGAAACGTCTTCTTCTGAGGTGTTCTCTTTAACCAACCTAGATACAGTGAGCCCCCCTACTAAAATGTGATAGCAGTGTATTGTTTTCATTACTGCATTTATATTTGCATTTTCTCTTTGTTTTATTTATGTCTCACTCCCAAGGGACTGTTAACTTTCTGAGAGCAGAGAACTTGTGTGTCTCGCTCTTGGTGTATTCATCCCCACTGACTAGCGTAGGTAGGATTTAGCCTGTAAAAATGATGATGACGATCACGTCTAAAGTAGTTTTAAAATTTACTCCATGCCAAGAATTGTCTTAAAGACTTTATATATATTAACTTCTTTAATCCTTGCAATAACTGTGTGTGTGTGTGTGTGTGTGTGTGTGTGTGTGTGTGTGATTGTTATTTTCCACTTTTTACTTATGAGGGCTCTGAGATGCATATGAAGTTCAGTACTTTATCCAAGGCCACACGCTATTAGGTGACTTAAGTGGAAGCTTAATATAACAAGATACATTGCACATTTGTAACATATTTTTAGCCTGTATTTTAAAGTGTTATCTAAGGAAATACATACCTCAACGGTTTCCTCTAAATGTGAAGACAAACCTTATAAATAACATAAGGTACACTTTGGATGTTAACTAATTTTTTATATATTAAAGGTGGCAGCTGACTTATTTAATGCCTCACTCTCATTTTATGATTTGAATAATATTACAGTGATCACTAAACTGTTGTATTGCATTTTTCCAAAAAACCCTTCACTCTAGATAACATTATGAGCCAAAACACAATCTTATTACCTAAAATCCTGCTTCCTTTGTTTTGGCTTTCCCTTTTTACAAAGATGGGGATTAAAGGGCCCATGAGCCTTTTTCATATTAGTCTACGGAAACTGTCAGGAAAAAGTTAAGTCTTCATTGAAAGGATCTGCTATTAATTAGTTTCCATCAACTTGCAGAGAATAACTCTGTTTCTACATGTATAGACCAAAGACCTCTTATGTGTTATGATTCAAAGGATAGAGCTACTCTGTTTCATGATCTCTAACCCACATCCTAGGAATAAAAGTGTGTATGTTTGCCATTGGAAATTTACCTGTTAGATATTTATCTGTCTCACTAATAAACAGAATAATAGCATTTACCAAGTGTGTTCTACACAACACTAATGTCACAGAATGGACAGTCAATGCAGTGGTTTCCTGATCAAATAAGAAGTGAAACTCTGCACAGTATATTGCTTTTTAAATTCACTAAATGGTTGAACAGTCAGGTCTTCTGAGAAGATCTGAAGTAAAAAAAAAAAAATCTGTTAATCTAGTGCTTTCAAACTTAGTTGAGCAAGATCCATTTATCTCTAGACCATTTACTAACATATCACAAAAAATTTTCTATAGAACACATCTGGGGAAATATTGCTGGTCTTCAAAAAATTTTTATATTGGTATGAGTAAAATATTGTCTTGTAAATATGAGAATAGAAGTTGACCTTAAAATAACCTATGGAAAGTCCTCAAGAATTTCCTTTACTATTGTAGGAGAAGAAATAAATTATGTACCTATAACTTTGGTCATTCTTCCTGTTTGTACGTCCCTTTAGTAGATGTGAATTTTGGTTCCCATGAAACATGGCAGTTAACCATAGTAAATTTCATACACCTAGTAGGAATATTCTCCCATATAAAATGTGGAAGGAGATTGATTACAGGTGGTAAAGATGATGTGGTTGTGGGGGGTTTTGTTTTTGTATTTTTAGGTATTCCAAGATAAGAAGTTCTGTTTTAAATTGTTGACAAAAGTAATCTTTGTTGACAAAACACTTTGGTTTTATTCATTTATCATTTGGAATAATTTTGAGAGAAAGGGAAATAGAGAAAGGGAAACAGAGCTATCACTCTGAGTCATGGAACATTTTTAGACAGCAAACATGATGCCAATTAGTGAATTAAGAATTAAAGGATTTTTTTTACTTTTATATATTTTTAAGTTTATTTATTGAGAGAGAGAGAGAGAGAGAGAGAGAGAGAATGAGTGGGCGAGGGGCAGAAGATTGAGCACAGAGTCCTACTTGGGGCTCCGTCCCACGATCACGGGATCATGACCTGAGCTGAGCTCAGGGCTTAGCCACCCATGCACCCCAAAAAGAGTTTTTTTTTTAATGTAGAACTTAAACACAGCATCGCAAGAACAGTTATCTCTATTCATGTAACCAGATGGTGATAACTCTTAAAGCCCCCCTTTCTGGTTGGTTAGTCAGTTATATTTACCCCTACATGTGGCTTCTGTACATGTTTTCTGCCAGGCTCTACATGACTTTTGCCTCTTATGAAAAGCCTGCTTGTATTAGGCAGGTGATTTGGGTTTGTGTGGTTAGCTGAATATGGTGTTTGATTTGAATAAAGGTAGATTGGGGGCAGTTATTGGAAGAACAGTGGAGGCCTTCTCTTGTGAGTCACGTGACTTGTCTGTTTAACTTTATTATGCTGGTGAAGAAACAGCTTGAATTGTTGGGTAAGAGAACACATGCACTCCTGAGTCACAAAATCATCACCGGGTGAAGCTGTGTGACATAATTTTATTTGAGGGTTGAAATCTTGATTAAAGTGAAAGGTATAGAAGGGAAGTGTGCATCCTTCCATATTTCTAGGGGGCTTCTGGCATGAAGTCAATTTGTTATCCTAATGGGATGAAATGTGGCTGAGAATTCATGATACGGATAAATCACTAATGAACATATTAAACAATATTTTCAAATACATCTGTTCTAAGTCTTGGATAAATCATAAAAGTACCATCAGGGTGTAATTCCTCCAGAAGTGAAGTCCATTGTTAAGTTCAGTTTTAGAAATGAATTTTGTTAACTTGATATTCAAAGTGTTCCGAGGTTATTTTGTGGTGGAACAATAGCCTTTTGGTCAAAGCAGATACTAACTTTCCAAATTCTGGAAGGAGGAGTGAATCAAAAAGAGAGCCGAGTCCAGGCATTAGCCCTTCCTCCTCTGCATTCATGAGTTGTTTTTCTGTTAATACCACAGTCACGAGGATGGCAGTCAGTCTTTCCAGTTTCCCAAAGGAATTAACCTGTGCAGGTGTCACTATTAGAGTCAATGTATCTTCTAATAAAAATTTCACAAAGGAGGGGCCCCTGGGTGGCTCAGTTGGTTAAGCGTCTGACTCTTGACTTCCTCTCAGAGCCTGATGGTTCCTCTCACAGTTCCTGAGATGGAGCCCTGCATTGGGCTCTGTGCTTGGGCTCTGAGCTTGGGCTCAAACATGGGGCGTGCTTGGGGTTCTATCTCTGCCCCTCCCTCGCTTGCCCTTACCCTCTCTCTCTTTCTAAAAATAAATAAATAAACAAATAAAAGTTTTAAAAAATTTCACACAGGAGATGGACAAGGGAGTATATGTCACACACCCCACAGCAACTACTGGAAAGAACACGTTGCTCTTTGCCATTTCACCTCTGACAGCTTTACCTCTTTCCTTCTCCAATGCAGTACCTTGTTTGACTTGCTCCTATCTTGAAGATTTTCTGCCCAACACTTTCAATTCTTTTTTTCTTTCATGACTAAGTCCATAGAATACATATAGGGAAATATTCCTATAGACTTTTTTTTTTTTTTTTTTTTTTTTTTTTTTTTTTTTTTGAGAGAGAGAAAGAGCAGAGGAGGGCCAAAGAGAGAGAATCCCAAGCAGGCTCCATGCTGTCAATGCAAATCCTGATGCGGGCCTCAAACCCACGAACCGTGAGACTATGGCCTGAGCGGAAAACAAGAGGTGGGCATTTCATCGACTGAACCTCCCAGATGCCCCAGTAAAGTATTGGCTTGTAAGAGAACAGAGTTCATCTCTATACCAACTCCTCGTTCCAATTTCATTTTCCTAACTTTTTTCCCAGCACTCAGCCAAACTGAGAATCTTCCTTTGTATTGAAGCCACACTCCTTAATAGCTAAAAATAGAAATGCAAAATTTATTTTCAAATAAACTTAATTTAATTTTGAAGTAATACTGTTACATGGCACAGGACATATAGTCTGACCCTCAGAAATTTATTTGTAGGGATTCTAAGTTAACCCCAAATATCAGTTCATTGTTGTACATGAATGGTAGTGTTACTGCTTAAAAGTACATGAGGGACTATAGCTTTGCCTCCCTAGATAGCAATAATTTAGGAAGGAACACCAATGAGAATCATAAAATCATTAACATTTGAAATCAATTTACCTTACTTTTGATTTCTGTTTATTTGAAGGCTAGAACAGAATAGTTGAGATTCTTATGTAGTGGAAAAATTCCAAGTTGCATTTAAAAATAAGCGTTATTATTACATGAATGAGTTGGAATGGCTCAAACAGTTAGAAGCTGTTAGTAGCTTATTCTTACAAGGTCATATCCAAGGACATTATGAAAAATTTCAGGAAAAGTTAGAGTCACTCCTAGTCATGTTATCTCATTGCTACCCACAGTATACTAAACAGATCCTTATATGCTGTGTGTTAGTGCTGACCACGTACCTCCAGCTGTGCACGAACAGTTCATTTAGGAAGTGATGTTTTCCTACTTTATTTAAGTGATGAGCTCTTAGCCGAGATCAAGTTAGATGTATTTAAAGAAACAATTGTTATGTAAGTTTCGATAATGCTGTTCTTACTTTGGAAATAGTTTCTGACTGTGTAGTTGCTTTAGGGAAAGGAACTTTTTTTATTTATAGAAAATGTCTCCAGAATGACAACAATTGCTTTTGAAGTCACTTGCTATTTCAGCATGACCTTTCTTTAATTGAAAGGAATTAAATTTCATGAATGCGGTTAACTCCCTTTTGTTTTTATTTATTTATTTATTTTTTAACGTTTATTTATTTTTGAGACAGAGAGAGACAGAGCATGAACAGGGGAGGGGCAGAGAGAGAGGGAGACACAGAATCTGAAACAGGCCCCAGGCTCTGAGCTGTCAGCACAGAGCCCGACGCGGGGCTCGAACTCACGGACTGTGAGATCATGACCTGAGCCGAAGTCGGACGCTTAACCCACCAAGCCACCCAGGCGCCCCAACTCCCTTTTGTTTTAATACTCTTTTAATATTTGCTTGTCTTGCCAAGAAAAAAAAAATGACATTATTGATTGACTAGACTGTTGCTGATAATATATATAGAGTCTTGGTTCTGAATAGTAATTAGCAAATTCATCATGTTAGGGTTCAGGAAACATTTGTGCATTTAACAAATGCTGAATGATAATCCGCTTTGAATTGAATGGAGCACCGTTATAGACCCTGAAACCATAACAGCAAATAAAACTAGCATAATGCCTCCTCTTATATTGTAAATATGGATATATTTAAAGCTTATATTGTAAATATGGATAAAATAATCAGGTGAAACACTCTCAGCTAGTAGTAAGTGACATGAAAGAAGGAAAATGGATAAAAATGAGAAGGGATAAAAGTGCTGTGATTTTAAGGAGGGCAGAAATGATCGCTTCTCTGGGGAGGTGCAAGAGCTAAAAGAACTGAAGGGGTGAACCCGTATGTATATTTGGGGGAAGAGCATTCCTGGCAGAGGAGAGAGCAAGTGCAAAGGCCCTGCAGGAAAGTGTTTGTTGAGTTCTTGGAAGAAACAGTGATTGGCATTTGGTGAGTAAGGGAAAGAATTATCAGATCGTAGGTCAGAGGATATCCAGGGACTAGACCAGGTCCAATTTTGTAGGTCAAGGTTAGGATTTTGCATGTTAAGTGTGAAGGGAAGCTGTGGAAAACTTTGTGCCTGGCGTTGACATAATCTTACATAATTTTAAATAATTATTTGGATTGGGGCGCCTGGGTGGCTCAGTTGGTTAAGTGTCCGACTTCAGCTCAGGTCATGATCTCACGGTCCGTGAGTTCGAGCCCTGCGTCGGGCTCTGTGCTGACTGCTCGGAGCCTGTTTCCGATTCTGTGTCTCCCTCTCTCTCTGACCCTCCCCCACTCATGCTCTGTCTCTCTCTGTCTCAAAAATAAATAAATGTTAAAAAAATTTTAAATAAAAAAATAAATAATTATTTGGATTGATTATTTAATCCCAGTGATCATTTATGACGTTGTATGACATATAGGCTGGAAGAGAATACAAGTCTACTGTAATAGAAAATGTGAAAATAGGGGAGCCTGGGTGGCTGAGTCAGTTACGTGTCAGACTTCGGTTCAGGTCATGATCTCACACTTGGTGAGTTTGAGCCCCACATCAGGCTCTCTGATGTCAGCACAGAACCCCCTTCATATCTGTGCCCCTTTCTCTGTGCCCCTCCCCTACCTGCTCTCTCTCTCTTTCTCTCTCACTCATATAAATGGACATAAAAAATGTGAAAATGAATAGGGACTTGCGGTGGGGCAGTGTTAGTAGAAAAGTCAAAATTGGTTCAATTCTGTTTATATCTTAAAGAAAAAGATAGCATGGTTTGCTATTGGATTGTATGTTGGTAAGAAAGGAAGAGAAAAGTCAGGGATGACTTTCCAGGATGACTCCAGGATTTTTCACCTGGGCACTTGGGTGAATATTGGTACCATTTACTGAAATAGAGAAAATTCAGAGAAGGGAAGGTTTGAAGAGAAATAAGGAATTTAATTTTAGATGTTAAGTTTCTTATGCCTATTGGACATCAAGGAGTAGATACTGAATTAACCTGTTGGGTATACAAGCACAGAGCTCAGGGGAGAGGTTGATGCCAGAGATATAAATAATTTATTAGTGCAGAGGTTGTATTTAAAAACCACGGGAATGGATGTGATCACAAAGGGAGTAAGTACAGAGAAGAGATGAAACATAAAAGCTGAGAGCTAAGTTCTTGGAGGAAGTCAAAGAGACCATAAAGAATCTGCTGGCAGGGTCGGAGGAGAATCGGGAGGATAGGGTATCTAGAAAATCTTTAAAAAAAAACTATTTTAAGTAGGAAAAAGTGTGCTGAAAGCCCTGAAAGGTAGAGGAAGATGGGGCAGACAGATAATCATGAACTTGGTAACATGGAGATCAGTAGGCATCTTTGAAAGTGGTTTTAGTGCAGTGGCAAAGATGAGGACCAGAGGAGGAGAGAAAGTGCACCAAGCCGTTATTGATCCTCACAAGAATTTTGCTGTATAGGAAGGATGAGAAATGAAGAAGCTGATAAGGGATAAAGAGTCAAGAATGTTTACATATTTTTTTTTAGGTAAACTATATTACATGTTTGTATAAAGATGGAAATTATCCCTTCAACTGTAAGAGGTGATGTTGCAGAAGAAAACGTGATCAATTGCAGAAGTGAAGTCCTTCGATAGACAAACTAGGATTGGCTGCATTGCTGAAGTGGTGGGCTTACTATTTTTTTTTAATTAAAAAAATGTTTATTTATTTTGAGAGACAGAGTTTGACCGGCGCAGGGGCAGAGAAAAAGGGAGAGAGAATCCCAAGCAGACTCCATGCTGTCAGAGCCTGTCCCAGGGCTCAATCCCACAAACTATGAGCTCATGACCTAAGCCGAAATCTGGAGTTGGTCACTTAACCATCTGAGCCAGCCAGGCACCCCAAAGGGACTTATTTTTAAATCTCTATGATGGAAGTGAAGACCAAGTATATGAGTGTGGTTGCCAGTATGTTGTTAGTTTTAGAAATGGAAAGATCCAGAAGTTCTCTTCCAATTGCTCATATTTTCTCATTGAAATATTAAAAATGTCATGTGCTGACAGGGAGGGGATTTTGGAAAATGAAGGATCTAGGAGAAGGTAATACCTAAAGGATGCATTCAAAGAGACGCAGTGTGAATTCGCTGAGGAAAATAGTACAATGGCAGGACAATATTAAGGGCCTACTCAGTGTTCATGACTGTTAATGTATAGTCAGAATGGCCGGGTGATTTTGTTCTAGCCATATTCAGTTTCTCAGAAACAGACTAAAGTAATCAAAGTTGGCTCTAATCTTAAGCGGAGTTTGTGAAGGGGGGGTTGAAATCTAAAAGAAGGGTAGAAGAATTGAAGGTGAATGAGAGTGAGTGGAAGGATGGACAGTGGGAAGACGATTTGGGTAAAATGAGAACAATGGTGTCATTTGTATTTATGCAGTATATTACAAATTATTGTATGACCTCTAATTTCTTTCCTTCTGTGTATGCTCTCTGAAAAGAAAAGTAGTTATTAGTCTTACTGGCAAGCACCCAGTGCCAAAAGTCAGCTCAACATCCTCCTGTCCAGTAGGCCTAGGATTCTGTGTTGACAGAGTCACTAAGGAAATTGTTTTAGGAGCTACTAAGTATCAAATTTCTAGACTGAAAAATACATTTTATTTATTTATTTATTTATTTATTTATTTATTTATTTATTTAATTTTAAATCTTAACTCATGAAGGCGACTTGCGCATGCTGCAGAAACTACCGGCTCATGGAGATCAATCCGCTGGTTCTTTGGTGTCACGTCTGAGCAGGGTATTAGATCCTGGAGTCTGATTTTCTTTTGATGAAGCAAAGAATGTTTCTGTTGGATGGAAGTCAGAGATGACAGCTTTAGCGTCTGTGGAGCAGTAAGGAGAAATAAAAACAGCAGGTTTTTGGGTAAGAAGATGTCAAGGATGAGGGGCTGGAGTTGCAGCTAATTGCAACACACAGCTGGCTATGCGCAGGCTTTGTGCTCTGGTCTAGTGTTCAGACGTGGGAGGCTCTGTATGTGTCGGTGCCCAAATATGGCCCTGCAGGGCGCTCCATGTGGCATTACTGAATGTGATAACAAACGGATACATTTTGAAACACAAATTGATTAAATACATTTTCATTCTTTAAAGAAAAGACCCCCTGCTGTGCTCTCTTATAACTACACAAAGCAATTATATTTTGTTGTTCTATTTATTTGGGGAAAAAAAGCTGGTAATAAGATATTCTGTGTTTCTCTTCGCTAGTGGCTTAGAGATAGGTTGAAGGGGCAGCCACCAAGTGTTCCATTATATAGTTGAAGAAAATGTCTATTCTTAATGACACTTCTTTTTTAAAAGGATTTTCATAAACTTATTATTACCAAACAAAGTGTCTTAAATTCATCCAGAATTTAAAAAAACAGAGACCTATTGCATTCAGTTTAATATGCTTTTATATTGGAATCATTTATTAAGCCCTAAGAGCAACCACAAAATTATCCTCAATAAAACAGCATGTTACACCCATTGTGCTATTAACCATCAACGATGCTTATGGAGGATCATCCTCATAGAATAATCATTGCTTTATGAGATTCTCTGGTGAAGAAGTTGTCAACCTGTGGCCTTAGGAACCCTTGAAATGTTACATATCATTTTGTGTATTTGTATATTTTTGGGAGAGAAGAACTGAAACTTTTATCAGATTCTCATAAAGTCTCTGATCTCTTAAAAATATTAATAATTATTACAGTTATAAAACTAAGACAATGATCTCCTTTGCAGACTAATTGGATCTACCTATTAGCAATATGATTTTAAGGACGCCCGAGTGGCCCAGTTGGTGGAGTGTCTGACTCTTGATTTCAGCCCAGGTCATGTTCCCAGTGTTGTGGGATCAAACCCTCTGTGCACAGCGTGGAGCCTGCTTAAGATTATTTGTCTTTCTCCCTGTGCCCCTTTCTCCTGCTCACACACACACGCACACACACTCTCTCTCTCTCTCTCTCTCTCTTTCTCTCTAAAATAGAAATAAAAAATAAAGAAATATTATTTTAAGAGAAAACTACCACACTGCCTAATATATGTTCAATACGTGTTAGTTAAATTTCTACTGGCAAGGCTAAGGCAAATTGCTAAAGATCATTTTGAAAAAGAGGAAATATCAACATATTTGGAAATAAGAAGAGTAAAATGAAATTCTGATGGATCGAGGAGAGAAAGGAAAAAGTATCTACTGAAGAAAGTGATAATTTCCTCAAATACTCCTCTGTGGGGCGTAGGCTCTTGTCTGTTTTTGGGTGTTCTCAGGACAGATTGTACCCCAGGGCAAGATGGATAATAGAATGTTGTTAATAATGATTATTATTAAAAAATTTTTTTAAACGCTTATTCATTTTTAAGAGACAGAGAGAGACAGAGCATGAGCAGGGGAGGGACAGAGAGAGGGAGATACAGAATGTGAAGCAGGCCCCAGGCTCTAGTTGTCAGCACAAAGCCCAAGAGGGGCCTTGAACTTGAGAATAGTGAGATCATGACCTGAGCTGAAGTCGACACTTAACTGACAGAGCCACCCAGGCTCCCCTATGATTATTTTTATAGATCAATGACATATTTTATTTTTTTGATAAATGACATTTTAAATGAAAAAAATAAAACATCAAGTAGAGAGAGAACAATCACTTCTTCCTAGTCATTTTTAAATCCTGTTTGTAACTCTGAAACTTAATACTTAATAATGTATTATTTATTGTGTATCAGTTGATTTACATTTTTCACATTAACGTTTAGATTTGTGATTATAGATGAGTCCAAAAGAAAGAGGTTAGCTTGACACCTGGCTGATTTTCATGAAAAAAAAAAGTTTTCAAAGTAAAGTAGAAAAAAAGGATGATTTTCAATCAATAATGCTGGATGGATTGCATTCATATGGAAACAAAAAATTATCTTTATTCCTATAGCATTCTGTACATAATAAATCAACTCCAGATGGCTTGCAGTTGAAGTGCAAAGGGTAAAGCACTGAATTTTTTTATTTTTATTTTTTTTTAACCACAGGAGACCATCTTCATGATCCTTTGTAGGCAAAGATTTCTTAAAGTGGACACACAAAAAAAGTGCCCATCAAAGAAGCAAGAATTTATAAACTGATCTAATGTAAAACTGAAGAATTTCGATTCATCAAAAGACCATGTTGGGGCACCTGGGTGGCTCAAGTCATGCTCTCACAGTTCTGTTCATGATCCAACTCCAAGTTAGGCTTTGTGCTGATGGTGGAGCCTACTCGGGATTCTCTCTCTCTGCCCCTCCCCCACTTGTGTGCATGTACTCTCTCTCTCTCCAAATAGATAAATAAACTTTAAAGAAGACAAAAAACAGGGGTACCTGGGTAGCTCAGTTGGTTGAGCGTCCAACTGCAGCTCAGGTCATGATCTCACAGTTCATGAGTTCAAGTCCCACATCAGGTTCTGGGCTGACAGTTCAGAGCCAGAAGCCTGCTATGGATTCTGTGTCTCCTCTCTCTCTGCTCCTCCCCCACTCATGCTGTCTCTTTCTCTCTCTCTCTGTCTCTCCCTCTCTCTCCCCCTCTTTCTCAAAAATAAATAAACATTAAAAAAAATAACCCAGAAAACAAAAGACAGCTTTAAGAGATTGAAAAGGCAACTAACCCTCAGAGTGGGAGAAGTATTCACAATACATTTATTTATAAAGTACTTATAGCCATGGTTTTTAAAGAACTACTAGAGATTGAAGAGAAAAAGGAGAGTGATCCAGTAGAAAAATTGATGAAATTCCTGAACAACAACCAGCATATGGCAAATTAACATATGAAAGGTGTCTTAACTGAGTTATCACTTAAATGCCAATTAAACCCAATTCCATCACAGCTATCACAGTGACTGACAAACACAGAGAATACCAAGTGTTGATAAGTAGGTGAAACCATTGGAACCCTAAATACTTGAGAGTGAAAATTGGTACAACCAATTTGTAAAGCTAGTGTTAGTCACTAAATTTGAATAGATAGACAGACAGATGCATAGATAGGTATTACGTATAATGACCCAGCAAATTCACTCCTTGGCAAACATCCAGCAGAAATGTATACTTATCTCACCAGAAGATATATAAGAATGTTCATCAAAGTACAATTTGTAATGGTTCCTAACCTAAAGCTACCCAAGTGTTCCTTAACGGTATAATGGATAAATCATGGTATAGTCACACAATGGAATGCTACTGTGTAGAATGTGGATGAGTGATCCATAATAATGCACAATATGGAAGAATGTCATACATATAATGTTAAATGAAAGAAACCAGACACAACACAGTGTACCCTCTATGATTCTATTCGTGTAAAGTATGAATACAACAAAGCCATCGATAGTGATAGAAGTCAGAACAGTGGTGAGCTTAGAGGTAGTGATTGAAAGAGGGGCACGATGGTATCTTCTGGGTGCCAGTCATGGCCTGTTTCTTGACTTGGGCATTGGTTACATGAATGTGGGCCATTTGGGAAAGTTCATAGGTGCACTACATCCTTTTGAAATACCTATATTATACTTCAATAAAGAGTAACAAATTAACTTGAAATTGTCTGGAAATAAAACTAATAGTTTTTAAAATTTATTTTATATTTTTAAATTTTTAATTCTTAATTTTTCTTATTTTAAAAATACAATTTATTGTCAAGTTAGCTAACATACAGTGTATACAGCATGTTGTTGGTTTTGAGGGTAGATTCCCATGATTCATCGCTTATATACAACACCCAGCGCTCATCCCCACAAGTGTCCTCCTCAATGCCTGTCACCCATTTTCCTCTCCCTGGCGCCCCCCCCCCCCACCCCAATCCACCCTCAGTTTGTTCTCTATATTTAAGAATCTCTTATGGTTTGCCTCCCTCTCTGTTTGAAACTCTTTTTTTCCCCTTCTCTTCCCCTATGGTTTTCTGTTAAGTTTCTCAAATTCCACATACGAGTGAAAACATATGATATCTGTCTTTCTCTGCCTGACCTATAGTTTTAAAATCTATTAATTTAGAAGTATAAATGCTTTGCTGGGTTCCAGTACTCTGTTATTAGTGAGGAAAATGCAGCATTGGGCAAAATATCAATGTGCTGTCTTATGACCTTCTTCTGCACTGTGGACTAAGAGGCCACAGTATGTCACCAGGGAAGTTTCCCAGGAAAGATTTCGGTAATGATGTGTGCTTCTGCAAACATATTATTTGCTGAAATAAACACTTCAACTCCTCTCAGGATTTGGAGAAACTGTTCATTAAACTGCAAGGGAATGACACAAGAATTCACTGAACAGAAAATAAATAACCTGCTATGTCTCTTTTCTCTCTCAGATAGATAACTTGGAGATTAGTGAGATTACATTGGTGAAAATTGCTGTCTTCTTCCCGACCCAAACCAAATACAAACGAACTAATTGAAAAACGTATCATATCCGATGTGTTCTAGAGGCCTTTTTTTTCCCTGTTTTAATTTCTAGGAGGAAAGTCAGTTTAGATTCCTTTCGAAACCTATACTATATTGAATGCACTTAGAAAAATGAGGTGGTAATGGGGTGAGTGGGGATTGTTATCCCAAGAAGTATTACTGGGCTTATTAATGGAACAACTCGAGCTAACAGCTTCTAGGATATGAGTCATCAATGTGGTTCTCAAGCCCTTTCTTGGAAATAGCTGTCTCCGTGCACTTTTGCATCTACATTTTTTTTGTTTGTTTGTTTGGATGGACTGTTCTGCTTAGAATCACCACCATGTGATTATTTAGATATAATTACTTTACATGGAGCCTCCTGGGAAAAGCTAAGTTAACATCTTGCTTTGTGTTTGCCTGCACGTTGGTTGGGGAGGTTTAGGCCATTCTGAAGGAGGATAATGAATAGAATCAATATCAACATTCAACACATAAAAGGAACCAAGTCATGAGAAGGAATATAAGTTATAGGGGCACCTGGTTGGCTCAGTCTGTTAAGCGTCCGACTTTGGCTCAGGTCATGATCTCCCTGTTCCCTAGTTCAAGCCCCGCATCTGGCTCTGTGCTGAAAGCTCTGAGCATGGAGTTTGCTTCAGAGACTGTGTCTCCCTCTCTCTCTGCCCCTCCCCCATTCGTGTTCTGTCTCTTTCTTTCTCTCTCAAAAATAAATAAACATTAAAAAAATTTAAAGTGTAAGTTATAGATCCTGTTATTTAGGAAAAAGTAGTACAGTTATCCATGCAAAGGGTAAGGGTTAGGAAATGAAAGATAAAAGCATGTCTGCGAGTTATGAGGTTAAGAGAGTTAGGGGTAGGCAGCCTACAGAGGTAGCAATCAGAAATTTTCGATAAGAAACCTGAGAAATACTGCTTTTTGGTTCTCCTCAATTTGTGTAGTATGAATTATTATGTATGATAACTTGAAGCTAATTTTTTTAAAGTTTTCTCTGAAAGCTGGGGAATGTTCCCCTTTTGCCTCTTCAAACATCACTGAATGATAAGCCCTTGAAAATATTAAGTAACCGCTGCTATTTTGGATAAAACCAGACACCAAACAAGGAGGGTTCAGAAATAATTAAGTCTAGGTAGAAATATGAGTGTGGACCACAAAATGCACTAGCAGCTGCTTGGGTCCCAGCTCAGCTCCCTGAGTAGGAGGACCTTGCTCCAAGGGATGTGGAAGGTCAAGCAAGGAGAAGGTCACCGCTATCCTGCCAATAAATAATTCTCAGCAAACCTACCTATAGTAGTTTTCCAAGGCTGCTGTAACAAATTACCAGAAACTTGGTGGCTGACAGTGCTGGAGGCCAGTGTGGGCAGAGCCACACTCCCTTTGATGCTCCGTTGGAGAAAACCTTCCTTAGTTCTCGCATCTTGCTTGCCTTCTTTGTCTTGAGAACACATCACTCAAGGCTCTGTGTTCTTCTTGTTGCCTCCTCCCATTTTCTGTGTCTTCTCCGTTTATCTTTTCCAAACTCTCTCTGCCTCGCTTTGTTTCTGTGACTGATCTAAAGCCCAGCTGGGTCCTCCAGGATAAACTCCTCCTCTCAAGATCTTTAACTGAATCACATCTGCAAAGACCCTTTTTTCAACTAAGGTAACAGTCAGAGGTTCTAAGGATTAGGACATGGGTATAAATGGGTGTGTATGTGAATAAGTCTAATTTGACAGAGAGAGAGAGAGAGAGAGAGAGAGGGAGAGTCAGCCACCATGCAGGTCCCATACACAATCAAACATTTTTTTTTTTTTTTAATACATAGCTTCAATTTTAGAATCCAAATGAGAAAAGAAGGCTGTCTTTTTCTTTTGCATTGTAACCAACTCTAATCCTGTTTAGATACCTTTTCGTGTTATTCATTAGTCTGACATAGCGAGCCACAAGTTTACAGACTTGGAAAGGGACTTGCAGACTCAACGTTGCCCTCTTGACAGATGAGAAAATTGCTGACCAGTTACGTGGTCTATGACAAAGATAACAAAGTTACCTGAAGAAATGGAGCTACAACCAAGGACCTTGGTCTATTGGGCTTTCTGCTTCATGAGATTGAATGACCAGGACATTGCATACTACTTGGTTTAAGTGATTCATTCTTGCACGCTGCTTGATAAAGTTTCTTTTTCATTATTTGTCAATAAAACAAACAAATCTGATGTTTTTGTGATTAACTTGATAAGTAAACTAATAATAGTTAAATATGCATGTATGAGCTCTGCGCGTGCAATGATAAATGAAATTATGGTACCCTCTCTAAAATGGAGACTATACTAAGCAAACCTTTCACAGGCACTCCTGTGTTTGTTGCCTCTCAGTTTTAGTTTCCTTATCCATTCAAGCATTTACAGTATAACTTCAAAAACTGCCGTTACTTTGAAGAAATGAAGAAATACTTAGTTTTTGTTCTTACCTTTTGGAAGGTCTATTCCTAGCCCACTAGGAATACTAATGTGAACTGCTATATAAGAATGGCATTTCTCAGAGAAACAATAAATATCTGAACAGAGCATACACTTTCATAATACTAAATTATGCTGTTTGCAGAATTTAGGAATGCATGGCTTTACATAAAAGTACATGTGGTTGTCTTTTCTCATCATGAAGAACTTCTTTTGAAACCAGAGATAAAAGTGGAAGTCAAAGTGAATCCTGTCTACCCATGGGAGGATTCAGATGTCTACAACATAAAAACAGAGAATCCAATTACAAAAATAATGAGAAACTATGTGTGTCTGTGAAGGCAGGAAAAAGGGAGGGAGGAGATTGAGCAGGAGAGAGAGTAATAGGAGCTTTATAAATTCAGAATCATAGGGGAAGATAAAAGGTTGTTTACAGCGCTTTGATGAACCCATGGCCAGTCTCTGTATATCTTTATGTTTATGATCAAAAGTGCTATTTGTGTGATACTTCTGTGAATAAGTCTAATTTGACTGAAAGCTAACTTAATGTGATAAATTTTATTGTAGATTTGGCAGTATCCTTCGCACTTCCTACCCCATCTGAAGAACTTTGAGATCAAGGAAGTGGATTAGTCTTTGAGAGTTAAAATTTAATCAACACCCTGGACATTAGGAAAACAATACCTGAAAAAAAAGTTCTTGTCTTCCGAGATGCTAGACCTGATATAATCTGTCTGAAGTAACCTTTTACAGATAGGATGTGTCAATGTGAAGTGGTTTTGGAGATGAGCCAGGTAAATATACATAGAAAAAAAAAGTTCTAGAGACACATTTATTTTAAATATTTATTTTTGAGAGAGAGAGAGAGAAAGAGAGAGAGCACTCATGCGAACGGTGGGGAGCAGAGAGAGAGGGCGACAGAGGATCAGAAGGGAGCTCTGCTCTGACAGTGGAGAGCCCAATGTGGGGCTCGAACTCAGGATCTCACAAACTGTGAGATCATGACCTGGCCTAAAGTTGGACACTTAATGGACTGAATCATCCAGGTGCCCCAAGATACACATTTTTGACACTCATGTTAGCACCATCCAAGAAAAAGACTTGGCCCACAAACTTGGAGATCTCCAGCTTATTGTTTAGTGGATTCACATATTTATTTATATTGACAGGGGCAAAGAAAATACAGCCTCTTTTTAAATAATAAAAAAATTAATCATTTGTATTTTCATCATAAATATCTTGCTGTAAATGGGGATGGCAGCCAGAGATTTGACTGACAACTGGTAATTTAATCTAATGTAATAATGAAAGAACCTTCTAGATAAATGCTCAGTCTTAGAACTCTACCCTCTTCCACATTTCTTTTCAAGCTGCCATTTGGTCATAAGGGAAAGGGAATGACATGTGTCCTCTTGCTGGTATCTGCTGAATATAACTGGTGTGGATAACTGCCTAACTAATAACAGCTGGCCTCTTTCTTTTTAAGGAAATTAAAAAGAAATTTTTTTAAGTTTATCTATTTTGGAAGAGAGAGCTAGAGTGAACAGGGGTGGAGCAGGGAGAGAGGGGGAGACAGAGAATCTCAAGCAGGCTCCTCACCAGCACCACAGAGCCTGACGCAGGGCTCGAACTCACAAACGGTGAGATCATGACCTGAGCTGGAACCAAGAGTCGGAAGCTCAACCACCTGAGCTACCCAGGCGCCCCACAGCTAGTCTATTTCTATGTTGTGTCAAGGCAATTCCCACATTTTTCGCAGCTAACCTTGGCTGCCTGTGGCAGGATAAACTCCCTAACCTGGTCTGTTAGACTCTTAGTTTTTGCCTTGGGATGTCCCTCTGTTTTGCTGCAGGAGACTGCCAGGGGCAGGCCCAGAGAGTGTCAACTCAGCTATCTCCTGTGTGCCCATGGGCCATATGACATCTGTAAGTTTATGTATACCATGCCACATGGGTACTGAAGGAGGCTCAGTCTTTGCCTCATTGCTATCTTATTCTGATATGGCTGTTTCTAGATTTGCTTGGGTGTAGTTTATATGACAATCGACTTCAGAATCCTCATTTTTTCAAACTTTTTAACTCCCCTTTCTTTGATTTTGGCCATGAGGAAGGATAGCAGGCATGTGTCTGAGTATCTGCTTCTATGAGAACTGAAATCTTACTATCTTCTGCTTGCTATTTGGCCAACATTATACAATAAATCTGTATCAAGGCCACCAAGCCTGCATCCCAATTCCAAAATGACAGATTAAGCAATTCAGAGCATTTGTTTTTCCTATAACAACACTATTGTCTTAGAGCAGAGAGAAGTGGATTATCTTTTTTTTCTCTTTAGGTTCTTGCTATAACAAGTTGTTAACCCTCTGTTCATCCCCATTTAGGACAGAGGCCTTAGGCTGACTCATGTCACACAGCTATAGATGCCAAAGAGAAAAATATTCAAATAGTGCAAACAATAGCCCCCCATTTTACAATCCCCATCGCATTATTCCCATTCGGGTGCCTGAAGTAGGCTATGAGAGGGTCAGACATGATTGGCGATATTCATCACAAGTCTCAGAGACAAATTGGAGAAAAGAGAAATCTGTCATGTATTTTCCATCCTTGACACAGTTTATATATAATTTCAGTATAAATTTCATTTCTTCTCATAATCCTAAAGGGTTTGAGATGCCTGCCCTGAGAAATAATTTTTTTTAAGTGAACATTTTCCTAGACATGCAGTTGGGCTGGGTTTTCAAAGTCTGTTTAGTCCTGTCTATGTGGGAGTTGAGGTGATAGGAAGGCATTTTTATGTGAGAGTTTTCTTTTTCTTCTTCTATTAACCATTAGTTCCCTTAGGTTATTTGAGATCATAAACACAATTTTGGAAACATGCCTTTGGGCACGAATTACCTAATGTAGTGTTTATATGACTCTGTTCCTATACTTCCCTGAATCAATTTTTATTCTTTGTTTTTTCCATATAGCACTCTATTTTCTGTATGTTTCAAAGGTAATCAACCTGAGATAGACTATAGAATACACTCTTTGGGTGATGAAGCCTGTCCAAGTCTCATTGTGTTTTTTATGAGCATGTACACTCTGAAAGTAAAGCATAGGTCCTCGGCTCTCTGTTCAGTTTTTGCCTGGTTCCTAGCTTTGGCAGCCCCTATTTATTTGTATGGATTCCAAAAGTGTGAATGAAGTGGAACTATGATCTGTAGGCCTTGGCTGATCCTCCTGCTGTTTGAGAGATTCCCAGTTCCTTCCCAGTATCAAGGAACCAAATTTAAGTATGACCTCTCCAAGGTCATCTCAGACCACTCTCTCTCACCTCCTTGGGCCATGTTGGCCTCATCTGTGTCCTTTGGGGCTCTACGATCAGTCTTCTTTCCCAGCAACATGACTGCACTGCATTTGGTATGATTTCTTCATTTTGCAATGTCATCTCTTTACAAAGGCCTCCTCTGACTTTTCAAACCAAGCCATGCCACTTCCCCGCCAAACTTCTTTCCATCAATCATGTTTTATTGCATCATGGTTTTCTTTCCACATGACATTTATCATGACTCTTTGCTAGCACTGCCCTAACAAAATACCACACAGACTCAGTGGCTTAAACTACAGAAGTTTATTTTCTCACAGTTCTGGGGGTTAAGAATTCCGGGATCGTTTCTTCTGAGGCTTCTTTCCTTGACCGGTAGATGGCCATCTCCATCTTCTCAATGTGTCTCACGTAGTGAGATAGAATCCATTCCTGTTCAGCTTTCCTCTTATAAAGATACCGGTCCTACTGGATTAGGACCTACCCTAATGACCTCATTTTAACTTAATTACCTCTTAAAGACCCTATCTCCAAATACAGTCACACTCTGAGGTACTGGGGGTTAGGATTCCTATATGACTCCTATGAATTTTGGGGGAACACAATTCAATGATCTGTAACTACGAATAACTGTAATAATACGATTCTTTATTGACTTCTTTGTTTTTCTTTCTTTCTTCTCCCCTGGAAGACAAAGAGCTTTGTCTTTCTTCACAAGAACATGACCCCCTAGACTAGTGCCTGGCTCAGAGCACATACTCACTGATCTTTATTTTTCATGTAAATGAAAATTAGGTAGAAATATGATATATGATTTTCTCCAATCTAAAGATTTACTCACTACTGGCATTACTACAATTCACCTTACTATATCCTTTGATTTGCACATATAAAGAAATGTAAGAAGGGGCGCCTGGGTGGCTCAGTCGGTTAAGCGGCCGACTTCGGCTCAGGTCATGATCTCGCGGTCCGTGAGTTCGAGCCCCGCGTCGGGCTCTGTGCTGACAGCTCAGAGCCTGGAGCCTGTTTCAGATTCTGTGTCTCCCTCTCTCTGACCTTCCCCCGTTCATGCTCTGTCTCTCTCTGTCTCAAAAATAAATAAATGTAAAAAAAAAAAAAAAAAAAATTAAAAAAAAAAAAAGAAATGTAAGAAAAAGATGTAAAGTGTAGCAGTTTCTTGTTCTAAGCTGATCCCCTGAACTAAGTGGGGGGTACTCAGCAATGGCTCCCTTTCCTTTCTGTTGCCACCCTTTCCATGTGATTATACACTAGAAGCTCAGGTTTTCTTGCTGCATCAGTAAAACATAAAGCTTATTTTCTCCTTATTTTAACAGAACATTTCTACTCCTGAAATGCCTTAATACTAAAATGTCTTTGAAGTTATTCTGTTGCATCCACACGACTCCTGAAACAGAATGCTACGGGCACCAGTGGCAGTTGCAACAAAGTTTATTACAATGAGAGGCAAGGCCGACCGATCGGGACCAACACTCTTGACAAGAGTGTGGCCTCCAACAGCCGGGGTACAGAGTTTTTAAAGCCGATCACATCGTTTTATCATTATCTGGGAACAGAACAGAGAAACAGTTCCCAGATGAGTTAGAAACAGTTGCCAGATGAGTCAGAAACAGTTATTGAATGAGGTGATTATTTTAGACTTTCTGCTGCTAAGTTGCAACCAGTGGATCTCCTTGACCTTGTCTCTGACGCTCTTTTTTGAGCTTTTGTTTCCTTCATTGGTAAAGCCTGATTCACAAGAGTGTGAAGTATGATTTACAAGAGTAAAAGCAAGGTTGTTATCTTTTGACCTTCAGTGTCAGAACAAAGTTGTTATCTTTCAAGCTAAGCGTTAGCCCTACAGTATAATTTAACCCTTACAATTTCTTTAGGCTAAAACATTATTAACACCATTTTTCTTTCTTTTTTTAATGTTTGTATTTATTTTTGAGACAGAGAGAGACAGCATGAATAGGGGAGGGTCAGAGAGAGAAAGGGAGACACAGAATCTGAAGTAGGCTCCAGGTTCCGAGCTGTCAGCACAGAGCCCGACGCGGAGCTCGAACTCACAAGCCATGAGATCATGACCTGACCGAAGTCCGACGCTTAACCGACTGAGCCACCCAGGCGCCCCTAGCACCATTTTTCTATATCTGGCCTTTCCCCCCAAATGAATTCAGTTGTCCCATTACATTCACTCGCGATATTGCCGATGTCATGCAGCCCCACGTGACCTAAATGATTTTGTTGCTGTTGTTGTTAATTGTGTGATCTGACAATGCTGCATTTGACTGAGCTCCATAATCTTGGAATACAGTGAGGATCAAGAAATATCCATCTTTATGTCTGTAAAATGACTTACCACAAAGAAACATCCTACCCCGTATGACTTAAGACCCATGAATGCCCGTGACAAGGCCAGACATGTGATTAGCTAATTTGTTTTGCCCCAAAGGTCACTTAGAGCAAAATATTTGTGAATCAGACTTTATATGTCCCTCCTTCCCCTGGGCCCCTGAACTTTGACCCACTTTCAGCTTGAGACAACATACAGCCTTTCCTGAGAATTGGCTGACTAGGACGTACAACAGTGTCTTACCTGTAGTCAGATCGTGCTACCCGCATTCATCCTGCTTTGTCACATGTGATAGTTACTTGTATGTGTCCACTTGACAAGGCTAGGGGATGGATGCCCAGAGAGCTGGTAAAACACTGTTTCTGGATGTTTCTGGGACAGCGTCCCTGGAAGAGATTAGTGTTTGAATCAGGAGACAGAATGAGGAAGTCTGAGCTCACGAGTGCATGTGGGCATCATCTGATCCCTGAGGGCCTGAATAGAACAAAAAGGCAGAGCAAGGATGACTTTGACTCTTTGTTTGAGCTCAGACATCCATGCTCTGCCCTTGAACACAAGTGCTCCTGTTTATGGCACTTTGAACTCAGACCAGGGCTTACACCTGGGCCCCTTGACTCTCAGGCCTTCCAACTCTGACTGAATGACCCCACTGCCTTTTGTGCTTCTCCAATTCGCTCTAGTATAACTATATACATCCTACTCTTTCTGTTTCCTCTGGAAAATTGTGCCTAATACCCCACTCCTGGCTCTTTCTAGCATAATCTACTCCTCCCTTTCTGTTTACCTTTGGAGAAGCTTGCACATCAGAACTTTCTCCCTATTGCAATTGTCTCCCTCCCCCCACTGAAATGATACTTTTGAATAAAGTCTTTTCTTAGCTAGGTCTGAGTTTGTTTTTTCCTTTTATAAATGTATCATTGGAACATTATATTACTTGAAGACAAGAAAGTGCAATATGTGTATGTAGCTTTCAATACTCTGTCTTGACTTTTATATGAGTTAAATAAAAGAGAACAAAGACCACTCAAAGGACAGGTTCACTTCATCCTGTTTTTGATAAGCTTAAATCTTAGCAGCCACTGCCACTATAGAAAATGCATCTACATTTTATTATTTATTTATTTATTTGTTTATTTATTTAATGTTTATTTATTTTTGAGAGACAGAGAGACAGCACGCAAGCAGGGAAGGGGTGGAGAGTGAGGGAGACACAAAATCTGAAGCAGACTCCAGGCCCTGAGCTGTCAGCACAGAGCCCGATGTGGGGCTCGAACCCATGAACTCTGAGATCATGACCTGAGCTGAAGTTGGATGCTCAACCAACTGAGCCACCCAGGCGCCCCTGCATATACATTTTAGGATGCACATTACTGCTCATTCTTATGATTTTTCTCAATATTATATGTTGAAAATGTAAGTGAGACTTTGTGTGGGTTAAGGAAAATAGATTGGCTTGTTTCTGGTTCCTGATGAAATGGTCTTGTTTCAGGGATTCAAATGTGTAAAAACACCAAAAAAAATTTTTTGAAAGCTTGCTAATAAGTTAAAAACAATAAATAATATGAATTCTGTAAAAACTTGATATATTTTATTAACTCGAGTACAATAATTTTTTCTCCATTTGACATTTTGGAATTGGCATACTTTTCCTGTAAAGAGCCACAAAGTTCATGGGTCCTGAAGATCACTCCCAGCTCTAATGATTTACTAGAACAACTCACACAACTGAGAAAAGCTATTGTATTCATAGTTACAGTTTATTAAAGTGAAAGAATGCCTATTAAAACCTGCAAAGGTAAAATGTGCAGAGGCTCCAAGAGAAACCAGGCTCAAGCTTCCATTGTCCTCTGTTAATGGAGTTGTATGGACAGTGCTTAATTCCTGTAGCAACAATGTATGACAATGTAGGTTAGTTCTTGCTAACTATTGAAACTTACTCAAGCCTTGGTATTCAGAGTTTTTATTGAGATTGGTCTTCCAGGTTCTCCAGAGGTCATAAACTGACCATTGTGACCTAAGGACCCCACCATAAATTGCACATTTTTAAAACATGTTTTAAAGTTTATTTATTTATTTTTAGCAAGAGACAGAGAGAGGGCAAATGGAAGAGCAGAGAGAGAGAGAGAGGGAGAGAGAGAGTCCCAGGCAGGCTCAGATGTGGGGCTTGAACTCATGAACCATGAGATCATGACCTGAGCTGAAGTCAGATGCTTAACCAACAGAGCCACCCAGGCGCACCCCCCCCCCCTCCAATAAATTACAGTTTTAGCATGAACTGTCTCGCATGGCCCAAGGTCTCAAATAAACAAAGACACTGTTACCAGAAAGGGTATTCCAAAGGCATAGAGGCTATCTTCCCAGGGCCAGTCAAAGGCCAGAACTTTCTTTGGAAGCTACAAGGTTTGAACACCTCAGACTGAAGTCTACCCTCTTTCTGTAACGGGCCAGGTGGTAAATATTTTTGGCTGTGTGGGCTATGTGGTCTCAGTCACAGCTACTCAGTTCTGCCATTATAATGCAGAAGGAGCCATAGATAATATATAAATGAATGAGCATTATTGTTGTTTCCAATGAAGTTTTATTCACAAAAACAGGTAGAAGGCCAAATTTAACCCATAGGCTATAATTTGTGAACCTTGGAGTAGGGAATGCAACAGAAAATTGAATGTTGGGAGCTCCAGACTGAATCCCATTGAGAGAATAGCCTTGCTTTATCTTCATTTCTAAAGAAGACTAAAGATATGATGTTGCAAGGAATTGCTTCTAACATGATGAATAGCTGGTAACCTGAAGAACTTTTTATACTTTTGGGTTGCCTGGGTGACTCAGTTGGTTAAGCATCCCACACTTGATTTCAGCTCAGGTCATGATCTCATGGTTCATGAGAACAAGCCTTTGCTGGGGATTCTCTCCTTGCCTCTCTGCCCACTCCCTGCTGCACTCTCAAAATAAATAAATAAACTTAAAAAAATTACACTTTTCCAATAAATTTTAAACTGTATGTCTGTTACATAAATAATAAATGACAATCCTCATAGTTAAAAAGTAAATTTATTTTCCCCTTTAGGAGATACCAAAATCATCTGAAATAAGGCTAAACAGGGAATTGTAACATTCCCAGGTAAAAAAGCAGATTGTTTGTAGTAAAAGGATGGTGGAGTTTTTAAATAATTTGGTAAAATTGATAATTTTGTCACATGGTCTGTTGCCTTTTTTGTTGTTGTTTTTCTTAAAGTTTACTTGAGATAGAGACAGAGCATGTTGGGGGGGGGGCAGAGAGAGAAAAGAGAGAGAGAATTCCCAAGCAGGCTCTCCACTGTCAGTGCAGAGCCTGATACGTAATTCTCTCTCTCTCATGCACTTCGAGATCATGATCTGAGCCAAAACCAAGAGTCAGTTGCTTAAGTGACTGAGCCACCCAGGTGCCCCTGGTCTGTTTACTTCTTTGCAGAATCCTTGTTGTTTTAATTTTCTTTCATGAGTTAGTAAAGGTTTCAAGCTGAGTGTAACACAAAGTTTTGAAAACAATAGTTATTTTCATTATTATGTGGGATTTTCAGATCATAAGCCATCAGAGAAAGACACATCGGTTTGGTTTTATTTTCTTAATAGAGCTAAGAAATCCTGGTCTGGAACTACTCAAATGTTTGTCCAGGACAGAAGATGCCAACTCTGCAGATGAGCCTCTGTGTCTGATCAGAATAGGTGGATGTGCAGAGCTGGAAACCGGGGGCTAGGAAACATGGTCAGGGTGGGAATCCCAGCAAGCTGCTCAGTGGCCTAGTTGTGACCTTGGGCATCTTTCATTTCACTCTGAGTCTCCTTAGACTAACCAACAGATTAGATGGTTCTTACAGGTTTGTGAAAAGATTTAAATCAGGTGTTATAACTGAAAGTGCTCAGCACATAACAGAAAATCAGTTGCTATTACAGTAACTAAAATTTACAGAGTATTTGCTACGCAGTAAGCATGATGCTAAAGTAGCTTTCACGCATTTCCCCATTTAACCCGCGTAGCAACTCAGTGAGGCAGGTTCTACTGCTGTTCCCACTTTACAGAAGAGAAGCACGTATAGCCTGATTAGGAACTGAAAGCACTGCGTCAAAGGAACAATTGGTGATAGAGCTGTCTGCTGAGCATTTAGTTCTCTCTCCCTGAATCCCCAGTTCATGCTCCTGACCACTGTCCCAGCGCAAAATAGCAGCCTGGAGTTGTGTCATGACCATAATGCTTTGTTTTGTTGTTTTGTCTTTTAAAACTCATCAAGGTTCACATCAGTGTTAACTTTCTGGATTCTCTTACATACTGTGAATATACATAGCAGCAACCATCGCTAGCTGAGAAGTAGCTCTTTCCCCTGGGGTGAGGTGAGTGCTTTCCAGTGTATCTCTACTCCTGACTGCGTTATGCTGGGCAGCCTGTAATCATTCCCTTATCTAATCCTTGCAACACCACACTCTATTCATGTTACTTAGTTTCTTTCCATCAGAGAAGTTAAGGGACAATCTTAAAATGATAAGTTATAGGGGCGCCTGGGTGGCTTGGTCGGTTAAGCGTCTGACTTCGGCTCAGGTCATGATCTCACGGTCCGTGAGTTCGAGCCCCGCGTCGGGCTCTGTGCTGACAGCTCAGAGCCTGGAGCCTGTTTCAGATTCTGTGTCTCCCTCTCTGTCTGCTCCTCCCCTGTTCATGCTCTGTCTCTCTCTGTCTCAAAAATAAATAAATGTTAAAAAAAAAAAAAAATGATAAGTTATAAAACTGTGGATTGGGAAAGGCCCTCCAGCCATCTCATTTGGTGGTCTCTAAATTAAAAAAAATTTTTTTTAATGTTTATTTGTTTTTGAGAGAGGGAGACAGTGCACGTGCACGCTAGTGGGGGAGGAGCAGAGAAAGAGGGGTACAGAAGATCTGAAGTGGGCTCTTCACTGACAGCAGAGAGCCTGACGTGGGCTCAAGAACTGTGAGATCATGACCTGAACTCAAGTCAAATGCTTAATGAATGGAGCCACGCAGGCACCCTGCTCTCCAAATTTTTTTTTTAAATTTTTTTTTAACGTTTATTTTTGAGACAGAAAGAGACAGAGCATGAACAGGGGAGGGTCAGAGAGAGGGAGACACAGAATCCCAAACAGGCTCCAGGCTCTGAGCTGTCAGCACAGAGCCCGACGTGGGGCTCGAACTCACGGACTGAGAGATCATGACCTGAGCCGAAGTCGGACGCTTAACCGACTGAGCCACCCAGGCGCCCCGGTCTCCAAATTTTTTGATTGTATGTCTCTATCAAAAATATCTTAAATTTCTGCTCACAATACATGTATATTTGATACCTACAATATTGTCAATTCATAATCAAACTTCATTTCTTTTAAACTACACATGTATTTTTAATGTTTTTAAACTTTTAATGTTTATTTTTGAGAGAGAGAGACAGAGCGTGAGTGGGGGAGGGGCAGAGAGAGAGGGAGACAGAATCTGAAGCAGGCTTCAGGCTCTGAGCTGTCACCACAGAGCCTGATGTGAGGCTTTAACTCACTGACCTCAAGATCGTGACCTAAGCCGAAGTCAGATGCTTGACCAACTGAGCCACACAGGTGCCCCTCTTTTAAAGAATATTTTATGCAAATATTTTCTAATATTTTCTTCCTATGCTCACTTGATTGTGTTGCACAATTCTGCAGCCATATGCCTCCTGCTTTGGGATTCTCCAAGTGGCCTACTTATAGAAGCCAGGGTCTTCTCTGAAACTAGTCTGGCATTACTTATTGCTAATCTAGTCCCTTTGGTTTTTCTCTGTAATTCCCTATAAAATAGTAAAAACTTGATTTCAGAATCAAAGTTATGCTAGATGACAGAAATGTTCCAACCAACATTGATTTTTAATTTTTTTGATGGAATAAGCCTTATGCTTCTTTTGACAGGTAGGTCAAAAAATCAGATGATATGTTATTACCAGTATGTTATTACCAGCTTGTCTTAGTTATTACCAGCCTTAGTTCTGTGGCTAAGTTTTAAAATAATTATGGAAAGGTAAATCTTGTTTTTAAAAGCTCAGCAACATCTTAATTTTAGGGTACTATTAGAGATCTCAGGACAGATTGAGATGATAAGAGAAGAAAGATTGTTTTTGATCACTTTCTTAACTTTTACTTCGAAAAATCATGGAGGACAAATTTTTTATTATATGTGCATTAAAATATCAATCATTAAAAGTAGACAGATGTCTTTTCAGCTATCCAGAAAAAGAACATAAATACGGAGAAGTACTACTCAGCTGCAATGATACTCTACACAGATGTAACATTCTATCATTTCTCAACATTGACTCAATGTTTCTCAGGCAATTTTATCTCTTTTATTTATTTATTTACTTTTTTGAGAGAGAGAGGCTGCAAGCAAGCGAGGGACAGAGGGAGAGAGGGAAGGAGAGAGAGAATCCCACCTGGGGCAGAGAGAGAGAGAGGGAGAGAGAGAGAAAAAAAAGAGAAAGAGAGAGAAGCTGGGCTCACCCGAAATGGGGCTTGAGTTTACAAACTGCGAGATCATGACCTGAGCCAAAGTCAGACGCTTAACCAACTGAGCCACCCAGGTGCCCAATTTTATTACCTTTAAAGGAATTCTTTAACTGCTTTTGTTCTTTTAACGTAAGAAATTTAATTTGGGGGAAAGGTTTGGCAACATAGTCCCTGTTGAATAATAGTTTATTTTCTCACTTTTAATTAATCAATAGCACATAAATCTGAATACTAAGATTTGGTATTATCACAAGATAATCAGTTAATCCTATTAAATTGATGATATGTTTAAAAACAAGCACATAGGCTTATTTTTCAACTTGTCTGGTATTTTTGAAGGTAAATTTCTGTTTTCTTTTTCGTAGTTGTCAGGCTTTGTGAATCACTAAAATAGTTTTACGCTTTTAAAATAATCTTTTTTGTGAGCGACCCCTGCCACTCAGGGGACTGGAAGTGGATGCCTTGTTGGGCTCCCCGGTCCTGGGAATTGGTCTTATTTTATAGTTTGGAATTATTTTTTCTATAGGGAATCTTACACATCCAAAGCTTATTTGATATTACTGATCTCGAGTGTTTGGTCTGAATTTTGCTATAACATCAAATTTTTTTATACTAAGACTTGTGGGGTTTGAAATCTGTTTACAAATGTGACTTAGGGCTAACCAGTGATACATGACGACCAGCTACTACCCAGTGATGGTTTCTTTCTTCTCAATCTAATTGGGAAAGGATTTGAGAAATGAACACAGCAAGAATAGAAGTCTAGGGTGGATTGGACGCTATGCGGTGTTTCCTGTACCAATGAATCTTTTATGTCTTACACCAATTAAAGGTTGCTCGATGGCTGCTCTTGCTGGATTCCCGCCTCTTATTCCCCAGCTTAAGTCCCTGTGTTGCCTGTCGGCATCCTTATTTTCCTACAATTCTAGTTCTGCAAACATTTCACAGTTACTCATTATGTCACTGTCTTCCATCATTTACTTATTTATGATAGAATTTTTAACATTTTTACATGAAAATGTTTCTTTCCACATGAGGTTTTGAAATCCTATAAGGGATGGATTTTATCACTAAAAAAAAGGGGTGAGGGTTCAGATCCCTTTTAGGGCTCCTAGCAACTGTACTCATTTTAAATTTACCAAACTGCAAAAAATGCGTTTTTGTTTTTGTTTTTGTTTTTTTAAATATTAGTTTGACTTAAAAATTAAGTTTTAACTTAGCCAGTCTCTATTTGGATAATTTCTAGAGCACTAAGAATCTTGGTCACACATTCTCTGTTCCATGCTTCCTTTTCTAATTGGGTTTGATTTTTATTCTGTATCTGATTGTTTTCCCTGATGTTAATGATCTGTATATTCCTTCCTTTTCCTTCCTATTCATGCCCTGAGGACAGACTATTTTCTCCCCTCCACTCTCCCTCCTAACTTCAGCCTCAGGAAGGTTCATTTTAATTCTTCATTTTATTATTTCTCAGCTTGGCCATTTCACAGTATTGTCTTCTTAGTTTGCTGTCTATAAAAAACGAGTCTTCAGTTATTTTGATACTACCCAAGTATTTTAAAATAGCCCAACAATCAAATAGAGTGTCAGAAACTAGCAGGAGACCTTCAGTTGTCCATTCTCTCCCTGTCCCCAAGTCACAGGATCCCATGTTTTAGCAGAAGCAAAGGCCAGAATCAAAAGAACATTTTTCTGTCTTTGTGGCACCCACAAATGACTCTGTGACTACATGTAAACATGTGGTGACTTCTGTGAATGTGTCATAGCCCTTTTTCTCCATTTTTTTTAACCCCTCTTTATTCCTGCTGTCCGAAACATGAATCTGATTCCTGGAGTTCTAACGTCCCTTGTGAACCATGAAGATGAGGACTACACCCTATAGGTGATAAAGCAAAGAGCTGAAAGGGACCTTGATTCCTAAAGGCTCCATGGACCAGACCTTCCACTTTCCTCCAGCTTCTTAAGCAATAAAATCTCTCTTGCCTGAACCAGTATGATTTTAGTCTCTGCTACTGTTAGGTGATTCTAATTCTAACTGATATACACAGAGTTAAATATATTAATATATATTTATATTATATTATGTTTATATTTGTATTATATTATATATATTTATGTATATTAATATATAAA
Source organism: Panthera onca (assembly GCF_046562875.1). NCBI lineage: Eukaryota > Metazoa > Chordata > Mammalia > Carnivora > Felidae > Panthera > Panthera onca. The sequence continues at coordinate 139,300,173 of NC_138339.1, forward strand.
ATTCCTTAATTCTCACACAAGTCCTCTAGAATTTCTGAGATATAGGTCATTTATTCAGTAGAAGTATGATACTCTTCCTAAAATAATCATATATATATATATATATATATATATATGTGTGTGTGTGTGTGTGTGTAGATGTATATGTAATATATACACATATATGTGTATATGCATATATGTGTATCTATATATAATAGATACACATATATGTGTGTATATGTATGTGTATAGAGCTCCTAGCAACTATGTATATGTATATGTATATATGTATTAGTAGCTTATTCAAATTTATGGGGTTGTTTATTCATAATGAAATCTGAAATTTCTAATCTGTAGAAATAATGCCAAAATATGGCAGTTATTTACAGTCACAGATCATTTTAGAGCCACATCTCACCGGTAACCTTGTTTTCATCTTCTCTTTTGCAATCATGAGCGGTGCTTTCACATCTATCTCTTGGGTCCTTCCTTATAATCTGCAAAATTTTAATTAATGCTTCTGTTACTTGAGTTGACTTGTATAATTTTTAAGCTACTTGGATGAAAAGAGTCATTTGACAGAGATGACTTGGCAGTTTTATAAACTGGTAATTGGAAATCAATGCGTTCTCTGCTTCGGGCAGAAAACATAATGAACAGGCCAGACTATAGGGACAAAAGTTTATATGTTAATACTATTAAAAGGTCAGAACTGTACTAATTAAATTAAACCTGTGAGGCATTCCCAGGACCACCTCTGAATTATAATGTCCCCTCAGAGAATATAAGGTTGGGCAGGTGATAGTTGTATTCCCCTGAGTTACTCACCAAGTATGCTTAAGAGATATTGTGCATACATTTAAGTATAGTGTATAGTATGCATGTAATAAAATGTAAGCAAAAATAATTAAGTGAAATAAAATTTCTGTTAAAAATGAGAAAGGATACCACCCTTTAAAGTAATATTCAGGGGTACCAGGGTAGCTCCGTCGGTTAAGCTTCCAACCTCGGCTCAGGTCATGATCTCACACCCCATGTCCGGCTCTGTGCTGACAGCTCAGAGCCTGGAGCGTGCTTCCTATTCTGTGTCTCCCTCTCTCTCTGCCCCTCCCCTTCTCACACTCTGTCTTTCTCCCTCTCAAAAATAAATAAACATTAAAAAAATAAAAAATAAAATAAAATATTATTCAGATCTGCCAAGACTTAAAATAGAAATACATTATACATTTACATTTTAGGTTAAAGTTCATTTCTTTAAGAAGGCTCCCTATTGCTTATACTTATATAGCTGTTTGTATTTACCTATAATATAATGCCTCACAAACTTATCAAAGTTAGTGGTATTTATTTCTGTTGTCCCTGATTAAGTAAAAATGTTCTTTGAAGGTGGGGTTGCTTTTTTTATATTCTTCACTTCAAAGATCAGTTTTAGACATATGGCGGATAATCAGAGGGTGTGTTGAAAACATTGGATGAATAAATACATGAATGAATGGCTGAAGAAATGACTGAATGAGCTTGGAGAATGCTCCTTGTTTACCTTTAGCTTTGTGAAACGTGGTGGTGAGGTGGTTTTTGTCAGTTGTGTACAAGAGTGTAGAAAAGTGTCTGGGTCATAATAATGTTATTTTGTGGAGCAAACATTTATCCAGGTAATGTTATCTGGAACTTTGTTTTTGTTCATTTAATCATGTCAACAGTTTTATGAAGTAGATGATATTATCCCACTATCTTTATTTGGTATATACACCACAGCTGCCTTGCTGGAAAAGTCCAGTTCGTGGGTCTGTATCAGTCTCCTAGGATGGCAGTAGCATTCATTTCTTTAGCCTTCCCCACCTGATTGGCTGCCTGGACCACTGTTGTGACAAAGATTCTGAAGCGTCCTCTAGGAAAGATAGCCTTGTAGGTTTTCCTATCAGGGATGGGCACGTGGGGAATGGAAGAAGACATACCGTATGTCACAGAAATGTGTTTGAGAAAAGTATTCTTCAGTCTATTTTCCTATAATTGAAAAGCACTTGGGGTGCCTGGGTGACTCAGTCAGTTGAGTGTCTGACTCTTAATTTTGGCTCAGGTCATGATCCCAGGGTCGGGGGATCATGCCCGGTGTCAGGCTCTGTGCTGGGCGTGGAGCCGGCTTAAGAGTCTCTCTCTCATACCATATGATTTCACTCATATGTGGAATTTAAGAAACAAAACATGAACATATGGGAAACGGAGGAAAAACAGAAGAGAGGGAACCAAACCACAAGAGACTGTCAATGGTAGAGAACAAACTGTGGGTTGATGGAGGGACGTGGGTGGGAGATGGGCTAGATGGCTGATCGGTATTAAGGAGGGCACTTTTTCCAGTATTGGGTGTTGTATGTAAGTGATGAATCATGAATCACTGAATTCTATTCCTGAAACCAGTATTGCAGGGTGCCTGGGTGGCTCAGGCAGCTGAGCTTCCAACTTTGGCTTAGGTCATGATCTTATGAATTTGAGTCCCGCATAGGGCTCTCTGCTGTCAGAACAGAACCTGCTTTGGATCCTCTGTCCCCCCCCTCTCTGCTCCTCCCTGCTTGTGCTCTCTCTGTCAAAAGTAAACATTAAAAAAAAGTATATGAGTTTCCATTAAAAAAAAACAATTTAGCTAACTAAAATTTAAATTTAAAAAAGGGGGGAAAACATTCTCTCTCTCTTCCCCTCCCCTCTCTCTGTCTCTAAAATAATAATAATAAATAAATAATTCAAAAGCTTTCATTTTCTCATCTTCTCTGAGATTGGCATTTAATTCTTGGATTTCCTTTTTGACTTCTGAGTTAAATGGAATTAAGCATCAATCCTGTTCTCAACATTAATACTTATATATAATGTGATCTTGAGTAAGTTATTCATAAACCTTAAAAACTCAATTTTGTTCTTTCAAAAAAAGGATGTTAATAATAGTACTTATCTCATAAGACTTTTGTGATGATTAAATTTAAAGTATATAAAGCACTTTGATTTGTGCTTGGTTATAAGTAACTCTTCAATAAATGTTAGCTGTAATAATTTTATTCTCATATTAGTGCTTTGAGGTTTTAAAACCAATAAGGAAGCTTTACTATTAAATAGATCTCTGGCTTTTTTTTTCCCTCTGAGGGTGGCCATGCTTCCAAAAGTAAGTGATTTCATGTAGAGAATTGCTAGGAAAGAGAAGCTTGACCTGTAAAAAATAAATTGGAAAATGTCTGTGAGAGATAAGCCTTCATGACAAGTATTTTGGAGAAGTGAAATAGAAGTCAAGAAATTCCAAAAGTTTAAATTTGATAAATTCCAGCCCCTGAATGAGATTTGTAGTATTTTAAAAGTTAAAGCCAATGCCAGAACCCAGATATATCTGTGGGCTTAGTCCAGGTATTTAGCAAGCAGCTGGACACTGAGATGGGCAATCTACCGTTTCCTCATAGTAAGTTTAAAAAGAATAGGCAGAAAGTGTCCCTGGGTCATTTTTTCTTTTAATTTTTTTTTTAATGTTCATTTATGTTTGAGAGACAGAGAGATACAGATTGTGAGTGAGGGAAGGGCAGAGAGAGAGGGAGACAGAGGATCTGAAATGGGCTCCAGGCTCTGAGCTGCCAGTACAGAACCTGATGTGGGGCTCAGACTCGTGAAGTGTGAGATCATGACCTGAGCTGAAGTTGGACGCTTAACCCACTGAGCCACCCAGGTGCCCTGAGAGTGTCCCTGAGTCTTTGACTGTGAAATTGACATTCTAAATGGAAATAGATGAATGGGCCTTCTGGAGTGGGTACAGAATAAACTGATACAGTGTGCATTGGTGTTAGAGTTTAACTGGCTTTCATTCTTCAGTAGATGCCAAAGGTATGTGCTCTTTTAAAGAAAAGAAAATTTCTTACATCCATACATTAAAAAAAAATTTTTTAATGTTTATTTATTTTTGAGAAAGAGAGAGAGGCAGAGCACAAGCAGGGGAGGAGCAGAGAGAGAGGGAGACACAGAATCTAAAACAATCTCCAGGCTGAGCTGTCAGCCCAGAGGCAGATGCGGGGCTCAAACTCACAAACTGTGAGATCATGACCTGAGCCGAAGTCGGATGCTTAACCAACTGAGCCATGCAGGCACCCCATCCATACATTTTTTTAAACTGTGAAATTATATTCTGTAGAGAATTGATGATCCGATAAACACATTTTTCTTCTAAAAGCTGATAGTGGGAAATGTGGTTAAATACCTTTTGTCACTCAGTTAATAAAATGTTAAGAAGCCATGAAAATGATAATTATTTAGGTATCGCCATGGAAAATTACAATATTAAACATTAAATGAAAATATAGAACAGAGCAATGAATATGAAATTTGAACATAATTACATAAAATATGTGACTAGACAAAATCCTGGTAGGAGATATACAAATGTTAGAATTGGTATCCTATTAAGGTAGAGAGAGATGTCATAGTTTTCCCCCAAACTTAAAGCTGTACAAATCAGTAAAGCTGCTATTTGATAATTTTTGTTTTAAAAAATTAAAAGATGAAGGAAAATGATTTTGTGGGGTGATCCAAAAGGTTTCTGTTACAAATACATGGTATTTAAAAAATATAACTTACATTTTTTCTTTAAAAAATTTTTTTTTAATGTTTAGTTTTGAGAGAGAGAGCATGAGCAGGGGAAGGGCAGAGAGAGAGGGAAACATAGAATCTGAAATAGAGTCCAGGCTCTGACCTTTCAGCAGAGAGCCCACTGCAAGGTTTGAGCTCATGAACTATGAGATCATGACCTGAGCTGAAGTCGGATGCTTAACCAACTGAGCCGTCCAGGATCCCCTTAAATTGTTTTCTTGTATAACAACCTTACATGCACTTTTATTCCCAGGTATCCATGTACTAGCACCTAAAGAGATGCTTTACATCTTTCACATTACTAAAGCCCCAGTTAGGATGGAAAGATACCCAGGTAATCGAAGGAGAATCTGAACTAGTTTTTTTAAGTTTATTTATTTATTTTGAGACAGAGGGAGCATGAGTGAGGGAGAGACAGAGAATCCCAAGCAGCCTTCAGGCTGTCAAGGAAGGGGCTGACATGGGGCTCAATCTTACAAACGGTGAGGTCATGATCTGACCTGAAACCAACAGTCAGATGCTTAACCAAATGAGCACATAGGTGCCTCAAATCTGCACTGACTTTTGGGGGTTGTGTTTTTTAAAATTTCCAAGGTATTTGATAACATATAAAAAACACTTATATTGTGAATTGTTATGGAAAATAAGTTTCGCAATTCAATAGTGTGCTCTTATACTCCTATGAGATGCCCCCTCAAGAAATGTCATGAGGTTGACGAGAGTGATACAGAATGAAAGTGGGAGGGAAAAGCTGAGTTATTACGAGGTAGGAACTACCTTGATGCCATGTAATTTAGACCTAAGTTGTGGAAGATTTGTTATCCATTAGGCCCCTAATAACAGAATTCTTTAGAAAATCTGACCGAATCTAGTTTAAAGAAATAAAATAAATATCTTGGTATAAGGCTCAAAGATCTGACCAAAACACAATTCTTTTTTCTACTTCTTTGGTTTTGACTTGATTTTCAAATTGACTCTCTCCTTGTGACCCCAGATTTGGCTACAAAAGGGCCCATGTCTGGGTAAATTATACATTTAGAGCCAGCAGAGAAAAAGACATCCATTTTGATACTCCTGATAAAGAAGGGGGGAAAATTTCAATCCACAGGAAATGTTTCTTCAAATCTAGTTAATTCTGAATGACACACTCCTGTTCTTGTACAATCACTGTGGGCAGGAAAATGGAAAGATAAGATTAGCTTAAAGTAGACAGAGCTTCCTACTGGAGCAGGGAGTTGAATCAGTTCTTCTAAACAGGATGTGATGAAGGAATATTTTAAATATAATTCAAAATTCTTTTGGTAGAAGAAAAGATAGATGGATACTGAAAAGGCAACTCACAATGGTTTATTACAAATGACCTAATGACCATATCCTATCAATTTTGGTAGAAGCCAAAAATTCTTTCATAGTTTAAAAATAATGAAGACTATCAGAAAACATTGTTTTAGTGTGGTTATACTTTAATTCATAGAGCAGGGGACTTTATTAATTAAATAGTTGGAGACTTTATTACCCCACTTAAATTGAGGGGTGGATCATCCAGACAGAAAATGAATAAGGAAATTTTAGCCTTAAATAACATGTTAGAACAGATGGACTAAACAGATATATAGAGAACATTCCATACAAAAGCAACAAAATACACATTCTTCTCAGTTCACATGGTAGTTTTCCAAGATAGATTTTATGTTATGCCACAAAACAAGTTTTAATAAATTAGGAGGCATGAAATCATACTAAGCATCTTTTCCAACCACAGTAGAATGAAACCAAAAATTGATTACATGAACAAAACTGGAAAATTCAAAGATATGCAGAGACCACACAACATGCTATTGAAAAATTAATGGGTCAAGAAGAAATTTAAAAATACCTTGAAATAAACAAAAATGGAACTATACCAAAAATTGTGGAATATAACAAAAGCAGTCTTAAGAGGGAAGCTTATAGCTATAAATGCCTATTTCAAGAAACAAAAAAAGCTTCCAATAAACAACTTTATGCCTTAAAGAACTAGAAAAGAAAAACAAAGCCCATAGTTAGTAGAAGGAAGAAAATGACAGAGATTAGTGCAGAAATAAATGAAGTGGAGACTAAAAAGACAATAGAAAAGATGAATGAAACTAAGAGGTGGTTCTTTGAAAAGAAACAAAATTGACAGTCCTCTAGGTAGACTCACCAAGAAAAACAGAAGTCAATAAAATGAGAAATGGAAGAGATATTACTGATGCCACTGAAGTACAAAGGATCATAAAACCACTGTGAACAATTATATACCAACAAATTGGACAATGAAGAACTGGATAAATTCCTGGAAACATATACGACCCACCTAGACTGAATCATGATGAAATAGAAAATCTGAACAGACCATTTTCTATTGGTAGATTAAATAATTAATCAAAAGACTTCCCAACAAACAAAAGTCCAGGACCAGACAGCTTCACTGGTGAATTCTACCAAACATTCAAAGACTTAATACCAATACTTCTCAAACACTTGCAAAAAATAGTAGAGGAGAGAACTCCTTCAAACTCAGTTTATGAGGCCAGCATTGCCCTGATACCAAAATTAGACAAGGATGTCACAAGAGAAGAAAATCACAGACTATTATCTCTGATGAACATAGAAATAAAAATCCATAAGAAAATATCAGCAAACCAAATTCAACAATATGTTAAAAGAATCATATACCATGATCACATGGGATTTATTCCAGGGATGCAACGATAGTTTAACATCTGCAAATCAGTCAGTATAATACCACATTAACAAAATGAAGGATAAAAATCATATGATCATCTCAGTAGATGCAGAAAAAAACACTTGGCAAAATTCAGCATTGATTTATGATAAAAACTCTTAGAAAGTGGGAACAGAAGGAACATATTTCAAGATAATAAAAACCAAGTTGCCCATTCTCACCACTTCTATTGAACATACTATTGCAAGTCCTAGCTAGAGCAATTAGGCAAGAAAAGTAAATAAAAGCATCAAAATTGGAAAGGAAAAGGTAAGATTGTAAGTTGTCTGCAGGTAATACGGTAATATATATAGAAACTCCTAAATACACCATCAAATATACCTGTTAGAACTAAATGAATTCAGTAAAGTTGCAGAATACAAAATCGGTATAGAAAATCTGTTACATTTCTATATATTAATAATCAAGTAACAGAAAAAGAAATGAAGAATATCACATTGAAAATTGAATCAAAAAGTATAAAATACCTAGGAATAAATTTATCCAAGGAGATAAATGACCAATATATTGAAAACCACAAGATATTAATGAAAGAAATTGAAGAAGACACTAATGGAAAGATATTCCACGCACATGAATTGGAAGAATTAATATGGTAAAAATATTCATACTACCCAAAGCAATCTACAGATTCAATGCAGTCCTTATCAAAATTGCAATAGCATTTTTCACAGAAATAGAAACAATAATCCTAAAGTTTGCATGGAACACCAAAAGACCCTGAATAAGCCAAAGCAATCTTGAGAAAGAACACACCTGGAGGCATCACGCTCCCAGACTTTAAACTATATTATGAAGTTACAGTAATTAAAACAGAATGATATTGTCATAAAAACAAACACATGGGTCAATGGAACAGAATAAAGATCCCCAAAATAAACACATGCATATATGGTCAATTAATTTATGACAAAGGAGCCAAGAATATAAAGTGAGGATAAGATTGTCTCTTTAATAAATGGCATTGGGAGTAGACGGTCAGTCAAAAGAATGAAACTGAACTATTATTTTACACCATACACAAAAATTAACTCAAAATGTATTAATGACTTGATGTAAGACCTGCAACTAGGAAACTCCTAAAAGAAAACATAGGCAATAAACTTCTTGACATGGGTCTTGGCAATTATTTTTTTAATCTCACATCAAAACCGAAAGCAACAAAAGCAAAAATAAACAGGTCAATACATCAAGCTAAAAGCTTCTGAACAGCCAAGGAAACCATCCATAAATTGAAAAGGCAGCCTATGAAATGGGAGAAAATATTTGCAAATCATGTATTTTATAAGGAGTTAATATGCAAAATATATAAAGAACTCATACAACATTGAGTTGTATGAGTTCTTTATAACTCTGATTAAACAATAGTCAGAAGATCCTAACAGACATTTTTTCTAAAGGAAACATAGAGGGCCAACAGATATGTAAAAAGATGCTCATCATCATTAATCATCTGGGAAATGCAAATCAAAACTGTGATGAGATATCACCTCATATCTGTGAGAATGGCTATTATTAAAAAGACAAGAAATATCAAGTGTTGGGGAGGATGTGGAGAAAAGGAACACTTGTGCACTCTTGGTGGGAATGTAAATTGATGCAGCCACTGTGGAAAACAGTACGGAGTTTCCTTAGAAAGAGAAAATGTGGTACAATATGATCCAGCACTTCTAGGTATTTATTCAAAGAAAACACTAAACACTAATTTGAAAACCCTCCATGTTCATTGCATCATTATTTACAGTACCAAGATTTGGAAACAGTGTAAGTGTCCACTGAAGGATGAATGGATAAAGAAATTGTGGACTGTATATACAATGGACCCCTATTCAGCCATATGGAAGGGCAAATCTTGCCATTTGTCATTTGTAACAATAAGGATGGACCTTGAGGGTATTATACTAAGTAAAATAAGTCAGACAGAAAAGATAAATATCATATGATATCTCCTATATATGGAAACTAAAACAAAACAAAACTTATATGTTGGTGGTGGAGAGTGGGAGAAATCGGTGAAGGGGGTCAAAAAGTAAATACAAAAAGAAAAAATTTAAAAATAAAATACAATGAAAGTAGTGATGACCATCACAAAACATTGTCTTATTTTAATATGAAATTTATTGTCAAATTGTTTCCATACAACACTCAGTGCTCATCCCAACAGGTGCCCTCCTCAATGCCCATCACCCACCCTCCCCTCCCTCCCACCCCCCATCAACCCTCAGTTTATTTTCAGTTTTTAAGAGTCTCTGATGGTTTGGCTCCCTCCCTGTCTAACTTTTTTTTTCTTCTCCTCCCCCATGGATAGTCTTTCCTGCTTTGTCAATGATGAGTTGGCCATACTTTTGTGGGTCCATTTCTGGAGTCTCTATTCTATTCCGTTGGTCTGTGTGTCTGTTTTTGTTCCAATATCATGCTGTCTTGATGATTACAGCTTTGTAGCAGAAGCTAAATTCTGGGATTGTGATGTCTCCCGCTTTGCTCTTCTCCTTCAAAATTATTTTGGCTATTCGGGGTCTTTTGTGGTTCCATACAAATTTTAGGATTGCTTGTTCTAGCTTCGAGAAGAATGCTGGTGCAATTTTGATTGGGATTGCATTGAATGTGTAGATTGCTTTGGGTAGTATTGACATTTTAAGAATATTTATTCTTCCAAACCATGAGCACAGAATGTCGTTCCATTTCTTTGTATCTTCTTCAATTTCCTTCATAAGCTTTCTATAGTTTTCAGACAAAACATTGTCTTAATGTGTTTAGACTTTAATTCACATAGACAACAAAGTATGAAAATGGCTTTGTTATAGATAAACTTAATAACATATTTTATTTTTATTTTTTATATTTAATTTTATATTTATTTATTTATTTATTTATTTATTTAATTTATTTATTTTTTTCAAGAGAGCGTAAGTGAGGGAGAAGGGCAGAGAGATAGAATCTTAAGCAGGCCTCATGCTCAGCACCGAGCCTGATGCAGGGCTCAATCTCACAACCATGAGATCATGACCTGAGCCAAAATCAAGAGTTGGACGCTCAACCACCTGAGCCACCCAAGTGCCCCTACTTCCTTTAAATTAAAAAAAAAAAATCTTTGGGTTATAGGCACCTCATACATTAGTAAGAGGGCTATTCTTACTTGTTGCTCACATGGAGTGTCCACTAAATGTTCCCCATACACACACTTATTAAAAAAAAATCCATTATATATTTTGATATAAGAATTTATTGTGATATCTTTCCTTAGTTGATTAATTATTAATTATTTTTCCCTGTTTCCCATTGTAATGAGATCTTCATGAGGGCAGGAATTATATCTTTTTTTTTTTTTTTTTTTTTTACCTCCATAGCCCTACCTTCTAGCCTAGTATAATAATATTGAATGATGAATGAATGAAATAGATTTCAAAAAAACATTTAGTGTTATTATCCTAGTCTGAACATAGATATAATATCCATACCACTTTTCACTGCTATAGCTACCACGAATAACAACAAAAGTCTCTATATTGTGACCCATTTTATTTTCCCAGAGTTTACAATCCTTTGATGTTTGCTTTTAAAAAAAATGGATTTCTGGGTTACTTTATATTCTAGTAAATTACCAGTCTAGCAGTTTTCTAGTGTAATTCTTGGCACAACATATAACTGGAAATCAATTAAAAGGGTCATTCATTATAAAAAATATATAAATTTCTTTCTGTACCCGTTGGAGGAAAATTTGAAGCTTTGTCTATCCCTGCCCTCAACATTCTTTACTTCTGGGTCAATTTTAATTGTCTTATATTTGTAAATATATATTTTATTTCATTTTATTTTTTTATGAAAACTATGAAGAGTTATACAGTTCTTTTTTTTTAAATATGAAAGTTATTGTCAAATTGGTTTCCATATAATACCAGTGCTCATTCCAATAGGTGCCCTCCTCAATACCCATCAACTACCCTACCCTCCCTCCCATCCCCCATCAACCCTCAGTTTGTTCTCAGTTTTTAAGAGTCTCTTATGTTTTGGATCTCTCCCTCTGTAACCTTTTTTTTTTTAAATATATATTTTAAAGAACTTATCAGTTAGATGACAAAATAGCTAGTTGTCAAATACCTCAGGTAGGTGGTCAGCATGTTTTTTTTTAAATTCTAAGATTAGAAAACAGAGTAATTTACTAGAAGAATGTGATTATGTGACGTAAACATCAATGGCAGAGGCTAATGGGTCCTACAGTTTTTGGTTCCAATTCACTTTCTTCTGTATGTGTATTATTGAAACGCCACTGGCATTAGATTTCTGATTATAGTATACTTCAAACAATCCATGTTTTGCAAAATTTATTTGTTAAATACTTTTTGTATCACTGCAATATTGTAAATTCACTTTGGGAGTTTCTCTCTTAAGAAAATCTTTGATAGGAGTACCTGGGTGGCTCAGTTGGTTAAGCATCCGACTTTGGCTCAGGTCATGATCTCACAGTTTGTGAGCTCAAGCCCTGCATCGGGCTCTGTGCTGACAGCTCAGAGCCTGGAGCCTGCTTCAAATTCCGTGTCTCCCTCTCTTTCTGTCCCTCCCCCATTGATGCTGTGTGTATGTGTGTGTGTGTGTGTGTGTGTCTCAAAAGTAAATAAAGATTAAAAAAATAAAAAAAATCTGTGATAAACTTATTTAAAATAATCATTTACAATATAAGCAGTATTTCCTTAAACTAGTTATTTTGCAAAGAGTGTAGAGATAGGGAAACAGTATGAGATTTGGGATTGAAAGTCTTTGAGTTTAAATGCTGTTCCACTACTTACCACATGTTTTATTCAAGATAAACTGATAAAACCTTTTGCTATCTAGTTTCTTCATCTGTAAAATAATGATAATAATCACTATCTTACACCCTGCTTTTGAAGACAAATTAAATAATGTTTGTAAGTTGCCTGACATGTGTAGGGACTAAATGGTAAAATTTCCTTTTCTTTTTCTTTTTTCAAATTTTAATAAATATATTTTCTTATTATGTTTTTGCTATATTAAAAATAAAATGAGAAGATGTGGGTTATGTGGACCACCAAGTTGTAAGAGAAAGATGAGGAGTACAGAAGAAATCAAAAGAAAAAAACCTAGATCCATTTTCTTTCCCTAATGCATTTCTTTGGTCCCAAGTTGTTTCTGTGACTCATGAGACCATGCTTTTAATGTTTATTTGTTTTTGAGAGAGAGAGAGAGAGAGAGAGAGAGAGAGAGAGAATCCAAAGCAGGCTCCAGGCTCTAAGCTGTCAGCACAGAGCCCAAAATGGGGTTTGAATCCACAAACCAGGAGATCATGACCTGAAACGAAGCTGGGCGTTTAACCAACTGAGCCACCCAGGCGCCCCAGTGAGACCAGGCTTTTAAATGGTAAGTTCTTTCAAGATTTTGAAGTCTGCAATCTCTTTTGCTGGTTGTGGAAGCTGTGTAAGTGTTTCAGACGTTTTAAGTATTCATATATTCAGTATAGTTTATTTGGTACCTACAATGTGTCCGGCGCTGCACTTAACCATTGGAGGTACAAAAATCAAACTTTGTCATCCCTGCTTCTAAGGGACTCATAGTCCGTTGTTCTGGAAGGAGTGCACCCCCAATAGCAAATGGAGCGCTGTTTGCTCACTTGGCCTTTGTAGTTTTGTGTCCCTGATTGAACTAACGGGCACTCCTGCTTCATGATTTTAGCTTCTCATGCCCAATTTCTGACACAAAGTTTCTGGTTCTTTCAGACATTTACACCTTAACTCAGACCAAATGCAGTATGGCTAGATAGAAGATTGGATTATATAATGACTGCTTTGATTGATTTTATATAGATAGATTTTTGAGAGAGAGAGAGAGAGAGAGAGAGAGAGAGAGAGAGAGAAGGGGTGAAAAGAGAGGGGGAGGGAGGATCTAGAGCAGGCTTTGCTCTGACAGCACAGAGCCCGACGCAGGGCTTGAACTCACCAACCGTGAGATCATGACCTGAGCGGAAGTCAGACACTCAGCTGACTGAGCTACCCAGGCACCCCTATATATATTGTTTTTGGTGGAAATAAATTCATAAAATGACTGAGCACAAACCTTGTGTACTAAAGAGCAAGAAAGTGGAAAATACTTATGAAGAAATCTGGATTTATAGAGTAATAAAAAAATCTTATCCCTGTTCCTATTTACTCAATATAACTGCAACCCAGAACTATCCCTTGAAATTCTAGAATTTTTCCAGGTCATCAAACAATAGTTTATCTCAGATAACAGATATTTATAGTCACATCCTCTAACTTGGATGAGTTAAACTTTGGATTTTACTTGAATTCAACAAAAACGTCATTCTTTCATTTGTATTCTGGAGTTGAACGATATAACACTATCCTCTTATTTTCTTTTTCCTTCTCTCCTTTTTTTTTTAAACTCAATCCTTCATTATTGCTTTAAGAAAACATATTTTAAGAAAAGGATATCCAATTTAATTCAGAATTTTAGTTTTCGTCTTAGTTCTAAGATTGGGGGCTAGTTCCTCCAAGAGAATGTGAGAGTAATTAGAGCAAATAGTATTATCTGTGTATATTTATGATATTTTTAAGGGACTTAAAGAGTCATGGGTATTGATTTCTACTAATGTTATATTACACATGTAACTTGAGCAAAAATTTTTCAAGAGAACTTACAAGCCAGTATTATTTGGCAGTTGTGAGACATTTATTTATTTATTTTTTGAGTATAATTGGAACCCCAAACATTAGAAATGCATGTAGAAATGTGGTACAGGTAGATAGATATTCTCCTGAGAGAGCTTTTTAGAGAATTACTATTTTTATTTAAAATGTGTGTACTTTTAGGGCATCTGGGTGGCTCAGTTTGTTAAGCATCTGACTCTTGGTTTTGGCTCAGGTCATGATCTCACAGTTTGTGAGTTTGAGCCCTGCATTGAGCCCTTTGCTGACAGTGTGGAGCCTGCTCAGGATTCTCTCTCTCCCTCTCACTCTTTCTCTCTCTCTCCTTCTCAAAATAAATAAATAAACTTAAAAAATTAAATGTGTGTACTTTCTCATTGTACTGTCACAGCAGCTTTGAATACGGGCATTTTCTTTCACTGTAGGTGAATTCAGATCTGAGAATTGACGAATAGTGGAAATTCTTTGATGTAGCAATTAACAGAGAATCCTCAGAACTATGACAGACAGATGAACGACTTACACTATTGACAAATTTCCTCATTCATTTTGAGAAGAGAGACAAGTCAAGGAACACGGTAGAGCTTTGTTCTTTAGTCTCCCTTACCTGTGAACTTCCATGGCCATGTTTGTGAAAACGTTCCTCAGGACTAACATTGCCATTATATTAAAACTGATTCTCATAGCTTTATGCAAATTCCTTATGGGGCCTAAATTCTCTTGGTTTACTCATGCTCAGTCATGCTGGGATCTCTGGAGCTGCTACTTCAGAGCGACAGAAAATTAGAAGGCATCTTAGCTAGTGTGGCTGCCTTTTTAAAGTTTTGATTTTGCCCCCCAGCATTTTCTTCTCAGGATCAATTCCTGTCCTAGAAGGGAGCCTTTTTGGTCAGTGTTGACATTTCCTATAGGTATACTGCTTTAGCTTTTTTCAGTTCTCCAGTAACTCTCTTGCAGTGACCTGCTTGTAGAGTGGGAACGTACAGTGCAAGATATGAAGAATAATGGATCAGAGATGAGAGAGGAAGGGAAAAGCCTTGAATGACATACTTTTTAAAAATCTAAAATTTTTTTTTGAGAGTTTAAATGTTTTTAGCATAAAAATACAGAGGTAAGCTGGGGCGCCTGGGTGCCTCAGTCAGTAAGCATCTGACTTCGGCTCAAGTCATGATCTCACGGTTCATGAATTCAAGCCCCACATCGGGCTCTGTGCTGACAGCTCAGTGCCTGAAGCCTGCTTCAGATTCTCTCTCTTTCTTTCTCTCTTTCTCTCTGCCCCTCCCCCACTCGTGCTCTGTCTCTCTCTTTCAAAATAAATAAACATTAAGAAAAATTTTAAAAAATATATACAGAAATAAGACTTTGTTAAAAAAGAATCCCATTGACAGTTGAACAGAGAATAGTACAGGGTGGTTCAGCCAGAGACAGAGAAAGAATAATAGGAAAGATCTAATATCAGATATTTTACTTTTCTTTTCCACAAATGTAACATAGATGTTCTTTGTAAAACATTGAGTTATTAATACGTATAATATTAGTGAATTAATATGCACAATAATCATCGACAGCAATGCTGTCCTCTTTTCTGGATTGTGCTTTTGATGTTTTACCTAAAACCACTTCACCTAACTGAAGACTACAGAGATTTTTCTCCCACGTTTTCATCTAGATATTTACGGCTTTAGGTTTTGCATTTAACTCTGTGGTCCATGTCCATTTGAGCTAATTTTTGGAGACGGAACGAAGTAAGGGTCAAGGTTCATTTTGTTTGCGTATGTTTGTGATTGTTCACTGCCACTTGTTGAAAGGAATATCCTTTGAACTGCACAGTTGTAGAAAATCAGTTACCAGTGTGTGTAGGGATCTAGCAGTGGAGTCTAAATTCTTCTCCATTGATCTATATGTTCATTTTTTCCTCTAATACCATACTGTATTGATTACTGTGGCTTTATACTAAGTCTTGAAATCTGGTGGTATAAATCTACCTTCTTTGCTGTTCTTCCTTACAAGGATTTTGGCTATTCTACTTTTTTGCTTCACCACATAATTTTGGAACCAGCTTGTCAATTTCCATAAGAAATGCTGCTGAGATTTTGACTGGAATTATTAAATCTATAGAAGAGTTTCCAGAGAATTGAACATTTAAAAAATATTTATGTATTTATTTATTTATTTAGAGAGGGATAGAAAGAAAAGGGGAGAGACAGAGGGAGAGAGAGAATCCCACTCCACTGAGTGTGGAGCCTACTGTGGGGCTCGATCTCAACAAAGTGAGATCATGACCTGAGCCAAAACCAGGAGTCAGACACTCAACAGACCGAGCCGGCCAGGCACCCGGAGAATTGAACATTTCAACAATATAAATCATGCAATGCATGATCATAATTTATTTGCTTATACTTTGTTTCATTAGACTTTTGAAATTTCTTTTGTCAATGTGCTGTAGTTTTGGTGTGCAAATCTTGCATTTTTTTAAGCTTTTAACTAAGTATTTAAAGTTTTCTATACTTTTCAATTCCAATTTACAATTGTTCATTGCTAGTCTAGAGAGTCCCAATTGATTTTTATATATTGACTTTTGTATTCTGCAAACTTGCTAAACTCACTTCTTAGTTTGAATAGCTTCTTTGGTAGAACCTTTGAGATTTTCCACCCAGACAAGCATGTTGTCTACATGTAGAAACACTTTTTTCTTCTTTTCCAATCTGTATGCCTTTTTCTGTTCTTACTTCATTGCTCTGACTAGAGAACCTCCATAATGATGTCAAATAGGAATTATGTCAGTAAAAATCCTTGTCTTGTTCTTGATTTGGGGGAGAAAGCATTAGTCTTTTGCTAGTAAGTGTAATGTTAGCTATAGAATTTTGGACAAAATTCCCTTATGTTCTCAGTTTGATGAAAAATTTTAACATCAATGCATATTGACTGTGTCACTTTTCTGTACCTATTATGAATTTTTTTTTGCTTTTAGTGTAGTGATACTGTGAGTTATACTGATAAATTTCTGTATCTTACACCAATCTCCCTCCTGCTAGATTGTAAGCTGTACAGAACAAGGCAGTGTTGTACTTGAGCTTGTTCACACTGGCTTGTGAGAATTTGTAATATGGAATTTTGAGAATCAACCATTAAACCATTAGTAGATGGAACTCAGCCGTAGGGGGGTATTCACACAATAGAAATCTGCAAATGCCACCAATCAGGCTCTTCTTCTGGTTTTTTAATACTGCATACCCAACCATCCCTAAACTTAATAACTAAACAAGAGCATTTATTCTCGTCCAAGATATGCCACATGACAAGGTTTCATTCCCACCAGTGTCGGTGTCTACTGGTCCCATTCAGTGTCAGCTGGGCAAGATGAGGTCTAGGGGCTAGAATCATCTGAAGCTTCAATCAGTTACATGTTTGAGGCTTTAGATGGAAAGGTGTGTGTGTGTGTGTGCGCGCGTGTGTGTGCGTGTATGTCTGTAGAAACCTTTAATGAGGATTCAAGATGGAGGAAAAAAATTGTGTCCATGTCTCCATGGAGATTCTCCAGGTTCTCAAGCTGGTGTTCCGCCTGCTGCTTGCCAGCCTTATCTCATCTGTGTTCCTTGTAAATGTCATCACCAGTGGGCAGCCCATGGAGGTATAAGGGGCAGGAACTTGTCTTGTTTACACAGGGAAGAATGTAGTCGGACTTGAGGCTAGAACATCTGAGGTTACTTAGGCACCTCTTATTTCGATGTAGCCACGATGATCTGTCTGGTGCACAGCCTCTGGGTAGCCAGACTTCTCATATACTGACTCAGGATTCCTTAGGTGTATATTCCAGGAGAGATACAGTCAGTCAGAAGCTATATCATCATTTATAACAAACCCCAAAGTCACCCAAGAAAACATGTGGGATGGATTTATAGGTACAGAAATATTTGGAAAATACAACATGCCATTTCAGTAATGTGTCTTAAATGTCTATGTCAATGCTTTGTACAAAGGAAGTACTCAATCAATATTTGTGGAATAAATAAATAAATCATTCATTCATTGTGTTCAGCTGACATTAAATGGAAATGAATGCGTCGTTCTGCGGTCTGGAAAGGACTGTGGTCTGGAAAAACATAGAGATCTCACCTCGGGTGCTCAAGTAGATCGATCTGGTTTCATGGTAACCCAGGCAATTCATTGCTGAGATTTCTTATTCTCTTTGCTACTGTCACAGTATGTTGGCTCCACTCACAGGTGGGAGTAAACAGGGAGTAAGAGTATTATGTAATTTTATTTTTTCTTGAAAAGTAACTGTGAAGGAAATGAAAAGAAAAAACCCTTTCAGTGAAACACAATAAAGTTAAATGTTTTATAACATTTTTATCTTACGTTGGTCAAGGGAAAGGTTTTTTTCTCCGCATAATTGCCTCCCCTTTTACGAGTCCAAGTTGTTCAAGTGCTTGGCGTCTGGATAACAAATTCTACACACTGAGGGTGGGTCTGATGGAGCATATGGAAGGACTGAGTAGAGTCCCATCTAACTAGGCAACTGATGAGCCATGCATGACTGTTGGCAACACTCATACCAGAAGGCTATGTATGTAGTAGCACAGCATGAATTCTGCTTGGATTCCTGCCCTCGATGTGGTTGGTGCTATTGTGGTTTCTGTCTCTTGCTTTTTTATCTGTGTGATTTCTCTCTCCTCAATTTCCCTGGTCCTTAGAATCTTTTTAAAATCTTGGCTCCAAAATTAGGAAGAGAGAACATTTGCTGTGTGCCAATCTGAATCCCCTAGTTCCCACACTTGTAGTAGAGGGTTTGTAGCCTTCATTTTTGGTTTTAGAGTCATTTGTAGCTATACAGGCTGAGAAGGGTGGAACGGGGAAGTCAGTGACGTGAGGGTTTGAAAGTAGAGGGAACCTGGTTAAAATAAGGGATTCCCTGGCCATTAATTAGAGATAGATTCCCAGTGTGTGTGCATGCATACATGCACGTGCACATGCGCACGCACACACACACATGTGTACTCACATATACACACAGCATTAAGATATAGGAATGTTTTCTTTATGTGTGTCCAACCCATAGGATTACCAATTAACTTATCTTCTAAACCAGAGTATCTCAGAGATAATAAGGGCTATTATTAATTAAGGGCTATTGGTAATTACCTGCTGATAACAAGCATAAACCAGGGCTGTATTGGGCAAACTGGGGCTGTGTTCACCCTAACAATAACCCACGCATCTGAAGTAAAATTTCAGTGGAAATGACTCCCAGAAACAAAACATTTTTTAATATCAAAATCCTTCATGGATGGTCAGGTTTTATCAATTTTATATGAAATGTCCTGCAAGAATCATATTGGCTGGTTGAGCAGTGGTTCAGATGGTGCTGGACAATTTCTAGTTGAATAAAGTTTTTAAAAATAAATACCTTTGGGCATGCATTGCTTCTCAGTAATAGTTCTGAAACTATGGCAACAGTACGATGTTCTTCGAAACCATCTCGGGCCAAAAAAAGAATATCAGAAGGTAGGTTTTATGTGATTTCTGTATGTCCAATAGTCCAATATATTTGCAGTGTAGTGACCTAGATTGCTATCTTTGGAGCTGAGCACTTGCATTGGAATCCTAGGCTCCAGTATCTGCGGAGTTGTGTCGTCAATGGGCCACTCGTTAAGCTTTCCACATTTGTGTTGCTACAAGAGTGAAGTTGGAATAATTCCAGTACTTGCTTCATATGGTTGTTGTGAAGATTAATTTGCTTAATAGGTAAAACAAGTACATCCCTGGCACAGAGGAAGTGCTTGATTGTGCATTTATTATTATGATTCTTTGCTTTAGTGAATAGCATTACCATCCATTTACTGCCAGAGCAAGAAACCTGGATATGATTATTGTATTCTCCTGTTATTACCAACCACTAGATGTCCAGATAATTGCCAATTATGAAAGTGTACCATTCTCTCAATGAGCTTTCCTCACCCCACTATTGTGTCTCATCCATGTGATATCCACAGGATAGCTAGCATGGCTTTTATAATGCATAATATAATAACCGCTTTCTACCTAAATCCCTTCAGTAGCTCCTCATCCTTATAATGGCTTTACAAGAACCTTCACAATTTGGTTTGTGCATCCTTAATTCCCTAACCTCATTTCTTGCCACATTTTCCTTATACTAACAGACTAGCCAGACAAATTTTCTTAAAGCTCCAAGAAAAACTCCGTCATTTGAACCTGAGTTCTTTCATGTAATAGTTTGCTTTTTTCATTCTCTTTCCTTACTTTGGCTTTAAAAGTGTCTGTTTATCCTTCAGGGCTCAGCTTAGCTGTTAATTACTTAAAGAGCTATTTGGCCCATTTAAGTGAGGTTAGGTGCCTTCCTGATATCTCTCCAAATTATCTGTGCATGCTTTTCTCTAGTATAAGTATAGACAGTACACAGTCTGATACTTCTGGTAGAATATATACTTCTAGGGATGAGCTGGGGTGTTCTTTGTTGCATATATGCTCCATGTACAACATATGGCATAGAATGTTTATTTGAACGATCCTGGTTGAATGGATGAATGAATGAATGAATGAATGAATAAATACTTGACTGTGGTGTTGCTCAGTGAATTATAGGAAAAGATTTTTGTATTGGTTATTGGCTTCTTAAAATAAAAATGCTAGTATTTTTTTACTATACATTTTAAGGCTTTTCTAAAATGACCTTTAAAAAAGTAGGGTTTTCTACTTAGAAAATCCTTATGATGAAATCAATTCTCATTAAATTTGTAGAGTTGTTTAGAGATAAGGAGACAAGAGAGCATAAAAATTTAATTAAGGAAACAAGAATTCGTGGAAATGTTATGTCATCCCTGAAATTGCAAAGAGAATTGAAAACACACTAATTCTCATGCCTTGTTGTTATATATTCTTTTCACTGCAAATACTATCCCATTAACCTGTCTTCCCCCGTCCCAGAGCCATATATCCATAGAGCAGCCTGGGCAGCTTTATGTGGAACATCCAGCCAGATGGATGCCTAGAGAGAGAGATCTCAAATTTTTATCTGGCGGCAATAAGAATTCAAAACTATAACTTGTGATTACATGTCAATACTGGACAACTAGTACATTAAATGAGGACTTGTTTTTGGTGAGATTAAAATCCTTTTAATTATTTCAGAATATTAATAAGCTTGGCATTTTGTGTTATTTTCATTAAGGAATACATTCTCATTACAGAAATAATTCTTTTTATAGGAAATTGCTAGTATCCATTCCTCTAAAGCTGTGCTGTCAACCTGTCGGCCCCTAGCCACATGAGGCTACTGACCACTTGAAACGTGGGTAGTCCAAGCTGAGATGCACTCTAAGTTTAAAATTTGAAAGACTTTGTTTAAAAAATGTAAATTATCTCTGTTTTTTAAATTATCTCAATGATTTTTACATTTTATTATATTTTTACATATAATTGATATGTTCGTTGAAATAATATTTTGGATATATTGGGTCAAATGAAATATATTATTAAAATTAATTTCACCTCTGCATTTTTATTTTTTAAGTGTAGATACCAGAAAATTTGAAATTATATCTATGGCTCACATTATATTTCGGTTGGGCAGCTTTGTTCTAAGTGGTTCCATTTTATAGCTTGTTTTGTGTGCATAGGGTCCTGAAAAAGTTTGAGATAAAAGGGCTTCAAGCCAAGCACTGTTAACAAAGCTAGCAAATATATTTATGTCACTGTGTCCCATAATTAGTCTGCACTGTAGATTAGTGCACATGGGTAGAATATTTTTCTTTTTTAAGAGTATTTCTTTTCTGTTTAATATAAATAGTATTTTTAAAGGAATCTCTACACCCAACATAGGGCTCAGGCTCACGACCCTGAGATCAAGAGTCACACGCTCCACCAACTAAGCCAGCCAGGTGCCCTAAGTCTATTTCAAACAAATCAGTCACATGACCTAATATTTTTATTATTATTATTATTTTTAATGTTTATTTATTTTTGAGAGAGGGAGAGAGACAGAGCGTGAGCGGGGGAGGGGCAGAGAGAGAGGGAGACACAGAATCTGAAGCAGGCTCAGGCTCTGAGCTGTCAGTGCAGAGCCCGATGCGGGGTTTGAACTCACAGACCATGAGATCATGACCTGAGCCGAAGTCCTGCGCTTAACTGACTGAGCCACCCAGGCACCCCCACATGACCTAATCTTGAATAGTTACAGTCTACCATCATATCCGAATCAGAATTTTTATGTTCCTTTAAATCTTTAGATATAAAAACCACACTTCTGAATCTTCAGCTGAATTTGTACTTATTTATGCTATTTTCTCTAAAATCTCTGAAGTAAATTGGGAAATTGTAACTTTTATTGCAGTAACTCTTGGCCTTTGCTGTCAATTTCCCTCCTGTCCTTGGGAACAGTGAATCAGGCTTGGGGACGCTCACCAGGGAACGTGATGGATTAGGAGGGACTTGCCTACCAGAGGCAATGTGTGACGCAAGGCCTTCTGGGAGTTATGCCAGGGGAAGCTGGAACCCAAGCCCAGCAGACAGCCCAAGTGTGCCAGTCAGTAAAAAGAGTGACAGATTCTACAGAGGTTGTAACAGTTGGGAACTTTGGAGACTAGACCAGAGTGAGGGTAAACAAGGATGGCAGACAGAGCTGGAAAATCCCTTGAGCCTGTAGGACCAGAGGCAGATGGTGTTTTTATGGGGCATCAGTGGCGCTGAGCTGTGTGTAGAGGGGCGGGGAGGTTGTTAGGACACCAACCCATTTCAGACAACCAATTGCTATTTGTACGAGCTTAATTGTATTGGAAAATAAAATTTCTATTTGATACAGAGATAGTGAATTTAGTTTGTGAACTGTGTCAAACAGTTTTTCTGCGTTATAAAAATTGAGCCAATGGTTGTACATAATTGAAAGCTATGGTTGTGCCCCACAGAAGGATAAAAGCCGATATGATCTTTTGCATCAAAATTCTTAACTGAGCCCTCTTGTATTTGCTTTTCATTTAGGCATTATTGTCAAGTGTCTGCCCTCTGGGTTCATTTATATACAATACATGGTTTTCTAAAATAGATAATAACCTACCTGTTTGGGAGCTCTTCAGTAATGTGCTTCCACAGCCACAGAAAACAACTACAATAATCTGTGTTTGTGTCTTGCTAACATGATAGCAATTTTAATTCTATTTACTCTTCTTAGATATGGCTTTAGTATAATCGATTTGTGTCTGCTAATATTTTGGCATTTTAACTGGTTCTTTGATAGTTACTCTAAGAATGATGTCAGTTACCTATCCTAGTTATCTCTAGAGGGATAAAATGATTCAATGCAAGTGACTTATTGGCTGTGACAAGAAGAATGTGGTTGAGCTGGGGTGTGGTTTGGGAAGAGTTTCTAACAGGGTACTCCTTTTTTTTTTTTAATTTAATTTTGCTTTAGAGAGAATGAGAACTGGAGATAGGGGCAGAAAGAGAGGGAGGGAGGGAGAGAAAGAGATAGAGAGAGAGTGAGAGAGAGAGAGAGAGAGAGAGAGACAGAATCTTAAGCAGACTCCATGCCCAGTGTAGAGCTTGACACAGGGCTTGATCCTAAGACCCTCAGATCATGACCTGAGCTAAAATCAAGAGTCGGCCACTCAACCGCCTGAGCCACCCAGGCACCTCGGGGTGCTGCTTTTTAAGTTGGTGTAGAGTTGTGGAGAAGATAAATTTTTATTCTCTACAAATCTTTCTTGATTGATGATGCCTCTATGAAGTCACGGAAGCACATTCATGGAGACATTTTTCTCCTTAAAACTTTTAGGAAAAGCCTGAGGAATCAAGTGCTCCCTGGCTCCCAGAATGAGATGGAGACTGAGGAGCTCAATTATCAAACTTCTTCGTTTATGTATCAGCATTATGAGATCAAAGAGGAAGTCAGAAAATCTAGAACCATCTATTTGAATTTTAACTTTTTTAATGTTTATTTTTTTACAGAGAGAGAGAGAGAGAGACAGAATGCAGAGTGGGAGTAGGGGAGGGGCAGAGAGAGAGGGAGATACAGAATCTGAAGGAGGCTCCAAGCTCTGAGCTGTCAGCACAGAGCCAGTTGGGCGGCTTGAACTCACGAACTGTGAGATCATGACCTGAGCCGAAGTCTGACATTCAACCAACTGAGTCATCCAGGCGCCCCTCTTGAATTTTAGTAGAGACTCCCCTGCTCCCAATCTTGTCTCTATTTTTTCCCACACCACAGAATTCTCACCTCTCCAAGTCCCCTTGGGTCTCTCATTTCCTACTTTCCCAATTGCTTTAGTTTTGCTTCTCTGCATAGAGGACACGGATGGTACATTATGGTGATCCAATTCAAGAGTGACCTCATGTTGGTTTTGTTCACTGTCTGTGGTTAAAAGCCAGGAGGAAGGGCATATAGGAGCTATATAATTCCGTTGATAAAGCATGGATTCTAGAATCAGACAATGATTGGATTAGAACAGGAGTTCCAGTATTTTCCAGTTAGGTAACTTACTTAACTTCTTTATGTCTGTTTCCTTCATGAAATGGCATTAAAAATAGCACTTTTCTTATAGGGCTGCCATGAGGATAGAGTGAAGAGCAAATGAGAAGTGATTAGACAGTTCCTTGTGTGTAATAATTACTGAAAAATGCAGTGTTATGTGTTAGTGTTATATGTGTTAGTGTTATATGTGCTAGTGTTAGTGTTATGATTGAAGAAAAAAGAGTGTCACCGTTCACTGCCACTCATCTTCTTTGAGCTCCCTCTGAGTAGCATCATAGGTAGACAGAGTTATAAAGAAGGTTGGACAGTTTGCAGTGTATTGACAATGGACAAATATAATCAGTCGATGGACAAATATAGTCTTCAGGGAATCCTATGTCTAGCATACAAATACACACTATAACAAAAGCCTGTAACTATCATTAAATTTTTGTATATGCAGAAATGCCATGGAACTCAGCTATTTTTAATGAAATTCCCAAGTTCTCAAAACATAAATCATGAACAAGTTTAAACAATTAAGGTTGCCTTAGAGACAGTCAAAATGTGTCTCTACACTGACTTAGATTTATCAATTCTATTTATTCATCTTTTCTCCTTTAATTAAAAGCTGGTGGATAGTCAATCATGCCATGAATTGTACACTCTGTCACTTCTATCAAAGCCTTTGAAATGAGACACAGAAACAATTTCCTGATTGGAATTTTTTTTTGTTATTGTTGTTGTGTTGGCATGATTTCTGTTTATCTGATTAAATACTACAAAAAGAAGAGTATTTGGTGGATTGAATATCTGTCTTCAAACTGGATGAGTCATAGCATAGCAGAAAAATAAAATCTGAGGAATTAACAAGAATACCTAATGAAGGAGTCAAACGAAATGACCCCATTTGTTTAAACATTCAAGAAAAATACTAGCCTATTTCATGCTACTACAATCATAAATATTTCAAAATAAAGGCTGTAAGAATTTTACAAATCTGCTAGCATCTCGTATTATTGAAAAGGATTTTTTAGGCCAGTTAGCTCCAGAGATTTACAACTTTTCATTGAATATTGGATAGCTAAAGAATGGTAAACTGTTTTCCTCTCATTTTTAGAGATACGGGCCAGATGTTCCCATAGAAATAAGAGTCCATTTCTGAGAGAGTAATAGATAGGATGGCATAGTAGATAAAAACAAAGCTTTTGAGTCAGACATTTATGCCTAGAAAATACTCTGCACCCTCAAGCAAATTTATTAATCATGGATAGGCCTTAGAAAAATTTGTCTCAAAGTAATCATTGTACCAATTAATATTATCATCAATGTTAATATTATTATTGGTATTACTATTATTCTACATAAAGGAAATTTTTGACCGAAGTTAGAAACTAATTCTTGTCTACTCAAAACTTACTTTAGGGTTCATTCCTAAGTGGTTTGTTCTAAAACAACAGGGGAGGGCAGGCTTGGGTGGCTCAGTCAGTTGAGCCATCAACTCTTGATTTTCGGCTCAAGTCATAATCAGGGTTGTGGGATGGAGCCCAGTGTCAGGTTCTCTCTTGCTCTCTCTCTCTCAAATAAAAAAATAAAAAAATAAAATAAAATAGAATAAAATAACAGGATAAAAAAAATGAGATGAAATGAGGATATAATGGGCCAGATACTTCTCATCATCTAAATACACCAACACTAAAATTCTAATAATCAATATTAATTTTAGATAAATATGCATTATCCTTACATTATTTGAATTGGTGGGGTGTTGTTATATGTGTCTTGAGTTATGAGATAAGTTACGGATTCATGTTGCTTAATTTCACTTTCTACATGCCTTCCAGAAATACTCTAAGTCTTTTTTTACCTATTTGAGTACCTGCCACTCCCCTTCTAGTCCAAAATTCTACAATTCTGAATATAATAATGAAATTTTTGTAAGGACTGTAATTCACAGAAGTAAATTAATATTAGATAATTAAATCTAAGGCAAACTCAATAAAAAGCATAAAGGCTTCAATTACACCAAGAAAAATAAGAGTTAAAATATAAGGAATCTTATTTTTGAAAAAAATCCATGGTATAAATTTTTATTATTCCTTATTTATTTATTTATTTATTTATTTACTTATTTAGAGAGCACAAGCAGGGGAGAGGCAGAGAGGGAAAGAGAATCTAAAGCAGGCTCCATGTCCAACACAGAGCCTGACGAGGCACTTGATCCTATGACTCTGGACCGTGGGATCATGACCTGAGCCAAAATCCAGAGTCAGATGCTCAACTGACTGAGCCACCCAGGCTTGTGAAGTATATAAATTTTTAAAGCCATTCTATACTAAGTGCAGTAAAACCTTGGATTGCGAGTAACCTGTTCTGCAAGTGTTCCTCAAAACAAGCAAACATTTCTAATAAATTTTAACTTGGCAAATGAGTGATGTCTTGCAATAGGAGTGGTACGTGATGCTGAACATCACATGATCAGAGCTGAGCCAATGGTTCTTCTCTCTCTCTCTCTGTCTTGCTGTGGACTGCAGGTGATTGTCTCCTGTGCGCCGATGCTCCGTCTCATGCCTCAGTGTTTGACAGAAATCGGTGACTTTTCAGAACACAGGAAGGTGTCCACAACTGGCACTAGTGTATTTTTTGTCACTTCAAAGTACCTGTGGACAGTCATTTGCTTTTCCATACAAGATTAAGCTTACGAATGCTTTGCTTCATTCTAGGTCAGTCTGCCTGCAGATATAGACCCTTTCCTCTGCTGCCTTGTTGCCAGTTACATTAAATACAGTATATGACAAGAGTTTATTAATACTGTACTGTAGTCAACATCTGTGTGAGTGTATACAATGGCCCCATGTAGAAAAAGATTCCACTGGGCCAATAGATAGCAGTGATTCTGTTAGTGATAGTGAAAGTCGTCCTCCACGGTAACCTTCCTCTCTCTTGTCTCTCTCACACCAGCCGTGAAAATTTTCGTTTGTTTATTTTTCTTTATATTTTGTATTTTCTTTATTATTTTGTATTATATTACAGTATTGTAATCATTTTGATATGAATATTTTGGGGGAATGAATTGCCTGAGTTTCCATTATTTCATATGGGGAAATTCACATTGATATACAAGTGCTTTGGATTACAAACATGTTTCCAGAATGATTTATGCTCACAAACCAAGGTTTTACTGTATTTAAATTCTACTTCCACATGTTGTGCACAGGAGAGGGAGGTTGCTAAAAATATATCTACGTGGCTTTGAAGTGTATGTTCTATTTCCTTAGTTAGGGTGTATATATCTTAAAATTAGGAAGCTCAAGCATGGTATGTATAACCTAACTGGAAAAATGGGATACGTACTTAAATGTTATGTACAGATGGTTTTATTCAATAAGTGGCTAATGTCATTTTTTTAAAGGTACCTCTAAAGTTGTATAAATATTGTATATTCTAAAATGTGTATTATTCTACTGAGATACGTTTAGTTGAGGAAAGTATACATTACAGGCAAGGAAAATGGTGAGAACTAAGGCTTGATAGTAAAGTTATATATGCTTTGTGTAGGAGTAGTGTGTAGACTGGTTTGGATGGAACAGAAGGTTTGGGGGAGTGGACAGAGAGCTTCAGAGTAGGATGGGGAACATGTTGCTGAGTGCCTTGAATACCAGTCAGGATGTGTAACATCATTCTGCAGAAAAAGTGGAATGAGTACAAATTTTTGAGAAAGACAGTAACATATGCAAAGTGTTTTTGCTGAGATTTATCTGGGAGCAATTTTTAGTATACATTGGATGGGAGAGAGAGTGGAGTCAAGAAAGCTAGTTAAGTTTGGTTGAACAGTGGTAAAAATATAGACAAAGGAATAAATGCAAGCGTTGTGAATTCATGAGGTGCCAAGTATGATAGTATTCATCTTTGCACCCGAAGTACACAGTATACAATAAATGCCTGACTTTTTAAAATATAAAAACACTTGATTACTGACTAGGTGTTGGGAGTTTGAGAGAGGGTTAAGTCAAAGTAATTCCATTTTTTTTAAATTTTTTTTTAACGTTTATTTATTTTTGAGACAGAGAGAGACAGAGCATGAATGGGGGAGGGTCAGAGAGAGAGGGAGACACAGAATCCAAAGCAGCTCCAGGCTCTGAGCCATCAGCCCGGAGCCCGACGCGGGGCTCGAACTCACAGACCGCGAGATCGTGACCTGAGTTGAAGTTGGACGCTTAACCGACTGAGCCACCCAGGCGCCCCAAAGTAATGCCAAATTTTTAAGCCAGGGTGTTTGAAAATAATACTGGCAAATGGATTTACCTCTGGGGTCAGCTGATTTGGGGAAAGATCACATATTAAGTTTTATGAATTTTGAGTTTTTGCCAAAATGAATCAGTGCCTAATCTATACTGAATTTAATGGAGAATATGTCAACCTACCTACTCAGATAATCGAGGAAGGTTTAAAAGAAATCCTTATGAAACTAGTTTCTTCATTTTGTTTTATTTTTTTAATTAACGTTTATTATTTTTGAGAGAGAAAGAGAGAGACAGTGCAAGTTGGGGAGGGGCAGAGACAGAGGGAGACAGAATCTGAAGCAGGCTCCAGGCTCTGAGCCTGACACCGGGCTCTAACTCACAAACAGTGAGATCATGACCTGAGCTGATGTCAGACGCTTAACTGACAGAGCCACACAGGTAGGTGCCCCTAGTTTCTCTATTTTAGACTTGGAATCAAAATTCCAGTTAGAAAATAAGTCGCTTAACTCAATTGTCAGTAGTGACTATGTATTGATAGTGTGGCTCTTGTTTTAGTTTGATAAAATATTTATTTTTATTTAAGTTCTTATTATAGTTATAATAATCAAAGATACCAATATTTTTATGCATGTTTGACAAGCGTTGTATATTTAAAGTTATATAGTGGAGGGGGCCACTTTACTAACTATGAATCAATAGGCTGATGATGGCATCAGCATTCTATTTATATACTATATACCATGTTTTCTTTATCCAGTCATCTATTGATAGCCACTTAGGTTGCTTTCATATCCTAAGCCACTCTAAATAATGTTGCAATGAACATAAGGGTACACACATCTCTTTGAATTGAAGTTTTTTGTTTTTTCAGCTAAATACCCAGAAGTGGAATTTCTGGATCATAGGATAGTTCTATGTTTAACTTTTTTGAGGAAACCCCATACTGTTTTCCACAGTGGTTGCGCAAATTTGAATTTACACCAACAGTGTATGACAGTGCCCTTTTCTCCACATCCTCACCAGTACTATATGGCAGGAGCTGGGGTTGGTACAGGCTAGGGAGTCCCGGAGTTCACCATTCTGGTGGGGAACACCTTGGCAGAGACAGCTGGATCAGGCGTGGGATGACATGTCCCAGGGTGCACTGCAATGTGCCTCCTTGAGGGGCAGCTGGAGCTGGAATAGGAGCATGGGAGTGTGGGGGGTATCTGCCTTGGGAGGACAGCTGGAGCTGGTATGGTTCAGGGACCTGGAGTACATAGAGGCTTCTGTCCATGTTATTAAGGTGGAAGGGAAGTTAAGAAATGGTGCTTGCCAGAATCTCCGACTCCAGAGAGAGTTCCAGTAGGTCCCTCACCTGTTTGGTGGATGATCTAAGGTTAGAAAATGTTATTTCCGTTATTTAGAGTGTAGTTGCCCTTTAGACCACTAGGGGTTTTGTTGTTTTCTTTTCTTTTCTTTAATTTTCTTTTCTTTTCTTTTCTTTAATTTTCTTTTCTTTTCTTTTCTGTTTTGTTTATTTTTTTGTTTGTTTGTTTGCTGTGCAGGCTTGCTGTGGGCAAGTCTGTGTGTGAGCCCCCCAGTGATATTCCTTTTTATGGAGGGTTGTAACGTTAGTATGGGATTCCCATCCTTGCTATGTCTCCATCTCTCTGCCCTTCCCTGTGTGGTTCCTGTGTTGTTTACTGTGCAGAAGCTGTTCTGGTCAGTCTTTGGTTCTTCTTCAAGAGGAATTGCTCTGTATGTAGGTAGCGATTCAGTATGTCCATTGGAGGAGATGAGTTCAGAGTCTTCCTACTTTGCAGTCTTGGACCACCTCCCCCAACAACTGACATTTTAGAAAATAAGGAAGATAGAAAACAGATGTTCAGCAGTGAAGTATTACCATTCACAGACAATTTCTAAATAAATATACATTACCAGAATAAATGACTTAGGCAAACAAACTATATTTGGCAATATGCTTTCACAATGACCTGCTATCTGACACAACTCAGCCATCTAATTGTTCTTCTCTACTGTGGAGAGGGAGTGATTCAGAGTCATTGCTTCAAGTAATTCCATTCTTGTGGAAAAGCTCTCTTAGGGCCTGATTCACAGAGATAGTTATTCAGTTACCTTCTTTTTTAAGTCACTTATAATATCAAATAGTGATTCCTCTATGCCATGTAGTCTTTGCAAAAATATTAGTATTAATATACTCTTCAAGATTCCAGATTAGCTGAAATGACTTGTAACAAAAGTAAAGAAATTTGAAACACAATTTTGTGTCCACTGTGAGAAGACTGAAACTTCAGATACTGGGTTACCTGATTAATAAGTTTATTATAGGATGTTGGTATCTCATTATACTCGTCTTCTTAATACACATTGTGCTTTTTTAAAAGAAAGAATTACATAAGCCCATGAAAAGGGTACAACTGTTTTATTTCAGCAGTAATTACATTTATTCATGTACTCTAAGTTGTGTTCTGTGGTGATAGGTCTACTAAATCAATGGAGAAAGTGGCTTTCAATATCACTTATTTTATGAAGATAACAAATTTATATCTCTGGCTTTGATTCTCTGCCCTGAACTCCACACTTATATATTTAACAGTTAAGCTTTATTAGACACTTGACTGTCTAATAGATGGGTCCAGGTTGTATTTAAAACATGACTCTTGGTGTCCCCTTACAAGCCTGCTCCCCTACCTCTTGTCAATAGATCCATAAATGGCTCTTATATACATCCTGTTGTTGAGTCTAAAATTTTTGAGATATCCGTACTTTCTTTAATCCCCCCAAATAGTCTACCATTGGGTAGAATTGGCAAATTTTGTAGCTGTTCTTTACAACTTTGACTCAAATCTGAAAAGATTTCAACATTTTACTTGTGCCATAGAAATATCATATGTCAGTTGACATAAAGATATTGTGTCTATTTTCTTGGAAAATGTTTGCCTATTCTCTTTTCCTAATAAGATCTTTGGTTGGGAACCATATCATATGGAAAAACAACCATATGGTATGGGTGAACTCCACTCACACGCCTAACCAAATCAGGGGGATGGGATCTCATTCCCCTGATCTCCACATTCAATGGTTGACAAGGGAATTGTTTGGCTCAAGGAAAAGACAGCCCAAGACTTAGTGCAGGAAGAGAACATATTTCATATTTCTGGTCCCCTTATTTTGGATAAAGAAGTATAAAACTCTGATTGAACCTAGTAACTAATTTGAGAGCACAAGGATTTGGGGGTATTAGGTAAAATTCACATAGTGGAAAAGGATGGAGAGTCAGAATGAAATTGGAAGCTTATTAACATTATGGAGCAACTATTTCTTTAATTTTCAGTTACCTGAGCCCCTAAATACCTTGTTTTCCAATACTTCAAATTGAAGATAATTTACCTGAGAGAAAATCAAATAGGGATTAAATTTCCTGTTTCTTTATGAGAAACAGTTTTTTGAGAACTGTATATATTTAAACAAATTGGGACCAGATTTTTTATTTATTAGTCATGTATTACTTTCCTCCTCCTGTGTTAGAAATGAAACTTCATAATTTAGTAGGATAAATGGGAAATAATCTGAAAATGATAGGTAACTTTATGTTGAGATTAAGTATTTTCTGTGAACATAGTGTCAGTTTTTGATAAATAATGATTTTATTCTCATAATAAAACACAAGGATTGTTTTATTCCTTGGTGATTGAGTTGACATTCAACGTCACCAAGTTTGGTTTGCGTGCCAAAACAGCCCTGTGTCAGAGGGCATAACTGTTGGTAGCAGTTCAAGAATGATGATTTGCAATATGCTAAGCATCCAAATGCAATTTGGCTTTCCAAATCAGTTTATATATGTAAATATTGGAAATATTTACTTCAAACTTTCTTTTTCTTTTTAAAAATTTTTTATGTTTATTTATTTTTGAAAGACACCGAGAGACAGAGCAAAAGCAGGGGTGGGGCAGAGAGAGTGGGGCACACAGAATCGGAAGCAGACTTCAGGCGCTGAGCTGTCAGCACAGAGCCCCATGCGGGGCTCGAACTCACGAACCGTGAGATCATGACCTGAGCCGAAGTTGGATGCTCAACCGACTGAGCCACCCAGACGCCCCCAAACTTTCTTAACTGTAGTGCTAAGGAAGTAGATTTTTTTTTCTTACACAATGTAAAAATTGAAATCATTTTGTATATTCTTTCACTGACTACCTATTGTCACCATACATATTATATATGTATGCTTATTTATATAAATAATCATTCTCTTTATACATACATATAAAATATACAAGGACACAGTACATATTTCTCAATAAACTTATATTTTCCTGAATGTAAGCTATTTTCTATAGTCTCCTTTTACAAATATACATCAATTGTTTTTATACAACTATTTTTATGTAAATACAAATAAATCTGATTTGAAGGCATATTGTTTGAATAATGTGGCACTGACTCACTAGTACAGGAATGTTATCAAGTTATACCACAGTTATAAGGAAAATTGTTCAATGAAACATTTGATAGGTTTTTTTTGGAATCAATTAGACTTAATTATAATGTAGAAACTGTGTGTATGTATGCAGGTCCTCAGGAAATCTGTGGATAGTGGTAGACAAGTCAGAAGGATTAAAATAAAAATAAAAAGAATGTTGTTGATAGAAAAATTTGTTCAGTAGGTGTTAAGGTAGAGAAATTATGGAAGATGTTTTATTTTCAAAATGTTTTCTTAACATTGAAGTATATTTTTATCCCAAAAAATGTTTTGCTAAGAGGTAGAATTATCACCTTTTATTATCAGAAGATTAGGAATCATAGTTTTAGAAGGCATTTATTTCATCCTCTGATTCTATGTAGTCATTTCCCTGTGATATTCAAGATAGATAAGCTTCTGAAAAAGATGCTCAACATCATTAATCATCAGGGTAACACGAAGGAAAGCCACAATGAGATATCACCTCACATATGTCAGAATGGCTAAAATAAAAAACAGAACAAAAAGAAAAACAAAAACAAAAAAAAACAAAAAAAAAGCAAAAAACAAGAAACAACAAGTGTTGGTAAGAATATGGAGAAAAAGGAACGCTTATGCACTATTGGTGGGAATGCATACTGGTGCAGCCACTGTAGAAAACAGTATGGAGTTTCCTCAAAAAATCAAAAATCTAATTGCCGTGTGATCCAGTAATTTCACCACTGGGTATTTACCCAAAGAAAATGAAAACAAACAAAGAAACAAACAAACAAAAAACCCTAGTTTGGAAAGATACCTGCACTTTTATGTTTATTGCAACATTATTTACAATAGCTAAGATATGCAAGCAACCCAACTGTGCATTGGCAGATGAATGGATAAATATGTGATATAGATATAGATGATATAGATTATATAGATATAGATATTATATATATACACACTAATATTACTTAGCCATAAAAAGAATGAAATCTTGCCATTTGTAACAACATGGTTGGACCTGGAGGGTATAATGGTAAGTGAAATAAGTCAATCAGAGAAAGACAAGTACCATATGACTTCACTCACATGTGGAGTTTAAGAAACAAAACAATGAGCAAAATAAAAAAGAGACAAAAACACTCCTGAATACTGAAAATAAATTGGTGGTTGCCAGAGGGGAGGTGGATAGGGGGATGAGTGAAATAACTGAGGGGGATTAAGAGTACACTTATTGTGATGAGCACTGAGTCATATATAGAATTATTGAATCACTATATTGTACAAGTGAAACTAATATAACACTGTATTAATTGTACTGGAATTAAAAATTAAGAAAAATAAGGTAGATAAGGTGCATGGATTTGATATCCACTGACAGCAGACTAGGCTCACCAGAAAAGTAGTGACTTCAGGAAGCTGAGTTGTGTTGGCTTCTCAACTGTTCTACTGCCTTAATCCCGTATTGACATTTTGGGGTCTCAGAAAAGATAATAATAACCTCTAAAAAGAAATAACAATTTCAAGTGATTAAAAATGATTGAAAATAGCTCAAAGCCATCCTTCACATAAGTAATGAATTAATCTGCCCCTAGTGATATAGTAATTCATAAAGACAACAATCTAAGGTTTCTAGAAATGTTCAGGCTACGATAGCTGATGTTTCCCTAATTTTAAGGAAAAACATAAATGCTGATTTAAAAATTAATCACATACATCCTTTGAATTTTTTAAGTTTAATATTTAAATTTAATTTCGTCTTTTTATTCAAAAAAGAATATGTGCAATTTTAAGCAAATAAATACATTATTC
The DNA here is from genome assembly GCF_046562875.1 of Panthera onca. Lineage (NCBI taxonomy): Eukaryota > Metazoa > Chordata > Mammalia > Carnivora > Felidae > Panthera > Panthera onca. The sequence goes on from NC_138339.1 coordinate 139,335,154, forward strand.
GGTAACAGTAAACTAATACCCCAGTTTCCTAATCTTGATTATCAGAGGTTATCAGAGTTACTGGTTTCTTATACATCCTTCTATAAGTATTCTATATCCATCTGTATATGTCTTCCTTTTTTTTTTAAATATTTATTTCTGAGAGAGAGAGATAGAGAGAGAGAGAACCAGGGAGGGGTGGAGAGAGGGACAGACAGAGGATCCAAAGCCAGCTCATGCTGACAGCAGAGAGCCCAATGTAGGGCTTGAACTCATGAACTATGAGATTATGACCTGAGCTGAACTTGGACACTTAATCTCCTGAGCCACCCAGGTGCCTCCATCTTTTATATGTGTTTGTTCAGATGTGTAAGTCTATTAGATAAATTTTGCAGTGGAATTTCTAGGTCCAGGAGTATTTATGTCAGGGATGACTAGGTTGTGTTGAAGTAACCAATAGTTTCAAAGTTTTAAAGACTTAAAGCATAAAAGTTTAATTCTGACTCCTGCTACATGTTCATCCATGGTTATTTGAGGTCCCCATACTGCCCAGAGTAATGAAGCAGCAGATATTTGGAATGTCACTGGTCAAGATAAAGCTATGGAGCTGATCCTCATTTGTGGATTCTTTATTTGCAAATTCACCTTCTTGCTAAAGTTTACCTCTAACTCCCAAGCCAGTGCTTACAGTGCTGTTGTAGTCTTTTCAAAGACATGCACAAAATGGGGGAAATTTTCACTTGCCAAACGTGCATTTTTCTAGCTGAGGTCAAACAAGGTAACACTCTCCCTTCCTGTTTCAGTTCTCAGATTGTAAACAAGTGTGTGTGTGTGTGTGTGTGTGTGTGACCTATTTGGTAACATTTTTTCACATTTTGTTCTGTTTTGTTAGTAATTTTTCTGTTTAAAATGGCCCAAGAATAGTGCTGAAGTGCTGTCTACTGTTCCTAAGCAAAAGAAGGCTGTGATGTGCCTCACAGAGAAAATAATGTGTGTTAGATAAACTTTATTTAGGCTTTAGTTATAAGGCTATTGGCAATGAGTTCAATGTTAATAGATCAATAAAACAGTCCATCTAGAAAAAGGAAGAGGAAAATTGCCCATAAGTACCAGAGGCTGCTCCAGAAAGTGCTAAAGTAATAGCTATAGTATAAATATTCAAGCTATAGAGTAATATCTGAAGTTACGGAAAGTATTGTTAAAATTGTGGATTCATGAGATGTTGACCAGTTGTATTGACAGGTTGACAAAAATGTGACCAGAAGCTCATAGGAACATAACCCTATGTTTCTCTTAGGAACACTAACTTAGTATTTGCTACTTTGTGATTTGTAGACTTTACAGAACGTAACCAACTTGAGTACTGAGAGTTGACTATAGCTTGCATTTGCTCTTAAAGCTCAGAAATGACAGGTCATTTCTGCTCATATTTCATGGTTCAAAACAAGTCACAGGGCCATTACTGGCTTCAAAAGAGTAAGGAAGAATTATTTTCTTACAGGAAAGAGAAGTGGATATTTGTAAACAATAACACATTGACCAGAAAGGTCTGAAATAGCCACAGTTCCACCAGGCAGGCTGTATTCCTAATGATGGTTAGAATATCTTTGTCCCTATACACTCACTACTGACACTGGTGAGGTGTCAAAAGTAGGCCAAATATTGCCTTTCACCACACAGTGTGAAACTTCCTATAAATGTACTACTAACCAAGGACAAATACTACTCCTCCTTTGAGAGTTTCCTCTGATAAATTGTTTCCCCCCATTGTCATTTTTCTTTACCTTGTCATACTGCTTATATATCTGTCATACATGTGGGGAATGTCGGGGAAAGATTATTTCTCTGGTTGGAAAAATTAGATTACCTATATTTGTATTAGTATATTTTACCTAGATTATTGTGTTTTTAAGAAATATTGAGCATTTTTAGGGTCATAGATGAATTTTGGGATGTAGTGATGTACATGAGCCTCTGGAAGGCTGCTGGAGAAATGGTTTCTAGGCCGTTGTCTGTTTAATGTATTAAGATGTATTTTTAAAAATACCCATTTAAAAAACTCTTACTCATAGTAGTAAGTGGTGGCAACACCATTCTTATTTTCAAGGTGAGAACTCAGAATCCGACTTGTCTGTCTGTTCTAAAAATTACTGAATGGGATATATTCCTTTGTTGTTTCTGTATTCGTGTATTTTTTGCAGCTTTTTTTTTTTTCTGCAGTTTTTTTTTTCAAGTTTTCCTTTACATGTTTTGAGACAATGTTATTCAATGGGAAGAATTTTAAGCTTTCTCTTCCTGCCTCTCTGGGAGTAGTTCTAACTCACAGAGTTTTCCAAGAAAATCCTTTCTGTGACTATTCAGTCTTCACTTTTTTTTCCCTTTGGTGAAGTGGCTGACCTTGAAGGATCTGAGTATATTTCTCATGCTCTAGCATTCATGAACTACTATCTCTCTGTAGGATATATGGATACTTGGCACCTGTGCTATTGTTTTCAGCCTTTGGAGCCTAAGCCAAATTCTAGGTAGAAAGATTACCATTTTATTTTATTAATTTTTTAAATATAATACACGTGACATACCATATTATATTAGTTTCCTATGTACAATATAGCAATTCGCCATTTATATGCATTGCCAAATGATCACCACACTAAGTCTAGTTATGAAAGATTATCATTTTAAACTCCTATTGCTGGGCAACTGGGTGGCTCAGTAGGCTCAGCACTAGACTTCAGCTCAGGTTATGATCTTGCTGTTCGTGAGATCGAGCCCCGTGTCAGGCTCTGTGCTGACAGCTTGGAGCCTGGAGCCTGCTTTGATTCTGTGTCTCCCTCTCTCTCTCTGCCCCTCCCACACTGGTGCTCTGTCTCTCTCTGTCTCAAAAATAAATAAATATTTTTAAAAAACCTATTACATTAGTTTCTTAAGGATGTACTACATCCTTTTTTTTTTTTTTTTTTTTGTAGAATTGTACTTTTAAACTTCAGGATTGGTATAGGCTTTTGTATTCCCTTTAATATTACTTGCCTACATTGAATTGCAGTAGTTTCCTTTTTTGATAGTGGCTATAACATATTTCATAAAAAGCATGCCAGAAAAGTGCAAGTATGATTCAAGTGAAATTAAAAACCCAGAGTTTAAGGGCAGCCTAAAGATTATGTTAATAGAGTGAGCTTTAGATTTGTTTAGGTAAAATTCATAACTGTGGTTTGAAAGAGACTGTTGGCAGTAAAACTCATTCCCGAGTCCTGCAATGGAAAAGATTACTTTCCTTACAAGATTAATTGCTCCTTGCCAACGGCCAAATAAATGGGTCTACTGAGAATTTCAAAGTTGTGATTGCTGTCCCATCCCTTTTGTACCAGGAAAAGAACATACAGTAAAACCCTGGATTGCAGGTGACTTGTTCTGCAAGTGTTCTGCAAGATGGCCAACATTTCTAATAAATCTTAACTTGATAAATGCGTGACGTCTTGCAATACAAGCAGTATGTGATGCCAAATGTCACATGATCACAACTGAGCCAACGGTTCTTGAAATTCACTTTGATATATAAGGGCTTTGGATTACAAGTGTTTCCGTAGCAGATCATGCTCGCAAACCAAGGTTTTACTGTATTTGTATACAACATCCAAACCGCTAGACCGCAGACTATATTGTAATTGGCCTGGGCACAGGCACTGTCCCTTTCACATTCTGTCTTTCTCTGTTGCTTACCTATATACGTATTATATGAAGTAGAAGAAAAATTTCTTGAGATATGTAGAGTTCTCCCCTTTAGGATGCTTTTGACTGATTCGTAGAAGGTCATGAAAAATTACTAGCCACATTAATATTTAAGTTCATAGATAGAGGTACATTAGGTGATTAGTAACGATAAAAGGAAAAGTTCTTGATTTTGTAATGGATCCCATGGATAGTGTGATTTTATTGGAGATGATGTTAATGGATAATAAAAAGGCAATTTGCTAGTCTACTGGCATCTACCAAATCCTTGTGCATTTTGCTGGCATTCAGTAAGCACAAGCTGACTTGTAACTGGACAGCCGAAGATGGTTTTGACGTTATCACTGGTATGTCTGAATGAGCATGGTAGCTTACCCGTATTAGGCAACTTTCTTTTATCTTCTGCTCCCCATAACAGATGAGTTTCACAAACACATTTCTTAATATATGTAAGCTAAAGTAGATTTGCTTTGGCTGCCAAACCTACATTGATCCTACACATTTCCTCCACTTCCAGCAATCCTAATCATGGTTAGTGGCTTCTCATATCCCTGGAGAATGCGGACACAAAAACTCGTTCAACCTGAAAATTATTAGCTGGGCACATGGAAGGCAAATTGTGAGCTAGATATTGGGATTTATGGGTTTTTCTCCCTCTGGTATTCATTAGCTTGGCTGGAGAGTGAGAAAAAGCACTTCTCAGATTCATGCTTAGACAAGAAGAAAGAGGCAGCCTCTGTGAAACAAAACTTGAGATGAATGACATTTATTATTTTTATGTTCACTACATGGATGAATGAAGAGAGGGTTAAGGACTTTGAAGCATTTTTATTTAAAATCTAATGGAAAGATATTATTCTTTTCACAAGTTTCCTAACTTCATTCTTTTTTTAAAATATTTTTTATTTATTTTTGAGACAGACAGAGTGCAAGTGGGGGAGGAGCAGAGAGAGAGAGGGAGACACAAAATCTGAAGCAGGCTCCAGGCTCTGAGCTGTCAGTACAGAGCCCAAAGTGGGGCTTGAACTCATGAACCAGGAGATCATGAGCCACTTAACAGACTGAGCCACCAAGGTGCCCCTCCTAACTTTATTCTTATACCACACTAGGTTATATATCTTTAGAAGTACTTTATTCTTATACCACACTGTGTTATGAATCTTTAGAAGTTTCCAGAGGAAATGGCAGTAAGCGTTCTTTTCAAATGCATATTTCCAGGAAGTATCTGAGAGCCTAATTAGCATTCAGAAAGAATCATATAATTTTTAATTTATAAAAGATCTGTAAAATCACCAGCTGCCCTAATTCCTCATTCAATTGATAAGGAAATTGCTATTTCAAATAACTAGATGATTTGTTCAAGGTCACACAACTAATTTGGAAAGCTTTCTGATTCCTAGTGCTGTGCCTTTATTTTTATAACACCCGACACTTTTGCAGTTGAGAGTTTTTTCCTTCTGCCACCAGTGTCGTAATTCTTAACACTGAATATCTGCTGAATAGAAGGAGTTTAAGATCTGTGCCCAAACTAGTCCTGCGTTTGAATTTCAGCTTCTGCATTTAGTGCTAATGGCTCCATAGCTGACCAAGTTTCTTATGAATCTCCAGCTCTAATTACCAATCTGTAAAAGAGGGATAATAACACCAAAGTTGGATGGCTGTTATTGTATTAGGCAATGCATATGTAATGCCACTATATATTAATGCTATTTATTGCACACAATAATGCACATAATAAATAATATTTGTTTTCATCTCTATATATTTTTTTGTTATGCCTCAAGCAAGCTATCTCACCAGCAACATGAGTGATAGAGAGCAGAGAAGCTTTTCATTGGCTTTTCCATGAGCTGTATCAGAAAGTCATTGTAAATTCTAATGAAGCAAGTATGGGTGTAGAGTGTAAGACTGAAGAGTCTGACTGACAGAACAGATATAGATACAAAACAAATTCAGAGAAGGACAATGTTTTGTCACCTAGTGGGTCATGGTCTTGGTGAGCAATCCACTCACCCTGGGTCCTCAGCAATGCAATTGTAAGAGCTAGGGTCTTGTGCACAGAGCTCCGGGCTCATCAGGGAATAAGGATACTACGAAGTTGGACAAGACAGACATGAAGTTTCTCTGGATGGCCCAACATGTAATGAAGGAGAAGGGAAATACTCAAGTACAGAGACCACATAAGCAAGCCCTTGATGCTTAATCCTAGAACAATGTCTACTTGTCCTATCAACAGCATTATCATTCCATGTGAGGAGACTGAGAGTCCTGATCTATATACAATCCAGCAAGAATCTTCCCAGGAGCTAAGAAAGGGGTGAACCTCCCCTCCCTTCTCCAGATAGGATCAGCTCCTCCTTGCTCACAGATGACAGAAAGACTCCTGGATAACTCCACTCCAAAGCTACAGAGGCTCTAGATTTGCTGTGTGTGTGTGTGTGTGTGTGTGTGTGTGTGTGTGTGTGTGTGTTCATGTGTTGGGACAGGAAGGGACCAGTGAAGAGTGTAGAATGAAACAATAGTGTTATTTTAAAAATAGAATGGTCTGTATCTTCTATATCTGCTTCAACCATAGTACTTGGCTCTGGTGTTATTAAATTTAGATTTTTGCATATATATATGGGGGTGTGTGCATAAATATGTTTAATATATATTTATATATGCATAAAATATGTAGATGTGTATACATACATATAAAATGTATAAAATGCATATGTATAAATATGTATAGAATATATAGAATCCATTCTATACTTAAATAAAATGTAATATATATGCTCCATTGAAACAAAGGCAAAAGAGTTTTTAAGCCCTGGGGTGAGCAGTGAAACAGTGCTGGAGGACTTTATCCGGTTGGTTAAAGTGATTAAGTCATCTGTGATTGCTAATTGGCGCTTATCAAAGTTAGGATCCTATCCTGTCACAGAGCTTGAAGATGGGCTCTATCTTTCTTGATGTCTGCATTTCAAAGGGATGGCCCCCAGGTCCTTGAGAAAGACAGTCCTGAATCCAAAGACACTGGCAAGAAGTTGGGACAAGATTCACATCTCAAAGGACAAAGAAATAATTTATAATTTTAAGTTTTCTAAAATATGTCCTCTAAAAGAATAGAAGTCAGGGGCCTGTAGTCAGGAAGGAACCTATCTAAAATTTAGTCAAACTGAGGGGAACATTAAGGCCATCTATATGTATATGTATATGTATATGTATATGTATATGTATATGTATATCTATATCTATATCTATATCTATATCTATATCTATCTATATAATATATTATATCATATGTATATATATCATATATGATATCAATATATATATATGATACGATTGGTTAACTTCAATGTGAGTTGGTTAACTTCAAACAGAAGTAGAATGCAATGAATATTCTAATTTTGTAATAAGCTGTAAGCATTTAAATATATTTCTATTATCTTGCTTTCAAAGATTAAGTTTGGCTTATAACTTAAAAAAGAAAAAAAGTGTTAGAGTAATCAAACTTGCTTTCAAGGGAAGCACATAGACTTTAGTTGATTAATGGCAGTAAAAGATTCAACTTCTCAGACAGCATTGAATCCTTCCCCTTTCAAGCTCAGGTATTTACAAGCCTCATGCATCAATAATGTTAGACAACACACCATGAGTCATGCAAAAACAACGGAATTAACAAACACTTTGTTAGGATTTTTTGCAACCAGAGCTAAAAATAATGCAGGCAGAAAAAAATATTTCCTGGGTAAACAATAACCAGATAATCACAACAAGGAAAAAAAATGATTAAAAGTTAACTGAAATAACACCCGATTTAGCAAGAAAAAGAAAACATGTATTTTAAAATCCTGATGGGGAAGTTAAAGAGACTGAAACAAATAAGATGGTTTTGTTTTAACCTTTTAGTCCAGGTTGTTACGCTCCGATGTCTTTTTGTATTTACCATAGTGCTCTCTGTCCCTTCTCGGTATTTGTGAAAAGAAAGAAAAGTGGTAACAAAGAAGGAGAGAGGATGGAAGGATGGGGAACTAAAACAACCTCCACACCAGTGAAGAAGAGAGAAAGAACACATTGTGTTATCGAGTAAACATTATCAGGTTTACAGGTGTGTAAGTAGCATGAAATCAACTACCAAATCTGGACAGGATTTCGAACAGATTTATACAGTAATGCATAAGATAATTAAGATTTATCTCCTCCAGATACAAGAAGACTAATTTAGGGGTTATGTCCTGTGTGTCTCCTGAGAAACTTTAAGCTCCATTTCAGAGGTGTGGGTTTATAGTCCCACTAGTTAGAAGGCCCTGGATCTTGCCCTGCAAATCAGAAGGTTGGATCCCTAGGGGTGCCTGGGTAGCTCAATCAATAAGCATCCACTTCAGATCAGGTCAGGATCTTGAGGTTGGTGGGTTGGAGCCCCATGTTGGGCTCTGTGCTGATAGCTCAGAGCCTGGAGCCTGCTTTGGATTCTGTGTCTTCTCCTCTCTCTGCCCATCCCCTGCTTGCACTCTGTCTCTCTCTCTCTCTGACTCTCTCCCCTCTCTCTCCCTCTCAAAAATAAATAAACATTAAAATATTTAAAAACAGGTTGGGCCTCTAAAATTTACAAGAGGACACTTTAAGCCAAAGGGGTAGGAAACCAGCTACCTCCTTCCTCTTTATTAAGCAAGCAAGCAAACAAACAAAAAAACACATTGTCCCTGTTTGCTAAGGAGTTGAAAGTGGATCATTTCTTTACCTTTAAAGAAGGGAGAGTGGGAGTGAAGAACAGAGGGAAGGAGAGAGAAGCGATGTGAGAGTAGGACAGGGGTAGGAGGACACGGAATGGAGAAAGGGTACAAGGGATGAGAAAGCTGAATCATGGCCTGAAGCAAAATGGGCACCTTTCATTACCCCCTGTGTCAAGGGTGTTTTTCAAGAGCAACAGGCTTCTATTTCTTGAATCCTGTGACAAGACAAACTGCAAAGTTTGCAGTTGCAGGGAACTGCAATGTTCCCTGACCCTCTGGTCCAAACCTTCGAGAAGGGACTAGTGTTTATGAATAGGTTGCATGTGATTTTGTCAATTTCCTGTTGGAGCAGATTCTATCTTTCCCGGGCCAGCCCTGGGATCCTTAGTGCCACAGTTTTCTCCGCCACTGCTTTTCCAGCAAAAGCAAACCCTTTCCTGCCCCATTGCTCTTTCGTTCCTCATTGGCTGCTCATTCCCTTTTTCCACCATCACTGGGCGAATCTTCCATTAAGTGGCCTTAGTTCTAATCTCACATGCAGGATGGCAAAGAAGCAAATGGCTGGAATCTGCCAATGGGACATTCAGAGGGTGCTTGCTGGCCTGCACACCCTTAAATGGGTGGCATGGGCCGTGTTGGTCATTTAGTGGTTTGGGATCTCCTAACTGAAATGAGGTGTAAAAGGAATGCCTTTTCTCCATCTGACAGGTGTGAGGCAGGTCACACGTTCAAACTTGATGGTAACAATTGTGGTCATTAATTGTAATTTACTAAAAAAATTTTTTTTCCCCTCAAGCACCTCACTGTCTGAGAAGATAAATTTTCAGAACTTGAAAATGTAGTCATCGATGCGTTCGTGATATTATTTCTTGGGTGGTTGTGGAAATCCAAGGAATTGCTTCTGTAAATACTGCAATAGGACTTTTGGAAAAAAGTTCTTGCCTGGTATCAAAACAAAAAATACTTGTCATTTCCTGTATTCTATTTTTTTCTCCAAGGAACCTGTTTTTGTGCTGTATTTCTTCTAGATGAACTGATCATATTTTAAAAATTGTGTATCGAATGCAGATTTACTTTCATTTATCTGCTCAAGATACCATGTTTCATAATTAAATTTATCTTTATCACTAATAAACTCATCTTCTATTGAAAATGAAATATTCTTTATGAAATATGCACACTCTACTTTTAGAAACCCCGTTTCCTTTGTTACCGGGAGAAAGAGATTCTATTCATTTTAATGTCATAACCACCTGTTCCTTGAAATTTCTGCTTGGTAGACTGCCAATGTAATTCACCAATGTGGCTATATAATATATATATATATATATATATATATATATATATATATATATATATATATATATATATTTATTTCACAATCATCCAAACAACTTAAAACCTAGGCCAATTTTTGAAGTACAATAAATCCCCAAATTGAAGCACAAATGAAGCTTCTCAATCAGTCCCACTGATCTTTTCCTCGACCATTTAGTCAGGTGATTAAAGAAACATTTCTTTACGGTGTACAGTGCCCCTTCAAACAAGCTTTTGACTTTTGAACATGGCCGTCAAGTCTGGTTCATTCAGTGCCCATGAAACTCAGTGCACTTGTTTCTCTTACTGATAAGAGAGCTCTGATTACATATTTCCACCAGAATTTTCAGAAAGCCGTTTTGCCAAAATCCTGGAGAGGAAGAGTTCAGGTTTAGTGCAACCAGCAATAAGAAATTTTGTCTATTAGCTAGCTAAATTGGAAGGAAATCAGAAATTCTGGGTCTTGTTATGTTTTCTAAAATGGCTACTGCCTGCAGCTGAAATTAAAGAAAACAGAAGCATGTCTGTGAGATGCCGATTTTCAGGAATTTGTTTCAGGAAACAGAGAGACCTTGTCTCAGAGACAAGAGTATCCCTTTTTGACGGGTGACTAACACTGTTCAGCTTTTATGTTAGAACCTGTTTATCAGAATTTACATTTTACTGGTACTTTGGGTATTGATTCTTCTAAGAAAATTGATAAACTAGTAAATTAAGAAAGGATGCACATGTACAGGCTGTGTAAATTAATAAAAATTCCCCAAATTAAAAAAAAAGAAGTTTTAGATCAATTATAAAATATATAATCTGGAAAATAGTAATCCTTCCTGTCGTATTCATCCAATTTTGGCGGATTTATCAAGTAATGATTTTTCTCTAGGACACATGACAACAACAATAGAAATCAACTGACAAAATAGGAAAGGCAGTGCATTTCTGAGTTCTATAAAAATCCTCATGCTTAATATTTTCCTTTCTATTCAGACTCCTATTAATCTACTACACATCTAAATTTCTTTACTATTTATATACACGTACACACACACACACACACACACCCTTGCACTCACACAAATACCATATATTTAAAGCAAAGTTCTGTCTCAGTCACAATACACAAATATACTTAAGCTAAACTGATAGTTCTTGTCCTTCTGTAGCCACACTGAGTTTACATAACGTGTGATAGGTAGAAACCCTGCCCAACTTAAATTTCCCATGAACTGCGTTAAAGACAGACATGTGGGCAAACTAAACATCTGGTTGTCTGTGCCTTATCTGACATTAAAAAAAAAAAGAAAGGGGGTTGCCTGGGTGGCTGAGTTGGTTAAGCGTGCACTTCGGCTCAGGTCATGGTCTCACAGCTTGAGAGTTCTAACCCCACGTCGGGCTGTGTGCTGACAGCTCAGAGCCTGGAACCTGCTTTGGATTCTGTGTTGCCCTCTCCTTCTCTGTCTCTCTCTCAAAAAAAAAAAAAAAAAAAAAAAAAAAAGAAAGAACCAGAGGTTTTGATTTATCTGGTAAAGGTAATTGACATAAAGGAATCCCTTGTTCCCTAAGAATAATTGTTACCTGGTACAGTCACAAACAGAATCCATCAAAAATAGAAATAAAAATGTCATCATGACCAATAGAAAACATTTAATTTAAATTCTATGTGGAAAAATAAAGCAAATTTATTTATTGTGTGTATACCAAAAATTTGTCCTCTTAAATATTTGATAATTACAAATAGAAATAACATATGAACCAATAATTCCACTACTGGGTATTTGCCCAAAGAAAACAAAACACTAATTTGAAAAGATAGATGTCCTATTTTTTTTTTTTTTTATGGCTCATTAGTGTTTAATTATTTGAACAGGGGAATGAAAAAAAAACATGGCAAGACAGGCCTGGCTTTAAGATTTTTTGTATTCAATTCATGCTACTTTCACATCATCTCCAATTAGCTGCTACACATAAGTGACAGCTGTGGAAGGCTGGATATCCATCAACATGAATGAAGGAATCATGTTTGTTTCCAAGGCATTATGTGCTCCAGTGGCAGGACCTGGGTTAACATAAAATTTATTTTCATGCTCGAATGCTTCAAATTTGTGTGTGTGTCCTGAGATAAGAATGTCCACATCAGACACACTCTGCAACGGGGCTAAGCTGGCTGTGCCTCCCCAAGGAATAACTTGATGCCCAGGGAACCAGCCAATTCTAAACTGCCTATCAGTCAGCCCTTTCTGTTCTGGATAATTCAGATTCCCACGAACATCTCCTCTCACAATACGAACCTCACTGATCTGAGTTTTGAGATAGTCATAACTCTCTTTGCTCCAAAGGTGTTCCGTACAGAGAAGGGGCTGAATCTTTCCTGGCACCAGCAGTTTCTTGAATGTAGCTGGCAACCTGTTGCACCAGTGTGGGATGTAAAGTCTCCTAATACACTGTGGTCCTGTCACTGGGCTCAGCCCAGTCTTGGCAATCACCACCACCTTCTTCCTCTGTGACCTAGTTTTTAGGATGGACTTTGAGGGTAATTTTGCTGACAAATGTGTAAGACAACACATTACTAATTCCTGTGTTTTACTGTTGACCTTTGCCATGTGACCTTAAGAGAGTATTTTGCAAAAAAAAAAAAAAAAAAATCCAAAAATTTTACAAATTGTTTTCAAGGTTGCTATGGATCCTTTGATATTCCAGTCATTGTTTCTGGAAACACCTTTCCTTCCACCATTCTTACTGACCCCTTTTCAGTTAACTGGTATAATTTGATTAGATCCTTATCTATGAAGAGTTTTGATATGACAAATTTACTGCAGAATTCCTTTCCTTTTTTTCTTTTTTAATTTTTATTGGTTGGTCTTTGCAGTACTCGGCTACCTGTGGGACGCTTTCTAACAAAGGACTTGATGAGATGAGGTAAGTTACTCACTAGTGATAAGCCACAGAGGGGTGTTTGAGTGTAGATTAAATATTTACAAATATTCGGATAATTGGAATGTACTTTCAACATCTGGAGCTTCAGAAACTTGTGGAATAAACACTACATATAATGGGCAATCTTAGAGCTTCAAGAAATCCTCCCAAACATAAAACATACTTTTTCAGGTGATGATAACCAAACACTGGTTATAAAATAGAAATTCTACCAGCAACTGCCAGGTAAGATATATTTGGCTTGCTTGTACCAGTTTTCATCTGCAGCTATAGTTTTAATCAGTTTGTAAAGGAGGATAGCTCCCATTAGTACCCCAGGTTCTTTGGAGCTCTTTCTTTAGTTATAAATTGCAATTATTTGGGAAGCCAAAATAGTCCATTTCACAGTGCAGAGGAGCTGGTGATGATTAATTACAGAAGGATTTTCAAAAACTTGTGTACAACATGGACAGTTTCTTTCCATTCACAAAGTTGCCATTAGCTTATGAAATATGTTATATTGTAACATTAATTAGTTGACCATGACATAATGATTTCAAAAAGATAACTATAGTTGATCAACCTTAGAAAAACTTCCTGGCAACCAAGGGAAATTGTCTTATTGTGATATAAAAAGAACACCTCTCAGAAACAAATAATTTAAATCTTAGCTATCTTTTAAAAGCCACTAGTGAGTTATATAAGCTTAAGAATTAAAGGTTCTGGTGTGCATGGGTGGCTCAGTTGGCTAAGCGTCAGACTTTGACTCATGTCATGATCTCACAGTTCAAGCCCCACGATGGGCTCTGTGCTGACAGCTCAGAGCCTGGAGTCTCTGTCAAATTCTGTGTCTCCCTCTCTCTTGCTCTCTGCCCCTCCCCCATTGCACTCTCTCTCTTTCTCTCTCAAAAATAAACCTTAAAAAAATTTTTTTTTAAAATAATGGTTCTATCTTCCTAAAACTACCACAGTACTAATGTAATTTTCAAAAAATGACAATTAATATGAGGTTCTTCTTCCAAATGATTTCTCAGTACATTTTCTTAAAAAATGAAAGTTCCTTTTAAGATTTTTAGGTTATAATTATATCAAAAGTGGTGAGAAATCAGAGCTTGTGTGTGACTCACACCCTGAATGAAATGAAATCAAGCATCATAAATTAATTAGAAAGGCTATTACCAGGTCAATCCATGATTGCATGCAGAGAGAGAGACACACATTTCTCTGCCCTTTGCCTACTAAAATGCTGAACTCACTTACCTGGCAGGTATTACTTGAAATTTATGATTCTTATCTTGCTTTGTTAAGAAACATATTTTATTTATCTCTGTACTCGATTTATAACAACAATCAACAGGAAATGGAATTAGATGTTGATTTTGATGGTGGAGACCAAAATATGAGGGCAAAACTAATGGCCACTGGATTTCCTTCGTATATGTCATTTAATTTTTTTTAAGTTTATTTAAGAGAGTACAAGTGGGGGAGGGGCAAAGAGAGAGGGAGAGAGAGAGAATCCCAAGGAGGACTTGCATTATCAGCACAGAGCCCTATGCAGGGCTCGAACTCACAAACCGGGAGATCATGACCTGAGCTGAAGTCGGCTGCTTAACTGACTGAGCTGCCCAGATGCCCCTGTTATTTAATTTCTTAAATAGAAGTGAGAGCTCTGGTTAGTTCCTTGCCTCATACTTAGTTTTTGTTTTTAGCTAGCCAGATCCTGTTTAAAATGCTATATAGTACAGACATAAAATTGTTCATGTAGAAAAAATAAAATATAAGCTACCTTGTATCAACTTTAGTCATGGCCACAAGAAACTTCTGATCTTGAAGTTTTTCTCAGTCTACATGAGGTCATCCCAGGTAATATTCTCCATCATGTAAGAACTTCAGGGATTCTTGAACTGACTCAGAAATTGCTAGGTTGCTACATTTCATTTTTCTTTTCTGGTTGCCTCAGTGAGTTTAGCTTCATTCACTTTTATTTTTATTTTTTTTTTAGTTAATGTTTATTTATTTATTTTTTTAATTTTTTTTTTCAACGTTTTTTATTTATTTTTGGGATAGAGAGAGACAGAGCATGAACGGGGGAGGGGCAGAGACAGAGGGAGACACAGAATCGGAAACAGGCTCCAGGCTCCGAGCCATCAGCCCAGAGCCTGACGCGGGGCTCGAACTCACGGACCGCGAGATCGTGACCTGGCTGAAGTCGGACGCTTAACCGACTGCGCCACCCAGGCGCCCCAGTTAATGTTTATTTTTGAGAGGGAGAGAGAGAGAGAGAGAGATCGAGATGACAGGGAAGGGGCAGAGAGAGAGAGGGAGACACAGAATCTGAAGCAGGCTCCAGGCTCTAAGCTGTGAATACAGAGCCTGATGTGGGGCTTGAACTCATGAACCACAAGATCATGACCTGAGCCAAAGTCGGATGCCTAACTTATTGAGCCACCCAGGCACCCCAACATTGTGCTTTTTAACAAGGTTGCTTTTATCACCCTCACTGGACTTTGTGCAGGGCCATGTTGTACGAGTTTGTAAAGGTACAGCATAGGGAATGTGGCCAACAGTATAACAACAGTATTGTTTGGTGACAGATGTGGCTACTCTCCTGGTGAACCTAGTCTAATGCACAGAGTGGTCCAACCACTATACTGTATGCTTGAAACTAATATTGTGTATCAACTATACTTTAATTTTTTCTATTAATTTTTTTAAGTTTACTTATTTTTGAGAAAGAAAGAGAGAGCACAAGAGGAGGAGGAACAGAAAGAGAGGGAGAGAGAAAATCCCAAGCTGGCTCTCCACCATCAGCACAGAGTCCGATGTGTGGCTCAAACTCACCCAGTGTGAGAACATGACCTGAGCTGAGATCAAGAGTCGGACACTTAACCAACCTAGCCACCCAGGCACCCCAACTATACTTTAATTTAAAAAAAAAAAGACCAAAAAACACTGATGAATGCCTGAACACCTGTCAATCTTCGTAACATTCTCTGGGTGGGAACCTGAAGTTAGGAACCCATCAGAGGTCTCCAGTGGGTCACCATCAGTAGGTAAATTTCACCTGCACCTGCAAAGCTTGTGATCAGGTACCTTTTCCCGTGCACGGTCAGCCTCATATAAATCTGCAAATTTTTCTCTCCTTGCTTTTGATTCTCCAGTCTTTCAGTCACATGTTTGGGTGGGAGTTTGAGGAAGAGAGGTAGGATAGGTCTTCATTTAGAATGTGGCTGCTTTGGAAGGGCTAACATTTTAAAGGCAAAATTTCTGGAAGTTTTGAGTCCTTTCTAGATCATTTCACTCTATCCCCTGCAGTTTTTGCTAGTTACCTTGCCTCCAGCCTCTCAAAGGGACTGCAGCTATCAAGCGCTAACTCTTGCATATAACTTGATCTTCGCCTTGAAGCATCAGAAGAGTTCTATCTATCTCATTGCTTCAGAGGAAGTACATGCCTCTCCATGTTCTAGGTCTACTTCCTTGTTGCTCTCTGTGTCATGCTCTCATAATCATCCCTCCTGTCTTCAGTAACTTCAGTTTCTGTCTTTTCATAGGCTTCTTCCCTTCTGCTTTTCTCATTAACAATAAAACACAAAGTCAGGAGTGCTGGAGTGGCTCAGTCCGTTTGGTGTTGGACTTTTGATTTCAGCTCAGGTTAGGATCCCAGGGTCTTGGGGTCAAGCCCCATGTAGGGCTCTGCACTGAGCATGGAACCTGCTTAAGATTCTCTCTCTCTCTCTCTCTCTCTCTCTCTCTCTCTCTCTCTTTCTACAGGGCACCTGGGTGGCTCAGTTGGCTAAGTGTCCGACTTCGGCTCGGGTCATGGTCTCATGGTTCATGGGTTTGAGTCCCACATCAGGCTCTGTGGTGACAGCTCAGAGCCTGGAGGCTGCTTCACATTCTGTGTCTCCCTCTCTCTCTCTCTGCCCCTCCCCAGCTCACACTCTGTTTCTCTCTCTCAAAGAAAAAAAAAAAAAAGATTCTCTCCCTCTGCCCCTCTCCCCCACTTGTGCTCTCTCTCTTAAAAAAAAAAAAAAGTCAAACTCTTATACACTTACTGTTACCCTTTTATTTCTATACTTATTTATTTAAAAATTAATAAGGGCTTATTTAATTGCCACCTTGGTGACAGACACATCTATTAGCACCTTCCTAGCTCTGTCTTTCCCTTCTTGGTTCAGTGTCTGAGGTACCTGATCTAAAACTATTTCATCTGAATTCCTTTATAACACTACAATTTAGCTTCATTTCATCACATTGATGATGCTCTTTTTTATTCCTCAGCATTTATTCTTATCTTCATAGAATTTGTCACTACCAAATACCCTTCTGCCTTTTTGTTGGAATACTATGATTTATTTATTTTTTTTTAGTTTTGCTCTTTCTCTATTTTGATTCTCTTTACATGAATATCTCCTCTCTGTTATTTCATCCCCTTGAACCTAAATGTGAAAATTCCTCAAGATTCCACCTTGGACTCTTGCTTGTCTTGTTATACTATTATCACTGTTTAACCACTCTTTCTGTGACACCCAAATATGTATCTTCAGATATGATCTCTGACCTTAGCTCCAGGTGCAGGCTTCCAGTTGTCTGTCTGAGTCACTCCATTTCTATTTGTGCCGTTAATTGTATCATCTGAAAACTCCTGCATCTTAGCAGGTCCTGGGCACAGTGAGGTCATACGAACAGATAATAACTTAAGTTTTAATGGCTCTGACGCCCATGTGCATAACCCGGGACAGTAGTGTCCCTCTGGGGTCTCCCAGTTGTGTCTGGGTTTGCCTGCATATCCTGCATGTGCATATCTGTCCTGTCTTACTCTTTTTTTTCTTTTTGCCTGGTTCCCTGACAGATGTTCAGTGTCTACCGAGAACTGAAAGGAAGCTGCCGCTGTTAGAGATGCCCTTAGTGAGAACCACTTCCTTGCCAGATGATGCCCTGAGAACCCATCTCTTCCTTACTCGATTCTCTTACTTTATTTGAGTTCTTTTCATAGCTTTTATTGCTACCAGACATGGTTTTCTTTAGGTGCTTTGTTTTTGTTTTTGTTTTAAGCAGGCTCCATGCTGTCAGTGCAGAGCCCAATTCGGGGCTCAGTCCCACAACAGTGAGATCATGACCTGAGCCAAAATCAAGAGTCAGACACTCAACTGACTGAGCCACCCAGGAACCCCTCTTTAGTTTTGTTTTTGTTTTTTTTTTTTTTTTTGTGTAACTTTTATTAGAAAAGACTGTCTTGTTCACTATTCTATACTCAGTGCCAGCAATAGTACCTGACCCTGGAGCGGCTGAGTAAACACTTGTTAAATGAAAAATGAATGAATTAATGAAGAGTTAGGATGCCAACCTAGAATGCCAAGGTGGTGCCATTTTCCCTACTGTTTTAATTGGTTTGGATACACTTTGAATTGGATTCAGACTGAGAATAATGTCTGTTTCAAAATTCTGTATCACATTTACTACCTGGGCATCAAAACAGTGCTTCTGTGGCCCATGCTCTCCACATGGCAGCCCAGGGCCAATCTTGCAAGTAGACTTTCCCAAATATGGCAGTCTCAGGTCTACTATGTGAGCATAAGAAATGAAAGCCAATAAATAAAACCTCAATACAATTTTTAAGTCTAATTAACATACACTGTTATATTAACTTCAGGTATACAGTATAATGAGTCAACAGGTCTATATGTTTATTAATCAATGCTCATCAAAATAGGCATACTCTTAATCCCCTTTATGTATTTCACCCATTCCTCCCACCTACCTCCCTTATGGTAACCACCAGTCTGTTCTCTTTGCTTAAGAATGTGGTTTTATGTTGGTTTCTTTATTTTTTTGTTTGTTTTGTTTCTTAAATTCCACATATGAGTGAAACCATATGGTATTTGCCTTTCTCTGACTGGCTTTTTTGCTTAGCATTATACCTTCTAGATCCATCCATGTTATTGCAAATGGCAAGATTTCATTCTTTTTTTTAAATTTTTTAATGTTTATTTAATTTTGAGAGAGAGAGAGACAGAGCACAAGTGGGGGAGGAGCAGAGAGAGAGGGAGACCCAGAATCCAAAGCAGCCTCTAGGCTCTGTTCAAGCCCTCAGCATGGAGCCCGATGTGGGGCTTGAACTCACAAACTGCTAGATCATGACCTAAGCTGAAGTCGGATGCCCAAGTGACACCGAGAGCCACCCAGGCGCCCCTTCATTCTTTTTATGGCTGGGTAATATTCCCTTACGTGTGAATAATATCCATTTCTCCATTTCTCAATCTATTCATGGTCATTTATGTTGCTTCCATATCTTGGCTTATTGTAAATAATGCTGTGATAAACAGAGGTGCATATAGCTTTTTGATTTTGCTTTTTTGTTTTCTTTGGGTACATCTCGGTAGTGGAGTTACTGAGTCATATGGTATTTATATATTTAATTTTTTGAGGAACCTCTGTACAGTTTTCCACAGTGGCTGCCCCAGTTTGCATTCCCACCAACAGCGCATGAGGGTTCCTTCTCCTCCACATCCTCACCAATACTTGTTGTTTCTTGTGCTTCTGATTTTAATCATTCTGATGGGTGTGAGGTGATACTCATGGTGTTTTCAATTTGCATTTCCTTGATAATCGGTTACATTGAGCATCTTTTCATGTATCTGTTTGCCATCTGTATGTTTTCCTTGGAAAAATGTCTATTCGCACCCTCTGCCCATTTTAATTGGATTATTTGGGGAGTTTTTTGGTGTTGAGTTGTGTTAAGTTCTTTATGTGTTTTGGATATTAATCCCTTATTAGCTATATCATTGCAAGTGTCTTCTCCCATTCAGTAGGTTGAAACTTCAATAAAAATATACAATTGCAAATGTTATACTGAATGTATATCCAAATCAAAAGGGCTGATGTGCTTATTCACTCCTGGATGCATGATGTCTAGTCTTTTAGCAGGTTTTTATCCTTCAGTATTGTAGTGGGTTTCCTAAGAATTCTTTGTGCCCCCCAGTATAGTCCTGGTAGTCACTGGCCACATTAGGCACATGTCGTGTTGTGGATTAATGCTGATACTTCCAATGGTCTCTTTTCCCTTCGCAAGTTGCCTGCTGCTATCTCAAGGCAAAGTCCACAACCTGCTCATCCTCTCTCCTGTGAAAATGGAGGTAAGGTCGTAAGTTGTAATCAGAACACAGAAGGATTGGGAATAAGGGAAGGGAAGTCTGATGCAAATAAATTAGGATGGTTCCTGAATGTGACTGTATGCAGATGCCACCAGCTGCGATTCGATGTCAGAAGGCTTCCCAGGATGCTCTTCAGCGCAGGTGCTAGCCTGACTTTGCTTGACAAAACCAAGTTTACCCCTCACGGGCATTTTATTCACCTCTATTCGGAAACCCCGCCTGGCATTCTGGGAACAGCTTCTTTGGCAGTTTTGTTGGGAGTTGAATGGCTTACATCTTTGTTTTTCATCTTTTGTCATTGAATGACCTGTAGTCAGAATATCCACTCTCCTTAGTTAAAATCTTGCTCATACCCACAGGGAAGTGGTCTGGTCTTATGCTGTCAGCGTAGTCATTTGATATCAGAACATCTACTGTGGTCTGAATCATTCATCCTTAAATACAATCACATTTGATGTAGCACCAGGGCAGAACAACATATTCTTGGGTAGAAGATGAGGTTAGCAGGACTTTCCTGTGGCCTTTTGTGTCTCTGCTCATGATCCCCTTGGTTAAGAATCTATACATATGACCCCCCAAAAACAAACAGTACTATACAGATACAGGGAGGAAAAGAGCCATACAAGAAATATGTCAAGGTTATAGGGTCCAAATAGTTGCAAATCTGCTCACCTTCCAGACAAACTCTTTTATTATCACTTTTATTTTTTTCCCAAACAAAGGATAATTCAAGTCTACACTTCTTGCAAAGAGTGGCGCTTAGAGTTCTCGGATTGCATGACTTCTTGTTTTTTAAACTGTGACACAGCCCTCCCCACTGGAAAGAAAAAAAAAAAAATAGGTGTTTCTCTACTCTGCATGAGTAAGTAAAGGATTATCTTTAATTTTTTATTAAAATTAATAAGATTCATTTTAATTAAAATTTTAATTAAAACTAAAATTAAAAATTTTAATTGTCTTTAATTACCATTTTCACATAACTATGTTTAGGCTTTGTATTCTTGATTTGCAAATCATGAATGAGAAATATGGCTCAAGGTACACTAGGGGACACTACAAATGTATTGTTTCAAGTTTCAATTATGTTTACAAAAATGATGCCACGTAGGCAAGTTTTGTCATGTTACAATAAAACTTTTTATAATATAGGGGCACCTGGGTGGCTCAGTCGGTTAAGTGTCTGACTTAAGCACAGGTCATGATCTCACAGTCCATGAATTCGAGCCCCGCGTCGGACTCTGTGCTGACAGCTCGGAGCCTGGAGCCTGCTTCCGATTCTGTGTCTCCCTCGCTCTCTGCCCCTCCCTGGCTCATGCTCTGTCTCTCTCTGTCTCAAAAATAAAAATTAAAACATTAAAAAAATTTTTTTAAATCTTAAAAAAAAGTATATAATACACACACACACACACACACACACACACACACACACATACACTTCCTGGAAGCTTCCAGTTATTTGTAGCAAAGTCTTATTACAAAATCTGGATTTTTAGCTTAGCTTTACAGACTTGATACTCTAGAAGTTACTGCTGAGGAGAAGCAAGCTTTTGCAAAGCAATACCAGTTATATTGTCCAGAGTAATACCAATCAAGAGGTAAGAAAGTACCGTCAGAAAACATAATTTTGAGCAGGCCTTGTAAGTACAGAGGACACACCTTGCTGACTTTTTACATTGCATTCATTTAATGTCAGTATGTAAAACAAGGAATATTTTAGATCTAAAATTCGGATATTCAAGTCTTACTTCCCTCGTTGACCTTACCGAAGCTTTGCCAATACATTGACTAAACGCTTGCAAAAACTCTTTGAAGAACCTCTAGCAAATTCAGAGAGATGAAATGTAACGCTTGTAAAGAGATGACTTCGTCGGGAGCAGAAGCAAGGGCAGAATGAACTCATTTTGGAACATGTGCTGACGGGGTTGACTCGCTGGCTCATCTGTAAGTCTTTCATAAAAAAACTTGTCAGTATTTCACTGCCAGGTTGAAAGCTTAATGCATTGGGGTTTTTTAATAATGGCTTTTTAATTAGGACCCTAAAGAAAATGTGGCAGTCGGAGTTCATGGAAGCATTTAATTAATTTTTGTGGGGAGTGTCTGACACCAAGTGAAAATGGATGAACATTATTATTGCCATATCACTGTTTTAAAGAATGGCTCCCAATTATGTTATCAGGTTGAGAATAAATATAAAAAAGGCTCCTAGCTGCTTATATTATTTTAACTCTTGCTTATGAACCACAACTGTGAGATATATGACAAAGAACTTGCCTAAAGAAACTTACTAAACAAAAAGTTAAAGGAAAATGGTTTTAGAAAGCCAGACTGTGGATCCTTCTCAAAAGGAGCAGTTAGCCATTGGCTTGAGGTTTAATTGTAAAGGCCAGTAATGTAGGCCAGGCAGGGAAGCTGGAATTCTGTGATTTGGGTTCACGGAGAGTAAGCTTACTGTCAAAGTTTCCTGGAAATTGAAATACCATATGGTTTCCCAAGTTTTAAAATATGTATATGTTGGCCTCAAAATTGACTCTCAGGAAGGAATTTTTTTCAGTTTGGCTATAGCAGAAGTATTTTAAATAAGACTTTCAGGGGAATAGCATCATGCCCTAACCACAGCTCCAAAGTATGCCAGGCTTAATTTCCTCTTGAGATCATGGGAAATAATAAGTGGAAATATTTATAAAATGGAAACTGGTATTGAATAATTTGTTTATTTTTCGAAGGGAGGAACAATAATTTACCAAGTTAGTGATTACAAAGTAACTTGATTTAGTCATAATGACATATTAGAAAATGTAATTATTTGCTTTCTTTCCTTCCTCACTTACTATTTCCTGATTAGGAAAGTATTTTGTTCTCCTTTGTGGTTAAGAAAATACATAAAGGAACAAAGAAGAAAATTAAAGTCACTCACAATCTTTTATCCAAAGAAATAAACATCTTGATATATTTTCTTAAAGTATTTTGTTTAACGAATTTACTCGAGGGACTGATGTTTTACATTTTAGCAACTACTCATTCCATTGTATGGTGAAGCTCTGGGCTCTAGCAAAAAAGAATTGCCTCTATTTTAAATTTAATTTATGATCCATCTTGCCCCCAGGTCACTGTTTCTTATTCCTTAAAGATTTTAAGTTTCAGCTTACTGTCCTTTTTCCTAGTGTCAGTCTTGACACTATTCTTGATTAAATATTCATATGTTTTATCCGTTCAAGCCTCCTTGCTTCCACTGATCTTGTCTTGCACTCTCTCTCTCCACCCCTTGTCCTGTGTTACCCTCCAGATCTTGTCAGTTTCAAGGACCATACCTCTGACCACCACTGTCTCTCTTTTCCACTCACACCCTCTATTTCCCCCATCCACATAATCCTTTAAGCCTGTCAGCATCTTCAGACCAATGAGCTTCCTAATATTTCGTTGTCCCTTTTGTCCCTATGTGCTCTCCTTTCCCCTCAATTGTATGTCCTTAAGTTTCATGGCCCTTCATTTTCGTCACCTCTTGGCATGCGTCCTTAACTCTTTTGTCCTTCTGTTGTTTAATTATACTCAGTGAAACCACAGTTCTAGTTAAATCAAACTCTCTGACAACCCATAGGGTTGCAGCATGAGAAAAATACATAACTGGACTGACAGATCTAACCTTCAATTCATGGTCGCTCATTCATGTTGGCCTTTAATGTGATCAAGATAAGCTTAACTGTTTCCCTCAGCCTGACTAAACTTTTGACAGGTTAGAAAAGTAACGTAACTATCTGTAACATTTTGATCACTACCTTCTCCTTCAAACAGTTTCTTTACTTGTCTTAGAGGATACCATACTCTCTGTTTCTCTTCTTACCTCTCAGGCCATTATTTTCTTTCTGCTTTATCTATTTTTTCTTATCTCCCTGTCTCCCTGGTCTCTTAATGTTGGAGTGTCCCAGCATACAGTCATTTTTTTTTTTTCCTTTAGTTTTCTTCACAATTCACTTCTTGGGGAGTTTCATAAAGCCTTAAGACTTTTAATATCCATCTAGAAGCTAATTGATCCAAACGTGTATTTCTACAATCTACCTCCCTTCCCAACTCTAGAAATATGTCCAATTGACTTCACAAATATGTCCTGCTAGTTGTCTCATGGGCATCTCAAACTTGACACTAAAAAGTCTCTCCTCCTCTAGCACCACCCACAAAACTCTATTCCTCCATCATGGGCAACTTCCTCTTCCATTTGCATTGGCTAAAACTTTTGGAGGCATCCTTTTCACTTAAATTATCATAACCCATGTTCTATCTGTCATCAAAATCTATCACTCTGCCTTAAAATATGTTCCAAATCTGACCATGTCTCCCAACTTCTATAACTAATGCATTGCCCCAAGCTACTACTGTTGTTTTTCTCATTTTCCCCTTTGCCTTCCTTTGGTCTATTTGTAATAGAGCCCCCAGAGTAATATTGTTTACAAAGTAAAATTAGATGGTATAATATCATGACCATCAAGTCCAACAAGGGCTTCCCACATCATGAGACTAATATCCTTACAAATCACAGAGAGGCTCCACACGATTGCTCTTTGACCTATCATCTCAGTTCACTCTTCACCAGCCTCCTTGCTATTCCTCAGTCATTTCAATCAGATTCCCAAACCAACCTTTTGATACTTGTCCTTCCCTCTATCTGAAACATTCATTTCCTGGACGTTCACTTGAATTTCTCCTTCACTTCCATCACATCTTTACTCACATGGCCCCATCTGAGTGAAACCAGACCTACCCACTCCATCACAAACTGCACATGTGTTCAACTTTATATTCCTTCTGTTGCTTTATTTTTCTTCAGAGCACTCATTACCTTCTAACATACATGTTTATTTTTTTTTAATCTTATTTATTGTGTTCTTACCTACTAAAGAATAAGATTTTTGAGGATGGGGATTTGTTTTGTTCTATTTTAAGTTGTAATGCCAGTAGCTATAACAGGTACTGTTTCAATAGATAATCATTCCATGTTTGTTGATGGAATGATAGAGACTACCAAGGTTGCAGCAGAATGTAATCTGATCTGGTTCTTTTTTTTAACGTTTATTTATTTTTGAAAGACAGAGAGAGAGTGCAAGGGCAGAGACAGAGGGAGACACAGAATCTGAAGCAGGCTCCAGGCTCTGAGCTGTCAGCACAGAGCCTGACATGCAGCTTGAACCCACGAACTGTGAGGTCATGACCTGAGCCAAAGTCACATGCTTAGCCAACTGAGCCACCCAGGTGCCCCAATCTGACCTGGTTCTTAATCAAAGTTTAATTCTCTTAAAGAAGTTTCTGATACAGTATAATGAGAAAGGAAATAAATGGGAAAATCAAAAACCTCTGTGGAAAAAGAGTTCAAACTGAGCCATTCTTGGAATTCAAACTGGGGAGTTTGCTAGGGAAGATATTTGACCCAGAACTAGGCAAAAATCATAGCACTAAAAATCTATCATGTGGGAATCAAGTTATGCAGAATGATTTAATGTAATATATCCCCTTGTATCCATTCCCAGGAAAATGTAGCCAAGGAAATATATTTTCATGTGGGTGGGAAAGAATTGCAGTCTCAAATGAAAAAAGTGATTATTTTAATATTTTTTTCTATTTCATTGCTTCTAATAGATGACTTATATCTGAGTCACTTACAGGGTGCTTTGCACAGAACACTTGATCATGGTGTAGAGCTCAGCATGCAGTCAGGATCTTAGGAGCTGCATGGATATTTTAGGGATGCAATAGGGGGAAAGTTGGACTCTGTATATAGTTTACATTAATACAAAAAGTCCATGGGGAGCCTGGGTGGCTCAGTCAGTTGAGCGTCCAACACTTGATTTCAGCTCAGGTCATGATCTCACAGTCGTAGGATTGAGCTCAGCATTGGGCTCCACACTGAGCATGGAGCCTGCCTGAGATTCTCTCTCTCTCTCTCTCTCTCTCTCTCTCTCTCTCTCTCTCTCTGTGTGTGTGTGTGTGTGTGTCTCTCTGTCTCTCTGCCCCTCCCCCCTCTCAAAATAAATAAATAAATAAATAAATAAATAAATAAATAAATATTAGAAATAAAAGTCTACCTGATTGGTGAATTACTAGGAAATCAGAACCTTGGAACAAAATACATATACATACATTAGAAAATACATATATCTTGGACGTCCAAAAGGAGATTTCAGGAAGTGTTTATCCCATAAAAGGTTGATGTTCAGACCAGAAAATCCAAGAGAAGGTTAGCTTGAAGAAAAAGTTTCTATATTTTAATGACACATGGAAAATGTATTTTGATGATTAACATATCATGAGACATCTAAAGAACCTGCAGTATCTGCAGGAACTCTCTGGTCACTTACAACTGAAGTAAGATATAGACAAATTGGAAGGAGGAACACGTAATCAAAGCCAAGAAGAACAGCATCATATAAAAGCGATAATTGTCTGAAAGAAGAAAGCCAAGATTAAGCTAAGTTTTCAAAAAATTATATAAGGATAATTTAACGGGTTTTACAGACCTGCTCAGAACAAAGCAAACAATATATATTTGATCATGTGCTTACCAAAAAAAAAAAAAAAAAAAAAAAAAAAAAAAAAAAAAAAAAAAAAATTGAATATGCAGCAATAACACGGAGAAAGAAAAATTAATCAATTCTGATTTTACCTCTGTGTCATTAAAGACGGTGGAGTTTTAAAGATGCAAAATATAACACAGCCATAGTTAAACTGATCTGAAGTCTAAGATAAGTGACACAAGGCATAATCTTAGTATCGGGAAAGAGTTATAACTGAAATGAATTGGGGAGAAATGTTTGCCTAAGTTCAAACTTTTTACTCTGGGTAGACTTAGAAGAAAAAACCCCTGTGAAGTGAATCACACCATTGCAGATTCCCTTCCTCATGTCTACGTCCCAAGGCTTCCAACCTAACGTAAAAAACAGAGAAATCTAAGATGTGTTGATATCTACAGTCATCCTGTGAACATGTCTAATATCATTTCTTTCTAGGAAACTATATTTTCCACTACGGTATTTAACTCCCCAAATCATTCCAGCAGTTGTTACAAAACCATATTTATCTTCCTCATTGACTTCGTTTTGTTTTCTCCTTTATTGAGATTTCCCTTCTCAATCCCTTCTCAGGTATGAACCTGAAGTCTCAGGGCCCGGGTAAAGCAGCAGTCCACAGTGACACTTGGTGGCGGCCACAAGTTATGGTGGTGAGGACAGTGGCTATGGATACCGGGACCCTTCCAGAATTGGCACTCATTGCTTCCACTGTATAAATTAGAGGGCTCGAGTATTTTCCTGGGAAAGATTTAGGAAATGGGGGCTGGAGCATGTGAAAGATACTTTCATTCTCTCTTGGAATATGAGCCCTGGAACCTGGATTTATTAGAGTCGTTGGACAACCGAGATGTGGATTAGTATGCTCCCCAAACTAAAAAGCAATTAATAGTGCTAAAATCTGTGGTGGTGGAATAGTTGCCATATCTTTCTTCCTCATCCAAAGTTTTATCGTATTCAGCTAAAAGATGAGATTAATGGCCATTTGTTCCCCAGACAGTTTTCTACCAGTTTTCTACCCAGACAGAAAAAGAAAAGTCATGTTCTAGCTTTATTTAGGTAATGTGTGTTATTTCAACATGATTTCAGATTTTGTAATGTGGCGCTTGAAATTTGGGTGAATTTGGGTGAATGAGAGGCAGAGAATGTCCCAGTTAACCATGTGAGTGACTCAAGGCGCTTAGCTTTTTAGTCAAATTTTGTTTTGTGAAGTTTCAGATCATTCTACTAAAGTTGTAACCTTAGAGAGTTTTTTTAGCCCACCTTTTAAGGTCACTTCATTGTTTTCTTTTTCTGAAGGAAATCATTCAAAATGAAAAATAGTAGCTTTTATTATCTAGGTTCATATAGTTACTATTTAAAAAGATAAACTGTTTTGGTATGTGGTTTAGCTCAATGTTTAAAAAATAATCTCAGATTGTGCTCACTGTCCTGAGGTGGTACACAAATCTAAAGTCAGGGTTGTTTTTGTTTGTTTGTTTTGTTGTTTTGTTTTGTTTTGTTTTGTTTGTACCTGGTGAATGCTATTCGGCATTGTCACTCGGCTTAAAGTCCTTTTATGAAATTAAGTCTCTTACCCTGCTCATGTGTACTATTCTAAAGTACACATTTCTGATGCTAATGAAAACTATAAACCTGTTAGGGAGAATGTTGGCTAGTGAGCTGAAGAATTCGAGGGTGTAAACCCAAATTTAGTTAGCAGCTGCTCTTGAAGTGATTGTTGTCATGAATGTGTCTCATCATCTAAACTAAGGGTCAAGCTAAAAGAAAAATGTGAGAAACTTCCTCTGCTGATGGTTTCTCTTCATTTAGAAAGTGATAGAATACTTTGCCATTGTTCAGACAGCATTTAATTTGTTGGCTTAAAAATGGATTAATAATTATGTTTGTAATCATCAACTGGACCCAAACAAAAAATTCTAACTTAAGCTTATTAAGAAAAGTAATTGATAGAGTAATTAACCAATAAAATAGTGGAGGAGCGGGTTCTGTTGTGAAGGACCAGGGTGGAGGTGAGACCCACAAAGGGCCAAGCCCTGAACTCAAATCGAAGGTGTTCATTGGCTTTGTGATTTCCTTTTCAGGATGACAGCATAATTCCTAACTATACTGCTGTGGCTCTTCCCAAACGGGAATGTCGAGACTTTCTATGCTGAGTGGATAATCCAGCATTTCCTAATATAACATCTGTTCTAATCCGAATGCACAGTATTTTTTTTTTTTTAATTCTTCCTTAGAATATAGTTTAGTTCTTGATTGTCTTCTGGTGGAAGCAGCACAGTTAATCCAGATAGCTAATATGAATCACTAATTTCCCTGAGTGGGTTTGCTTGGAATTTTGCCACTAGAGGATTTTTCTTACATTTTAATAGAGATGAATCAAAAGTAGTCACTTCTAGTATACCCAATTGGCTAAAACTCAATGCCCTTTTTAATTTAAAATATTGTAGTCGCATCTCAATCTAGCCTCAACGACCTTCCACTCTTCTTTTACTTTTTCCCCCAACATATGAAAGGTAAATTCCCCCAACATATGAAAGGACCTATTCACATCTGGACAGTTAATAGGTCATTTACAGCATTACTTCAAGTAGTATAAAGCAATAAAACGTAAACACATTAACTTCGTACCCATGGCAATTAATTTTCCATAAATGAAGCATTGTCATGCCCATTAACTTAGGAAAAGCTAAATGTAATCAACAAAACTCATTAGAAATTTGTGAATATAGCTTCTCAAAGTTAGTGTAAAATAATCTGAAGTCATTTATCTTAGGGAAGAGAAATACCTGGCAAGGGGGGGATGTGAAACTGCTATCCTTAGAAAACTTGGCTTGCGAGGTTGGTCTTTGGCTTGTATCTGGGCATTTGAACTTGGGGAATATTCCCACTGGTCCGTATCTAATAAAGGTGGCTCCCTGTGCCCAGACTGCGCAATCAATGTGGCTTAAGCTGAAGAACTGTTTTCCTTCTAGGAGTCAAGAATCCTGGTGTGCGCTAAGTAGAATGTGACCGTGTGGCCTACCCCTAATAAAAATTTAGATGCTGAGGATCTAATGACTTCACTTCACGCATGTTGTCACAATTGGATGCTGGAGGAATTAAGCATATCCTGTGTAAGTCCAACTGGAGAGGACCCTTGGAAGCGTGAGATGGGAGGTTTCTTCCCATCTTTGCTCCATATGCCTTTCCTCTTCGATGCTTTGGTTTTGTATCCTTTTATTGTAATAAATTATACTTGTGTATATGCTGAGGCTTGTGAGTCCTTCTGATGAATCACTGAACCTGGGGTGGTCTTTGGGACACTCATCACAAAAGTTTAATCAATCTGTCAGTACTGTGCATTAGTTAAGCTCTTACGGGTTTTGAGGGGGAATCTTATTTGGGATTCCTTTGAGACAATATTTATTGCAAAGCTACATAATGACCATGAAGGACCAAGAAATGATACAAATTATAGCCCCCTTTTTTGACAACCACTCCTGAACTGAGCATTCCCAGCATTGAGCTGTACAATAGCTTTTAGAGAAACAAACTGATGGGGATGGTCTGGTGCTTATTTTTATGTCATAAGCCCAAGGAATCGGGTCAGTTTATCACCATTACATATACAGCACCCCTATTGGGCAGAATGTAGGCCAAGTCACTTCAGAGACGGGCAGCCTTCTTCACATCCAGCCTGGGCTTCTTTGCCCTTGATTTTGGTACCACCTTCTGATCTTATCATTTGTAGCCAGTGTATCAGAGAGAGTATGGCTTGTATGTCATAAGATAGAAAAAAGATAGAAAAAATTAGGGAAAATGATTCTTTTGGGTTCATGTTTTACTGATAGAGGCTTCAGTTGAGGCAGATACTTAGATCTTAATATTCTCTTTACCAGTACAGACAGAAAGAGCTGTGATGAGTGCATAGTTATTCTCTATTTCTTGGAAGGGGAGAGGCCAGTGGGAAGATCTTCTGGAGCCAGGGCCGGAAAGATGACATTAATTAAATCTGAATTAATGAAAAGACACCTATTAATGTTTAAATAAAAATTTCTTGATTATCCTAAGGGTAGCAGGGCAGAGGAATATAGGAGACTCTAAGTTCTGTGAGAGAAGGAACATGGCATCTACTCGGCCCCTCCTGAAAAAGATTGGTCTACTTTATTTTTTTCCATCCTTTCAAACTCTGTATAAATCGAACCGTATTTTACTTAGTCTTGCATATTTTCGCAATTCACCTACAGTAATAGCAGCCTTTCCTGATTCCTTCAGTGGACATCTTCACCTATATTATGCTCTGGCAATAAAGACTCACAACCAGAATAAAAATGCCAACTCCTAAAGTTGCAGTGTTTAAATTACATTAACAAGGACATGTTTAAAAAGCAACAGGCTCCTAAAGTTGCAGTGTTTAAATTACATTAACAAGGACATGTTTAAAAAGCAACAGGTTCCCCAATCTTGCTGAAAGAAGGCAAAAGAAGGATGGAACTTGACTATTAAAAATAAATCAGTGCCTTTATAAATTGCGTTCTTTAGAAGGATTACCAAAACATTCTTGAGAGGCTCCTGAGAAGATATATATTTCCCTTTCACTTGGAGCCATAATAGATGACTTGAGATAATTAATACAGCTTCTGTAGAAAGACCATTTAATCCATAGAGATTACTGGCAAAAAAATGGAAATGGTAGAGGTCATAGGGGCTTAAACGATAATGACATTTTGTGTTGAAAATGCCACAGTATATGTGGGCAAATATTAATGGCCCTTTTACTTGGTTACCCGTTAAAGCATTCCCAACTATGACTACTGGGTATTCAGAAAGAGTCATTTTATTCATGTCAAGGGCAGATAGCTGTTCAGAGTGATCCTGAATAGTGAAAGAAATCAACATCAGAAAACAAAGTGGGAAGTAGTGAACAGTAGACCCTATAAGTATAGGCACAAAAATCATTATCTTAAAAAGAACATCCTGAGATACAGAGGCAAATGCATGAGAATTCTAACTTCAGTATTATTCTAATAATGCCCAGTTGAAGTTCTAGATATCATGGAATGAAACAAAGCATTGCTATTGTATTCTGCCTGAATCCCCAACTTATAGAATCTATGAAGAAAATAAAAAGGACATGTTTTATACAATAGTGGTGTTTTTTTTTTTGTTTTTGTCTTTGTTTTTGTTTTTTGTTTTTTTATTTTGCTGCACAGCATTAACTAAGAGGACAATTAGAGTATGACTCTACTCCCTTGCTTTCCCAGGACCCTTATTATTCTAAGTATATTATTCTCCTACCTCAATGAATCTTTCACGCGGTCAGATCTTTCATTCACATTGTGTACTCAGTAGATGATCAACCAGTGCTTACTACTAACTTCTGGCAACAGTAGAGACCAATTTTAATTTCCCTAAAAAACCACAAGGCCTTGCTTTCAGAAGGAGTCATTCAGTAAATTTTATTTCAGCCATCTCCCAACCATTGTGACAGCATCAATACTAATTGCTACTTATTTATTTTTTTGGCATTTACTTCTCTCTCCCACTTTCCCTCCCTGCCAAAACCTCGCTTATTCTGTTACTCAGCTAGTGCTTATTACAAACTTTCTCAATGTCAAGCTCTATTTCTGGTCTTAGAGAACTTTCACTCCAAAAAATGTTTGACAGGCGTGTGCCTGGGTGGTTCAGTCGGTTAAGCGTCCAACTCGAGATTTCGTCTCAGGTCATAATCTCATGGTTCATGGGTTCGAGCCCCATGTCAGGCTCTGGGCTGACAGCTCAGAGCCTGGAGCCTGATTTGGATTCTGTATCTCCCTCTCTCTCTCTGCCCTTCTCCCACTCATGCTTTGAGATATTTTCTCTATCTCAAAAATAAATAAACATTACAAAAATTAAAAAAATAATGTTTGGCAGTTTTTAGACCAGCATCATGGTCTAAACTCACTCTCTGCCTACTCTTTCTCCCTCCCCTTATATCTTTTATAGATATTACATTCAATCTCCTACATTGCTAATTCTATCTTGGCATCTATTTCTTAGGGGACCCAAGATGATGCCCTTCCCAACCTTGTTTGTCTGAATAGTTCTTATTCAAAATAAGTATGAAAGAGGAAAGTGTTGAGGAGTAGATGTTTAGTAATGCAGTCTTGATAGAGATAAAAGAAAGTGAGGCAAAAGAAGACAGTCTCTGACCTTCATCCATTATTGGACCTTGTATGAGGCAACTAATAGTAGAACTGGACTTTCCACAATGATTATGCTTCTACACGAGGTAATTATGGCTAGATCTACAAACATGTAAGCCTTTGTCATGGGGCAGGAGTTAAGACCAAATCCCTGTGCCTCTCGCTGTGATGTGGTACTAATAGCCTTTCCAGATTTTCCCTCCGAGGCACTCAAGCCACTTACTTGCTGAGAATGCTAACATCTGAAACCAGGATGCCATTATTTCTCTCTGTTCTTCAAGACTGGAAAGCCAGAGTTTGTTACCCTTCCTCTGTGCATGTTGCAATTAAAGGCTATCTATTTGACTTACTATTTCACTTGTTTATGAATCTTCCAGTGAGAGTGCTGGGCTGCCATTTCTTTAAGAAAAAGAAAGGAGCCTGGCTCATTCCTACACTATCATCACTTACTACAATGACTGGCAAATGGTGTGTCCCTGACATGTCTGAGTGAAATGACAAATGTTTCATTATTTGACTTCTCAATATAAAAACTCTCTCTTTGCTGAGTTGAATTTTTTTCAGGTAATGACTCTGCTGTCACAGATATCTAGTTGGGAATTTGTGTTAAGAAAACAAAGAGGAAGAAGAAGAGAAACAGCAACAAAAAGCTAATTGTAGCATGCTATTTAAGACACTGCATTGCTGAATGATTCCTGTGGTAATGTAAGTATCATTGTCAAAACCTATTGACAAAAATGATATTTAAATTTAGAATATTATTTATTAGCCACACTTCCTCAATTATTGAAAATTAGCATAAACATCTCTGCCAATGCAATGTGAAAGTTATTCTTTTCTCATTAATTATAGAGACATCCATTTCTTGGCATTCAAATCCGCTTACACTATTACCATTTAAAAAATAGAAATTTAAAAAAGGAAAACAACATTTAAAGCTTCACTTCTGGGTTGGTTTTCTCCCAGGGCAGAATTCTTGAACATATGGTTACTTGATTATATAAATCTATGGTTGGTATCTACGATGCTATCTATCTATTAGTTGTGCGGTTTTCCTTTTATAGAAGGAATAAATGTCAAATTTAAGAATAAATATATAAAATGCTGGGTATAAGAATTTTTCTACGGATGGGAAAAAATGAAGTTGTATCTCTTCTGTTTCTATAGGTATTTAAGTACACCTGAGGTTGTGATCTGCTTATGGGAGCATCTCATGGTAAATGCAGGTGAAGGGTCCGTTAAAGAGTTGAGACCATGTGCCCTAAGGCTGTAGTGTCTTTGGGCAGGGGCCTGATAGGGGCAGGTTTAACCGTCTAGACCAGTCCTGCTGTAGAAGCCTCAAAACGGATTTTTGGAAAATCCCTTATCCAGTTCTGCAAAGTCTAGACTAAAAACAAACTAGATTTTGTTCTTTTATCCTTAATTTTTCATAATAAATCCCTTTCCGCTTTTTATATCTAGAGTCCTTTTTCTTTCCTGTACAGTGAATTGTGGATGATCTTTATGTCCACAGACCCCTAGAACCACCTTCCTATCATTTGTTTCAAGATTGGTCAGGGATTTGGGGCTGAGGGTGATAAGAGAGTAGAGCTGTCCTCAGCCAACACAACTACTAGACAATACACAGAGAACTCACTAGGTACTCAACCATCACAAGACCAGATCACCTCCTTCTAGAATATCTAATGGTTTTCCTAGAAGGAGGTGGGAAATATGCAGGTAATACCATCTAGGAACAAGAAGCACCTCACACATACCAGCAAGAAATAGATGACAGCATCTCTTATCTATTGTGGGTGCTGAGGCAAGAGTTATGCTGAGTGGAGAGGTGCCCCAGGGACAGGAGGAAACCTCCCGGACACCAGAAGCTCTGGATACCTATGCCTGGGGTGCTTTCCATGGATCCGTTACCACCAAGGTGGGCTAACTTTTATGGCTCCTGGCTCTCTATAATGCTTCTTATATTTTTTGTGGATTAAAACATAGTAAGCATACTTACTTTATATTCTGTTTCATAATGCTGGTATTTTAAGTTATTATAAGTCATTTGCTACTATCTTCTTCATTAAGCCTAGGTGTTTTATGATTTTTTTTTTTTTTTTAATGTATGGTCGTTTTTATTCAGAGCCCATCCATGAGAATTCTCTGACTCTTCAATTAAAAGAGGTCCTTGTAGAGCATACTTATGTTTGCTTCTGCCAAGATATTGGAATATATTCCTTGCCAAACAGGGCCACTTCATACTAACTTCTCGCTGTAAGATTTTTCAGGCCTTTCAGGTTATATGGATTCAAGCTACAAACATATAAAAGCTGAATTAAGGTTGCAAATCCTTCGGAG
Organism: Panthera onca; assembly: GCF_046562875.1. Classification (NCBI taxonomy): domain Eukaryota; kingdom Metazoa; phylum Chordata; class Mammalia; order Carnivora; family Felidae; genus Panthera; species Panthera onca. Next base: position 139,370,019 of record NC_138339.1, read on the forward strand.
GGATTTATTCCTCTTTAGTCAGTGACGTTTTGGGGGTAGACCATTTTCTTTGTGGCACCCTGTGTATGCACCTGTGTTTCCAGGACTCCCTTACTCTGATAATATTATCTTTTGGATTGGACATTCTCCCAATATGCTTTACAATTTGGACAGTATCTGGATTTTTTTTTTTTTTTTTTGCCTCAAGTTTCTAAAAGTCCATTAAAAAAAAAAAAAGAAAACAAAAACAAGCAAACAAACAAAAAACAAAACATAAATCACGGGTGTTAAGTCAGGCAATTGCCTTGAAAGTAAAAGCTAAATTTAGGGCTCCACCTATGTTCTATAGAGCAGAGGTTGGTTGACAAACTTTTTCTTCAAAGGGTCATATGGTAAATATTTTAGGATTTGCAGGCCATGTACTTGCAAGCCATGCAATTTCTGTCACACATTCTTTGTTTGTTGTTGTTGTTGTTGTTTTTCTTGTAAGCCTTTAAAATGTAAAAGCCATTCTTATCTCTGGGGACATGGTCTTATCTTTATAGACCACGGTTTTTATTCGGCCCATTGGTTTTGTTTTTGTTTTTGTTTTTTAAGTTTATTTATTTATTTATTTTGAGGGAGAGAGAGAGAGAGAGAGAGAGAGAGAGAATGAGTGGGGGAGGGGCAGAGAGATAGAGAGAGAATCGCAAGCAGGCTCTACACTGCCAGCGCATCATTATGGTCTCTTATCTCCATGAATTGACCACTCTACATTCCTTATATACGTGGAATCATATAGTAACTATCCTTTTATCTGCCCTACCTCACTTTGAATAATGTCCCCAAGATTTACAAATGCTGTAGGCCTGTGTCAGAATTTCCTTCCTTTTTAAGGCTGAATAATATTTCATTGCATGTATATACAACATTTTACTTATCCATTCATGCATCCATGGATATTTTGGTCGCTTCCATGTTTTAGTTATTGTGAATAAGGCTGCTATGAACATGGTTGTACAAATATCTCTTCATGACCCCGCTTTTCATTCTTTTGAGTGAATACCTAGATTTCCTGCATCATACGGTAATTCTGTTTCTGATTTTTTGGGGAACTGCTATATCATTTTCCCCACTTGCTCTGCCATTTTCCATTCCTACCAACAGTATGTGAGGGTTCCAGTTTCTCTTTGTCCTCACCAATGTTTGTGGTTTTCTGTTTGTTAGTAGCTATCCTAAAGGGTGTGAGGTGATACCTCCTGGTTTTATTTGTGTTTCCCTAATGATTAGTGATATTGAGTATCTTCTCATGTGCTTGTTGGCCATTTGTGTGTGTGTGTGTGTGTGTGTGTGTGTGTGTGTGTATGTGTGTGTGTGTGTGTTGGAAGAAAGAATAAAAAATATATATTTTCTCCTTGTGGTGAGATCACTTAGAATTTAATCTTTTAATGACTTTTCTATACATCATGCAGTAGCATTAGCTATAGTCATCACATTGTACATTATACCCCTAGTATATATTTATTTATATATACTTATTTATTTATAACTGGAAACTTTCACCTTTTGACTACCTTCCTTTAGTTTTCTCTTCTCCTAACCCCACCTCTGTATAACACACGAGTCTGATCTCTTTTTCTATTAGTTTAGTGTTTTGGATTCCTCATAAGTGACATTGTACAATTTTTGTCTTTCACTATCTGACTTATTTCATTTATTATATTGTCCTCAAGGTCCATCCACTTGTTGCAAATGGTATGATTTTCTCATTTTTTGTGGGTGAATAAAATTCCACTGTATGTATATACATTGTGTGTGTTTGCATAACAACTCTTTTATTCGTTCATCCATCAGTGGACACTTAGGTTATTTCCGTGTTTTAATTATTGCAAATAATGCTGTTATGATCATGGAGTGCAGGTATCTTTATGAAATAGTACTCTCATTACATTTGAACGTATTCCCAGAAATGTAATTCCTGGACCATATGGTGGTTCTATTTTTCATTTTTGAGAATTCTCTATGCTCTTTTCCACAGTAGCTGCACCAATTTAAAATCCCACTGATAAGGCACAAGGATTTCCTATTGTTTACATCCATGCCAGCATTTCTATCTTTTGTCTTTTTTTTTTTTTTGATGCCCATTCTAACAGACATAAGATGACATCTCGTTGCACTTTTAATTTACATTTCCCCAATGACTAGTGCTATTGAGCATCTTTTCATGTACCAGTTGGCCTTTTATATGTCTTCTTTGAAAAAATGTCTATTCAGATCCTTTGCCCACATTTTAATATCAGATTACTTGTTCTTTGCTCTTGAGTTGTATGAGTTCTTTGTGTGGTTTTTGTTTTTTTTTTTTTTTAGGTTGACACCATATCTGATATATGGTATGCAAATATTTTTTTCCTGTTCTGTAGATTGTATTTTCACATCATTGATGATTTCTTTCACTGTGTGGGAGCTTTGTAGTCCAATGTAGTCCCACTTTATTTTTTATTTTGTTTCTTATGTTTTAGAAGTCATATACAAATAACTGTTACCAAGACCCAGGTCAAGGAGTTTGTTCCTATGTTTCCTTGTATGGGTTTGAGGTTTCAATTCTTACACTTAAGTCTTTATTTATTTTGAGTTAATTTTTGTGAAGTGGCTTAAGATTTGGGTCCAGTTTTATTCTTTTACATGTGAATATCCTATTATCTCAGCACTATTTATTGAAGAGACTGTCTTTTCTCCATCAAGTATTATTGGCTTCATTGTCAAATAATAATTTGTTATATATGCTTGGATTTATTTCTGGACTCTTGATTCTGTTACATTAGTCTATTTGTCTGTTTTTATGCCAGTACCATACTGTTTTGATGGCTTTAGCTTTATAGTATAGCTTGAAATTAGGAAGCGTGATACTTTCTGCTTTGCTCTTCTTCCACAGATTTCTTTGGCTACTCATAGTCTTTTGTGGTTCCATATCCATTTTAGGAGTGTTTTTTTTTTTTTTCTACTTTTGTAAAAAATTCCATTAGAATCTTAATAGGAATTGCATTGAATCTCTACATGGTGTTGGTGGTACAGTTGATCTTAGAACAAACAGGGGTTAGGGGCATGACTCTCATGCAGTCAAAAATCCATGTATAATTTTTGACTCCCCAAAGCTCTACTAATAGCCTACTGTTGAGTGGAAGTCTTACAGATAATATAAACAGTCAATTAACACATATTTTATATATTCTATGTATTACATACATGATATATTGTATTGTTACAATAAAGTAAACTAGAGAAATGAAAATGTTAAAGAAAATTGTAAGGAAGAAAAAAATACATGTACAGTGCTATACATTATTTATAAAAAAACAAAACAAAACTGTGTAAGTGGACCCATGCAGTTCACACCTGTTTGTCAACTGTATTGACATTTTAACAGTGTTAATTCTTTTGTTCTATTAACATGGAATACCTTTCCATTTATTTGTGTCTTCTTCAACTTCTTGCAACAATGCTTTGTAGATTTCAGCATGAGCTCATTCACCTCCTTACTTAAATTTATTCCTAAATATTTTATTGCTTGCAATGTTATTGCAAATGGGATTGACTTTTAAATTTCTGTCACAAAAATTTTGTTCTTAGTGTATAGCAAGGCTACTGATTTTTGTATGTTCATGTTGTATCTTGTGACTTTACTGAAGACTTTGATTAAATCTAAGAGTTTTTTTGTTGAGTCCTCAGGATTTTCTATATGTAAAATCATGTCCCCTCAAATAGAGACAGTTTCAATTCTTTTCCAATTCTGGTAACTTCTGTTTCCATTTCTTGCTAGGACATCTAGTTCCATGTTGAATAGGAGTGGTAACAGTGGGATCACTAGTCTTATTTCTGATCTTAGAGGAAAACCTTTTATTTTTTCACTATTGAGTATGATGTTAGCTCCACAGCTAACATTTCTCCCATATGGTGTTTGTTATGTGGAGATATGTTCTTTCTATGCCTAATTTGTTAAGGGCTTTATCATTAATGGATGTTGAATTTTTTCAAATAATTTTTCTGTGTCTATTGAGATGATCATATGGATTTTTTCATTGTGTTATTAATGTAATGTATCTCATTGATTGATTTGCACATGTTGAAAGATCCTTGCATCTCACTAGATAAATCCCACTTGATTATGTGGTGTTATCCATTTAATGGGCTGCTGAATTCTGTTTGCTAGTATTTTATTGAGAATTTTTGTGTATTCATCAGGGATGTTGGCCTGTAGTGTTTATTTTGTTTTGTTTTGTTTTGTTTTGTTTTGTTTTCCCTAGTAGTATACTCTTTCACTTGTAGTATCAGGATAATGGTAGTCCTGTAAAATGAGTTTTGAAAATGTTCATTTATCTTTGATTTTTGGAAGAATTTGGAGAAGATTGGTAATTCTTCTTTAGATGTTTTATAACATCTAAAGAAATTAGAAATTTTAGAATTTGCTAAAATTCACCAGTGAAGCTAGGGGGTCCCTGGCTTTTCTCCTTAGGGATATTTTTGATTACTAATTCTATCTCCTTGCTCGTAATTGGTCCACTTAGACTTTCTATTTTATTCTGTTTCAGTCTTGGTAAGTTTTTTGTTTCTAAAAATTTTTCTGGTTTTCCATGTTGCCTAGTTTGTTGTATGATTATTAATTGCAGCTTCTTATGATCCTTTGAATTTCTTGTGTTATCAGTTATGCTGTCACCTATTTAATTTATAATTTTGTTGATTTGGGTCTTTTTAAGATTTTTGCTTGGTTAGTCCAGCTAAGAGTTAGTCAATATTGTTTATCTTTTCAAAGAACCAACTCTTAATTTGGTTCATCTTTTCTATTGTTATTGTTATTCTCTATTTCATTTATTTCTGCTCAAATCTTTATCATTTCCTTTCTTCTGATAACCTTGGGCTCAGCTTGTTCTTCATTTTCAAGTTCCTAAAGCAGTTAGGTGGTTTATTTGGAATCTGTTTTGTGTTTTGATATAGGTGTTTATTGGTATGAACATCTCTCTTAGAATTACTTTTGCTGCATCACATGAGTTCTGGTGTGTTGGGTATGTTGTGTTTACATTTTTGTTTGTCTCAGTATACTCTTTTTAAAATTTTTTTAATGTTTATTTATTTTTGAGAGAGAGAGAGAGAGAGAGAGAGAGAGAGAGAGAGAGAGAATGAGCAGGGGAGGGGTAGAAAGAGAGGGAGACACAGAATCTGAAGCAGGCTCCAAGCTCCAGCTGTCAGCATAGAGCCTGATGAGGGGCCCAAACTCACGAACTGTGAGATCATGACCTGAGTCAAACTTGGACACTTAACCAACTGAGCCACCCAGGCACTTCTGTCTCAGTATACTTTTTTTAGTTATTGTGTAATCTCTTTTTTGATCCCTTGGTTGTTCAGGAGAGTGTTGTTTACTTTCCATGTATTTGTGAATTTTTCAGTTTTCCTCTTATTATTGATTTCTAGTTTCAAGCCATTATGGTAAGAGAAATCCTTGGTATGATTTCACTCTTCTTGAATTTGTTGACTTATTTTGTGGCCTAACATATGGTCTATCCTCGAAAATGTTCCATGTGTCATTGAGAAGAATGTGTGTTTTGGTATTTTGGATAGAATGTTCTGTATATGGCTGTTAAGTACATTTGGTCTATAGTGTTGAAATTCACTGTTTCCTTATTAGTTCTGAATGGTCTATCCATTGTTGAGAATGTGGTATTAAAGACCTCAATTATTGTTGTATTGTCATTTATTTCTCCTTTTAACTCTGTTAGTTTTTGCTTTATATATTTACATGCTCTGATGTTGGACACATAAATACTTACATTGTTATATTTTCTTAATATTTTGATTATTATGTAATAGCATTATTTGTCTCATTTTACAAGTTTTAGTTTGCAGTCTATTTTAACCGATGTAAATTTAGCTCTTCTGCTTTTATTTTTTTAGCTGTTATTTGCTTAAAATGTCTTTTTCACCCCTTTATTCTCAGTCTATGTGTGTATTTAAAGGTAAAGTGTATCTTCTGTAGGCAGTATATTGTTGCACATATATATATTTTAAATTTCTTTTAGTCATTCTATAGCTTCTGTTTGGAGAATTTTATCCATCTACATTTAAATATTACTAATAGATTAAGACTTACTATTGCTATTTTATTGTTTTCTGGTTGTTTTGCAGATTCATTGTCCCCCTCTTTCTTATCCTTCTGTCTTTTTTTGTGTTTTCACGTCTTTTGGTTAGTTGCTTTTTTTCAATATTTTAAATATGTCATCTCATTATCCCATGATTTTTTAATTGAATTATAGGTAACATGTAATGTTATAATAGTTTCAGGTATATAACATAGTGATTCAAAACTTCTATACCTTACTCAATGATCCTCATGATAAGTATAGTCACCATACAACATTATTACAATATTAACTGTTCCCTATGCTGTGCTTTTCTCTCTATGTTTTCTTTATTTTATAACCAGAAGTTTTTCCCTTTAATCCCCTTCAACTATTTTACCCATCTCCTCACTCTTGTCCTCTCTAGCAAACACCAGTTTATTCTCTGTATCTATGATCCTGTTTCTGTTTTTTGTTTGTTTGTTTGTTTGTTTGTTTTGGTTTTTACTTTATTTTATTTTTTAAACATAGTGCTGACAACCTTCCAGAACAGCAGAGTCTCCAGGCAAGTGCTAGTTTGGGGCAAGCACGTTGCCTCTGCCAGAAGCCAAAGGTTCCATTGTTTTGTAGTTGTTGTTAATGTTTATTTATTTATTGATATTGAGAAAAGAGAGAGAGAGCGAGCAAGCATGAGCAGGGGAGGGGCAAAAAGAGAGGGAGAGAGAGACAAACCCAAGCAGGCTCTGCATTGTCAGCGCAGGGCTCAATGTGTAGCTCGATCCCACGAACCACGAGATCATGATCCAAGACTCAACCACTTACCCAACTGAGCCACCCAGGTGCCCCTGTTTTGTTTTTTTAGATTCCATATATAGATGCAATCATATATTTGTGTTTCTCTGTCTGATTTATTTCCCTTAGCATATGTCCTCTAGGTCCATCCATGTTCTCACAAATGGCAAGATTTCATTCATATTTATGGCTGAGTGTTATTTCATTGCATATATTATACCACATCTTCTTTATACATTCATGTATTGATGGACACTTGAGTTGTTTCCTTATCTTGGCTATTTTAAATAATGCTGCAATAAACATAGCCTTGTGTATATCTTTTTAAATTAGTAGTTTTATTTTCTTTGGTAAAAAAAAAAGTGGAATTACTGGATTATGTGGTATTTCTATTTTTAATTTTCTGAGGTAACTCCATACTGTTCTCCACTGTAACTGACCATTTGCTTTACCACCAACAGTGCACAAAAGTTTCCTTTTCTCCAAATCTTTGTCAACACTTGTTATTTCTTGTATTTTTCATACTGGTGATTCTAATGGGTATCAGGGCTATCTCACTGTGGTTTTGATTTGTGTTTCCCTGATGATTAGTGATGTGGAGCATATTTTCATGTGTCTGTTGGCCTTCTGTATATCTTCTTTGAAATAAACTGTATTCATGTCCTCTGCCCATTTTTTATTGGATTACTTGGGTTTTGTTGTTTGTTTTTTAATTTGGTGGTGTTGAGTTGAATGGTTTCTTTATATATCTTGGATATTAACCCCTTATCAGATACATCATGTACAAATATTTTCTTCTATTCGGTATGTTGCCTTTTTGTTTCACTGTTTGATTTCCTTCACTGTACAAAAAGCTTTTAAGTTTGATATAATCAAACTTTTTGTGTTTTTATGATGTTAATTAGTGTTTTGTTTTGTTTACTTTTAATGCACATAAATAGTACATTATTCTCTTTTATCAGGCTGCTTTTAAAATTCTTTCTGTGTCCTTGACTCCTGATGATTTAATTGCAATATATCTTAATGTAGTCATATTTGGGTTTAGCCTATCTGGAGTCTTTAGGGCCTCCTGGTTCTGGATGTCCAGTTCTCTCCCCATGTAGAGAAGTTATCAGCCATTATTTCTTTAAATATACTTTCTGTCTCTTTCTTTTTCTTTTCACCCTTTGGAATACCCATATTGAAAATAGTGTTTCTTTTTTTGTTTGTTTGTTTCCCATAGGGACTTTAATCTTTCTTATCCTCCCCCCGCCTTTTTTTCACTTCTGAGTGGGTAATTTCCAATGTCCAATCTTCCAGGTCACTAATTCTTTCTTCCGCATCATCCAGTCTACTTTTGAAACTATTGAATTCTTCACTGCATTTATTGTATTTTTCAACTTTAGGATTTCTGTTTGTTTGGAAGTTTGCTATTTCTTTATAAAACTTCTTGTTTTGTTCATGCATTATTTTCCTAATTTCATTTAGTTGTGTATCTGTGTTTTCCTGTAGTTCATTAAATTTCCTTAAAATGATTATTCTGTATTCTTTCTCTGAAAGTTCTAGATTTTTATATTTTTAGAGTCAATTATTGGAATTTTATTAATTTACTTTGATGGTGTCATAATTATCTGATTTTTTTTTTTTTTTTTTTTGTATCTGTGAACTTGAATAATCTGGCTCCTATAAAAGACTTTACAGGTTTGCTTGGCAGAAACAGTTCTTTACCAGTCAGTTCAGTTTAGTTCTCTGTATGTGTCTGCTGGCGATGTGTTTGGGTGGTTATGGTCTATTATGGTTTATTTGAGGGTGGCAACTAATCAAGCTCTAGGGACGGGATGGGAGGATGTGCTACTGGCTGAGAAAGGCTGGATAGGACTGCTGGCTCGATTCCCTACCTATATGAGTCTTTAGGAAGGGCTCCATGTCTGTGTGGCTTCTCTGGTCACAAATATGGGCTATATTTGGTAGCAGATATAGCTATGAATTAGCTTCCCTTCCCTGGCATGGCAGCAGGACAGGACTCAGAGACTATAGAGTTTGTTGTTTGAAGGCTCAAATCAGGCCTAAGTCCACCCTGAATTTCTTGGTCAGAGGCTAGCATTTTTGCTCTGCAGGTGGTAGAATCCCAGAATGTGTTCTCTGTTAAAAGGCCAATGCATGTAGGGCTGTTGAATGGGTTACACAGCTTTCTGTATGTTCTGATAAGTTTTCCTGGTTGGAAAAGCGAAACGCTGCATTCAGCAATGAGAAGGGCTACAGATTAGATTCCCTGCTCTCAGAGAAGCAGTTCTAAAACCAGTAAAACTCTTAGTTTATTGTCATTAACTCAAACTGACCCACACCACAAGGTCTCTGGCTAAACAAGGTCCCTGGCTTTACTCTGCAAACTATTAGCTCTGTTTGCCCTTCTCTGAGTTCGTGTTCCACTGGGCTGTACACTTTTCAGGCATTTCTACCACTTCTTTTGGCCAGTTGGGTTGAGAAGACACTCTTCCCAGTGGATGGGACTATGCTTCAGCTCTTTTGCCTAGGTGGGCGAGGAGAGGATGCTCTAAACTACTCTTTCCAGTCTCGCCAGCTGGGGGGGCCTGCAGCTATGAGTTAATCATAGTCAGCATGGGCTATGAGTTAAGCCTCTGTCAGTGTATAGCATGGGGAGCCTCTATGCTGTATTGCTTTGGTATGCCGGTATCTGCTCATCTGCCTCTTAGCTTGATTGCCACTGAGCTGCACACCTTCCAGGAGTTGTCATTAGCCCTTGGGGTCAGATGAGGCTAGAAGGCACTTTCCACAGTGGTTGGGGCTGTGACTCAGCACCTTGAGTGGGTGTGGGTAAACTGGGCTCTAAGGCCAGCAGAACTCCTCATTTAATCAGGCAAATCTGCACCTCATCAAGTTTCTGGGTCAGAGTACATCCCCTGACTTGGTTCTGCAGATGAACATAGCTTCTGGTTGGGATTACTACTTTGGGCACTGCATGTTAAGTTCTGCCAAGATCCATGTGCTTGTTGTTGCGAGTCCCTGCCCTGCTGTCTCTCACAGTCAGACTCCCAGTGGCTGAGCCCACAGATTCCCCTATAATCTCTGTGGCGCAAGATCAGAGTAGGAGTCCCCCACAAAGGGACCCATAACTTCTACAAAGGGAGGGGGCTGGTTGTCCCCTCTGAGTTTTCTTTTCCCTCTGGAAGAACCTGAGTCTCAGGGGAGCCCTCTCCAGGTGGTGCTGTGCTGGCCTGGGGGAAGGGCAGTGTGGCCAACATGTAGCCACATCTCTTACCCTTCTAATGCAGTCTGTGTAGGTCTATGTGGCCCCAGGGGTGCTTCAGCCTCACTCTCTTGTTCTAGGATTCTCTCAGTGGTGTTTTGTTTTTGAAGAGATTATGGTTGTTCTTATGAAAGGAAGTGAAGTCAGGAATGACCTGTGCCATTATCTTAGTGATATCACTGTTCTCATGTGTAATTTTAAATTCTAATTATTTGTACTACTTACAATGATGTATTGTCTTTCTGTGCTACATATTTGCCTGAAAAAGAATGTATTACTTCACCTTCTGGCAAGGGCAATATAGGAAGGCAGCCTTCTTTCTTAACCATAAATTGTTTAAAGTCCATTTGGTCACAAATATGTCTTGTTTCACAGTTATACAGTTGCATTTATGACTTAGAGGGAAATATTATTTTAATACATATATATTTTTGGGTTAATTGTTTGGTAAATACCCAACAAAATATGATATTAATGTCAGAAGACATATGACCAATTTAGTTCAGTAAGATTTTTTTCTAATTGGGTAAGTTTAAATAATTTATGACAGAGAAAATAGGACCTACTTCCAAAGAGCAAACTGAAAACAAAAATCATCCTGAATCAGAATTCAATTTAAAACATATGTAAGGAGGTTTTATTTATCTGGTTTTAGAAAGATATTATAAAAATTATTCCATTTCTTGAAATAGATAAAAATAGGTAATACTTTTCTTTCAGGTGTACTTCTAAGCACTTAATATTAATATATTTAAATATTTTAATAGTCCTGTGTATCTCTTTCCTACACACTAGGAAACAAACAATATAGTGTGAAAAGTTGCACAGGGTCATTTAGATCATAGAGGGTGAAGTCAGAATTTGAACAAGGCTTTAGAGTCTCTCTCTATTGCCTTCAACAGAGTCTTTTGAGAACTAATTTATAATTTTCTGTTCATATTAATAAAGTACTCTTTACTTTTCTTGAATATTTGAGATTAAAATATTTGGACTTTGGGGTGCCTCGGTGGCTCAGTTGGTTGAGTGTCTCATTCTTGATCTTGGCTCAGGTCATGATCTCACAGTTCCTTAATTCTGGCCCCTAGTTGGGCTTAGCACGGTAAGTGTGGAGCCTGGTTGAGATTCTGTCTCTCTGACCCTCCCTTGCTCATTCTCTCTCTCTAAATAAAAATAAATAAATAAATAAATAAATAAACTTTAAAAAACTTGGATTTTAAAAGAATGCTAGATAGCTCAAATGAATTTTGTTGATGTACCTTCAGTAAGTATATAGTAAGGCAAAATAAAAGAATTTGAGACAATATAGAGGAACACATTTTATACATGGGGACAACTAGAAAGCATATTCTTTGCAAGAAGTAGTTCCTGACTTTTCCCAGTTGTCTTCCAGTGCCCCAGTCCTGATTCTGGTATCTCTCTAAGTCTTGACCAAGACAATGTTACTCTTCCCCTCAGCTTCGCTAAATTTTAGACAGGTTTCTAGATTATAGGCCCCTGACCTCCTTTTCTAGGAGTGTTTACCTAAGTGAACTTTCAATTGTAAATTCTTTCTCTTTGAGATGTAAAACTTCTCACAGACTCTCAACAGTTTTACAACCTAGGAGTACCTGGGAACCTTCCCACTGAAAGGTAAACCTCAAGAAAGACAGCCCTGCCTTTCAGACTATAAGAGTAGGAGCTTCACTTTGATAAGAACCAATTGGCCAACAGGATGGCCTCCTCACTTTGACCAACATTCTCTAGTACTTTTCCACTAAACTATAGCTCCCCCTAGTGTTTAAACACAAAAACCTTTTGTTTCAGTGGAGTGGAGTTCATTGCCTCTGCCCCGCTGTAATAGTCCTGATCTCTATTGTAATTTCTTTGAATGAAGTTTTTTTTTTTTTGCTCTTTTAAACCAGGGTCCAATGCAATTTTTCTTTCACATCAAGACATTCCATCACACCTCTGGAGCCACTCTGTGTCTTTTAATTAGAGATTTTAGTCCATACACATTTAAAGTAATTGCGGATATGAATGTACTTTTTGCAATTTTGTTCATTATTTTTATTTTTGACTGGATATTTTCATAGTTCCTCCCTGTTCCTTTCTTCCCTTACTCTCTTCCCTTGTGGTTTGATAAGTTTTTTTTTTCTTACTTTCTTTCTTTCTTTCTTTCTTTCTTTCTTTCTTTCTTTTTCTCTTTCCATGTTACATTTAGCTTCCTTTCTCATTTTATGTACCTGTTATAGCTTTCTGCTTTGTAGTTACCATGAAGCTCACATATTACATCATATGTAAAACAATCTATTTTTTAAAAATGTTTATTTGTTTTGAGAGAGAGTGAGAGAAAGAGTGAGTGGGGAAGGAGCAGAGAGAGAGGGAGACAGAAAATCCCCAGCAGTCTCCATGCTGTCAGCGCAGAGCCTGATGTGGGGCTCAGTCCCATGTCCATGAGATCATGACCTGAGCTGAAATCAAGATCACTTGTTTAACCGACTAAGCCCCTTGAAAACAACTTATTTTAAGTTAATAGCATCTTAAATTTGAATGCATTCTAAAAATCTACATTTTTATTCTCCCTCCTACCATGTGTTATGTTTTTGATGTCATATTTTATATATTTTTATTTTGCATGTTTCTTAACTGATTATTATAGTTATGCTTACTTTTACTACTCTTGTCATCTAACCTTCATATCAGGTTTATAAGCAGTTAATCTACTACTTTTGCATTACTAGTAAGATTTTTACCTTTCTATTCTCCTTATGCCTTACCTTTTCAACTTTAACATTTTTGTAAGGCCAGTTTGGAGGTGATGAATTTCTTTAGTTGTCTGGAAAACTATCCCTACTTCTGAATGATAACCTGCAAAGGTAGAGTATTCTTGTTTGGAAGTGTTTTCCCCTTCTAGCACTTTGAATAGATCATGCTACCCCTTCTGGCCTGTTAAGTTGCTGCTGAAAGATTAGCTTAATAGTCATATGAGGGTTCCCTTGTATGTAACCCATTGTTTTTGTCTTGCTGAATTTTAATATTCTCTCTTTAACTTTTGATAATTTAATTATAATGTGTCTTGGTGTGGAGAAAGGACAAATCTGAACGAATTATTCTTCAGAAAGACAATCTATTTCTGAGAGGAATTTTGTGCAAAACAACTTTGTTCTGCTGTAAGCCTTAAATTAAATCTTGTTACTAACCCGAAAGTTATAGACTATTGATTTTCTTAACCATTAATTCATGTAAGGCATTATCTCTGTCTCCATAGTATTTAGTTACTTTAATTTACTTATCAAAGCTAAGGGATTTCCTTAGCAGTTTCCTTTCCTCTTTCCCTAGACACACTGACAGGGTAATTTTTTTTTTTTTTTTTTTTTTTTTTTGTAATGAGATACTCTTTACTGCAAAGAAACACATCTCACAGAACCCTGGCTGTTACCTTCAGATAACACACACACACACACACACACACACACACCACAAAATCTCAGTGTAATCATTATTGTAGTTTCATAAAGGGTGATTGAAAATAAAGTGAAATCTTTGCTTTGTGCACTCCGACACCATTAAACATCAAATTTGGGGTTTTTATTTATTTATTTTGTGTGTTTGTTTGCTTGTGCTTTCTCTGTGTGTAGGTGTTTCTGTGTATATGACAGACGTAACAGTTAAAAAGTTGGAATGTATTGGGTTGTCCATTATGTTTACATTTTGAATTTGATTCATATCAAATTTAACTTCTGTGACAGGGAAAACAAAACCTTTACCCAGCTCTACAAGGCTAAATCTCTAGTTGAAAGTTTGGCATTTGTTCTTTTTTGAACTTTGGACACTATGAGCCCATTGTTCTTCTTTTTAAATCCACTTTACCAAGGAAACTCAACTCTCTTCAAAGTTTTCATTTTAATCTCCAAGGACACACCACTAGTCTTTCTAAACTTGAGCCTCCTTGAATCTCAGCCTTGTCATATTGTAAATGTTAATAATAAAGATAATAATAAAGCATCTTTAATATAAACTATGTTTACATTTACATATAAGCTATATGTAGGCTTGGAAAACACTTTCATACCTATTATCTTGTTATACCTTTGAAATATTTTGAGGTTGGTGGAGAAGATAATATTTTTTTTCTTGAAATACAATCTACACAGACTTCTCAAGCCTAACACTGACAAAATTCACCTCAGTTGCCTTTCTGCTCATTTATTCCTACCAGAGGAATTCAAGCTAGACATCTCTGTTGCCTCTCTAGTTCTTTTCTTCCTGTCACCTGCTCTGTCGGGATGCATTATCATTTGTTGGCTCCTGAATCTGCACTTTCTCTACTTGCACATTCATTCTACATTTTTGGTCTTCAGGATTACTCAACTAACTCATTCTAACAACATCCAGATTGTTTCCTACAGTTGGCTCTACAATTTTCTGTCTTTACACTGCATATTGAGACCAGGTCATCCTCCCAGGGCGACAGCCAGCAACCAGGGTCAAAGGACGTTGACATTTTTCCACTTTCGTTTGCATGTATTCAAACGTTTCCTGGGCATCGAAGGAACTCCATATTCTGGCTCTGTCTTGCTTTTCTCTCTTTATTATTGTTTACTGTACCCAACATGGCCACCTGATTTCTGTCAAACTTGACTAGTATTGGGGTACCTGGGTGCCTCAGTTGGTTAAACCTCCAACTCTTGATTTCAACTCAGGTCGTGATCTTGCAGTTCATGGGTTCCAGCCCTGTGCTGACAGTGCAGAGCCTGCTTGAGATTCTGTATCCCTCTCTCTCTGCCTCACCCCTGCTCTCTCTCTCTCAAAAATAAATAAACATTAAAAACAAACAAACAAATCACAAAAAAAGGACTAGTATTATTCCCACCCAATTTTTTTGATTTTGACACCTGGGTTTTGCTTATGGTGCCTGACTTCTGTGACAATATGCCCTTTCCCTCTCTTCATATTTGCTTTTATTCATACCTTAAAACCAAAGTCTCATCTCAGTTTCTGAAATCCTTCTGGATCAGACTTAACTCATCTTTCAGACTGTAGTTTTTGTAGTGTGGAATTTAGGTCTTCATTTTTCATATTGTATTTTCATCATTCACTACTTCATCCACTTAGAAGTCATATTGTAAACATAATTTTTTTCCTGTGTAATATTAATCATCTAAATAGCATGTTTTGGAAAACTAGATGGTATGTTTTTTGAATCAGCCAAAAAATCTTTTGTCCCTTTTATTTTTTTTCCTTTTGCCTGAACTTACATGATTGGTTAAGCTTTAACGTCCCACAGGGAGGTTTATATTAGCATCCAGATGGTGAGAGCTTTGCATTTGATATGGATCCTGGTGATTGTATGTCTCCCTTCCTCAGGCTAACAGTAATTTCCTAAAGCCTTAAATACCAGCATCATGGCAGCTTGAGGCTCTAAGTCACTGTGGTTTAGCATGACATTTTATCTGGAACAAACTAATTTATTTAAATGGCCAATATATCTGTAAATATCAATAAAATCATTTATTTCTCCCTCTTAAGATGGGCAGTACTTTACAATGAGTGTCATGTGTGTATCTTAGAGATGATTACTGAACATCTCAGGGGCTAAGTCTGAGGCTAAACGTCATATATGAGATCATTGCCTATGGCGCAAAACAATAACTAATAAGCTTACTTGTAACGTTTAGCTTCTAGAAAAGGGTGAAAAGGAGTCATGAGTGGAGAATTGTAGGAATCATCACTTTTAATCCTCTGTTAAAAATAGCTTAAAGAGATAATATTCAATAATCCAAAGCACTTACCTTTTTCGAAGTGGATAAATTAAAATGAAAATAAGTATTTGAAAGCTGCCTCTTTTACAACTTATGTCAACGACAAATATGGTAAAGAATGGACTCTGTCAAGCACCACAAAATTAACATGACTTGTGCTAGTTCCAGCACTGGATTTGTAGGTAGAAAGGGCACCATAGGAAGTGTGACACTGATGGAACTTATGAAGAGGAACATCAGTAAGATTCAAGGGTGGAAAGTTTTTAGCAACTGCTATGGAGTGTAGAGGGGATAAAAATGCACTTTTGTTTTTGGAAATAATTACTTTCATCTGAAGCCACCTGTTTTCCTCATTCTATTTCTTTTCCTAATACTTAAAAAATTATGATAAAGTTCATATAAGATAAAACTTACCATTTTAACAATTTTAAAATGTTCTATTAAGTGACATATAATAAATATACGTTGCTATACAACAACTACTCTACGTAGTTCCAGAACATTTTCATTGCCCCAGAAGGAAATCCTGGACCCATTATGCAGTCACTTCCTGTTTTCCCTCTATTAGTGGGCCTTGGAAACCATTGATCTATTTTGTTGTTGTTTGCTTCTGTGAATTCATCTATTCTGGATATTTCATGCATATGCAATCGTACAATATGTGACCTTTTATATCTGTCATATTTCACTTAGTATGTTTTCAATCTTCCTTCATCTGATAGCATATATCAATCAGTACTTGGTTTTTTTTATAGTTGAATACAGTTGTATGTATTCAACTGTATTCGACTATATATATTCAACCATAGTTGAATATAGTTGTATGGCTATACCTTATTTGTTTCTCTGTGCGTCAGTTGATGGGCATTTTGGTTGTTTCCGCTTAAAAAGATTTTTTTAAGTGTTTATTTTTGAGAGAGGGAGACAGAGTGTGGGTGGGGGAGGGGCAAGAGAGAGAGGGAAACAGAATATGAAGCAGGCTCCAGGCTCTGAGCTGTCAGCACAAACCCCGATGTGGGGCTTGAACTCATAAACCATCAGATCATGACTTGCACCAAAGTGGGACCCTTAACCGATTGAGCCACCCAGGTGCCCCAGTTTCTACTTTGTGACTGTTGTAAATAGTGCTGGTGTGAATGTTTGTGTGCAGATATTTGTTTTAACACTTGTTTTCAGTTCTTTTGGGTATCTAACTGAACATGGAGTTGCGGAGTCACATGGTAATTGCTTGCTTAATTTATTGAGGAACAATCAAACTATTTTCCACAAAGGCTGCACCATTTGATATTCCCACTAGTCGTGTATGACAGTTTTAACTTTACCACATCCTCACCAATACTTGTAATTTCCATTTCCTTTGAAAATTTTGTGTATAGTCCTAGGATAAGGGCAGTGTATTACACTGTGGTTTTTACTTGCATTTCCCTTATGTTGAATAATGTGGAATATTGCGTCCTGTGCTGCTGGCCTTTATTATATCTTTCTGTTTCTTTTTTCTTTTAAATTTTTCTAAAGATTTTATTTTTACATAATTTCCACATTCAATGTGGAGCTTGCACTTGCAACCCTGAGATGGAGAGTTGTATGCTCTACTGACTGAGACATCTAGGAACCCCATCTGCCTGTTTCTAGTGCTCAAAAATTATCCTGTGATTATAAACCTTTCAATCTACATGTTAATTTTGTTTATTTTAATTTTTTTATGTTTTATTTATTTTTGAGAGAGAGAGAGACAGAGACAGAGCATGAACAGGGGTTGGGGGGCAGGGTACTGGGCAGAGAGAGAGGGAGACCCAGAATCCCAAGCAGGCTTCAGGGTCTGAGCTGTCAGCACAGAACCTGAGGCAGGGCCTGAACCAACAAACTGTGAGATCATGACCTGAGCCGAAGTCAGATGCTTAACTGCCTGAGTCACCCAAGTGTCCCTAAATTAATTCACTTTAAATCCTTTCAGGATTATCCCTAGGCTAATGCTGAAATATGTAAAAACTTTTTTTTAAACTAATAATTTGAGCAAAGGATTGTCTATATAATTTTATAAACTTTAATTCATCATTGAATTTTTGGCTTATTTTTATGCCAAATTTATTTTTATGTGCTATTTATTAAGAATTTTGTGCCATTCAAATGATATGAAATAAAAAACGTTTTCTGAAAACTACTCATTAACCAAAATAAGGTTCAAATCTTACCACTTTTTTCCAAAAAATTTTTTTTCCAGATACTTTTTATAAAATTCAGTTAAATAATGGGTAGTTCAGTGTTGGGTATTCAGAGGGGGCAATGTTTTCTCTAAAGACACTTAACAATAGCACAGTTTTAGCTTTGGATTGCCCCCCTCCCTTTCTTCTTTCCTGTTCTATTACTATCTTTTCCATCTCTATCCTTTTTGGCAGAAACAGATTTGCCTACTTCTCGAAGTTAATATTCTGCCCAGAAAAGTGAGACAAATTTTCTCCTATTCTGATGATGCTTTTCTAGGATTTTAGTCATGTCTCTTGAAGATCTTTGCTTTCATACAACCCTTGACCAATTAAACAGAACCTGAGAGAAGACTTTGCTTATGATTACTAAGTTAGTAATGGAAATCTGACTCTTTCAGGGTTTCCATTTGGCCCAGTTTGGTTGGCCACAGGTGAAATGTGAGAGAATCCTGATGGATTTTTACATGGAGGGGTTGGATTTGTTGGAAACAGTGGTGGGCCTTGATTCAATCACGCCGATTTCCTCTAGGGTTCTGTGGAGAAAAAAAGGAACAGCTAAATTCTGCTTTTACTGCTGGTTCCAGCTATTCTTTGTTTTCACCCCGAGTTTTATACTTTTGCTTATCAGTATACATGATTTTCCAAAGAAGAATCTGATGAATTTGACTCTTGTTACAATGGAAAGTTAAAGCAAATTGTTCCCAAAGGATTTCAATATCTCTTCCATGGCCCCAGTTGATAACCATAATACAGTGGGCTTACCATAAGCAATAGTGTATATTTACTGAACATAATATACCCACATACTTTAAAAGATGAAGCCAATTACATTTGTAATGCCTGAAACTTTTCTATTGTACAAAAAGTCCTGTAGATAATTAATACAGTTAATTAACTGTGGATGTAATTGGCTACTTTAGAGAGCAATTCACCACTTCACTGTCATATGAGAGCAGAAAAGACAAAACACATACAAATTAGAGGGCATTCATTTAATTATTTGAGGTTATTGTAAGAGAACTCTTGTCTCTATTAGACATTTAAAATGACTTTGCATCAACACAGGCAAATTAGAGATATCTATTTTGACACTTTGGAAAAATACTACTTTCGCTTTTTTCAACTAATCTGTTTAAAACTTTGAGGCAACCTTAATAACATTAAGCAAATTTAAAGATGGTAGGCAACCCTCAACGGTGTTAAAAACAAATTATTTGAGGGGCATCTGGGTGGCTCAGTCATTTAAGTGTCCCACTTTGGCTCAGGTCATGATCTCACGGTTCATGAGTTTGAGCCCCATGTGGTGCTCGGTGCTGACACCTCAAAGTCTGAAGCCCGCTTCGGATTCTGTGTCTACCTCTCTCTCTCACTCTCTGGCCCTCTCCCCACCCCTTCAAACTAAACATTAAAAAGATTAAAAAAGCAAACAAATTATATAAAAAATTGTAGTGTTCATTTGTGTTATTTCCAGAGAATAGGAATTTAGAGAATTTAGAGAATTTCACCTTCTAATTTTATTCTATGGAGATACTTTTTAAAAAAAATATAGAAATATTTATAGCCTGAAGAACATTAATCAGCTTTGAACACAACTTGGTATATATACAAAGAATTGGCCACTATTCAAAGTTCAAAAATTCTGCTTTTCCTTAGCTGCAGAAACAAATCATTAGGGAAGAAATCCCTGATGGGCATTAACTCTGACAGATGGTCCTACACTCAAGTTAATACTAACCATTTTCTTGCTTGAAAAGTTGCTTTCTTTTAGAATTAATTTTCAAATGGTGACTCACTTGCAATTTACTGGAAAAGACAAAGTATGGTAGAGTTCATTAAGGGAATGGAAGAACAATACATCTGATTATTTTTGGCATATAATATACCCTTTAGATGATCTCCAAACAAAAGAATTGGGTATTGAAACAGAGCCAATTCGTATATTCCATCAAAACTTCTTTCATTATAATTGTGTCATTGGGGCAAATCAGTTAAAGTTTTGTATCAGAACCTCAGTTTTGTATCAGAACCTTTTAGCAGAGTCTCCCGAACATGCTTCAAAGAGTGGGTGTGATGAGGAACATTTTCCTTAGTGAAAGGCCAAGCACACGAGGGGCAGCAACAGACTGAAGTGTTTTTGCTCGTGGACGTAAGGAATGCTTTGTACAATGCCAAGTTTTGTGCAGTTTTACCTATTTCTGCTTCCTGGTAAACCACATAAACTTGCATAAAGCAGTGCTGTCATCAAGGAGGTATCAATCTGATTGGACCTCCGGAGTGTCAAGTTGCCCATTGTTTCACTCATTCATTCAACAGACATTTTTGAGCACCAGCTATGGGTTCAAAATCTTGTTGGAATGAATAAATCATGATGTATCCTCAGGGATCTTGCAGTCCAGTAAAGTGAAGGAATCAAATAAATACATTGGTATCTTAGTTTCTAATAAAGGTATGTGTAGAGGGTACAAAACACAGGGTCTGTATCATAGATTTATGTCTCATGAAGTAAAAGGGAGGGAGAGGACTGTGTTTGTTTGTTTTGTTTGTTTGGTTTTTTTTTTTTAGATTTTTTTAAATTTTTTTATTTTTTGCAAAAGACACGAAAGATCTTATAGGGAAGTGACAAGAGTATGTCTGCATTAATTTGACAGCTATTTATAGGTTGCCTAGTATTTTCCAGGCTGGAGATAAAACAAGAAACAAGACACAGTCTCTGTCCTCAGGAAGATTGTAGCATTTTGCAAGGTGGATAGTTATCAACAGCAGACGATGGGGATAAAAGTGTATTCCAGGTAGAAACACACAGGCTTTGTGTAGGTTAATCTGTGTACCTTCCACACCCATCTGCTGCTTCCAGCTTAAAATGCTAGAGCTTTCCACCACCCACAGAAATAATGCTCAATATTTCATTTTGTTTGTTTTGTTCTATAGGGAAAGACACAGTTAGTGAGTGGAGGACATAAAAATTGAAAAAACCAATACATGGTATGATCATCAATATGGTTTGCTAAGCAGTGATGGTTTGAGCTAGATTTTTAACTCAGTGACATGGAACAGAATAATTAATTAATTGGTGATACGCTCTGGAGCTAGGAGGCATCTGGATCGTGGGCATGCACAAGGTGAGCCGAGTTGAGAAACCAGGTCAAGAACCTGCAAAGAGTAGTGCAGACTTGGGAGACATAGATTAGACACCATGCATTAGATAATAACTTAATAGAAATGTTCTAATTCAGAATTTCACTCCCTACGGCCTGAGTTATACTTCTAACCCACATGAGAGTCTATGAGCTGTTCATACCTTTATCACAAGTGTCCCTTTCCATTTTGGGTGACTTTTTGTTGTTTGTATCCAAAAGTGGCATGGGATGCTGGAGAATCTCCAGGTAGTTTTGTAAAACTGGAAAGTAGAATATAGTAAGAGATGAGTTTGGAAAGAAAAACAGGGCCATAACATAAACAGTTTTGTGTGCTATGATGAGAAGTTTGGGCTTCATAATATAAACAATTGAACTCACTGTAGGCTTTCAAGCAACATGACCAGATTGTGTTGTCTCAAAGTCACTTGGGTGTTTTGGAGGGGTCATAAATGGAGACAGAGGGGGCCTCTTAGAAGACTATGAGAATAACCATAGGTTGAGATATTAAGAGTCTGTAGTAAGGCAGTAGCTATGGGAATAGGAATTTTATTTAAGACATGTCCATGTTGTGGAATTTATGTGATGTGGACACTGATTTTGTGAACAGAAATAGTGGAAGATTACTTTAATGACAAAGGAATGCCAGTACTTTATCAGTAAAGGAAACTCTGGAAATAGTATTACATTTGAGGGGTGAAAAAAGTATAGTTGCAGAGATGTTAAGATTGGGGTGTTCCTTCAGGTGGGAATCAGTCAGGGAAACAGAAAGTGCAGTAACAGTCATTTGTATTTAAAAATGGTTGAAAGGGGCTCCTGGGTGGCTCAGTCAGTTAAGCGTCCAACTTTGGTTCAGGTCATGATGTCATGGTTTGTGAGTTCGAGCCCCATGTCGCGCTCTGTGCTGACAGCTCAAAGCCTGGAGCCTGCTTCAGATTCTGTGCCTCCCTCTCTCTCTACCCCTCCCCTGCTTATGCTCTCTCTCTCAAAAATTAATAAACATTAAAAAATAGCTTACAGTGTCAACGGAGAGCAGAATTAAATACAGGGGTAAAGTAGCAAAGTAAAACTGGATGATAAGCACTTCTTAAGATCACTTATTAAATTACACCTTTATTTAATTAATTTTGTCCTTTTAAAAATTGCAGGTGCTTCCATTTGTAGAAGCTGGTAACAATTCATGTGTATTATTTAATTTTTCCTAATAATCATCCCCTGAGGCAGCTTAATATCACTATTTTTATAGGTGGGGTAATTTGGACATGCAAAGTTTAAATAACTCGCCTGAGGTGATACTAAATAAATATCCAAGCCACCTAAAGCCACTTGTCTAATTCCATACCCTGTGCAGTTAACGATAGTGCTGTACCTTGCCTTCCAAATATCAAATACCAGGTGAACTGAAGAAGGCATTTCTGTCCATAAGATACATCACACCCATATGTCATGTGAACACTGCAATTCTGTTATACCCTGGGACAAACTTTCTTGTGACTCTGTGGCCTTAGTAAGAATGTGCAGGGCAAGGGACACCTAAGTGCCTCAGTCATTTAAGTGTCTGAGTCTTGGTTTCATCTCAGGTCATGGTCGCATGGTTCATGAGTTCGAGCCCCGCATTAGGCTCCATGCTGACAGTGTGGATGGAGCTTGCTTGGGATTCTCTCTCTCTCTCTCTGCCCCTCCCCTGCTCTCACTGTCTCTGACTCTCACAGGATAAATAAATAAATAAACTTAAAAAAAATCCTTTATCTAAGAGGGCAGGGGAAGAAGGAAGAAGGTGCCACGGCGGAAAAGTAGATTGAAGGGCAGAGAATTAAATGATATTTTCCTCTTCTTTTGCCTTGTGTCTGCAACCTGTGAACCTTACTTTTAGCCTAAGCAGCCTGTGAGTAGAAGAATCACGGCATTTGATTCTACCTGATGGTATCACCTTGGGCAGGTTGGGAGACAGACTTTGCTATTTAGTTCTGTATGAAAATTGTTTGCTTTTGACAGATGACAGCATAGGACACAGACTTGACACCAGTCTTTCCTTTCTCTTCTCTTTTCTTTTCTTTTCTTTTTTCTTTTCTTCCTCTTTCTCTCTCTCTTTCTTTCTTTCTTAGTAAGAACAATTTCTCTTTGTTGCAAAGAGTAGATAAGTCACAAATAGTTAATGTGAGTAACATCCTGGGAAATCTTTGCAAATGCCAACTCTTAGCTAGTTCTCTAAATGCAAATGTTAGATACCATTTGAGGAAGCATGTTCACATGTTTTAAATCACTTCTCTTTTCATTTAAACAGCTGTACGTGTATATATATAATTCATTGTTTTGCATTAAGGAATAATGCCAAGAGAAGAAAATGACAGATAAATGAAGAAATCGAACTTTGGAGAGGGAGCAAGAAGCCAGGTCTGAACATACTTCTCCACATGCTGTAGTGCCTTTCTAGACAGAATATTACATAAGGCTTAGATGGTTTGTTTGGGGATAGAAGAGAGATAATCTGGTCTTGCACTGTCCAGTACCATACCTATTAATATAACCATGTGTGGCTGTTTGGACTTAAATTAGTTGAAATTAAATACAATAGTTAATTTATTTCCTCACTCATAGGAGGAATCAAAGAAACAGAAAACAGATTTTAAAAAACAGTATCAAGGAGAAGAGGGTTGTCACTTAAAAAAAAAATGCTTAATTAGCCCTGCTTTATATATGGGAGATTATGTATCAAATACTTATTATCTACTTTGACATAAAGTTATTCTTCATTTATCGATTTCCAATTTTTTAATACTTAAAAGTGTGTATGTTAGTAATTACTTCTTCTTGTGTTAGCTAGACACACTTTTGAACAATGCAAAACCTATGATCATTCACCTATCCATTCATCCATCCATCTGTGTTTCTAAAAATTTCTTTAACTTCATAAATGTGAAAAAAATATAATGGTAATGTATCATTTTCTATCTGTTATTTAAATTCTTTTAAAATAAATAAGTCCACTAGTATACCATGAGAGATGTGTCTCCATAAGCATTATAGATATCAAATGACCTATCAAGTTAAATATATATAAATAATATGTATAATAGTTATTTATTATATATTTATATGTATCCCTCCTCAATTAATAATGTGTTTATTATATACAAATATATTTTATTATATACATATATAAAATAAGAGAATGTTGCAAAATTATTAATTTTTTGAAAGACAACATTAACTGAGGGACTGCCAAATCCTTGGACCTTTCAATAGGTCCAATATGTAAAATTGTTTGCTGTAACAAAAACTCAAAACTTCGGTTTCCCAAAGTGAGACAATTTGTGTTATTTAACATTTTTACCTACCTGGACTCTTCCCATTCTGTGTCTATTAATAAAGTTCAATAGATGTTGTTAAAAATACCAGCCTACTCATTAGATCCTTTCAAGTTCTCTTATTGCATTCCAAATATCCTCCTTTAATAATCTATGACTATATTCAAATTATCCCATTCATGAGCTCAAACTGTTGAATATTTGATTTTGTTAGCATAGAAAAACAGTGTGAAATTAGATATTTATATAAAAGATTTGTCAACCTGTGGGCTAAAATTATAGGGTGAATTTGTCTAATAGTTTTGGCCAATTAACTATTGAATATTAAATTTTGGGGGTTGATATCTATTTTCAGTGCTTTATTATTATTATTATTTCTGTTGCAGTTCTAAATTCTTTGGACTCTTGCTCTGCTCCCATGTTTTCAGTTTCTTCCCACTACCCTTGAAAGAATGCAAGAATTTTAGTGCAGTTTTCTATAATTAGATAATGTAATGAATGTACATGCAAACATGCAAAAATGTATGAAACTAACTTCTGAATTATTGATATTTCTTGTATTACAGAAATTGAGTGTCACATGTCTGAAAAAAATAGTTTTTTGGAATTAAGTTGGATATGATATCAGTGGATGTGAAGCTTACAGATTATAAGATATAAGCTTCCTGTTAAAGTTGCTACTTAATTCCTTCTTGGGACAATGAAAAATCTATTGTTTGAGAATGGAAATCTTCTTGATATGGTCTCAACCAGAAGATCATCTGTAAGATGATAGAGGACAGAATGTCCCATTTTCAGGATGAAAAAGTATAGTGTTATAAACAATGAATGATTCTTCTGAACGATTAATCTTTGTTGAATGTCAGCACTAATATTGCTAAGTATGTAGAGTTTTCTTTTTTTTAGCAAAGTTTTTGTCCTCGACTGAAAAGAATTGGCATTTACTGGCATTTTGTTTAGATCTTTCATTTTGGCTTTTAGGTAGCATGACACCCTGTTGACTGACAAAGTTGGAGGGGACCTGCAAGGCTATGCTTTTACTAAGTCATACTAGTCATCTCATCAGTGCTTGATCCAAAATGGTACACTGGACACAAGCAAGGCACATTAGCTTTTCTTTCTCATGGTAGGTGTGTATATGAGTGTGTCTGTGATACACCAATGTACATCACATCATCATATATATATATATATATAGTGCAATATAAATAGCATAATGCAATATAGCAATTTATATAATGTATATCACATTAGTATATGTGTGTGTGTATACACATATGTACTCAAAGGTGTATGTTTTTTGAGTTGAAATTAATCCTGTGTATACTTTCAGAGATGTGCCTTGATAAGCATTACAGATAAAGATATCAAATGATCCATCATATTAAATATATATATACATATATATACATATATCCATACATATACATATATACATACATATATACATATATAAATCTAATTATTTAAATCTTGTAATAAATTAAAAATTTAAATATAAATTTAAAATTATTTTAATTTGAGTTTAATTATAACATTATATGTATGTCTTTAAATAGAAATGCAGAATATGTACGTATACATACATATATATTACATACATATTATATATGTTCTTTGCATTATCACCACACACACACACACACACACACACACACACACACACACATATACACAGAGAGAGAAAGAAACAGAATCAACTTCTTTGAGTAATTGTATCGGTAATAATCCAAGAAGCTTTAAAAAGATATTTTCTATCACATGGCATGGTGCACAGCCGAAGCCAGTGTGTAGAAAGAAATATAATAGGACGATATGTGCAATGAAGCAGGAGTAAGACTCCGCTTCTGTGTCTCCAGCAGTATTTAGGTTCGCATTTGTGTAATCCTGATGCTCTGCTACTTCCCCTCCCTCTCCAAACAGTCATTAAGTTCTGAGACACAGCCTTATAGCTTTTTGACAGAGCTTCTCTGTTTGGTATGAGCTCCCTCTACACAAAATCAAAGAGTCCTAGATGCCATATTGGGGAAGAGAAACATTGCTTAAAGGGCAAGTAACCAGTTCTTCTGAAGATGCCTTATCTGTTTACTTGCTACAGAATGTTACTGTAGAATAAAGTACATTTTGAGTCTGGAGAGAAAGGCTTTATGTGTTTGGCTTTGCTTGACATTTAAAGATGTTTGACTTCTGTGAAAAAGTTTTCATCAAAGATGCTTATAATGGGCCACAGAGACAACTAACTGTTGGGGATCGTTGCTCTTTAATAGGCTCAGTAAAACCCATGGGATTGTCATTTCTGTAGGCTTATGGGCATACTGTGTCATGTAGTAAGAGGAGTTGTCACTGGTTCTTCTTCTTAATCTGCCTTTCTGTAAATATGGAAGTAGCATTTTGGAAACCTTGACAGAGATAGAACATAAGGGCTTTTTAAACTAGTCCTTAATGTTTATTACGTAGAGATAGCCATGTGAAAAATGTCCTCCCCAGAATTAAGAAATTAAGACCTTGATAAGAAATCTGCAGAACTGATTCATATTTATTTGTGATTCAGTCTCTGCAAAAGTGCAGAAAAGCTATAACACTAATTAACATTTTGGGTTCATAAATTCTATATTACCCATGGCGAATAATAAGATATTCTCTAATGCCTCTCCCCCCAAAAAAGTTGATTTCAGTAAAAACCATTTAGACCCAGCCAGGGAAAGAGTGACTAGAAGGTGATCTGAGTGAACTGGAAAAAAGTTGCCTTAACTTTCAGTGTACAATCTTACGTGTGTTTTCATTAAACTTAACTTCCCCTTTGCAGCCCTTTCTACCCAAGTACAGTACAATTGATAAAAATGTGTAAACAAGCAGACTTTTCTTGGTTTTCACAACCAAAGCTACCTTTTTCAACCAAATGACAGGCGATTTAATTCAACAGTATTTTATTAAGAGCTTAGTATATGCCACACGTTGTGCTTGGCACTGAGAACATTGAATGGAGTAAGACCCATACTTTCCAGGAAAAGATAGACACATAGACTGGTAATCACAACAGTTGCAAGAGCTTTTACTGAAACATAGCAAGGTCCTAATCTAATACAAAGGAAATAAACTTAATGGAGACTTGAGGTTCATAGGCAGTTTTCTAGAGGAAGTAGCCCTTAATGAGGGAGACAAATTAGTTACATGGATCAGGAAACCATTTCATAGATTCCAAATGGCACACCAAAAGCAAAATCACAATAGAGACTGTTTTGTGTGGTTTGAAGATAAGGTATCTCTATGGCAAGGGGGGCAAAGGAGACCCAGAAGACAATTTGAAGTGCTTGTGAATTCTCGAAGGCATGGGGAGCCATTGAAAGATTCTATGTTGTGGAAAGACATGACAACACCGGAATTTCTAGGTAAGATATTTTTGCTACTGAAGTATGAAAAGTAGACACAGAAGTGCATGTACCTAAACATCATAACTCCATAAATTACTTCCAAGTGAACTCCACATATGTCAAGAAATTAAAATATCAGGTGCACATCAGAAACTCTTCTTATTCTCCATCATAACCTTACTTCCCTCCCCAAGGTAACCACCATTTTAACCTGAAACACTAAAGTTTTAAAATTTTATACAAATGGGATCATCCAGTATGCATCTTTCTGTCTGATATTTTTTCACTGAAAGTTTTATATTCTTGTTAGATTTATCCTATTGGCTGTGGTGGCTGTTGTTCATTAATTTTATTTCTGTACAGCATTCCATTACATAGTGGCATTCCCTAGTATAGCCCCACTTATTTAACCTTTCAACTGCTGATAAACATGATCATATTTCTAGTCTGGAGATATTATAGATGCTGCTGCTACGGACATTATTGTACTTAGCTTCTGGGTCATGCAAATCTATTTCTGTTTGTTATGAATCTAGGAGGATGGATGTATCATGTTCAAAGTTAGTGTATCCTGCCCAACACTTTTTAAAGTGACTGCGCTCATTTATATTTGTAATTCCATTAATAGTGGACGAGCTTCCAGTTGTTAAATACCTTTGCCATTATATAATATTGTTAGGTATGTGCATTTACATTTTAACCATGCTGGTGGATTACACAGTGGCATGCTATTGAAGTTTTAATTTGTGTTTCCTTGATCAATATGAATGTTGAGCAACTTTTAAAATGCTTGTTGGTGGGGCGCTTGGGTGGCTCAGTCGGTTGAACGTCCGTCTTCAGCTCAGGTCATGGTCTCGTGGTTCGTGAGTTCTAGCCCCTTGTCAGGCTCTGTGGTAACAAACAGTTCAGAGCCTGGAGCCTGCTTCAGATTCTGTATCTCTCTCTCTTTCCCCCTCCCTTGCTCATGCTCTGCCTCTCTCTGTCTCTCAAAAATAAATAAATGTTAAAATGCTTATTGGTCATTTGGCTCTCTTCTTTTACACAGTGCTGATTCAAATTTCTTGCCCACTGTAAGTATTAATTTTTTTATTTAATAAAAGGTATTTATTATTTTCCTAATATGAAATCCATTGTCAGTTATATGTATTGTAAATATAACCTCCCAATTTAGGCTTACTTTTTTATTCTTTTTGTGTTTTGTGGGTTTTTTAAAATGGAAGTTATAATATTAATGTACTCTAATTTATTTACATTTTTCTTTGTGTTAGATCATTTTTTCCTATTTAATGAAGCATCCCATGCTATGAAGTCAATTTATCTTTACTCTAGAATTCTTATTTTTTAACCTTTTGCATATATAGCATCCACTTGGGTTTGATACTTGTGTATGTTGTAAAGCAGGGATTTCGCTTTTCATTATTTATTTATGTAGTTCATTCATTTGTAATTTACCAAAAACCATTTATAGAAAAGACTGCTGTTTTCTTCACTGCTCTAGAATGGTAATTTTGTCAAAATCAAAGTGGTTCTAGTTCTGGACGATCTTAGTTCCACTGTCTTGTTTGTGTCTCCTGGCACCAATAAACACACTGGTTACTATAGTTTTATGACAATTCTTGGTGTGTTAGGCGTTCATACTTTGTTCCTGGCAATTTATGGCTCTTTGCAGACCTATGTTTTTAGAATCAGCTTGCCCATTTCCACAAAAATGCTGCTTAGGTTTTCACTGGGTTCACATTGTATGTGTACATCAATTTGGAAAGATTTGCAGATTTTCAGGACATGATATTTTCCTTTTTTTTTTTTTTAAACTAAGATAGTCTTTAATTTTACTCAATAAAGTTTTACATTCTCCTGATGCAAAAGGTTTTGCATATCTTTTGTCAGACCTATCTTTTATTATTTTATTTTTTTGATGTTATTACAAATGGTATTAGTTTTAAAGTTTTATTTCCTAAGATTTTGTTCTGACAGAGAGAAATGTAATTATTATTATTATTTAAAAAAATTTTTATGTTTATCCATTTTTGAAAGACAGAGAGAGACAGAGCACAAGCAGGGGTGGGGCAGAGAGAGAGCGGGACACAGAATCCAAAGCAGGCTACCCGCTCTGAGCTGTCAGCACAGAGCCCGACGCGGGGCTCGAACACACGAACAGCGAGATCATGACCTGAGCCGAATTCGGATGCCCAACCGACTGAGCCACCCAGGCGCCCCTGTAATTATTATTTATATTGACTTTAGATCTAGGAAGCTTAATTAACTCCCCAATAACTTAAGTATGTTAGATTTTTGATTTTCTACATGCCTTCTTCAAACAAGGAAGATGCTGTATATTTCCATAAGCCTAGCTTGAGCCATATACCACAAATTTCAATGCTATATTTTCAGTGTCATTCAGTTCAAAATATTTCACAATTTCCATTTTGGTTTCTTCTTTCACTAATGGACTATTCAGCAGTAGACAACTCAGCACTCCATGTCAATAATATATGGTTCTTTTCCATTACTTACTGCTATTGATTTGTAGCTGAATTACGCCAGAGTAAGGGAACATGCTCCATATAACTTTATATATATGAAACTTTTGAAACTTGTTCTATGGCTAATAATGTTTGATGTATGACATCCTAGGCCTTCCGTCATCCAAGTTTTCTCCATTAGCCTCTCGAATCAGTTTAAACCAGCTCTACATCTCATTCCAATCTAATTATTTTTGGCACAACATCGTATTCATTTATTTCTGATATTTACCACAATTTATTGCGTGTGTGTGTGTGTGCGCTGTATGATTTCAGGGACTATGCCCATTTTTTTCAGGGCTTCTTCCTGTGCCAATTGTGGACCATCAAAGATAAAGGCATTGAAACAATATTTGATGAATTAAGGAATCTATGTATTGGTAGTGCTTGAATCTAGGTTCACCGAGGTATAGGTGAAATAGGCTAGGTAGTGCACGTGGCTGTACAGAGACAGGAAGGACTTGGCATAAAAGTGGATTAGGACAGTACCGTGGCATGCTTGCCAAAGGAGAGGAATATGTCACAAGGCAGCAATCAATAGCCAACTGTCAAAAGTTACCAGGAGTTCAAGAATATTAAGAGCTGAGGTATGTCTGTTTGAGGTGGGAAGGATATACTGATAATAAGGGTAGAAAAATAGATTAAATGATGGGGATGCTGGACTTCAGCAGATTTAAAAGAGTTGTAATATAGTTTATTTGGCTACTTTCTAAAAGTAAATATATTCTCATTAAAAGGATCCTTTATTTTCACTTTATACACTGTATGTAGGTATTGATTAGATTTTGTGGCTAGGAAAAAACTTGATTTAGCTTTTCTTTTTGACAAAGGCAAGAGCTAAAGCCTGATGTTGTGGAACCAAAACTAATTCTGTGCCTTGTTCTGGTTCCATTCTGTTTTCCTCTGACACCACTTGGCAAATGCAAGTCAACCTGCTCCCAGAGGAAAGCGCAACATCAGACCAGCGACCAAGAGCAAGGTTGGCCTCAGGAAACAGAGCTGGTAGTTTGCTGGGGGTACCATTTACTCTGCTGGCTAGGGTGGTGTCTGAATTTTCTCACACTGTCAGTGCTCTTCAGGGCACTTTAACAGCATAGGACTTTGGAGGGGATGAATGTACAGAGCCAATAAAATACTGGCACGGTTCAGTTGATCTCAATGCTAAATGTGGACAAGATAAGGTGGCCAGTTCAGGAAACAACATGCAAATTGAATGAGGAGATAAAAAGTTCGTGTTGTGATGTAATATGGGACCAAAAAGCAAAACTGGAAAGAACATGATAACCTGGTGGCAACAGAGAGATCCTGAGTTCCTGGGTGTGAGACAGAAGGAAATGGGGAGGAAGAAACTCACGTGTAGTGAGGACCCGTTCTATTGGGCATTTTCCTAAGCAGTTTAATCCTTACAGTGAATCTGGGAGTAGGGATAATTGTTATTATATTTACTTTCTAAAGGGAATCTCCAAAATACAAAGAAGATATAGCAAGTACTCAAGCGACTAAGTGACAATTCTGGGATCTGAGCATTAGCGTGTCTCTCTTCAGAGACTGTCCTATCCGCTGTGTTCATATGGCGGGTGAGGAAACTGAGGCTTGGAGAGATTTTTACTACCTAAACCTGTAGTGTGACAACAGCATAAACCTGAATCTGTGTCCAAGTTTGTCTTTCTCTGCAGTTCGTGTACTTCCTCCTCCACCTGCTTTGAGAAACTATTCATAGACACTCTCATTCTTGGGGGTTCCTCATTCAAATTAATATATGGAAAGCTTAGGGAAATTGTGCAAGAAAACCTATCTTCTTGTACTCAACTCAGCTTTCCTGGTGTGTCCCCAATTTTTTTTTACCACGTTTTGACTATTTTACTTGTAGAATCTATTCACTTTGTGCCAATATCATATGTTATGGAATGCATTGAGAAATGGTGCTTCAGGGCAGTGGTGTCACAATTGACCAAAGGCTGTTTAATGAAGAAACAAAGACAAATATCTCCCAGCCTTTCCATAAAACCTTTCATGCTGATGGTTGAATATGCACCTCTTATACTGTTGGGGAGGTAGGGGTAAGGATATTTCGGAGACTGGGGTGCTTGGGTGGCTCAGTCGGTTACGTGTCCGACTTCGGCTCAGGTCATGATCTCACGGTTTGTAGTTTTGAGTCCCACATAGGGTTCTGTGCTGACAGCTTAGAGCTTGGAGCTTGCTTCAGATTCTGGTCTTCCTCTCTCTCTGCCCCTTAACCACTCACACTCTGTCTCTCTCTTTCTGAAAGATGAATAAACCTTAAAAAAATTTTTTTTAAAGAATATTACCAAGACATTTGCTACTTTGTTTGATTCAAGTCGTCTACTCCTGAGGGTGAGACATATTGAATGTTTATGATTTCATACTGTGCAAAGAATATTTTAAAAGACCAGAGGGGGGAGACTATGAAAGTATTTTTGGTACCTGAAATTCATGTGTACTGACTGAAACAGAGATATTAGGGGTGGAGCTGAGATTAGCATTCCTGGCCTGGGCATAAAGTGGAATTATGTAGCTTCCTGCCCAGTCTTTAACAGAAAACCAGACTTTAAAAAAATTTTTCACACTAGGGATGAAAGGGATTTAACTTTAAAAACAGACGATCAAAGGAATTTGACTGTTGTTGTGGGAAAGTGTTGTTATTTCCACCATCCCTACGAAGAATCTGTTCCTTAAATACCTAAAAACAATTTAAATGCAATCAGATAATATGATGAAGTGTTTGGTGAGCTGTGGCTTAACTCCTACTTGAAATCCAATTGAGTGTGAAACATGATCTGGGTCAAGTGTAGCTTTGTGAAAATGGGAGAGGCAACATCTTCTTACATGATTTTTACCTAAAATTGTTTCATGCAATTGTGCATTACATTAGGATTAAAACTGTGTTTAAGAAAGACAGACATTAAGAGTATGCTGTATAGGTTAGAAGAAGCACGAGATATTTAAAGTCTATAGTAGCTGTCCACGCAGCTTAGTAGTTAAACTTGTCTGCATAATTAATGAATCCCAATTGAGTACTCAGAATATGGATTTGTATTCAGCCATGATAGGATTTGCCTAAAAATATTATCCTAAATACCATTAAGCATATTCTACTTACCTTATTTTTTCTTCTTTTGTGTATGTTTGCATTTGCCCCATTATATAAATGTTAAAAATCATCACATGAATCATTTCTGGGGGAGTCAATATTTTGTTTTCAATTTTGAGAGAGAGCGAGAGAGTGAGCGCGTACGCATATGGGCCGGGGACAGGCAGAGGGACAGGGAAAGAGAATCTTAATCAGGTTCCATGCTACCACAGAGCCACAGCCTCACGACTGTGAGATCATGACCTGAGCTAAAATCCACAGTCAGATCCTTAACCAACTGAGCCACCCAGGCACCCCTGAGGGAGTCAAATTTTTCATTACATTGTATAAAGGGGGAAAGGAATCTTTACGTATAGACTTTTACCAAACATAGTCCCAAAGATAAAGTGCATTGTCGTGGAGCAAGAAAAAGTAAATGGTTTGTTTCCATTTATGGTTAATAGGTTTTCTAAAGTTATCAAAATAAAGCTTTGTTTTCCAAAGCTAAGAATTCATAAAAAAGCAAAAAAAAAACCCAGAAAGATCACAGTGTTATATTTTATTTTATTTTATTTTATTTTATTTTATTTTATTTTATTTTATTTTATTTTATTTTGAGAGAGAGTGCGAGCGGGGAAGAGGAGAAGAGGAAGAGTGAGAGAGAATCCCAAGCAGGCTCCACACTCAATGCAGACCCTGACGCAGGGCTCAATCCCAGGACTCTGGGACCATGACCTGAGCTGAATTCAAGAGTCAGATCCTCAGCTGACTGAGTCACCCAGGTGCCCCCCAAAGTTCAGAATTTTAAAAATCACTTTTCTAGAGCGTATTATTGGGGGCTGGTATTATGGAAAATGGGGTGACTAGAATTTATTACGAACATGACTGATACGGGGGTTGGCACATGAAAAAAAGAAAAAGATTTGGAATAGTTTGTGTTTGAGATTTGGAGTTGAGGGGCATAACTGAATTGAGAGTATGTAAAAACGGGGCAGTATTTGTCTTGTTTTTCCTTTGTCCCTAACCCATTCCATAAACATTCGTGTCGCTCGTGAATGATGTACACACTAGAATGTGGGTGGGGAAGGGACTATGTGTATTTCCACTCCCATCCTTCCTCTTGCATAGGTGCTATAGATGGCATTTCTTCTAGTGAGAATTTGAAGCCATTTCTGAAGTGATCATCAGAAATGGCATGGGGTAAATTCTTGCTGCTTGATTCCAAAGATTGAACAAGCCTTTAAAGAAGCCACATAGATGAGATCACTTTTCACATGGCTTTTCAGTATGAAACAAAGCCTTCACTGTTCAATTCTGCTTTTTAAAACAACTTTTCAGGGCATTGTAATCCTTGTGTGTGCATAGATGAGTGATAGCATTATTCTTTGGTAGTAAAGTGACTTGCCAATAAAGCTAAGCATGACTTTGCATCTAGATAGCTCATTAGATTATAGAAATGGAAAGAAAACATTGTTTCATGGATATTGCAACATAAAAAAGTAAGAATATAATAGAATGTAAACTGGGGCAAACTATTGATAGATTCATTGATTTTTTTTAAATGTGTGGGGAAAAATGTATAGGGAAATGCATTTTTTTTCAATAAATGGATCAATGTAATCATATTTGAAAGTCATAAATCACTGAAATTTTCCTTCCTATTTTGGGTTTTCCATAATTTTTATCTACCCTGTTAGCTCAAATTTCATGTTCACATAAATGACTCATTAGCCAGTGTATCTAGCTGTGCTCTCTCTTGAAAACATTACATACATTGACTTCTTCATTAACAAATTAGATAACAAAATACAGTAAGGTAACTTCCCTAACTTTTGATCATTTGCAGTGTTGTAGCTCCTTTTTTTTTGTTTATTTATTTTGAGAGAGAGAGAGAGAGAGAGAGAGAGCAAGTTGGGGCGGGGCAGAGAGAGAAGGAGACACAGAATCCAAAGCAGGCTCCAGGCTCTGAGCTCTCAGCACAGAGCCCGACACGGGACTCGAACCCACGAAACTTGAGATCATGACCTGAGCTGAAGTCGGCTGTTCCACTGACTGAGCCCCCCAGGCGCCCCTACAGTGTTGATGCTTCCGATACTGTGCCAAGACCTATAACATTTACTATCACGTACATTCCCTAAAAAGTCCCACCAGAAGGAAGGTCAAACTAGTTGTGATAAATAAGAAAACAAATAACTAGAAATTGTCAGAACTGGATTTCACATTTAGCTCATGACATTTTTACTGTAGCTTTTCTTTCTGGTAGCATTATTCCAATAATCTATGGGAATCTGTCATTTCATTAATTTATAGCAAATCAATATTTACCGACAATGTGCTTAATGTTATTATGGTAGCAATAAAACATTAGAAACAAAAATTAAGAAACCTGACATAAATGTTATTTATTTTCTTTGGGAAAATCTAACTGAATTCTATCATATCGTCACTGAAGACTAAGGAATATTCATATCAGTAAGGCTCTACGGAAATAATGTAAAAGCTATTTGTCTCTGCCTTAGCTTTAGCACAGGCCACCCTGTTTACTAATACCCTTTCAGCAGGCTAGATACTGCATGCCTAGTGGTGGCTGTAAGGACCTGCTTCTTTTTCTACCTGTGACCCTCCTTGCCTTGCCTAGAACTTTTTGAAAACTGGGCTCCTTCTCCTTGGCTGAGTTCCAAGGTCGGTGGTAGGTGCTTGGTGGATGGAACAGACTTTGGCCTGTCATCCTGAATGTGATTCTCTAGAGGGAGATGCAGATTGTACATCCATCAGTGTTGTTTGTGTGTGTTTATGTATGTGTGCATATATATATTTATGTATACACAAGCATTCTTTATACACACATATATGGATATGTATGTATATACACATGTATACATGCCCATACACAGATACATATGCTTGTGTCGATGTATTCATAAGTGATGTAAAAGTAAAATGAAATAGTTTCATGAGAGACAATAAAAGGTGGGGATACAATTTAGATGGGGTGTTTCTGGCTGTCATTACTTGGAAGTAATATTCAGGGTGAAAGCTAAAAGATGTGCAGGAATTAACCCAGTGAAAGGGGAGGGGAGAGGTCTGTCCCCTTGGAAGGCACTGTAAGAGACCGTATGTCTGGAGCATGAGGAATGTGTCAGGGGCCCATGATGTGATATTGGAGAGGTCCTCTGGCCTAGATCATGTGCTAGTCTCCGTTCCTTAAAACACTTTGGATTTAGGTGGAGGCACATTAAAATGGCATTGGGAAGAGAGGCTTTTAGAAGATGACCTGATTTCATTTTTTTTTTTTATCTTTTTTTCACGTTTTTATTGAAATTCCAGTTCGTTAACGTACAGTGTAATATTAGTTTCAGGTGTGCAGTTTAGGGACCCAACACTTCCAGGCAACACCAGGTGCTGATCACAGGTGTACTCCTTAATCCCCGACACCTGTTTAACCCACCCTCTCCCACCTCCCCCCTGGTCAACGATCAGTTGATTCTCTATAGTTAAGAGCGTCTTTCTTGGTTTCTCTCCTCTCTCTCTCTTTGCTCATTTGTTTGGTTCCTTAAATTACACACGAGTGAAATCATATGGTATTTGTCTTTCTCTGACTGACTTACTTCACTTAGCATACTACTCTCTATATCCATCCACATTGTTGCAAATGGCAAGATTTCATTCTTTTTTATGGATGAGGAAGATGTGGGGTGTGTGTGTGTGTGTGTGTGTGTGTGTGTGTGTGTGTGTGTTTGCATGTACATACACACACATATACACAATGGATCTAATGTCATTTGCAAAAGAATACTCTAGCTGCTGCATAGGAGATGGATAAAAGGAAACCAAAAGCAAGGACGTCAGTCATGAGGCTGTTGTGTAAGGTGAAAGGTATTCCTGCTCTCCACCAAGGAGGCAATAATGCTGTTAGAGAGACACATAGAGGTAAATGGATTCAAAATATATTGCCGGTAGGCTAGATGTCAGAAAAGGGTCCAGGCTGACTCCTAAGTTTCTGAATTGACTGACCAGTAACTGTATCATTTTAGCATGTTTCTGGTTCCCGTAGAGGAGACTTTAGTTGGAATCATCTAAACCTCGATTTTGGACTCGTTCAGCATGAGAGATCATGGAATATGAAAGTGGCTATCTCAATGACACAGTCAGAAATATGTACCTGGGACTAAGAGCGCAGGTCTGTAGCAGAGATGTGCATGTGGCGATAACCAGGTTAGAGGTGGTATTAAAAGCCAAGGGAAAATAAAATCAACTATGGGGGAAGTATAGAAAAAAAAGGAAAGAGGTCCAAGGCCAAAGCCCTGAGAAATTCTAAATTTAGGTGATTGACGCAAAGGGAGATCCAGAAGTGTCTGGTGATAATAGAAAAAAAATAGGAGATTTTAGTTTTTTAAAAAAAGCCCTTATATTTCAAGAAGGGAAAAATTGGTAAGTGTGTCAATGCTTCTATAAATTCTAGTCAAGAGAAGAACTGAAAGGTATACGTGGGATTTGATAACATAGGGAGGAAAACACTGCATTGGCTGCAAGCGACAGTAAAGAGTAATGGAGTTTATTCCCCCACATAAGAAGGGCAATCAGAGTTGGTCTAAGGTCGTGTGAGACTGTGGCACAATGAAGTAATCATCTTTTGTCTGCATAGTCTTTGCCATGTTAGCTTCACCTTCAGGCCAGACTCCAGGCTGCCACACTTTCAGGTGTCATATCTAGATACAGCAATTGCTGCAGGAAAGAGACGACCTATGTTTCTGTGAGAACATCTTTCCCAGGATCCTGCACCAGTCTTAGCACTCAGCTTGCAATGGCCAAAATTACATCACACATCTAAACCCAGACCAATTGTCAACGGGAATGTAATGACTGAGACTGGCTTATATCATTTAGGACCCACTTCTTGGGGCTACAGATTGTTCCAGACTTCCCAGAAATGTCAGGATGCGACTGGATCCATGAACAAAATCATATTCTTTAAAGAAGGAGAGAGGGCGTAGGAGTACATGGGGAAGCAATCAACAGTGTATCCTACACAGGAGTACAGGGTGGAAACCAACCATTTCACTTGGCTTGGAATATTCCATCGCATTTGAAAATTCTCAGACTGGGATAGGGTCCTATTTTTCAAATATACAATACACCCTCAGGAGATAAAATGAAAGAGATAAATTACATCTTTGCCGCCCACATTTTTCCTTTCTGTTACCTCCAGCTTTCCTGTCATCATCAGCTTTTGGCTTTGCAATCTTACATTATTGACCTTCTCTCTTCTCTTCTATGTCTGAATTTACCAAGCCAGTGTTCCCATCCTCTCCCTAGGGAAGTATTGAAGTACTTGAAGGTGTTCATTTAGCTTCTCAGAGTACCCCTCACAGGCAGTGTTTGAAATGTGAAAGCCATATTTAACATTAACAGGACAGAATAGAATGGAGGAGGTGTAGTCTGCCCTTGGTAGTTGTTCAGTTAATATAACTAAGTAATACCGACATGCATAAGTAGATAAGTATTCTTTTTGCTTCCACTCATTTGTACACAATGAACATACGCTGAGTTCTTTGTGTGGGCACGTTCATTCAGTGAAATGGGAAACTACGCACAGAATCTTTTCGCTATTTCTCACTTCAGAGGCTGTCCTAGTTCCATTCATACTACCAGCTGACAGGCCATGAAAAATATACATTCTTTTTTTTGTTTGTTTGTTTTTGGATCTTTTATGTACTTTGAGAGAAAAAGAGAGAGAGCAAGAGAGCAGGAGCATGAGCAGGGGAGCGGCAAAGAGAGAGGGAGAGAGAGAGAATCCCAATCCAAATCCCAGTCTGAGCTCCATGCTGAGCCCAACACAAGGGCTAGATATCGTGACCATGAGATCCTGACCTGAGCAAATGCTTAACCGACTGAGCCACCC
The DNA here is from genome assembly GCF_046562875.1 of Panthera onca. NCBI lineage: Eukaryota > Metazoa > Chordata > Mammalia > Carnivora > Felidae > Panthera > Panthera onca. The sequence continues at coordinate 139,409,396 of NC_138339.1, forward strand.
AGGCACCACCCCCAAAAATACACATCCTAATTGTATTGTTCTTTGTCACAGACACTGATTGTGCATTGTGTGTTTAGTTTTGATCTATTGAGTATAGGGTTCTACTTTCTAATAGAAAGAGGAATGCTTTTTAACATTACCTGTGGATGTTAAATCTATATATTTTGAATAAGTGAACATTTATTTGTTGCTAGCCTTCTCTTTATATATCCTACATAGTATAGGTTAATCACCCCCATCTGGATTTATCAAATTCTTATCTTCAAAGTTACCTAGAGCATGATGATGATGTTTGGCCAATGTTATGAAGTAAATGTTTTTTAATGTTTATTTACTTTTGAGATAGGCAGAGAAAGTGAGCAAGGGGCAGAGAGAAAGGGAGACACAGAATCCAAAGCAGGCTCCAGGCTCTGAGCTGTCAGCACAGAGCCCAGTGCAGGGCTCGGACCCACAGACCGTAAGATCATGCCCGGAGCCAAAGTTGGATGCTTACCCGACTGAGCCACTCAGACGCCCCATAAAGTAAATTAACTAGAGATAAATAATGTTTTATAAGCATGGTTTTGTAAATTGTTTCAGGAGTAGAATGTACCAGCCTATCAGACAGAACTGTTTAGTAATTATAATTGGATTTTTATGATTTGTACCTTGTTTCCATGGAGTATGACGGATTTCAATAGTTAGGGATGGTGTGGTATATGTTTGCCAAAACTGGAATTTCCTGAGTAATAAGAGGTGTTTTTGGTTTTGGTTTTGTTCTTTTAATACTAATGAGATGACTCTTCTGGATGGAGGCTGGTCACCAAAGGAAATAGCCATTGGAACTGGTAACTCTTCTGTCTCCCGACTTCGGGGGAGGTGGGGGGGGTCTGGAGATTGGGTTGTATAAGCTCTTGAATGATAAGATTTGGAGAGCTTCCAGGTCGCTGAACACATCAACATGCTGGTAGGGTGGCATGCCTGAAAAGACCTTGGACTCTCTGCATCACCTTTGTCCCTCTACTTTGCACCATACGTCCCTTCCATTTAGATGTTTCTGATTTGTATCCTTTATATTAAGCCTGAAATAATAAACACAGCACTTCGCCAAGTTCTGTGAGTTGTTCTAGCAAACTTTGGAAGCTGAATGGAGAGGGTCATGGGAAACTCCAAACTCGTAGTCAAGAAGGCTGAAGTGCAGATAGCTTGAGTACCCCATTTACAGCTCATATCTCAGGGCAGTCTTGTGGGACTGCACCCTTAACCTGTGGGGTCTTTGCTGATTATGGATACTTAGTGTCACACCTAATGTTGGGAAGTAGAGAATTGGTTGTTGATGTTGGGAAACGCATCACAGATGGCCACCTAGCTTGAGTGTGCCTAGAATATGCCTACATGACCAGCTCACCTCAACAGACCTTCCTCTCCACCAGGGGCAGATTTTACACTTCTTGGTATCAAGGTGTTTTACATAGGCATAGGTAGTGCTTCTCTACTAGAAGAGAAAAAGTATGTCCTTTGGACCTAGATGTGAGAGGACAGGAGGGGCTATATCTGTGGCCTCAGATGCTTACTGATGCATGTTTCTCTTGCTGTGGTTGCATTGTATCTTCTGCTTGTAACTGAGCTCTTCACTGTGTAGAGAGGGTTTTAGTACTGTGGATCTTTTCAGCAGTTGAACACAAGGTGATCAATACATTGTTAATACAGATCCTTCCAGCAATCTTCTATAACATTCTTAGCCATTTCAACAAACAGATGAAGGAAATCAAATATTTAAAAATCCATACTATCCAGGGAAATATCAGCATAACTGGCTACAATGTGTTTATTATTTTATTTTTTTTTTTTTTTTTAAGATTTATTTATTTACTTTTGAGAGAGACAGGAAGAGAGAGAGAAAGCACAAGCTGGGGAGGGGCAGAGAGAGTGAGAGAGAAAATCCCAAGCAGGCTCCGCACTGTCAGTGCGAAGTCCAACGCCAGGCTAGAACTCATGAACCGGGAGATCATGACCTGAGCCAAAATCAAGAGTTGGTTGCTGAACCAACTGAATCATCCAGGCACCCCCAATTATTTTAATCCTCTATATTTCCAAAAGTGAAAAAATCAGTATGCCTCTGAGGATTTCCCTAGAATATTGAGTTCTTTCTTTTTAATCAAAGTATAAAACTTGTAAAAAGAATGCAGAATAAAAATTTTAGTGTAAATTGTAGCAATTGAGCACACTGAATTATTTTCAGCTAGTCATTGTATTTATTAATCTTTCTAAAAGCTATTATTAACAGGAATGCAAGGAGCATGGTCACTGGTAATTATAGGCATTTATTCATTTCATATGCTATTTGAATCACAAAGAAAATTTTGGTAGTCCTGTGAATTTTACACGGAGTTTAGTCAGAATATGTATTTATCACATTCATCTTTCTGTACCATTCCTATAAATTACAAAATTTACATTTGATTATTTTAGAATTTTTGTGAGTAGATATAGTTTTACCACAACATTGCTAGCTATTATGAATAGACTTTTAAAAAATATATGTAAACAACATCTGTATGTATAAATGACTAATGGAAGGATATATTAACATCTTAGAATTTAATTGTGGCACCTGGGTGGCTCAGTCGGTTAAGCGTCTGACCGCAGCTCAGGTCATGATCCCGTGGGTCCGTGGGTTCCAGCCCCAAGTCGGGCTCTGTTCTGACAGCTCAGAGCCTGGAACCTGCTTCAGATTCTGTGTCTCCCTCTCTCTCTCTGCCCTTCTCCCTCTTGCACGCTCTCTCTCTCAAAAATGAATAAACATTAAAAGAAATTTTTAAATATCATCATCAAGCACAGATGAAGTTTTATGATATTTAAAAATACTGACGAAGTGAATGATAAGTGCTTTATTTGCTAGTAATGAAATTATGTGGAGTATAAGCACTGTTCAATAATCAGTGATTAGTGTTCATGTGTCTACTTTGAAAAATTAAGAAAATTCAGTTACTGCGGCTAATTAAGAATTAAAGTCTTGTTTTCAGTACTACATGTCGACACAACTGTCTCACTCAAATTACATTGTCTATCGACCAGACAGTCTGTGTGTGGCAGATAAACCCAAGCGATCTCTTGGCAATAAGCAGTTTTATTTTTTCAGGCATTCTGTGGGCATCATCTGCTTTTTGACAGACAGCCATCCTCCCCCATAATCACCCACACATGGCGAGGAATGAAGCAGAAGCACCAGGTTCTTATTATAAAGGGAATAAGGAGTTCCAGATAGGCACTACATTAAAAGAAAAAGAAGAAGAAAAAAATACCATACGGCCATTTGTCCACTCTTGGATTTCTTCCCACACTGGCTACTATTTCTCTAATATCAGTCTTGGAAAATGATTTATCTGGATATGTTTTTCTGAGTCATAGATTACCAAGGAAATGGGGTTTCATATTTTCTTTGTGGAAAATTCCACCTCCTATTTCTTCCTCTGTAACTTACCAATGGAAACTTCTGAAATTACTTTGGTATATGACATATGTCACAACTTTTTTTTATATGTTACAACTTTAGAGGACTTGATAATTCATTTAAGATCATCGATATGAAAATGTCTGCTTTTAACCAGAGAATGCAGTGAGCGTAAAATAATTTTTAAGTGATTTGGTCTAGGTCAGTTAGAAATGGAAGGCAGAGCTCTAAAAGTAGAATGCATAGTTTTTTCTACATTTGAATTTTGATGACTTGAATTAGAATAATTATTCTTTTTATTACCTCTTAGCTGGATGAATATGGAATAAGCAAATGGATGCTGAGAGCATTTATTAAGTGAGGATAATAGTCACCTCTCTTCTGTGTATCTTCTAAGATTACTGTGTGGATAAAAGCATGCCATGAAGATTATTCATGGAGCCTTTCCTCATGCTTCTGGTATTATTTACCTTTTTCTTTTTTTTAAAGAACATTCATCCCCAGAAGACCTTATCTTCTTTGAATTATATTTATACAGTTGTTTACTTCAATATTAATGTTGAACATTAAGCTCTTTTAGTGCAGAAACTACCTATTACTACTGTTGTATCTTCAACAATAACACACAGAGTGCTTTCTGTACTACAGTGATGTTAAAAAAATATCCTATATATCACTTTAGGAGTATATTCACATTCATTTACCAGTTTATTAGATTCAGTTACTAAGAATATTTGTATAAAATCAAACCATTAGGATTATTTTTAGAGTGTATAGATCCTCTCTCTCTCTCTCTCTCTCTCACACACACACACACACACACACACACACACCTGTATATCTGATACATCTGATATAAGACTTTGGAACTATGACTTTCTAATGTTAAACCATTAGGAACATTGAAAGTGGAGTTTCTTCTCCATCCTCAAGCATACAGCACTAGAAGCAAGCCTGGAGATCACTTTCACCAAGAGTGGTTATGAAGTCTGGAGTGACGTAGTTGAACTTCTTCTCGCTAAATCAGAGTAAAGATACCTGTGTTTTTTCTATGTGTTTCAGGGTTTTTGGGGGTGGAAATGGGATACTTTAGTAATAGGCTGTAAACCTTTTTCAGGTAGGACATGCACGAAAGGTAATGGTCTTGGAGGAAAGCACCCAGGACAGAGAGCCAGAAACCCAATATTCACACCAGGGTCTGGCTTGTTACTTCAGTTCCATCAGTTAATCTCTCTGTGCCATCCTTTCCTTGTCTGAGAAATGATACAGAAGAATGTTTGAGTTTGAGACAGGGAATGGTTGAAGGAGTCATGAAGGGTGAGAGTGAGATTTTAGTCCTGTTTTTAAATGGAATCCAGATCTTGTATTATTTCTCAGGGCAGGTTAAAAAAAAAAGTATGTTTTGCATTAAGAACTACTTATCAGATATGTTATATCCAGGGCAATTTATTGAAATCACTGAAAAATATGGCAGGTGGTTCAGTTTTCTAAAAGTTGATCATTCTGCCCAAAGATCTGTAATTACATCCCAGCAGAACAGAAAGCCCAAGTTCTCCCTGATAATCTCCAGACTGTCATCTTTAAAGGAATGGAGCCCTTTGACTACCAGGATGGTAATAAGAGACACACTTAAAGATACAAGCTGAGTTAAAAGTAAAAAAAAAAAAATGCAAAAGGTATTACAAGCACTCGATAATGATAAAATTCAGGACAAAGAATACTATTATTAGTAGAGAGGGCATTCGTAATGAATGACAAAAGAGTTTGTTCACCAGAAAAATATATCATAAATGTATATATGTATATATATGTTAAAAGCTCAACTTCTAAGGGGCACCTGGGTGGCTCAATCTGTCAAGCATCCCACTTCAACTCAGGTTATGATCTTGTGGTTCAAGAGTTTGAGCCCCGCATCCGGTTCTCTACTATTAGCTCAGAGCCTGGACCCTGCTTTGGATTCCGTGTCTCCTTTTCTCTCTGCCATTCCTCTGCTCACTTTCTGTCTCTCTGTCTCTCTCTCAAAAATAAATAAATAAATAAATAAAAACATTAAAACAATAAAAAAGCTCAACTTCTAAATATGTGAGTGAAAAAGAGACAAACTGAAAAGAGAAATACATTCATGATTACAGTTGGTGATATCAACAATCTTCTTTCAATAACAGAGAAGTAATCAGAAAAGCTGTAAGGATATAAAAGAGTAACAATAATGTTAATGGACTTGATTTAAATGACATTTACAGACGAGTCACAGAACTCAGAGAAGTCACTGTACTAATGGTTAAGGTTTATTACTGAGGTAATACGCTAATATCCAAAATTCTTGAAGTGAACTAACGTTGTTTGCTGAAAGCCCTCCAAACCAGTGTGTGTCCAAGTTCACGAAGACTGGAAAGTTGCCTATTTCTGAGCCTGTCTTTAGGCTTCACCTGCTAGAGGCAGTGAGAAATTTCCCAGTCTTACCTAACCTTATGGCTAAACTAAAGAGATTGATTGTCTGACATTATTAAAGATGAAACTGATGTCCGAAGAGAAGTTAGTACGGACAAAACAATTTTAAGGTGGAGTTTGCTTAAGGAATGTCTTTGGCTGTATCATCCATCTGTAGACTGTTTCCAGGCTACCATCGGACTATGAATGTAAACGGCCTTATTAGTCCTGTAGATGCTCCAAACAGATTCAAGAAACTACTCTCCAAATCCATCCTCCTCTCTGGATGTTCTTTCTTGATAGGCTGAAAGGAAAAGCCCACAATAATCAGCCAGAATAAAGACTTGGGGAAAAAATAGTTTGAAGCAACTATGATTTTCTTGAGATTCACCATTTTCTCTTGATACACTGTTTGTAGTTGAGAAAAACTGAGTGGTTTATCCTTCCGTGGAAGGAAAGGTTTAACCAGCCTTAAATTAAACATTATAAGGGTTTAGAGATGTATTATTTTTTTTAAGTTGTTAAAAAATGTTTATTTTTGAGAAAGTGCGAGTGGGGGAGGGGCAGAGAGTGAGAGAGAGGGAGATGCAGAGTCCGAAGCAGGCTCCAGGCTCCGAGCTGTCAGCACAGAGACTGATGTGGGGCTTGAACTCACAAACCCTGAGATCATGACCTGAGCTGAGGTTGGATGTTTAAACGACTGAGCAACCCAGGTGCTCCAAGATGTATCATTTTTTGCCAGAGGTCATGATATCTTTAATTTCTAGTCATACATATGTCCTAGTGCTCAGTTTTGCAGTTTGAAAAAAGGCAGAACTCTCACTAAAAATGTGTAAAACTGAACTGCTATAAAATTAAAGGAATTCGTTGTTTTAAACGTAGGCAGTTTATTTTTTTGTAATAGGGAAAGCAAAGGTAAAAATATTTGGTTTGACGAGAACTTTGTCATTTTCTCCCAATAGACATCCATACCCTGTAGGATTATCTAACTTTGATTTGTTTTCAATATTGGTTATAAAGTAACTACAATAGTGGGGCACCTGGGTGGCTCAGTCGGTTAAGCCTCTGGCTTTGGCTCGGGTCATGATTTCATGGTTTCTGAGTCTGAGCCTCGTATCCGGCTCTGTACTGACAGCTCAGAGCCTGGAGCCTGCTTCAGATTCTGTGACTCCCTCTCTTTCTGCCCCTCACCCACTCATGCTCTCTCTCTCTCTCTCTCTCTCTCTCTCTCTCTCAAAAATAAGCATTAAAAAAAAAAAAGTTTATTCCACTGATCCAGTCACGAGAAGCCCTGTCTCTGGTGCTCTGTGTATGAGACTTGGTGAATGAGTCTGGGTGATATGTAGTTTAAAACAGAAACAGTTTCTTTCTACACCTTTCCTCCTCACCCACTCTCCTATTGCTCATGCCTTCTCTTTTCTATGTTTAGCACCAATGTTTTTTTGAAAGATGGTCCTCTATTTTTAAGAAGAATTTTTTTTCCTCCCCATTTTCTTTACTAAGCATCTTCCCCAGACTGGTTTTAACTTCACTGAATTGACAGGATTGTTTTACTTGTTGCTATTGCTGTTTTAATTTTGCATGAATGAACAGTCAGACCATGTTGTGACTGTGTACCTTTTTATATTTGTTACTTGAAAAGGCACTCAGAGTAATTGCTTTTGTGACAAGTATATGTGACAACCACAGCATTTCCCAGAAATGAGATGTCAGTTCAAAGAAGTTCATATTCAATTTTGAAAAATGTTTCTTTTATGTGTGTACCAGAAAATGAATTTTGCAAATACAAATGGAGTGAAATGCTGTGCAGTGACCAGGTTTATTATAGTTTCAGGGGTGTGTGAGGTTTTTTTTTTTTTTTGTACATCCATTAAAATTGTTCAATTATTTCCAAATGCTCATGATTTCCACTTAGTTTTAAAGACTTTTTTTAAATGTTTATTTATTTTTGAGATACAAAGAGAGACAGAGTGTGAGTGGGTGAGGGGCAGAGTGAGAGAGAGATAAAGAATCTGAAGCAGGCTCCAGGCTCTGAGCTGTCAGCACAGAGCCTGATGCGGGGCTTGAACCCATGAACCGCAGGATCATGACCTAAGCCAAAGTCAGACACAACGAACTGAGCCACCCAGGCGCCCCAGCTTTAAAGACTTTTCAAAAAACTAAATTTTTTTTCATGATTATTATTAAGATATTATACTTCTGTGTCCTTAAAATGTGCTTCATAAAGTCAATTTCCATATTTTTATGTACCACCAAAATCCTAAAATAATCTATATCCATCTCTTTGCCATTTCTCTAAACTGATGATTTTTTACTTAAAACTCCAGTTTTGAATAAGGGGGATCTCGCTAGGGCTATATATAGAATAATACTCATTTTCCAACTTGTGGGAAAACACAGATTGTATAAAAATAACTGCGTAGGTGATCACTTTCCAAAAAGGTGTTGTTTGTATTTTGACATAATCTTGTATTAATCAGAAATTACATCTACATGTCAACAAAATAACCATTTCCATTCTGTAATTTAATTTTTACTGTAGGGGCATCTGGGTGGCTCAGTCAATTAAGCGTCTGACTCTCGATTTCAGCTCAGGTCATGATCTCATAGTTTGTGAGATTGAGCCCTGCATCAGACTTTTTGGTGACAGTGGGGAACCTGCTTGGGATTCTCTGTCTCCCTTGCTCTCTGGCCCTCCCCAGCTCACACTCTCACTTTGTCTCAAAATAAATAAACTTAAAAAATATATTATTTTTTACTGTAGTTGCTAACTGATCATATTATCGTTGCATAGTTGCATCCCTATCAAACTCATTCTACGTTGAATAAATCCTAAGATTCCATTTCACATGTTTATTGTGACGTAAAATAAAAATAATTTCACCCACCGCTTGAGTAAAGTGTGGAGGAGCATGGAATTTCTTAACTCTCTCTTTCCCAAACCAACCAAAATCAATATCAATAAGACGCAGCAGAGATTAAAAAACAAAAGTTCCTCTGTAAAAACATAACCTTTAAGGAGCATGATTTATGAAGAAACTGACCTCTACAGTGATCGTTGGGCAATGTGCAGTAAGGATGTTTGGCAACAGTCCACACCATGGAGAATTTCAGTCATGAGAGAGTAAAGAGCTCACCAAACTGAAACAGAGAAAGAGCAAGTTGGACCAACAATGAGAAAAGCAGCCCAGCAATGATTCAGTCTAGAGAACATACACAGTAAAGCCAGCAGCAAAGTTAACATGAAACATCGTTCTCCCCAAAGGCAAGTTGTGTTGCTGGTGAAGAATGCAAAACAGCCCCCCTCTTTGACTGATGACTGCTTTGTTATCAATGATGATCCCAGCCCTATATTTCTACACCTATGTATTACTGAGGATACCTTATTGCTAAGCTATTCTTACCACAGAGTAGTGCTCCATCACTAGATTGTTCCCACTTTCCCTAATCTCAACTCAGAAAGAGCAACCAATCCTACACTGATCCTTGCATCTCTTAGGGTCTCCCAAAATGATTCAGAATGCACCCAAACTGAGCAGAACAGCCTTCCCTTCTTCCTCTTGTGAACTATCATTAAATGGTTCCCCTGGTGTGCTGCATTGAATTATACAGAAAAAAATGATAATGACTAATCAATATATAAATATAAATCCTGAGAAGAAAGCCAATTTGGTAATTCTTTCTCGTTGAAAGAAAGGAATCCCTAAAAAATCCAAGGGAAAAAAGAGAATTGTGTCCCTAGAAAAGAAAAAGACACCTAAATTATAGGTGTCTTACCAGGGGAGAAAAAAATAAAAAGGAAAGAAGAGACTTGATTACAAAATTGCTCATAGATCTTCCTTACTGAAATGGCTTGGTCTCATTATGGGTTGACTTGTGTCTCTGCCAAAGATATGTTGAAGTCATAGCCTCTGGTACCTGGACACAGGACCTTATTTGTGAACGGGGTGTTTGCCGACACAGTCAAGTTATAATATGAAGTCATAGGATGGGCCATCACTCAATATGATTGGAATCCCAGTTAGTAGGGAGGAATTTGGATGGAGACACGCAAGGAAATGACATGGGATGACAGAGGCAGAGATTGTAGTGATAACAGCTGCACACTAAGAAACAACAAAGGTGCATAGAATAACATGGATAACCTTGAGGGCATTATTCTAAGTAAGTCAGACAAAGACAAAAACCCTATGATCTGACTTATATGTGGAATCTAATACAACAAAAACTGGGGTGCCTGGGTGGCTCAGTCAGTTAAGTGTCTGACTCTTGGTTTTGGCTCAGGTCATGATTTCATGGTTTCATGAGTTTGAGCTCCACATTGGGCTGTGCACTGACAGCGTAGAGCCTGCTTGGGATTCTCTCCCCCTCTCTCTCTTTGCCCCTCCCCTGCTCATGTTGTCTCTGTCTCTCTCAAAAATAAATAAACATGAAAACATTATTTAAAGAAACAGCAAAACTGAACTCACATATACAGAGAACACATCGTTGGTTGCCACAAATGGGAGGTAGAGGGTGGGCAAAATGGATAAAGAGATTCTAAAGGGATTGCGACTATAAAATAAATGAAGTCATGGGGATGTCATGTACAGCATGGTGACTACAGTTAATAATACTCTATTGCATATTTGAAAGTTGCTTCGAGAAAATCTTAAAATTACTCATTACAAGAAAAAGTGATGTAACTATGTGTGTTGATGGTTGTTAACTAGACTTACTGTGGTTCTCATTTTGCAATATATAAAAATATGGAATTATTATGTTGTACACCTGAAATGAATATAATGCTCTATGTTAATGACATCTCAAATTTTAAAAAAATCCTAGAAATAGAAATTTTCTTAATATAACAAATGTCATAAATGATAAGCCCACAGCTAACATCATACTCAAAAGCAAAATATCTGGAAACTCTAGGATCAGGAACAAGGCAAAGATGCCCACTCTCACCATTTCTAGGCAAGCTAAGACTGGTTCTTAAAGAGTCACAATATTTTTCTCCATGAATCAGCCTCTCCTTGCATTCTTATTAGCACCTGTTAAGGCTCCTAACAGTGGTTCTCAAGGTGTGGTTTAATGATTAGCAGGATTGGTTTTACCTGAGAACTTGTTAGAAATGCAAATTCTTATGCTCCCCCCAGGTCAACTGAATCAAGAACACTAGCTAGGGGTTGTCATCAATTGTATTTAACGAGCCCTTCAGGTGAAATGGTTTCACACTGAAGTATAAGAACCGTCTTAGCATTAGTCAACAGAGTACAGCCAGCCTGCAAAGGGAGGAGCTTTTGCGTGGTAGGCTTTACGAAGTGGCAGCCTACAAGATGACTACTTCTAGTATTTGTTTTTGTAAATGAAAGGAAGGGGAAAGGATGTAGAAACAAAGAGTAGTGAAGTATTAAATCCAGTAATTAAATTAGCCACACTGGCAGTAGCAGGTCAGATTCCTGAGGACAAAACCCCAGAATTGTTTGGTGATTCAGTCATCTGCGGAGCATGGATTGGTGTTTGGTGCATGGTAAGCTTTCAAAAATATCTGTTAAACTACCACACGCCAATTTTATGGCAAATAATGTGGCTTATTCATATATTTTAAATATAAGTGTGTGTGTGTGTGTGTGTGTGTGTGTGTGTGTTTTAATAGTTCAGGTCTCTTGCTGTACAGCAGAGGGAAAACCAGCATGAATACTGTCTCAGGGAGCAGATTTGAGGACAGACAACTGAGAAGGGACTCCTCCAGGTGTGGGCCATTTTCTTCTCTGGAGTTCATCATCAAAGCATATCACTTCCCTCTGGTGTGAAATTCACGAAGGTATGGAAGATGCTAAGATTTTTGTTGGACTACAAATTCTAAAACAATAATGCTCAGAATTCAGCAGGCATATTTTCTTAATTGTTTGATTAAAAATGCTTTTAAAACTATTGGAAGTTGAGAAATTGATCATCGTTTTTATAGAGTGTACAATTTAAGTTTTGTCCTGTATAAACATCTGGGAAATAACCACTACAATCAAGGTAATGAACATATCACATCCCCGGAATTGTCTTCTGCCTATTTGCAATCACTTCTGTCCATATCTGCACCTCCTTGTCCCCAGACAGCTATTGATGTGTGTTGTGTCATGAGAGAAGTTAGAATTTCTACACTTGTGTGTAAACAGTTCTAGACCGTGTAGGTTTTTTTGGTTTGTTTGGCTATGTTCTCTTTAAGAAAGTTTGAGGTTGATCCACAATGTGGAGAAAATGTATTTAATTGTAAGAATACATCAGCATTTGTCCCTTGATCTTTATTGGCTATTTGGATTATTTTTAGTTCTTGGCAGTTAGAAGTAGAGGTGCTATCAACGTTCATGAACTAACTTTGGTGTGAACAGATGGTCTCATTTCTCCCGAGTGAATGCCTTGACATGGATTTGCTGGCTTATATGTCTTTTGTATGTTTCGCCTTTTAAGAAGCTGCCAAAATACTTTACGAAGTGTTTTCTCATTCGTTCCTTAATGTTTGAGTGTTGGAGTTTGTTAAAAATCTCACTAAACTTGGTATGCTCAAGCTCCTTTTTTTTCTTTTTAAGTAGGCTTCGTGCTCCGTGCGGAGCCCAACACAGAGCCGGAACCTATGACCCCCCCAGACCAAGACTTGAGTTAAAAGCAAGAGTCGGAGGCCCAACCAACTGAGCCACCCAGGTGACCTGGTATGATGAAACTTTAAAAATATTAATTACTTAGGGGGCGCCTGGGTGGCGTAGTCGGTTAAGCATCCGACTTCAGCCAGGTCACGATCTCGCGGTCCGTGAGTTCGAGCCCCGCGTCAGGCTCTGGGCTGATGGCTCGGAGCCTGGAGCCTGTTTCCGATTCTGTGTCTCCCTCTCTCTCTGCCCCTCCCCCGTTCATGCTCTGTCTCTCTCTGTCCCAAAAATAAATTAAAAAAAAAAAAATTAATTACTTAAACATGTGCATGTTATTGTTTCATAGTTTTAATTCACATTTTCTTAATGCTTTTGAATATTTTTTTTTTCATTTAGATGTTGGTGATTCTGTATCTACTTTGGTGTATTAGGGGTTTAAATATTCAATTCAGTATTTGGAGTTCTTTTATAGTCTGTATAGAAGTCCTTTATCTCATACGTGGCTTGGAAATGATTTTTACCGTCTGTATCTTGTTTTTAATTCTTGTAGAAGTGTTTTTTTTTTTTAAGTGCAGGCATTGTGAATGTTGATGAAGTTCAGTTTATAAATTGGGCTGATTTATTTATTATTTTTTCTATTAATGGGTCATAGTTTGCCCTGCTCTACCTGCCTAGGGATTTTGTAATTGGATGCCTTTGTGGATTTTACCTTCGTGGGTGCTGGATTCTAATGGGTTTCCATAAATATTTTGGTGCTCTGTTATGAGATGGAGTCAAATTACTTGGAAGCTTTTGATTCTTTGGGGTCTTTCTTGTAAATTGTGTTAGATTGAGCCAGGACAGTGGTTTATTTAGGGACAATTTAATCCTTGTTCTGAGGCAAACCTCTATTGAATGCTGGACGTGTGCCTCTTGAATTAGGTTTTCTGCACAAAAGAGGTTTCTTCCTTTTAATACATTGAGGTGACTCCTTCCTGCGTGTAAGGTAATTTCCTCACATATGTGTGAGATGATTCTCTGTAGGCTAGTGTCTCTGCCCTTTATGATAAGCTACCCAGTTAATTTTAGCTGCCTTGGTTTCTCTAGACTTCGAGATCCATTTGCTTAACTGAATGAGATGACTGGGCTCTGCTTTTCCTCCATATTGTGGTTTTCTCTTCACTATACTGTGACTATGATCTGTTCTCTGGGCAGTAAAGTGGGACAATAAAAAGGGATTATTTCTTTTGTTTCTCATTCCAGGCAAAGGGTGACTTCGATAATATTTACTCTTTGCTTCCTAGAGCAGTTGACCTATTGAATTTCTAATACTAAAAATAAGAGGAATTAAAGGTAAATAAGTATTACATATGATTTCATACTTATGTGCTATTGTGTTTAATTGACAGAAAAGTTTAACAGAAAGTATACGGTAATCATAAGTTTTTTATATAAAAAACAAAATGGCTGGGGCTTCTGGGAGGCTGAGTTGGTTAAGCATCTGGCTCTTGATCTTGGTTCAGGTCATGTTATCATGGTTCATGATTTCAACCCCTGCATCACGCTTCCTTGCTGTCGGTGCAAAGCCTGCTTGGGATTCTCTCTCTCCACATTCTCCTTCTCTCTACCCCTCCCACACTCAAACATGTGAGGGTGTATGTTCTCTCTCTCTCTCTCTCTCTCTCTCTCTCTCTCTCAATCAATCAAACTTAAAAAAAATTAAAATGGCTGCTGTAGTAATTTCACTGAAGCGTTAAGGTTGTCAACCTTCTTCACAAAACAGACAAGTTGCTGGTAAAATACACAGGATAGGAAAAATGACAAATTGAAACTTGATACATGATGACTCTTCAGGAATATAGGTCTGCATAAATCTGAGGTAAGTGGGAAGAATGGTATTGGAGGGATTGCAGCTGTTGGAGAAACCTAGGGAAAACAAATCCTACTTAGCCCAAAACAGAAGCTATGGGAAATTTAGTATTCCTATTTACACCAACATCCCCTAGGCTGCATAAACATCCCCCAGCCCAGAGCTTCCCAGTGTGCTACACATGGGTGATGGACATGTTTGAGATTCAGATCCTGTAGCCCTTGACATGGTTTTATAGAGTGGGAAATTTACAGAACTCCCTCCCGCTATAACTGGCTTCACCTTACCATGTTGTACTTATAAATGTTACCTTTCCCTGTGTGTGCTCTATTGTAAAAAGGTCAGGACACTATTCCAGCATTTAACTGTTGCGGGTTTTATCTTCTATAATGCTGTGCACAGTATATAATACGTCTTGATTTTCTTCAAGGGATGACTGACTTCCTTGGACAAGGGATTGAACCAGTGGCAAACAGAAGAATGTGTTTTCTTTAACAGTCCTATTTGTGAACTCTATTTTAGGGAGATACTATTGTTAAATAGAAACTTCCATGTAGGTGTCTTGCCTAATTCACATTTATAGTGGTAGAGGTAAAACAATACGGTGTAATTCAATGCTGCATGTGCTTAAAAAAATGATTGTCTTTTAAAATTACCTTCAGGTAATTTAATTATTTTAGAATAGATTGGATAATAAATCCAAATATTTATGTCGTTGATTATGATACCCGAAGAGAAAAAAACTGGAACACAGGTTTTGCCATGGATAAAATGTCTACCTAAACCTTGTCATCATTACTGTACAAGGATTTATGTGAAGATGTGGAAAACATGGTATCAGTTTTCAAAGGAGCATTGTTCTCAAATGAGCAACTGAAGTGGAAAAGTAAAGGGAAGCAATACTTTTATTAGGTAGAGGGAGAAGTCAGTAGAGTGGGCAACTTGACATATTCTGGCCTTCCTGTACACAGTGATCATAAAGAAACAGGTGCAACAGTATGATGGAAGTAGAGATAACCTATGATAAATGCATAAATTTCAAGTACATAATCTGATATTTTGACATAGATAAATAGACATGAAGCCATCACTGTTAACCAGATAACGACCGTATCTGTTAATGCAGAGTTCATTGGTGCTCTTTGTAAACCTTGAAAACCACTG
The DNA here is from genome assembly GCF_046562875.1 of Panthera onca. Lineage (NCBI taxonomy): Eukaryota > Metazoa > Chordata > Mammalia > Carnivora > Felidae > Panthera > Panthera onca. Next base: position 139,424,895 of record NC_138339.1, read on the forward strand.
AACTTATTCCGGACCATCATGGATCAATTTTGTTTTTTGTTTTTTGTTTTTTTTTTTTTCCATTTTAGATTAGTTTTTATTTTACATAGTTTGATACAAATGTGACCCTATAGTATGCCCACCTTTTCATTCAGCATTATTTCAAATGATCCATGTTGTTGCATTATCATTAGATTGTTCAATTAATTACTCAGCAATGGACCCTTTTTTTGAAGGTTACATAATTCATTTATGATTCACTCGTTGATGGAAATTTGGATTGTTTCCAGTTTGGGGTTATTAGAAATAAGAATGTGATTAACATTCTTGTACAAGTCTTTTGTAGGAACACACCTTTAGATTTATGTTTTATCCATATAGCTAGAAGTAGAATGGCCGGGTTATATGCCAGGCATATGTTTAACTTTGAAAAAAAAATCAAAATTATTTCTCAAAGTGGTTGCACATTTTCTATTCCCAGTAACAGTGCTGAATTTTCTCCACCTTCTTTCCAATGTATGCTGTCCTTCTAATTGTACACATTGTAAAAGGTGTAGTATCGCATTGTGGTTTGATTGACATTTCACTAGTGAAGCATGATGTTGAACAACTTTTCTTATGGATCCTTGGTATGTCTATTTTGGTAAAGTATGTTTTGACATATTTCGTCTGCTTTTTATTTGTGTTCTTATCGTACTTTGATTTTTTTTTTTCAAAGAGATACATTCTGCATTACAAAGACTTCTTCAGATATGTGAGTTCTCATTATGGACTTCATTTTTGTTTTCTTGAGTGGTTTTCAAATAGCAGATGTTGTTAATATTGATGGAATACTACTAGTCATTACGAAATTATGCTTTTTCTGTTTGATCCATGAAACTTTTAACCTTAAGTCAGAAAAAATTTTTACCTATGCCTTCTTGAAGAAATGGTACAAGGTTCCCAGCTTTTACATTAAGGTCTATGATTGATTTCGAGCTTATTTTATATGATGGGAGATAATATTAGAGAATTTATATTCATATAAATATCAAATGATTCCAGGAATAGTTTTTGAAAGTACTTTTAAATTGCTTTTGTACCTTTTTTGGAAACCAATTGACTCTAGATGTTTTAGTGTATTTTTGGACTCCATTTTCTGTGTATCTATCTTAATGCCAATACTCCGCTGGTTGCTTTAAAACTTTAAAATCGGTAGTGCAAATTCACCACCTTTTTTCTTTATCAATATTTTCAAAATGTATGGGCCCTTGACATTTCTATATAAACTTAAGAATTGGGTTATCAATTTCACTAAAAACGGTGGGATTTTGGTTGGACTGTAAGGACTCTAAAGTTGGGGAAGGGGCATCTGAGGGGCTCAGTCAGTTGAGCCTCCACCTTCCGCTCAGATCATGATCTGCAAGTTGGTGAGTTTGAGCCCCACCTCAGACTCGCTACTCTCATTGCAACACCTGCCTCAGATGCTCTGTCCCCCCCTACTCCCTGCCCTTTCCCTGCTTGGGCACACACTCTCAAAAATAAAATTTAAACAATGAAAAAAAAAAAGGTTTGGGAAAAAATGGCATATTAAGAATGTTGAGTCATCTCATCTAGGAACACCGTATGTTCCTGAATTTCTTTCATGGTTCATTTTCTCTCAGCAGTGTTTTGTGCATGATCATGTACAGGTCACCAGCATCTTGTGTAACACATAGATCTTTTTGATAACACATAGTAATTAATAAAGTTTAAGAGTTTAAATTAAGCCTTGTCATATATGTACATGTACACAAATGACCAATAAAACTTTCTGTATGTTCCCCTGATTATAACAGAATCTTTGTTGTTAACATGTGAAAAGCCTTGTTTTTTCTTTGATGCAGTGTGGGAAGAAAAATACTTCAAAATCCTTAAGCATCCTTCTTGGGCTTTGATTTTGGTTTTTTTTTAAGGAGCCATATTTAGTTGCCCATTTCCAAACAAACAAAAAAACCACCTTGCCTCATTCCATATTTTTTGAGATACTGCCCTATAATGGGGAATAAAGATATATACTGTGATTTTTGTTGTAAGAGGCTAAGCTTCCATAAAAACCTCATAATGAAGGATTTTTCCCCTAAATATCTTCAGAAAATAACTTTTAAGTCATAATATCTTAATGCTTAAAGGAGTTCTGGGGCTTATCACTATTGGAGATACGAAATTTTGATTATATGAAATTTTCTTTTGAAAATGTTATAACAGTGCATGTTCATTAGAATAGTTTTCTGGCTGTACTTTGAAACTTACTTGGCTTATTAAATAGAGTTGGCTTGATTTCACATAATTTAATGTACTAAAATAGAGTGACGTAGACTACAGATTTTACAATGGACTTCTGAATCAGTTCCTCCCATGAAAAGTTGTGTCAGTGCAAGAAACCCATCTGCCATGAATATCTGTAGAGAATTTTTCTGAGTCAACTAGTTGTTAGTTTTGAGTTTCCATCTTGACAAATATTTATAGTTATTACATTGACAGTGCTAAGGTGAATCATGTATGTTTGCCATTTACATAACTCATGACATTATTCATCCTGATGTCCTATTAGGCATAGGATTGTTAATGTTTGTGAGATTTGGGTATCCAGGTTTTAACATGCAAACTTCATTTTGATGTTTTATGGTACATTATGATCTCACTGCTTTCATTTGCTACGGTAAGAAAACCTGATTGTCTATAATGAACAGAACATAAAAGTGGTATGATACCTATTACTTGGTTTTAATGGATGTAAAATCAAGGGAAGTTAGAAAAATATACCCATGGAACAAATAATAAGTAGCATAAACAAAAAAGTACTAATTTAATAAAAGCCTGAGTGTAGCTTCATGTAATGGAAAACTTACAGGTTTTTACCTAAAGTGAATTTCATTTCCATTTTTTCCACTGGATGAGTCATCTTTGAGAAGTCAAGTGCCCACTACAAAGATTCCACATCTATCATTTGGGGACAATAGTACCTACGTATCTCATAGGACTGTTGTGAAACTTAAATGGAACAGTAGTTGGAACTCTTGTAATGTCTGTGTTTACCACATATATCCTCCCTTTGTTCTAGTTCATTCTACAGTGTTCTAAATAATATAAATGCAGAAGTAAAATATATATTCCTTTTTGCTAATGACTTACTGAGCAATACTGACAATTTGAGATATGTATTAACATTATAGAAATGTGTAACAGACATCGAGATAGAAAATACAGATACCTTGAAGGTTTTCAGATGGGGTAGGCCAGGAGTAAAGAAGCCATGCTGGCCTTAGATGTATTTATAAAAGATGCTAGTAAATAGGATATTTTCCTAAAAAATGATAGTACCTTATCCATTCACTTATATCAATTAAAAATTGAAAAGATGTTTGGGACACCTGCGTGGCTCAGTTAAGGGTCATACTCTTGATTTCTGCTTAGGTCATGATCTAATAATCATGAGATCAAACCCCACATTGAGCTCTATGCTGACAGTGGGGAGCCTGCTTGGGATTCTCTCCCCCCTCGCCACCTGTGTGTGCTCTCTCTCTCTCTCTCTCTCTCTCTCTCTCTCTCTCTCTCAAATAAACATTAAAAATGTAAAGATATGCAACATCACTAAGCATGAGGGAAATGCAAATGAAAAGTACAGCGAGATATAGTTTGGTACAACCACTAGGAGAATGATAGGGAATTTCCTCAAGAAATTTAAATGTGTTTATCATATGATACCCCAATTTCCAGTTATGAGTGTATACCTAGAGGAAATTTAAAGACTTTGGAAGTCAAACATAGTCTCGTGTTTATTATGGCATTGTTTATAATAGCCCACATAAGAAAACTATCAAAATGTCCATAAATGAATGAATAAAAAGATGGGGTATATGTATAAATGGGAATATTATTCAGCCATAAGAAGGGGTACCATTTATGAGAACACTCATGGACTTTGCAGGAATTGTGCCAAGTGAGATAAGCCAGGCACAGAAAGACCAGGACTGGATGATCTCATATTCGGAATCTAAAAAAGAATAAACTCCTGAAAAACAGTGAAATTGTGATTACTTGGGGATGGGGGCTGAGGTGATTAAATTGATGTTGTTTAATGGTACAAACTTGTAATGAGTAGTACATCATAGAGACTGCACATTATAATATGGACTAAAATATTCTATTACAATTATACAATGTGGTCGAGGTGCTAAATATTGCTATAACCACAATTGTTACAATATATACTTTTATCAAAATAACCTGTAATACACCTCAAATTTATACAATGCTATATGTCTAATAAGTTCAATAAAAATGAAAAAGAGTTAAATGAATTTATTAATCACCGATTACTGTTTTAAAATTGATAAGCATATCTAAAATCTGAATAATGAGGAATAGAGAAAACTAGATAGAATAAGTAGAGAATGTTTGTAGACCCACTTAAAACTCTCAGCTTAATCTGAGGATTCTACACAAGGAGTATGCATTTTTCTTCTATAGCAGTAGGAAAGTATTGAAGCTTATATAACACAATTATTAAAAATAAGAATTTAAGAAATACTGGAATGACTTTTAGTAATTTGAAAGATTGACAGAAATAGGCATGAACATGGGGGGGGGGGGAATCACATAAATACCATTCCAAGTGCAAAGAGAATGGTTTCCACTGCCAGTAGCATCCAAAATGGTTTTCTAGCAGAAAACAGTTTTTTTTTTTTTTTTATTTTTGGGACAGAGAGAGACAGAGCATGAACGGGGGAGGGGCAGAGAGAGAGGGAGACACAGAATCGGAAACAGGCTCCAGGCTCCGAGCCATCAGCCCAGAGCCTGACGCGGGGCTCGAACTCACGGACCGAGAGATCGTGACCTGGCTGAAGTCGGACGCTTAACCGACTGCGCCACCCAGGCGCCCCCAGAAAACAGTTTTTGACTGGAAAGCTACTGCTTTCCCCAGAAAGGATCCCTTGCCCCTACAAAACACCTGTAGAAAACCAGAAGATAATTGTTAGCTTTGTTAATGCCCAGAAAGTATAACAAACAGAAAAGACATTTGCCCAAACAGAAAAGTTAGAAAGTGTAAGTATTTTCTGGAAGTATTTGGCAGAGGATCATAATATGGTGTATTTCTGAAAGAAATATATGGTAATGTAATTCAAATTGGCTCCTTGCTTCAGAAGTTAGTTGAGTAACTTCCCACTTTGATGAGCTATTGGAAAAAAAATAAAGGCCATTATTTTTTTAACCAATTTTTCAAATTTCTGTTGGCTAGTTGGAGGTCTTCTTTGGGAAAATGTGTATTTACTTCTTCGGGCCATTTTTTTTAAAGATTTTTCAAAGTGTTTATTTTAGAGAGCATGAGTGTGGGAGGGGCAAAGAAAGGCAGGGAACATAGGATCTGAAGCAGGCTCTGTGCTGATAGCAGAGAGCCTGATGTGGGTCTTGAACTCACAAATTGTGGTATAACCCGAGCCGAAACCAAGAGTCAGCCGTTTAACCTACTGAGTCACCAGGCACCACCATCTGGCCATTTTTAATCACATTATTATTTTTTGTTGTTATTGAGTGTTATGAATTCTCTATATTGTGGATATTAATCACTTATTTGACATAGCGTGTTTGAAAACTGTTTCCTGTTTTGTAGGTTGCCTTCTTGTTTTAATTGTTTCTTTTGCTGTGTAGCAGATTTTAATTTTGATGTTATCTCATTTGTTGATACTTGTTTTTGTTTTGCTTTTGGTGTCATATCCAGAAAATCATTGTGAAGACCAATGTTGAGGAGTTTTTCTAAGATTTCTTCTAGGAGTTTTGTGGTATAGGGTTTCATGTTTAAGTTTTTGATCCTTTTTGAGTTAATTTTTGTGAGTACTATGAGACAGGGATTTGGTTTCATTATTCTTTGTATATTTATCTTGTTTTCCCCAACATTATTTGTTGAAGGGACTCTATTTTCTTGTATGGTGTTGTGTGTTCCTTTGTCAAATAATTGTTGACTGTATATGTCTGTTTAATTCGTCTTTGTGATTATTTTTATGCCAGTGCCATATTGTTTGTATTACTAAAGTAGTGTAGTCAGAAATTAATAAGTGTCATACTTACAGATTGGTTCTTTTTCCTCAGGATTGCTTTGGGGTCATTTCTGATTCCATACTAATTTGAAGATGGCTTGTTTTTTTTACTTCTTTGAGGAATGTCATTGTTATTTTGATGGGGATTGCATTGAATCTACACACAGCTTTCATTTCAACATTAATTTTTTCCATCCATGAATATGTTTGTGACTTCCAGATTTTTTTAGCAAAGTCTTTTAGTTTTCATCGCACATAATTTAACTCCCTAGGTTGAACTTATTCCCAAGTATTGTATTGATGCTTTTGTGAATGGGATAGTTTTCTTAGTTTCTCTTTCAGGTGTTTGATTATCAGTGTACAGAAATGCAACTGGACTCTATATGTTAACTTTATATCCTGAAACTTAACTAAAATTGTTTATTAGTGTCAGCAGTTTTTTCATTAAATATTTGGGATTTTCTGGGTCGCCTGGATGACTCAGTTGGTTGAGTATCTGACTTCGGTTCAGGTCATGATCTTGAGGTGCGTGGGTTCGAGGCCTGCATCAGGCTCTGTGCAGACAGCTAGGAGCTTGGGGCCTGCTTGGGATTCTGTGTCTCCCTTGCTCTCTGCCCCTCCCCTGCTTTCTTGAATGAGAATGTGTGCTCTCTAAAGTAAACATTAAAAAAAATTCTTTATTTGGGATTTTCTGTGTACCAAATCATACCATACAATACTGGCAATATTACTTTTTCCCCTCTAATTGGTTTGCTTTTTATTTCTTTGTTTTGCCTCATTGCTCTCACTAGGACTTCTAGTACTAAGATTGAGTAGGTTTTGTTGTCTAGTTCTTGATCTTAGAGAAAAAACTATTTTCTGTTGAGTATGTTAGCTGTGAATTTGTCATATGCGGTCTTTAATTTGTTGAAATATATCTTTTAATATCCAGTCTGTTGAATTTTTTTTTTATCAGAGGATATTGTATCTTGTTAAAAGTTTTTTCTGGAGCTATTGAGATGATCATGTGAGTTTTATATTTTATTCCGTTAATGCAATGTATTACATTTATTAATTAATAATATGCTGAACTAACCTTGCAACTCAAGGATAAATCCCATTTGGACCTGGTATAATCCCTTAATTATGTCTTGAATTTGGTATGCCAGTATTTTCTTGAGAATTTTTACATCTATATTTATCAAGGATACTGGTCAGTTTTCTTTTTTGTAGTGTCCTTATTTGGGTATAAGAGTAATGCTTGCCTCATAGAATGAGTTAGGAAGTATTCATCCCTATTCAAGTTTTTGGAGAGTTTAAGGACTGGAATTAACTCTTCTTTTAATGTTTGTTAGGTTTCATCAGTGAAGCTGTCTAGTCCTGGGTTTTTCTTTGTTGTGAGATTTTTTATTATTGATTCATTCTCTTTATTTGTTATTGGTATGTTCATATTTTTTATTTCTTTCTGATTCAGTCTTGGTAGGTTGTGTGTCTAGAAATGTATCTATTTTTTCTGGGCTATTGAGTTAACATATAATAGTTCATAGTAGTTTCTTATCCTATGTATTTCTGTAGTATCAGTGGAAACGTTTACTTATTATTATTTTCTTCTTACTCTTATTTTGATCCTTCTCTTTTTCTTATTAACATAGGTAATTTTATATATCTTTATGAAAAGCCATATTGTAGTCTTATTTTGTCTGTTGCTTTTTAGATTTATTTATTTATATTCTCATCTTTATTATTTCTTCCTTTTGCTAGCTTTGGGTTAATGTGTTCTTTTTTTAGTTCCTTGAGATGTTCTTTGGGTTGTTTACTAGAGGTCTTTTAAATTTCCTAATATATGTATTTATTGCTATAAACTTTCTTCTCAGAACTGCTCTTGCCCCAATGCCCAAGATTTGCTATTATTTTTATTTTCATGTGTTTTTTGGTATTTTTAAATTTTCCCTTTTGATTTTTTTTTTTTTTTTTGACCAGTTGATTGTGCAGAAGTGTCTTACTTAGTTTCCACATACTTGTAGATTTTCCAGTTTTTTTCCTATTTATTTCTACCTTTATACCATTCTGGTCAGAAAAGATAGTTGGTATGATTTGAGTTTTCTTAAATTTGCTAATATTTGTTTTGTGTCCTATCATATGATCTTTCCTAGAGAATGTTTCACGAGGATTTGAGAAGAATGTGGACTTTGTTGATGTTGGGTGGAATGTTGTATCTATGACTAAGTCCATTTGGTTTAAAGTAGAGTTTAATTCCATTCTTAAAATTGATTTCTATCTCACTGGCTGTCATTGCTGATAATGGGATATTTAAGTGACTTACCAGGATTGCTATTTGTGTCCCCTTTCAAATATGTCAGCATTTGCTTAAAATATTTAGAGGATCTAATAGTGGGTGCATATATATTGCTTCTCTTACATTATGTTATTATGCTATGCTCACAACAAGTGTAGCTACCCTCTGTCACCGTACAATGTTACTATGATATCATTTATGGTATTCCCTATGCTGGGATTTTTATTTCTGTGACTATTTATTCCATCGCTGGAAGTCTGTATCTCCCATTCTCCTGTATCCATTTTGCCCATCCTCCTCCCCGCTGGCAACCTCCAACTTGTTGTTTAGTGTATATGGGTCATTTTGAGTGATGGTTGATACATAAGGGCTTACCACTACAGGAGTATTGTTTGCCTTCTAATTGTCTTGTACATCTACTCTTCCCCGCCCTCCTCCCGCTCTGTTTCTGCTTACCTTTGTAAATTGGTGGTTTTCCATGGTAATGTGACCAATCTCTCTGTTCCTTTTTTATGTTTCCTGAGTCTACTCTGGAGTTTTGCTTGTGGCTACCATGAGGCTTACATGAAACATCTCACAGATAAAATAGTCCATTTAATGTTGATGCAGCTTCTCTTTGTTTGCCTGTAAATGCTCCACCTTTTTATTCCTCCCCTTTTGTATTCCTAATGTCACAACTGATCAGTTTCATTAACAAATTATAGTAGGTTATAGTTGTTTGTAATGCTCTTTTCCTTTAACCTTTTTGCCTAGTTTAATTGGTTAATAGATCATAATAATATACAGTTACAGTTTTCTACCATAGTGTTGTGTACTTTCACATGTTTTTCAATTCATTGGTGACCATTTCTTAAAATTTCTGCTTGAAGAACTCTTTGAAGTATTTCTTGCAAGGCGGGTCTAGTGGTAGTGAACTCCCTCAATTTTTGTTTGGGGAAAACCTTTATTTCTCCTTCCTATCAGAAGGACACCTTTACCAGATAAATTTTGAATATGCCCTTCTACCTTCTCCTGGATTATAGACTTGCTGCTGGGAAATCCACATCAGGGCTAATGGCGGTTCCTTTGTATGTTACTTTTTACCCCCATGGCTGCCATTAAGAAGTTTTTATCATTGGTTTTTGAGTTTTGTTATAATGTGTCTGGGAGAAAGCTTTTGTTTTGTTTTTGTTTTGCTTTGAGATGCTAGGGTGTTCTTTTAGCACTATGGACTTTGGTGTTTGAAGCCTACCCCAGATTTGGGAAGTTCTGCTACTATTGAAGTAAACTCTCTTCACCTTTCTCCCTTTCTTCTTCTGTTACACATTTATTCTTATATTTGCTTCTGATCAAATCTGATAACTCTCATCAGATTTCTTTGCTTTTTAAAATATTTTTAGTGTTTATTTATTTTTGAGAGACACAGCACAGCAAGGGGAGGGGCAGAGAGAAAGGGAGACATGGAACTGAAGCAGGCTCCAGGTTCTGAACTGTCAGCACTGAGTCCCACAGGGGGCTAGAACTCACCAACCACTAGATCATGACCTGAGCTGAAGTTGGACGCTTAATCGACTAGGCCACCCAGGCACCTCTCTTTGCTTTTTAAAAATTATAATTCTATGTTCTCCTTTCACTGAATTTTTCTATATTTCTGTTCTCCAAGTCCCTTCTCTATACATCTGGTTTGCTCTGTTAGCTATGTTCTCTATTCTTTATTTTGTTCATTGATTTCTTAAGCTCTCGAATTTGGTTCTTTTTTTTATAATTTCAATTTCTTTGGCAAAGAACCCCTTATATTCATTAATTTTATTACTGAGTTAATTGATTGAGTTATTATTGAGTTAATTATTGAGTTAATTTCTGAGTTTTCTTGAAGTTGGTTGATTTCTTTATAAGTACTGTTCTGAATGCTTTATCAGATTGCAGTATTCTGTGCCTTTGACTTTAGTTGCTGGAGAATTAGAATTTTCTTTTGTGATACCATAATTACTTGATTATTTTATAGTGTTTGATGACATGTGCTTTTGTCACATTTGAAGCAGCAGTCAACTTCCTTTGCTAAAAATTTGTTTACTTTGTTTCTTGAAGTTCAGCAGATTGGTTATTCGATATCTTTCTTTTGTGTTCCAGAAGGTGGTGCTATAGCTCAAATTTGTGGTTTCTCCTGCTAGAGCTGGATCTCTTGGCAACAGATTAGGGGAAATGTGGGCTTAGTACCTGGAGCGCTGGGGGGGTGGGGGTGGGGTGGGGCGGAGGGGGCTGATTACAGCCCTGTAAGGGGATCTTCCAGTGGGCACTTTCAGAGGTCCATCATGGACCCATAGCAGTGAGGCAGAAATTTGTTCCCTTTGATAGTCTTGTCTGTCTTTTTCTTTCTTCTGTGTCTTCCAAGTCGCAGTGGTCCCACCTCAGAAATCGAGATGCTACTGGAAGAAGGGGGCCCCTGCACTTGCAACCTGAACATGTGAGATGGCTGGGTGGTTTCTCACCACTTTGGCTTTTTGCCTCCTCTGCCAGAGTGATCACCTCAGGTGCCACTAGAAGCTCAACACCTTGCATTGTCACTCTGGAGAGGGGGGATGACTTGGCATGTTCGTCCATCTCTGCTGTCTCAAAACTCATCTCTTTCATGCTCAGATGGCCTGCTGGATTCCTCTAATAGACAGGCTGGATCTCCACAGATGCTCCATACCCATGGGTATCTGCCCAGTCCTGCACTCTCCCAGTTGCCCTTTTCCAGATCGCAGTGAGTTTGGGGGTAAGCAAGCTCACTAACTCGGCTACGTGCTCTCACCAAAGTCCTGTCTGCCCACTTTTGGAAACACAGGTGTGTAGAAACTCTTGGAAGTCTTGGTGTAGTGTGTAAAGGTAGTTAGTTTTGATTATGAGTATCCAATTAGTTTTAAATCAAAGGGAGAGGGAAAGGCATGCCTCATGCCACGATAAAGCTGACATCACTCCCCTACTCATTCTTGATAGTTGTACTTTGTGTGTGAGTTTTTTTTTTTTCTTGATCAGTTAAAGTTCAATGAATTTTATTGATGTTTTATAAAGTAATTCTTGGTTTTATTGATTTATTATTATTAATTTCTGTTTCCAATTTCATTGAATTTGTTTTTGTCATTATTACTCTTTTCTGCTTATTTGAACTTTATTTCTCTTTCTAGCTCTTTCTGGTAGAGGTTTGGAAAATTGATTTGACACCTTTATTCCTGTTACGAGTACTTAATGATGTAAATATTACTCTAAGCACTGTTTTAACACTAAAACACATAAATTTTGATTATGGTGTCTTTATTCATTCTTGTTAAGACATTTCCTAATATCTTTTATGGCTTTGACCCATGAGTTACTTATGTGCATTGTTTAATTTCTACGTGATATCTGAAAAAATTCTGAAATATACTGGTATCGATTCCTATTTTTTTTATTGTCGTCAGAGTACACATTCTTCTATCTTTATGAGTTTATCAAGAATTAATGTTTTGTCTCGGTGAATATCCCTTGGTGAACATTCCCTTCAAGAATATACTTGAAAATGTATTCTGCTCTTTTTGGGTGCAATGTTCTTGAAATGTCAACTAGATCAAGAGAGTAGTTTTGAAAATTTTAAGGATGATAGTAGCTTTGCTTGTTTCTTTTTTATTTTTATGTTTAACCTTTTCAAATAGAATCTGACAATCTATTCCTTTAATAGAAAAAATTTAGGCTATTTATTCCTAATGCAGTTTTTTTGTGTGGTTGACTTCGAACTTAACATCTTGATTTTTACTTTTGTTTTGTCTCCTCTATCTTTGTGTTTTCAAATAGTTTCATGTCTTTTTTGGGGACCCTGAGTAGTTTATGATTCAAGTATGTTTCCACTATTGATTCATTATGCAAACTTCTGAGTTTTAAGTTTTAAAATTTGCGTGAAAGTTTACACTGTACATCTTTGAGATTTTTCTTGTTTCTTGAGATAGGCCTGGATTGCAATGTATTTTTCTCTATCAGAATTTGTCTACAAATGATATTCTATTTTATATATAGTATAAGAATGTTCAAACACTTGTGTTTTTCTCTTCCCATTCTTTCAGCTTTTGTTATGATACATTTTACTGTATTATGTGTTATAAGTTTCACAATGCTATGTTACTATGTACATTTTGGACTTTTACTTTCAGAAAAAATACAAGAAAAATGCCTACATTTGTGTCATTTCACCATTTCCATTTTACTGTTTCTTTGTATGAATACAAATTTCCACTGTGTGTCATGTCATTTTTACATGGAAACCTACTTTTTGTATTTATTGCATCACAGCTTTACTGAAAGGAATACTGTAAGCATTTTTTTTTTGCTAAAAATGTTTATTTTTATCTTTGTTTCTATTTACTTTTATACTTTGATATCTGGCCCAAAATAAACGTTTTTTTATTATTATTTTTTTAACCCTCATTTATTTTTGAGAGAGAGAGAGAGACAGCACAAGCAGGTAAGGAGCAGAGAGAGAGGGAGACACAGAATCTGAAGCAGGCTGCAGACTCTGAGCTGTTATCTCAGAGCCCAATGTGGGGCTTGAACCCATGAACTGCAAGATCGTGATCTGAGCCGAAGTCGGATGCTTAACCAATTGAGCCACCCAGGCACCCCCCAAAATAAACTTTATTTCTGATTATAGTTTTAGATTTTCAGAGGAAGGAAGACCTAGATAGCATTTTCATATACCCTCCACCCCATTCCCTCCTCTTATTTACACCTAACATGAATGATTTCTTTGATACAACTAATGAATCAGTATTATTAGTAGTAATAAAAGTCCATACTTTCTTCACTTTTTAACAGTTTATGTATTCATTTTGAGAGAGAGAGTGAGTGGAGGAAAGGCAGAAAGAGAGAATCCCAAGCTGACAGCATGGAGCCTGATGTGGGGCTTGAACTCAAGAACTGAGTTCATGACCTGAGCTGAAATCAGGAGTTGGAGGTTTAATTGGCTGAGCCATCCAGGCACCCCCATACTTTATTCACTTTTTAAACTTACTATCTAATGTCTTTTTTCTGTTCTAGGATCCCATCCAGGACTACATTACATTGAGTTGTTAGATCTCTTTAGACTCCCTTTGACCGTGAGAGTTTCTCAGACTCTGTTTGTTTTTCAGGTTACTGACAGTTTGACAGAGTACTGGTCAGGTATTTTGTAGTATGTTTATTTGTTGGAATTTGTCTGTTTTGTCATGATTAGATTGGCATTGTGCATTTTGGGAAGGAAAACCATTGACCTAAAATTCCACTTTCATCATATCATTGCTACATACTGTCAACATGATCTACAAAAGTTGATATTGACCTTAAGCATTGTATTATGTATTCTTTGCCATTTTCCACTGTAAAATTACCTCCCCTTCCCGAACTGTATTCTTTTGAACTAAGTACTATATGCAGCCCACAGTTAAGGAGTGCAGAGTTACATTCATATCAGTATAGCCTCATAGATATTTATTTAATACTCTGGATTATAATCTGCTACTATTTCTTTTTTGTTGTTTGTTTCTCACAGTGTTCCAGCATGGGCCCCTGGGGGATGTTTCAATTGGTTCCTGGATTTCTTTGATGTATCTCCATTTGTGTGTGTGTGTAGTGTGTGTGTGTGTGTGTGTGTGTATATACACACGTGTGTTGAGCACTTCCATAATCCTGGCACTGAATACTATTTCCAGCTCATCTGTTAAATTTCTTGCCCAAGTCCTAGAATTAGACATTTTTCCAAAGAGTCTTGGTCCCTTTTATTGTAGAATCATATTAGAAAACAAGATTTAAGAACTGGGTGATCTCATTGCTCCTACATGGCTTTGCTTTTAAGTTCTCTCCTCCGACAGAGCAAGGGAATGTGGGTTTATGAATCCATGTATAAATACATATCTATAAATGTTTCTTGATGCAATCATCTATATCTATATTAAACATGAGTTTATACCAATGTCTGCCACTTTAGTCCATCACCACCTAGATCATTCTAGTCTGCTTCTTTGGCTTATTTGTAAATTCACACTCCAGCAATGAAACACCTGGCTTCCACCATCTGTCATGCATTTACTTAATTGTTCATTTCCAGTATCCATATATAGCATTTTCAGAATTATTAACTTCAACCCCCATGTGGCAGAAATTTATCAACTCGACTACACTCCTTCCCCGGTTTCTTTTGGTGAAATTGATGGACTCCACTTATTCCAAAGTTACTTAGCACATTTTCTCCAATCACCTTCTTGGGTGAACTTATTTCATATGTTTCCCCAGTCTGCATTCCCTTCTGGGGTCCAGTGAATTATACACAATTTTTATTTTGTAAGTAGTTCACATTAAGGTTTACTCTCTGTGTTGTCTTGATAATTTCATGTCATGTATCAGCTGCTGAAGTATCATACAGAATAGGTTACCCTAAAAGTTCAGCTGTGCTACATGTATTCAAGCCTGCCTCACTTATTCCAACCCCCCAGCAACCACTGATCTTTTCCAGAATGCCATATAATTTGAATCCTACAGTATGTAGTTCTTTCACACTGGCTTCTTTCACTTAGGTGAACTTTAAATGTATATCACTATCTGTTTTTATGATTTCACAGCTCGTTTCTTTTTACCACCGAATGATATTCCATCATATGGATGCACAACAGTTATCTATTAACCTATTGAAGGACATCTTTTCTGCTTTCAGTTTTTGACAAATGTTAACAAAGCTGCTGTAAATATTTACATGCAGGGTCTGGTATACACATAACTTGTCATATCAGCTGGGCAAATACCTAAAGCACTAGTGTTGGGTCATATGATAACTATATTAAACTTTGTATGAGACCACCAAAGTCTCTTGCAAAATTCTTGTACCATTTTGCATCTCAACTATAAATGAATAAAAATTCCTCTTGTTCTGCATACTCGCCAGAATTTAGTATTGCCTATTGATTGGATCTGAGCCATCCTAACAAATGAGGTATCTCATTGTTTGAATTTGCAATTCCTAAACGCCAAATGATGTTGAGCATCTTTTCATATGCTTATTTACCATCTGTATATTGTCTTTGGTGATGTATTTATTCAGAAGTTTTGCCCATTTTTAACTTTTTTTTCCCCCATTACTCTTCAGTTTTAAGAATTTATTGTATACTTTGGACTTAATTCCTTTATCAGAAATGTGTATTGCACATATTTTGTCTCATTCTGTGGCTGCCTTTTCTCAGGAGTTTTTACTGGATCTTAAGTTTCTAAAGGGCCACTATGGCTGTTGAACAGCACCAGTTTCTCCCTATACCTCTTGTCCCTACTCTAGGCACACTACTTTTGATGAGTACTTAGTACAAAGTATATGGCAGGGTCAGAGTTTCTCAGTTCTCTCATAAAATGTCAATCTTTGTTGTTATCTGTGTTTTCAAAAGCTCCGTGGTCATATTTTTCAGCATTTCTGTTGCTCTCCTATTCATAGTGTCCTTGTACTAGTTGGAGCTATAGAGTAGAACATGTGTCCTGTCCCTCCCCCCATGACAGCAGTCTTTCACCTTATATCTACTTAGGATCATGAGAACAAGTGGATTTTCTCCCACTCCCTCTGCATGAGACTGCTTTTACTTTTACACAACCACGGGGCCAATTTTGCTTCGGATTAAGCTGGAGGAGGAATTTTCTCTTGTCCATTGCTCCAATGACTGACAAGTTTCAATTGGCAGGAGAGAAGGAACTTGTTTTCACGCATATCTGTCGGCATCATGCCATCACCTCTGGCATATCTGTGCCACTTTCAATTTTCTTCCATGTCTGTAATCTTTTCTCTTAATGCTAGTTGAGAGCTTTGCAAAATAGCTAGTGAGTAGTGAAAAACAAACATCCCTTTATACCTGGTATCTCAGAGAATCTAAACTATTTTATACTAAGTCACACGTAGCCCCTGAAAGTTTATTAAAACCTCAGTTTTCTTTTTACATCTTTTTTTGATCTCTCTCTTTCCTCTGTTTGTCCATGGGGAAAAAGGTCTATGTGTTTTGTCTTTCCTCAGAGGAGATTGTTACTCCTTGGAATTCATTATACCTGGTAGTCTGAGGACCTAAGTTTTCTGATGGAAAAGAAAATAGTTGTAAGTTTTAGATTACTTGACTTTTCCTTGTTGTTAATGTGAGAGTAACACTCCTGTATCAATTTGTTTTTTCTTTGCCTTCATTGGTAATATTTCTTCTAGTTTTACTTATACACTGATATACAACAGTGTATAAGTTTGAGGTATACAGCATAAAATGATTTGAGATATATATCATGAAATTATTGCCACAATAAAGATGAATTAACATCCATCATCTCCTATAGATACAATATAAAAGGGAAAGAAATAAATATGTCTTGGGGCACCTGGGTGGCTCAGTCGGTTAAGTGTCAGACTTCATTTCAGGTCATCATCTCACAGTTCATCGGTTTGAGCCCCTCATCGGGCTCTGTGCTGACAGCTCAGAGCCTGGAGCCTGCTTTGGATTCTGTCTGTCTGTCTGTCTCTCTCTCTCTCTCTCTCTCTCTCTCTCTCTCTGCCCCTCCCCTGCTCATGCTCTGTTTCTGTCTCAAAAATAAATTAACATTAAAAAAAAAGAAAGAAAGAAATCTTTTCCTTGTAATGTAAACTCCTAGGATCTACTCTCTTTTCTGTATATCCTACAGCACTCTTCACTATACTTAACATGTTTTTAATTTTATTTCTAGTACTTATTTTTCTTATAACTGAAAGTTTGTACCTTTTGGCCATCCTTAACCAATTCGCTTCACTCCCCATGTCTGGTAACCGCAGAAATGATCTCTTTTTCTGTTTTTTTTTTCTTTTTTACATTATACACATATGTGAGATCATATAGTATCTGTCTTCTTTGACTTATTTCACTTTGGACAATGCCATCAGGGACCTTCCATGTTGTGACAAATGGCAGGATCTCCTCATTTTTTATGGCTGAATAATATTCCATTGTATATATGTTTATGCCACAATGTGTTTATCCATCCATCTCTCAATGAGCACTTAAATTGTTTTCATGTCTTGACTATTACAAATAATGCTGTTATGAACATGGTAGTTCATTTATCTCTCTGACATAGTGTTTTCATTATCTTTGGATATATTCCCAGAAGTGGGGTTACTGCATCTGTGTTAGGGATTTCTACATCCTGCAAGAAAGCAGAAATCTTCATGTTGGTTTTTAACAATTATATTTCTTAGCCATTAGATTAGTGAGATGTTGTCATTGGTTTGACCATTATTGAAATTAGGACTTCTGACAATTAACAAATTATTTGCATGTTTTGGGCAAGAAGTATAAAAGTAGTATTACTATAAATGAGGTATGACAGTATGTATAGTCCTGTACTACTGAAAAATTCATATTCATGCACATTTCAAGAACAAAGGCTTGATACATCTGAAATGTTCCACTTTACTAAGCAAATGTTAAATTATGGTACATTCGCACTATGGAATAAAATATAAATATGGAAAGAACAAGAGTGATATATAGTGATTTAGATGAATTTCTACAGGTGAGATTGAAAAAGACAAATTACAGAGTTTATGTACCCATTTTTGAAATAAAGAAATAACTATGTATGAACCCCTATTTGCACAAGGAAAGGAAAAAATATGAGATATGTAATTGGACTGGAACAGGGAGATTTTCATTTTATTTTAGATAACTTATAAATAGGTTTATTGTTGCAAGAAACAGGGCTTAATTTTGTAGGTCAAAGCCACATGCCTCCAAATATACTTATTTGGTATGTTGACTAATTTTAATTTTAATGTAGAATTTAAGAAAACAGATGCTTCCTTGCTGTGATTCTTATTTTTCCTGTGTCAGTGAGGATGCAAAATGGCTTTGCTGAGAGATCTTGTACCTGTAGGTCCATATTTGTCATCTTTACATGTTTTGTAATTTGTCTCCACATTCCTACAACAGTATGTATAGTATAAGTTTAGAATGACCTAAGGGGAAATGCTACCTGAATAGTTTGGTGGCAAAACTTTGACTCTGGTTTATCCCCATGATGCTAAGTAATGTATGTACTTCAGCATAAATCTTTTAGCAATTGGTAGAATTAAGAGAGCACTTAACATAACTTTGATACACTTCCAGAAAATGATAATTTAAAAAGTGCTCAGTTAATGGCAACTGAAAAACTGATCCTTCAAGGGGTTCTGAAAGGTTAGATGATACGTCGTTCTGAGTCTGAGAAACATACACAGTAAAATACAAAGGTCAGACCATTGTGCTTCTCAGCACTCAGTATTTGACTCCACTTTTCTTGGTGGCTGAGTCTATTTCAAATGAATCCATGCATTGTTGATAGTTCTTTTTTTCTAGGACTGATCATGATGTCAGAATCATGAATGATGGTCTGCTTTCTACCAGATAGATAACTGTTAACATGTGTGTAGTTCTCCTGCATTGATTACCACACGGTTATATGTTCCATGTGCTCTTTAAGAAAAGTGTGAAACATGTCACCTTTCATGTGCTAATCTTAGGTGTCTGCCTTTACCTTTCTGTTCCCCATTCTCATCTCCACTTTGTGTATTCTTCCTTCTTTCCTTCCTCTTCTTATTTCTTGTCTCTCTCCCTTCCTTGCACTATCACTTCCTTTGTTTTCTTCTGTTGTTTTATTCCCATTTCCTCCACCTTCTTATTCTTCTACTTTACTGCTTTCTTACTCTTATCCTCCTCTTCCTTGTCATTTAAATGGATCTTCTTTCTTATTTCCTAGATTTTCTTTTTCTTGACTTTGGTCTCTTGAAAAAATACTGAATTTGGAGAGATGGGCTTTAAATTACCTACAGCTATAATTCCTAAAACATTAAAAAAAAGAATTGATGTATAATGACATAAACACTGTATAAGTTTCAGGTGTTCCTCATAATGATTCAATATATTGTGAAATGATCACCACAATAAGTCTAGTTATCACCTGTCACCATACCTAATTACAATTTTTTTATGTGTGATGAGGATTTTTAAGATTTAGTCTTTTAGCAACTTTTAAATATACAATGAAGTATTATTAACTATAGTCATCATGCTGTATATTATATCCCCATGACTGACTTGTCTTATAATTGAAAGCATATAACTTTGATGACCCCCTTTTGACCTGTTTTTCTTAGATTGAAAACCATCGTAGAATGTATTGATCTCATGAACAGTTAAGGAAACATTTTATCAATGTGGGTGGCTGAAGGTAGTTAATCAAGACTTATTTTCTACATGGGGTGAATAGACAGGCTTGGGGAAAGTGAAAGAGATAGAAGAAATCATGACATGGCACATTTCAATTAATGGAGTATAAATTAAAGAGGAGTGATTGTATAAAGCTGATAACCATTCTTCCCCCATATAATCAGTAGTCATTCTAGACCTTTCTTGACCTAACTGAATTTTATACTTGACTGCGGTTAACTCGATGTTCTGCTTGTGACAGGCTCCTCTCCAGGCCTAGAGAGTGAATTTGGGTGGACTTGGGGTAGGCATATAATGCAGTTTTAGATAATTATTGTGAAAGCGGGACATCTACCAGAAGGCTCTAGGAGAGGTTTGAGTTTTATAAAGAGACTTTTAAATAGTTTCTATTTTTCAACTTGTATTTGACATGTCAGCTTGTGGACATAAAATTTTAGCAACTGTCTTGGGCCATGAGGGAAGTGAAACTGAGGAGAACATGCTACAGATGATGGTGGAAAAGTGGAACGTACTTGAATCTTAAATAAAAGTACTGAGGCCCTGTATTAATTAACCTCCATTATTAGTCTTCTTCAGATTTCTGATTATGAAGGATCGTGTATTCTCTTATTGGTTAAACCTTGGCCTTGGTTTGTTACCTGTAACTACAGACTTTATAATGGCATCATGTTAAAAATTATGATTCCATAGGTAGTAAGATGTTTGGGGGAAGAAAGCCAGTCTATTTTTGTAAAGAAACTGACATTAAGGAAAGCCAAACGATTGAAATCCTTGAGGAGAGAATTTACATAAAAGAGGCTTAGCAATGAATACCAACAGTAGTATCTTAAACAGTGAAAACACTTAATGAAATCAAGTGTTTTAGAATAATTATCAGAAATTTGCAGAAGAGATGGCAGTAGAAAAATTTAGATATTTAAAAAGATGTGGCAACACAGACGTTGAGTCCCTGTGTTATGCTGTCAAAACAATTTCCAAGGTAGCTAGAGTTTGTTTGTTTTTAAGAATGCAGAAGTTATATTTTTGAGGTGGCCTAGGTAGAATTCTCATGCCAGGAAATACACTAAAATATTTACTACCTTTTGGCCCTTCATTTAAAAAAAAGTAAGCTAAACACTCACCATGTAAGTTCCTCATTGAAAGTGTGCCCTTCAGTTTTGTTTAATGTATTCACAGAATGTGCAACCATCATTACAATCTAATTTTAGAGCATTTGCACCATCACGCTACCGAAAAATCCCATACTTATTAGCAGTCATTCCTGAATCCTTTTCTGCTTCCATCCACCCACCTGCCTGAGCCTAAGGCTACTACTAATGTCCTTTCTGACTCTCTAGATTTGCCTCTTCTGGAATTTCACTTAAAGGAAATCATATAATATGCAACTTTTGTGACTGACTTTTCTCTCATAGCATCAATGTTTTCAAAGTTCTCCCATGTTGTAGGCAGTGTTTAGTTAAGTTTTTTATTGTAATTCCAGTATACTTAACATCCAGTCATGTTCTGTGATGTTAAGATACAGTTATAGTAACTTAAGGTGTAGAATATAGTGATTCAACACTTCTATATATTATGCAGTGCTCATGATGATAAGTGTCTTCTTTAATTCCTTATTTTACCCATCTTCCTTCCCACCTCCCCTCTGGTGACCATCAGTGTGTTCTCCAGAATTAGGAGTCCATTTCTTGGATTATTTCTCTTGTTTTCTTCGCTCATTTGTTTGTTTCTTAATTCCACATATGAATGAAATCATATGGGATTTGTCTTTCTCTGACTGACTTATTTTGCTATTATACTCTCTCGCTCCATCCATGTCATTGGAAATGGCAAAATTTTATTTTGTTATGGCTGAATAATACTGCATTGTATATACACATAACTCCTGTTTATCCATTCATCCATCTCTCCTTAAGGGCATCAGCTTCCTAATGCCCCCAGGCTTTCTCAGAGTTGAGCCCACTGATGTTTAAAATTCCAGGCTTTAAGTCCTGCTGGTTGTAAGAACTCATGTAAGAACTTTGGCCCCTCTTGCTTCCAAAGCCAAATGTTAATGGGGATTTGTGTGGGCTGTGTGAGCTCCCCAGTGTGAGAGTTTGTTTATTGCCCTTCCCTGCACCCCCTCCAGACCACAGATGGCCATGGTATGTTTTACTCCCAAATTGCATCTTTGCCCTTCCCACTTCTTCCAGGTTCTCAACCTTTAGTTGTGGAGTTTTTTCTGTCAGTCTTTGGTTCATTTTCTGGATTATTGACACCAAAGTGTTACCTAGTTTCAACCATGGGAATGGGGCAAGTTTAGGGTCTGTCAACTCTGCCATCTTCCCAACCTCTCATCCTCTGTTGTAGCTTTTATGGGTGCTTCATTCTTTTTAATATTCCATTGAATGAATATTCTGTATTTTGTATATCCATTTATCAATTGATGTACTTTTTGCATGTTTCCACTCTTAGTTATAATGAATAATGTAGCTATGAACAATCATGTATATGTTTTTGTGTGGAAATACATTTTTATTTCTATTGAGTATATGCTTTGGTGTAAAATTTCTGAGTCGTATGGTAAGTTAGCACTTAAGGAGCTGTCACACGATTTTCCAAAGTGTCTGCACCATTTGACATCCCCACCAGCAATGTATGAGAGTTTCAATTATCCATATCCTCACTAACGCTTGTTATTATCTTTTTAATTTTAGATGTGCTAGTGAATGTTAAATGATATGTCATTGTCCCTAATGATGTTGAGTATCTTTTTTCTTCTTATTAACTGATTGTATCTATTTTTTTTTTTTGTAGAACTATTAAAATCCTTTGTCCATTTTTAATTTGGGTGGGGTCTTTGTGGGTTGTCATTTCACTTTCTTTTAAAAAAATTTTTTTTAACGTTTTTATTCATTTTTGAGACAGAGAGAGACAGAGCATTAATGGGGGAGGGTCAGAGAGAGGGAGACACAGAATCTGAAACAGGCTCCGGGCTCTGAGCTGTCAGCACAGGGGCCCGATGCGGGGCTCGAACTCACGGACCGCGAGATCGTGACCTGAACCGAAGTCGGTGCTCAACCGAGTGAGCTACCCAGGCGCCCTGTCATTTCACTTTCTTAATGGTCCCTTGAAACAAAAATGTTATTAATTTTGATAAGATTCTTTTTATCTTTTTCTTGTGATGCTGTGCTTTTGGTGTTGTGTCTATGCAACTCTTGTCTAACCTAATGTCATGAAGATTTCCCTCTATTTTCCACCTTAGGATTTTTAGTTATAGTGCTTACATTTAAGCCTATGATCCATTTTGTTAATTTCTGTGTATGATGTAAGGAAAGAGTCTAAATTCATTATTTTGCATGTAGATATCCTATCTCATGGTAATATTTGTTGAAAAGATCCATACTGCTTTGTAACATGATTTTGTAATTCCTCCCAACAAGTGTAGAGTCTATTTCCTCACCCCTTAAATCTTGTCTTGCCTTGTGACTTTATTATTTTCATTAGAGAGGATTCCACCAAATTCCTTACTCTGCCATTCCTGAAGTTGGCTCTGGACCTTCAATTTCACAATAACTTTTCAAAGGAAAAAAAGAAAACATGAAAATAGATTTGGGAATATTTTGGTAATTTAAGACTATTATGCATTAATGTGCAAATATTTGTTTTAAAACTAAACGTTGTAGAGAAGAAAAGATGATAACTTTTGAGGAGAATGTGATTAGATTTGTTTTTCCTCCTGGTATTAAATAGGAAAAAATTTTTCCCTAGTGCTAGTATATGCTAGTATAGTATTTGGAAGTAGAAAAGACTTTTTTGTTTCCCTAAATTTTTCTTGTTTTATTTTTTGGAAAAAATAGCCTGAATTAATCTGGGTATTAACACATGTCACCATTTCTGTAAATAGTGACTGTTTAGACACTGTTAAGTGTTATCCAAAACATCCACAGAGATATGAACCCCTCTTGCCAAGAAGACCATTATATATCATCTGACAGTTGCTGAAAACTACATTCCAAGCTCTGCCAGCTGAGACACATGGTTATAAGTTAAAGGATAAAAACTGCATAAGCAAGCAGACAAAAAATTTCCACAGATATTAAGCCCTGATGATGGATAGATACGATTCTGCACACTGAAAACCACTAGTATCTTTATCTCAGAATGTGACAGATTACAGTGGTTTTCAAGTTCAGACACATGCCTATGCTCTAGAGGTAGAAGGAATTAAAATATTGCCTTATAGAATTTCATGTGTGGCAGCATTTATGTTATAGAAGTGACTTACTTATTTTTATCCTATCAGTGTCTGTGCCAAATAGGCTGTATGTGACCCTTGGTGAGTCCTCTCAATTCTCCTTTATGAATCACTTACTAATTTTTTTTCTATTAGCAAAAAGACTTTATATATTTTTGACAGGTTATATGTACTTAATTTATCACAGTGAAAAAAACAACCATTGTTAAGTATTTATCATTAGTGACAAAATATACATTAAGTACGCATTACAGAGTAAGTGGTTAGCCTGGTGCACAGCCAATGACGTAACTTTCATTATTCTTTGAGACGTATATTTGGGTTATTTTACCAGAGAGCAGAATATTTGCCTTTGAATGCCTAGGGAATGTACTCTTCAGATTTTACTTTTGTATCCAAAACCAGAGGAATATCCTCTAAATAAAGAATTGAGAGGTGAGCCTGAGAGTGAGTTGCGAAAGTCCAGGTTAAGGACATAATCCTCCACAAGACTAACCTCTGTTCAGACAGTAGCCACAAGTTCAGGGGTTTCTGGGTCCACCTTATTTACGGCTAGGTGGTTACAAATTGGGGAGTTTTCCCAACCACCCTCAGGCTTCATAGTTCACTAGAATGACTCACAGTACTAAAGTAAGTACTGTGCTCAAAATTAGAGTTTTATAATAACAAAATAATGCAAGTTAGAATTGGCCAAATGGAGAGAGGCACAGAGAAAAGTTTCCAAATGTGAAGCTTCTGTTATCCTGAGAGATGTGTTAGTCTCCCAGCATCAGAGTGTGACAATAATTAGAGAGTATGGCCAACCAAGAGGTTCACTTGAGCTTTATGTCTAGAGTTTTTATAGGGTTTCATTATGAAGATGTGAATAAGTAAATCCTTGGCCATGTGGTTGAACCCAGTCTCTAGCTCCATTCCCCACCATGGAGGTTGGGCTAATATAATATGGCTCAGGTTCAAAACTCTGTAATCATGTGCCTGCTCTTTTTGATAAGATCATCCTCCATTTTGAGTCAGTTTAACATAAACCATCCAATAAACGGCTATTAGCCTAAAATATCAGGTGTGGTACAAAGGGGTCACTTTGGATAACACAAACACTTCTAACACTAGGAAAATCCCAAGGGTCTAGAGGTTACCTCCAAGAAACCCAGGAACAAAGATCAGGCAAATTCCTTATTATACAAACCTTGACAAAGTTATCTGTATAAGAGCTTGATGCACCTTTAATGTAGGAGATAAATATAAAGTAATTGTCAATACCTATTACTCTATCTTTAAGTCTGGGAAAAATGAATCCATAGATGCCAAGATGAAATTTGTATCACCATTCTTTTATTCTTCTCCAATATCAAAATATTATTCTTTGTATAATTGTAAGATGGGAGAAAAAAAGAAGCTGAAGTTATAAAAATAAATATATAAAGACATGGAATGTTTATATTTCATTGGACATTTAGTGTATACAAAAAGTTTGGCAGTAATGGATGCTTACATTTTTCTTTACATTATATAAAAGTAAATGATTTTCTAAGTGACTTTTTGAGTTTCACTCCAAAAGCTAGTTTATTTTACCCTAAACAACATTAAATCAGAAACCATGAATTTGATGGGTTAATTACTCTTTTTCTGTTAATATGTAAAAAATTGTTAAAATCATAAATTTAAGTGTACTATGTAAAATCATATCACATATCACTAGTCACGTGTACAAAATTTAAGAACACCTTGTATAAATTACATCACAAAGTCCACTGAAATGTGATTGAAATAGAACACTATATTAGTTTCAGGTGTACAAC
The DNA here is from genome assembly GCF_046562875.1 of Panthera onca. Lineage (NCBI taxonomy): Eukaryota > Metazoa > Chordata > Mammalia > Carnivora > Felidae > Panthera > Panthera onca. The sequence goes on from NC_138339.1 coordinate 139,450,448, forward strand.
ATGATTAAACATTGGTGTACATTGTGAAATGATGACCACAATAAGACCAGTTAACATCTGTCACCTTACATAGTTATAAAAAATTTTTTCTTGTGACAGGAACTTGAAGATTTATGTTCTTAGCAACTTTTAAATACTCAGTACAATATTAATTATAGTGACCAATAGGTACATTATATCCCCATGACTTAGTTATTTTATAACTGAAGTTTGTACCTTTTTTTTTTAATGTTTTTTATTTGAGAGAGCTGGGGAGGAACAGAGAGAAAGGGAGAGAGAGAATCTCAAGCAGGCTCAGTGCTGTCAGTGCAAAACCCCATGTTGGGTTCCAACTCCTGAACCATGAGATCATGACCTGAGCCTAGATCAAGAGTCAGATGCTTAACCAACTGAGCCACCAAGGTACCCCTGAGAGTTTGTGCCTTTTTATCCTGTTCACCTGTTCACCATGTTATCAGTATCTGTGAGATTGGTTTGTGTGTGTGTGTGTGTGTGTTGTTGCTGTTTAGATTTCACATATAAGTGAGTCATGTGGTATTTGTTCTTCTGTCTTATTTCATTTAGCATAACACCTTCAAGGTCCATCCATATTGTCACAAAGGGCAAGATTACGCTGTTTTTTTATAGTTGAATATTCCAAAGTGCATATATATATATATATATTCTATAGCATATTTATTCCATAGCATATATATTCCATATATATTCCAAAGCATGCATACACACACACACACACACACACACACACACACACACACACACACACCCAGTGCCTTTTTATCCTGTTCAGCTGTTCACCATGTTATCAGTATCTATGAGATTGGTTTGTGTGTGTGTGTGTGTGTGTGTTGTTGCTGTTTAGATTTCACATATAAGTGAGTCATGTGGTATTTGTTCTTCTGTCTTATTTCATTTAGCATAACACCTTCAAGGTCCATCCATATTGTCACAAAGGGCAAGATTATGCTATTTTTTTATAGTTGAATATTCTAAAGTGCATATATATATATATATATATATATATATATATATATTCTATAGCATATTTATTCCATAGCATATATATTCCATATATATTCCAAAGCATGCATACACACACACACACACACACACACACACACACACCCCTATTCTTTATCCATTCATCCATTGATGGACACTAAGATTTCTTCCATATTGTGGCTATTGTAAATCATGCTGCAGTGAACATGGAAGTGCCTATAACTTTTTGAGTTAGTGTTCTTATGTTCTATTCAGATGAATACCTGAGTAGATTACTGGCTCATACGATGATTTTACTTTTAGTTTTTTGAGGAACCATCATACTGTTTTCCATAATGATTGTACCAGTTTATATTCCCGCCAATAGTGCACAAGGGTTCCCTTTTCTCCAGATCTTGCTCACAGTTCCTTCTTGTTTTTTGGTTTCATTTCTGTTTTTGTTTGATAATAGCCATTTTAACAGATGTGGGATGATATCACATTGTGGCTTTCATTTTGATTTTATAGATGCTTAGTGATGTCGAACATATTTTAGTATACCTCTTGGTCGTCTGTATGTCTTTGGAGAAATGCTATGCCGATCCTCTACCCATTTTCCAATTGGATTGGTTGTCTTTTTGATATGGAGTTGTATGAGTTACTTATATATTTTGGATATAATTCCCTAATCAGATACCTGATTTGCAAATAGTCTCTCCCATTCTGCAGGCTGCCTTTTCATTTTGTTGGTGGTTTCCTTTGCTCTGTGGAAGCTTTCCCCACTTCTTTACTCTTGTTGCTTTTGCTTTTGGTGTTAGATTTAAAAATCCTAAGATCTATGTTAAAGTCCTTGCTGCCTATGGTTTCTTATAGGAGTTTTATGGTTTCATGTTTTATATTCAAGTCCTTAACGCATTTTTTTGTTAACTTTTTGTGCGTGGTGTAAGATAACAGTACAGTTTCTTCTTTTGCGTGTGGTCATCCAGATTTCCTAACATCATTCATTGAAGACACTGTCTTTTCTCCTTTGTATATTCCTAGTTCTTTTGTCACACTAATTGAACAAATAAGTGTCACTTTATCTTTTTACCTATTCTGTTTCATTGTGCCTCTTTTTATGACAATACCATATGTTTTGATTACTAAAGCCATACAGCTTGAAATCACGGAGGATTATAGCACCAGCTTTGTTCTTTCAAGATTGCTGTGGCTCTTCAGGTCTTTTAGGGTTCCGTACAAATTTTAAAACTATTGTAGTTCCATGAAGAATGTCATAGTTTTCAGGGTACAGGTCTTTTATATTCTTGGTTAAATGTATTGCTAAGTATTTTGTTGTTTTTGATGCAGTTGTAAATGGGTTTATTTATTTAATTTTTCTTTCAGATAGTTCATTATTAGTGTATAGAAACTCTGTAGATTTGTGTGTACTGATTTTGTATCCTGCTATTTTACTGAATTTGTTGATTAGCTCTAATGGTTTGGGATGGATTCTTTAGGGTTTTCTCTCTATATAAATGTTACCTGTTAATACTGACTTTTTTACTTCTTCCTTAATAATTTGGATACGTTTTCCTTTTTTTTGTTTCCTTGCTTAAGACCTCTGACTAGGACGTCTCATACTCTATCGAATAAAAGTGGCAATAATGGGCATTCTTGTCTTGTTTCTTAGAGGAAAAGCTTTCAGCTTTTAAGCATTAAGTATATAGCCCTAGATTTGTCATACACGGTCTTTATTTTGGTATGTTCACTTTGTAGCCAGTGTGTTGAGAGTTTTAACTTCGTAAAATGCTTTTTCTGCACCTGTTGATTTGATTATAAGATTTTAATCCTTTATTTTGCTAACGTAGTCTATCAAATTGATTTTGTGAATGCTGAACCACCTTTTTATCCTGGAATAAATCCCACCTGATCATGTTGTATGATCCTTTAAATTTTTTTTTTAAGTTTATTTATTTTGAGAACAAGAGAGAAAGCGTATGGCAGGGGCAGAGAGAGGAAAAGAAGAAAATGCCAAACAGGCTCTGCACTGTCAATGCAGAACTTGATGCGGGGTTCGAACTCAAGAATTGTGAGATCATGACCTGAGTCTAAACCAAGAGTTGGATGCTCAATTGACTGAGAGCCACCCAGGTGCCTGATATGATCCTCTTAATGTATTGTTAATTGGAGTTTACCAATATTTTATTGAAAAGTTTTGTGTCTGTGTTCATCAGGGGTATTGACCTGTAGTTGTCTTTTCTTGTGGCATGCTTGTCTGGTTTTGCTATCACAGTAATGCAAGCTTTGTAAAATGAGTTTGGAAATACTCCCTCTTTGTCTAATTTTTGGGAGAGTGTATGAAGGATTGGTATTAATTCATGATATATTTCACGAAATTCACCAATGAATCCATCTGGTCCTGGACTATTGTTGGTTAGGAGATTTCAGATTACTGGTTGAATCTCCTTCCTAAAAATTGTTCTGTTTAAATTTTTATTTCTACACAGTTAGGTCTTCACAGGTTACATGTTTCTAGGAATTTATCCATTTGTTCAAGGTTGCCAAATTTCTTTTATGTGTAATTGTTCATAGTAGTTGCTTATGATCCTTTGTATTTCTGTGATAGCAGTTACATTGTTTACTCTTTATTTTCTGATAGTATTTATTTGAACCCTCTTTTTTTTTTCTTGGTGCCTCTAGCTAAAGTTTTGTCAAATTAATTTATCATTTGAAAAAACAACTTGTTAGTTGCATTAATCTTTTCTGTTGTGTTTTTGTTCTGTATCTCATTTATTTTTGCTCTAATATTTATTTCCCTTTTCATACTAACTTTGGGCTTTGTTCATTTTTGAGGTAAAAAGTTGTGTTACTTGAGTTTTCTCATTCCTGAGGTAGGCATTTATCACTATAAAATTTACATTGAGAACTGTTTTTGCCATGTCTCCTAAATTTTGGTATTTCGACATTCGATTTCTATTTTCATTTGTCCCAAGGTATTTTTTGATTTCTACTTTTATTTCTTCCTTGACCCTTTGGTTGTTCAGTTTCATGTTGTGTAATCTCCATATAGTTCTGAATTTACCGGTTTTTAACTTGTTACTGAGTTCTAGCATTATGTAGGAAAAGATGCTCAATATCATTAGAATCTTGTAAAAGTGATTAAGACTTAATATATCATCTAAAATATTATCTATCTTGGACCATTTCCTTGTACATCTGAGAAGAATGTATATTCTGTTGATTTTTGGATGGAATGTAATATATATGTTAAGTCTATCTCGTCTAACATGTCATTTAACATTGATGTTTCCTTCTTAATTTTCTGTTTGGATGATCACCTCACCAGTAGAAATGGGGTTTTAAAGTCCTCTAATATTGTTATATTGCTGTGTATTTCTCCTTTTAGTTCTGTGAATATCTGCTTTATATATTTACGTACCCCTATGTTGAGTATGTAAAATTTACAAATATTATATTCTCTTGTTGGGTTGACCCCATTTATCATTAGGTAATACCTTTCTTAATCTGTGATTAGTTTTGTCTGATGCAAATTTAGCTACCCACACTTTCTTTTGTTTTCCACGTTCATGGACTATTTTTCCATCTTTCACTTTCAATCTGCCTCTTCACGTCTAAAGAGACTCTCTTGTAAGCAACAGAGATACGGTTTTGGGTTTGTTTTGTTTTTTTTAAATAGTCTCAGCCACTCTCTGTGTTTTCACTAGAGAATTTTGTCCATTTGCATTTCAATAATTATTAACGGGTGTGTACTTACTACAATTTGTTAAGAGTTTTCTGGCTGTTTTGTGCTCTGCTCTTCATTTCTTCTTGGTCTCTTCCATGTGGTTGGATCACTCTTGAGTGGCCTGCTTAGATTGCTTTTCCTCCATCTCTTATGTGTCTACTGTAGGATTGTGCTTTGTGGTTACTATCAGGCTTACATATAAAATAAAACTTTATTATAAGGTGATGACAACTTAAGTTGGATCGTATTCTAAAGGCCTACATTTTTACTTCCCCCACCTTCGTGTTATGTTTTTCATGTCACATTTTACATCGTTTTATCTTTTGGATCCCTTCGCTAATAATTGTAGTTACAGTTATGTTTGCTATTTCAGTATTTTTCCTTCATACTGTCTTTATAATGTGATTAATCCACTACTGTTACTAGACATTTACCTCTCTTATGAGCCAGTGAGATTTATCCTTTTCTTTTTTTGTGTTGTTGTTATGGTTATTAACGAATACCCTTTCTTTTCAGTTTAAAGAAATCTGGTGAATTTCTCGAGGTTTTCCTTGTCTTGAAAACTGTATTTCTCTTTCAATTCTGGATGATAACTGTGCTTAGGTAGAGTATTCTTGGTTGGTTGGTAGGTGTCTGGTGTAGCTCTCTTGGGGTGTGTCTTATTTGCTGTCTTTCTGGGTGACATCAGCAGGCTGGAGTGAGACAGAAGGAGAGCACAGAGATGGTGTCTACTGGCCTCTGTTCCCTAAAATTATTTATGTGGCTCACTAGATGTGCATCAAAGCATAAGTTTGTCCCCCAGGCCAAAGCTCCTGGACAACTGAATAGTCTTTTACCAAATGACTGAGAGCGTGTTTCAGGTGTCTCTGCATTCATTGCCCTGTTTTGGTAGCCTGCCAGAAACTATCCCTCGGAATATGATCGTCCCATGGGACCCAGGAACACAGGCTTTATGGACCACGTGAGCCAGGTAATCAATGGTGTCCCTGGGTGATAGCCATAAAATTCAGGGCACCAGACATGCATAAAAAATCCCTTCCAAGAGATACTGGTGCTCTAGAACATGGCGGGGGGGGGGGTATAAAGATGGTGCCCACTGCAAAAAGAAAAAGATGGCCCTGCTAATAAGAGTAAAGCAGAGGGAGAGCCCAGATATGGTACCCACTAATGTCTATCCCCAGAAAATATTCCTGCTGGCTCTGACAGATGTGTGTGTTAGCTGCCTACCCCACATATTCAAACAACCCTCTCAGTTAAAGTCTAACTGCAATCAGGTTCCTTTGTGTCAGGCCCAACACTGGGGGGGCATGAGTGCATGAGCCTTCTGGGAGCCATTTCCCAGATCACTACAGTGTTGTGGGTCTTGTGGACAAGAGCCCCGCTATTTTTCAAAGCTAGATGTTGTAGGGGCTTGTCTCTCAGGTATAGGTCCTAAATTTTGAGGTGCCTGATGTGGAGTTCAAACTCTTCCCTCCTCAGGAAGAAACTCTCAGTTTAGACCCCTCCTGATTGTTGGTCACCATGCCACGGGGGGGAGGTATATGGTGAGATTATGTTTTCCAGCCTCTCCTACACAATTTGATGTGGTTTTATTCTCAGCTGTTCTTTGTGTGGTGATTGCTCAGGCAGACTTTCAATTTTTTTCAGAGGACATTTTTCTTATAAAGCTGTAGAGTCAGTGCCCATGGGAGGAAGTGATCTCCAGATCTTTCTACATTGCCATCTTGAATCTGAGCCCCTTAATATCTTAATATATATTCATAAAGACCATTCTTATAATTCACAATTAACTATTCATATAAGGATATTCAGGTTACAACCCATTTACATGTATTTCTTAAAGGAAATCAATATATTTAACTGCTCTACCTACTTAATTTTTTCATCAGTAAACAGTTACTGAGTTGACTCAAATAATTGTTATTGGATTAAGTAATTGGTTCATTTTATGTGTCACCTTGACTGGGCCATTGGGTGTACAGCTATTTGGTCTAACATTAATCTGGTCATTTTTAGATGAGATTAACATTAAAGTCAGTCGACCACAGCTGCTGCTGTCTTGAATGTGGGTGGGCCTCATCAAATTAGTTGAAGGCCAAGATAGAACAAAAAGACTGACCCTCCTTTAAATAAGAGAGAATTCTTCCTGCCTGACTGCTTTTGAAGTGGGACTTTTTTTTTCTTTTTTTTACTGCCTTCAGATTCTCACTGGAGCATTGGCTCTTCCTAGGTCTCAAGGAAGCTAGCCTTCAGGTTCTCCTCAGTTTACTGCTTGCCACCTTACTCTGCAGATCTTAGATCTTGGGAATTGTCAACCTCCATAATTGTGGCCCGGCTTCTATAATAAATCTCTGTGTATATGTATATGTGTATGTGCATGTATATGTATTTGTGTGTATGTATGAAGATATATTGGTTCTATTTCTTTGGAGAATATTAGTACAATTCCTATGTGCAAGTAACTATATGTTTGCATCTAATTGGTCCTATTTGATTTACAGTCTTTTAAATTTAGGCATGCTTCTTGTATCTTTAATAGATAATTTTTAAAAAGACATTTTAAGATGAGTAAATTTCAATATATTTACAAAATTAGTGATTGTACCTTCTCTCTGGGATAGATGATTCCTTGAGTTTTTGATTGAATATTGAAATTTTTATTTATTTGTAAAGAGTCACTTATTAGATTTTCTCTGCCTTTATTGCCTTTGCAATTCTTCCCACAGTACTTTTTTGCTATGGAACACAGAAAAGACTCTTTACATATATAGCCCTTAATCTCTGAGATGCTGGCTTATTAGGTAGTGTTTGGGTTGAGATTGTATCCATTGTATCCATATGGGTTTTGTCCTCAGCAAGAAATGGTGATTCTTACCAAAAAAAAAAAAAAAAAAAAAAAATCCCCAAACCCTGACAAGGCATTTTTAACTTATTAAATATGATTTTTTTCTTATTTCTGGGAAGACTTACACAGAAGTACTAAAGGTATCTGCTTTTCCTGTAAAGGCATAAAAGAAATATAAGTATATGGGTTTTCAGGAGTTGTCTGGCATGACATGAAGATTTTCCTTAGCATTTCTATAATGGGAGATGAGGTGTTGGAAAAATAATAGGAGCTTTGCCTCAGTCTAGTCAATGCTGCTCTCAAGACTTGGGGAACTAAACTGACAGATGTGATGTCTGACAAGAGTGTATTTTTAGAATTACTGGCGCACCAGCACATCAGGTTACCCATTCCTGAAGTAAGAGGATCAGTGACACTGGTCCTGGCTTTCTGATCACTTGTGTTGAAAGTTCCTGCCCTGTAGAGTTTTTTTAACACTCTGGAGGAACCAGTTACCTTGTGTTGAAAGAAATGAGAGGATTTTTTTTTTTCAAAAATGCCATCTACATTACAGAGGTTCTACATGATTTTATTAAATGAACAATTTAGTATAGAGAAAAATTAAAATAATGATGACTAGACCAAAGCTGATAATTACATATCTATTGTACATAAGAATGTGAAACTTAGGGGGCCTGAGTGGCTCCGTTGGTTGAGCATCTGACTCTCGATTTTGGCTCAGGTTATGATCTCACAGTTCGTGGGATCGGGCTCTGTGCTGAGTGTGGATCCTGCTTGGGATAGTCCCCACCTCTCTCTCTGCCCCTTCCTTGCTCATGTGCTCGCTCTCTCTCTCGCTCTCTCACTCACTCAAATAAACGTTTTAAAAAAACCTAGAAAGAATGTGAAATTTTCCTTCATGGTATAAAGTTCTATGTAAATTGATCATGTTACTATCCCATCCTTTGCCTATTTTTGTTATGGGTTTTTTTTTTTTTTTTTTTTTTTTTTTTTTTTTTTTTTTTTGCTGACAAAGATAAAGCATTGCCCCAGACCTTCAGAATCTGAGTGGGCAGCAGCTGTGTTTAAAAGCAGAGAGAAACCTGTCACATGACAGAGATCCTTTTCTGTTGTTAAGTTTTATTTGAGATTAGACCTTTAATCATGTGGATAAATCCAAAATCGACACCAAAAAAAAAATGTCACAAAGAAGTCGTAGCTTTTAATTTCTTATTTAGGTTCTTCCTCATAAGCTGTCTATATTTGAGGAAACAATAACAGAAACAGCTTTCCATTGACCAATTAATGGTCCCTGAGTCTCTCCCATTAGATGGTCTTTTTTGAATTATTCAATGTACTGAAGGAAAAAGCTTATCATTGAGATGTCCTTCGATCCTCTTCCACTATTTACTCCTCCATAAGAGGGCATCTGGAATGAGAGGGTATGGACACATGTTTCAGCTAAAGGGAGAAGGCTCTTAGATCCACGTACTTTAGCACTGAAGTACATGTCTCCCCGTGTACTTCCAGTCAGGAAGTCCCTGAACTCTGCAAACTCTTTGCCCTGATCTCAGTCTTCCATTGGTTTACCCATGCAGTCAATAACTGCCTGTATCCTCCCCCAAGTAAAGAAAGGGAGAAATTTTAGATAATCTTTATACCATCTCAGGACAAGAAATTTTAGATAATCTTTACCACTTCTCAAGGTTACATAGTCACTTCCTTCTGATGAGGCTGAGGCACATATCTTGTACATCCTGGGAAATGGTTTCACAATAAATGTGAAGCTTCTGTTAGAAACCTAACCCTTACCCTTATTATCCCTAGGGAAGTAAGCTAGAACCCAAAGTATCTTCTTACTTATTTGCTTTCTTCCATTATCCACACTTCAAGGTCCAGCCTTAAGGCAGATAGAGAGCACAGAAGCATAGAAAACCCTGTAGCAACTAAATTCTTCAATTTTTCATTCGTATCTTATTACTTTTCCATACTCCTAAGGTTATGAATTAGACTTCTTATTCTTCTCAGGAACTTCCTCTATGTGATACCCTTTTTCTTTCCAATGACACAGTTTCTTTGCTTTACCTTAATGCCTTATAGGAATAGGAAGAAAATAATGGTCTGATAATAAGAGGGCAACTGTAGGGAAAAGAGTGTTTATAAAATAGTATTTCTTTTATAAATTGTTATTGCTTAGAGAAATCCCTTATGTTATTGGAGAATATTTATTGTCACCTAGGGATTCCCTTACTTTTAAGAAAGAAACTGGAATTTCTACAGGTTCCAAACTTCTCAGTTCTGAATCCCTAGCTTTTCTTTAAAGATGTGTCTTGGTTAAGCCTGGATAATAGATGAAATGATCACCTTTTAACACTGGGGCTCATCTCTAGGAAAACTGCCTTTTAAGTACTGGGTCAAAAACACTTTGCCCAGCCACCTAAGTGGATAAAAACATTTACTGCATGAAAAAAAGTCTCAGACTCTAGCATTATGCTATATCCAACAGCTATCATTGCTCAAAGACAGAAGGAAGTGGGCTTCGCAACCCCAAACCCAAATTTTACCATAACCCATTTCCCCCAGAATTCAGATGAGAGCCTGTCAACTTTGGCTACACATTAAAATCATCTACGAAGTTTTTCAGGAAGAGGTGGCAAGGGACACATCCAGATCAGTTGAATCATAATATCTGGGAGGCTGATTTTTGTAAAGGTTCACAAGATGATTCCTTTGCATATGAAGATTAAGAGCACTTGAAGTTCTTGTCCAATCTCTGGTCTTAGCTTCTGGCTTCAGAAGCAACGAGTATATGCTGGGTTAGTTTTGCACAAGTCCCATGGTCTATTTTCAGGTTTGACAGAAAGTTTTCAATCTGACTTAGTATTTGCATTTTTGGCTCTGGGTTCTGTTTCTGGACTGATTGTGGAAGTTTGTTCTACAAAGCCAAAGTACACTCAAATGCAGCATAAGGACCCCTTTAATGGACAGAGCTTTTGCAACTGGAATTGAATTGAGGACTTTCAAATTCACTGTCTACAAAGAGGACTTGACAGAAAATGTCCCAATTTCTCTGTCTGTCTCTCTCCCTTACTTGCCTCTTATTTTCTCTTTGACTCTGAACATTTGGTGTCACAAGGTCACATCTGGGGCCTTAGGATGCTTAGCTCTCTTACTTCAAGGTTGGAATAAACAGTGCAGAGATTTTAAAGAATCCCAGAGAAGCTCTTATATGCATTTCATTTTCTAGAACTGATGTAATATGCAAAATGGTTGCTAGAAAAATGTGGGATATGGGGAAAGTGATAAGACAGATAAAACTTGTTCAATTTCCATTTCATTATTACCCATTGTTAGACTCAGTCTTTGTGGGGGGGGGGCAAATTTCCTCATCCTGTTCCTTTCTTCTACTGAAAGGACCTTACTTGCTAAAGGAGATGGGTTTGGGTCTTTGGATGGTCAAGCTCTTTTCTGGTTTTTAATGTGTTCTGATCCATGCTGGTTGGTCTGCCCCATACACTGTACTACTGCCCCAAAAGATCACCTGGCTCTTATCTGGGATTTTGCAGACTTTGATGGTTGAAGTTTGTAGTCCACACCAGTTGCCTCCTGTTGTAAAGAGCTCATTCATGATACATTGCTCAGTCTCAAAACTTGGCTGTTCTACTTGTTCTCTTAAAAGTTTTCTGTCAATTCCCTGTGGCATGTGGAACCTACTGGAAGCCCTAGAACTAAATGCAGGCCCAGGAAGCCACAAAATTTGTCTCTTTCTTATCTCTTGACACTCTCTTCTATCTGTGTCATCCTGGTACTCTAACTTCAAATTGGATTGAGGAATAAATCAAATGTCATTCCCCTCCCACGATCTTAAAGCTTCACCCAGGATACACCTTGGGAATTGTGTTACTCACCCTGATGTTCTCATGTTCCTTCATAATTTCATCTAACTGCTGACCTGCTCTTCTATGGTCTGTCCCCTCTTCTTTCTATATACCCTCAGGCCAAAATAATGGGATTTCTCCTTTTTCTTTAGAGAGGGGTTCCTCTTTTGTTGTATCTTCCTCCTTTGTAGGAACACTAAGCACTTTGTACCTCAGCATTAAATGCACATGAGTTGGAAAATAAACTCATCTGATGAGAGAACACATTCTGAAAGAGTTTTATCAGTTGCACCTTCTTGAAAATCATAATTGTTTTTGGGCTCTGCTACTGAATGCACCTGGAGCTAGGAGAGAGATTCTGTTTGTTTGTTTTTTTGTTTGTTTTTGTCTCCTGGACTTTTAAACCCTGACTCTACCACTAAGAGAAATTACCACCAATATTTTAATGCAAATTAATCAGCAAATTGATCAAATGCATCCTATACATCAAACATCATTCTTTAAATAAGATTATTGGGGTGCCTGGGTGGCTCAGTTGGTTAAGCATCTGACTCTAGGTTTTGGCTCAGTTCATGATCTCAAGGTTAGGTGGGTTCAAGCCCCACATCTGGTGCTGTGCTGGCAGTGAGGAGCCAGCTTGGGATTCTCTCTCCCTCTCTCCCTTCCCTCCCTGCTTGTGCTGTTTCTCTCAAAATAAATAAATAAACTAAAAAAATAATAAAAAAAAGATTATTAAACAGTGTTTAAGAATAAGTTGGTCTGGGGTTTTTGGTGGCTCAGCTTGTTGAGCATCTGACATCTGGCTTTTGATTTTTGCTCATGTTATGATCCCAGGGTCATGGGATTGAGCCCTGCACCAGGCTCTGGCCCTCTCTCTCTCCCCCATCTGCCCATCTCCCCCACTCACTTTCTCTTTCTCTTTAAAAAAAATAGGGGTGCCTGGATGGTTCAGTTGGTTAAACGTCTGAGTCTGGGTTTTTAGCTCAGGTCATGATCTCATGGTTTCATGAGTTGGAGCCCCACATTAGGCTCTGTGTTGGCAGCATGGAGCCTGGTTGAGATGCTCTCTCACTCTCTTTCTCTCTCTACCCCTTCCCCACTCATGCTATCTCTGTCTGAAAATAAATAAACTTTAAAAATAAAAAAAATAACTAAAATAAAAAAGAGTACTTTAGTAAAAAAAAAAAACAAAAAACAGGAGACATGCTACTTAGAGTTAATAACACAAGTGAAGCAACTAGAAAGTGAAGAGAAGGTGTCTTTTGTTCTACAGATATAGGGTTTGTATTCTTGAGTAATTCACAGTCTACAGGGCCAGGGAAACATTTTATTTATTTATTTTTTTAATGGGTAAATGGTCTAGACACATGAGTTACAAATTTGTATGGAAACCTGGATGAAAAAGTGGATGATTTTACTTGGGCAGTTCAGAACTAATGACTTCTTAGAAACTCTTGAATGCTGAACTTCTGTCTGAAGCAAGGCAGTTCTACTCAGCACAGCATGGTGGATTTTTCTTACAAGCCTTTACTCAAGCTTATCTTCTGTTTCTGAGCTGTTGTTAGGTTGGGAAAACTGTACTCACGATCATTCAGACTTAAAACATTACGTCTTTCACATTCAGGCACTCAGTTTGTCAAAGTGATTTTTTGGTGAACTGAAGTAAACTACAATGGGAACCCATGGACGCCTTACTATGAAGACTATAGCTCTACTGAAAATTTAAAGATATTATGCTTTCTATAATTTTAATAAAATTAACATTAAGTGGTTATGCCACTTAAAAATTTAAGTCACTTATGCTTTGGCTCTCTCCCACTCTAACCTCTTTTTTTTTTTTTTTTTCCTTCCCCTCCCCCATGGGAAACCAATTTGACAATAAATTTCATATACTAAAAAAAATAAATAAATAAATAAATAAATAAATAAAATAAAGACAGAAATCCTCTGATTGGAAAAATAAATAAATAAATAAATAAATAAACATATGAAAAGACATTCAGCTACAGTATAAACATCATGAGAATTCTAACAATAAGCAACAGGTTTTTCTTCTACCAGACTGGCAAAGAACAAAAATAAAATAAAATAAAATATTTTGTTGTGAAAAAAAAAAAATTTAAGTCACTTAGGAATGTGCTCTTTGTAAGAAAAATCTGGACAAGGAGACAAGATGGGACAAATACTGCTTTGTATTGACAAATACCTCTTATCAGTATCTGTCTTCTCTGCTTTTTGCTCATTCAATTAATATTTCCATGTTGGTCTTTAAAGTACTTAGAGCTGTCTAAGTTCTGACCATGATCCCACAAGCAGTTAAGTGGCAAGCTAAGGCATGAACTGAATATTCTGGTTTCTGCTTTCTTCCCCTTAACCAACTAATCCTAACTGTAGGCCTTACCAAGTACTGTGTGATTAAGGCATTGAAGGCAGGCCACTGTGTCTGGGTCCCAGGAGATAAAAGAGAGAGGAGGATGGGAGTTAAAGTTGGGACCGTGCTGAACCACTTAGGCCATAAATTTGGGATTTTTTTTTTTAAAGAGCATTAAGAAACTATAGGTGGGTTTTAAGTACACTAGTGACAAAAATCTCATTTATGATTTTTAAGGATCATTCTGCTCTGTGGCAAAATGAATATATGAGAGTAAGACAACTACGGCAACAGTGTAAGTCCGAGGTAATAGTTTTAACAAAAGCTTATGGTAAAAATGAACAGAAATAGTTGGATTCATTTATATGCTAGGGATAGAGCTAATAGGACATTCTTTTACATTGGATAGAAGCTGGGAGGGAAGGCAACATCAAGAAGAATAACTAAGATTTTGGCTTTAAGGAGAAGGAGTGAGTGGTGGTGACATTTACTGAAATGGTGAAAACCGGAAAAAATAGGTTGGGGTTAAAATCAAGTTCAAGTTTCATCTTGAACATGATATGTTTAATAAGCCTAGTACCAATATCCATTTAGAAATGTATGCATCTAGAGTATTTCAAAGGAATTGAGCCTGGAGGTGTGCATTTGGGGATAGTTAGCACTGAGAAGGCATTTTAAGTCATTGGGCTAAATAACATTAAATGCAAAGAGTGTTCTAATGTAGAATGGGGGAGCAGAGACGGTCTGAGCAGAAATGATACAGCTTGCAAAGAGACTGGTAAAGAGAGGTCAGAGAGGAAAGAGAAAAGGTAAGAGCGTTAAAATGCAAGTAAGACTTATAAGAAGGACAGAGTAGTCCTGTCTAACAAATGCTCCTGATTGGTCATTTAAAATGAAGGTACAGATGTGACCACTAGATCTGGCATCAAAGAAGACAGATAATTATTTTGTGTATATTTTCAACAAATTAATTGAGGTAAAATCAACGCATAATAAACTTCTCATATTTAAAATGTAATGCACTATTTGAAAAGTTTTGACCTAAGTCTACAACCATGAACCCATCCATCCCTGTGATCAGTTAACCTATCCATCACCCCCAAGAGTTTTGTTCCCCTTTGTGGCCTTTCCCTCCTGTTTGAATCTCATTCCCTCCTTGTGTCTCCAGGCATCCACTTACCTGTGGTCTGTTGGTATGTATTTATATTTTCTAAAATTTAATGTAAATGACATTAGAGTTTTTCTCTCACCTCTTGATGAATTTGAGATTCATCTGCACTCTGGAGTCAACATTTCATGAACTTGTATGGTATTCACTAATCCATCATGTGACTATTCTACAACTGTTTATTCATTCACTTGTTGAAGAATAGATGAGTTGTTTCCAGGTTTGGCTACTAAAACTGAAGTTTCTAAGAATACTTGTGTGGAAGCGTGAGGGTGAGTCATGTGGCATGTCAAACTGCTTAAAACCTAACACAGTTTTACTTTCATGGCCTAGAATATCGGTGTTATATCCAAGAAATCCTTGTATAACACAAAACTGTCTTCTAAAAGTTGGATGGTTTTCAGTTTTACCTTTTGGCTTCAAGATTCGTTTTGAATTAATTTTAGCATGTGGTGTGAAGTATGCATTAAAAGTCATGCTTTCTGCTTATGGATATCCAATTGCAACAGCATAATTTGTTGCAAAAATTACCTGTCCACCACTGTATTGTCTTTGGATCTTGGTCAAATATTAGTTGCCCATTAATAGGTGGGTCTTTTCTGAACTTTCTATTGTGTCTCATTAAAATATGTGTCTACCATCTACCCTGATCCAATATTATACTGTCACGATATTATAGCTTTAAAATAAGTCTTCAAGTCAAGTAGCATTTTTCTTCAAAGATGAAGCATTTGTCTTTTAAAATTGTTTCTCAAAACTACTCTGCCTATTCTATATCCTTAACATTTCCATATGAATTTTAGAACCAGTTCATTAATTTCTGCAAAAATCCCTGCTAAGATTTTAATTAGGCTCATGTTGAATCTATGAATCAGTTGGGGAGAACTGACATGTTGACAATATGCTGTCTTCTGACCCATGAATACAGTGTATCTCTCCATTTCTTTTAGATACGTTTAACTCTCGGTCAGAAATCTCTTGCAGTTCTTTTTTTAATGTTTGTTTATTTTTGAGAGAGACAGCATGAGCAAGGAGGGGCAGAGAGAGAACTCCCAAACTGAGATCATGACCTGGGCTGAAATCAAGAGCTGGACACTCAACTGACTGAGCCACCCAGGAGCCCCTCTTGTAGTTTTCAGTATATTATTCTTTCCTATCTTTTGCTAGATTATCCCTATGTATCCCAAATTTTGGAAGTTATTATAAACTTTATTTTATTATATTTCACTTTTCAGTTGCTGGTGGCTAGTATCTAGAAATACAGTTTTTTTTGTGCATTAAACTTGCAACCTGTAATTTTGCTAAAATGACTTCCTAAATTCTAGTAGCATTTTGTAGTTCTGTAGGATTTTGCATATGGATCTAGGAGTAATAGCAATTTTATTTCTTCTTCCCTAATCTAGATGCACTTTATTTCCTTATATTGTATGAACTCTGGATAGTTCCTCTAGTACAAGGTTTAGGAAATTTGATAATTGCAGTCTTTGTTATCTCTTCTGCTTTTGAGCATTAAACATTTGGACTTGACTGTTAAATGTGATGTTAGCTATAGATGTTTAACAGGTTATTTTAAACCATTTGAGGAAATTGACCTCTTCTTTAGTTTGCTGTGAATTCTGTTTGTTTGTTCATGTGTTTATTTTTGAGGGGGGGGGTCACAATATCCGAAGCAGGCTCCAGGCTCCAAGCTATCAGCACAAAGCCCATACCAGGCTCAAACTTAAAACCACAAGATCATGACCTGTGCTGAAATTGGATGCTTAAATGACATTTTGCTGTGAATTTTTATCAGTAATAAATGTTGGATTTTAACAAACATTCTGCATCTTTTGAGAGATCATACAGTTTTCCTTTTTAGTTTGTTAATATGATAGATCACATTGGTTAGTTTTTAATATTAAATAAGTATTCTCCTGGAATATACCTCATTTAGTCATAAAGTAACACCCTTTTTAATATATTGAATGATTCACCTGACAGATTTTTGTTATTATTATTTTTATTGTTAATAATTTTTGTTAATATATTTTTATTATCTGTCTATCTAGAGATTTGTGCTAGAAGTTTTATATTAATTATTGTCTGGTTTTAATATCATGGAAATGTTGACTTCACAGAATGAACTGGGAAGTATTACCTTCTCTTCAATTATCCATAAGAGTTTCTTTAGCACAGGTATTATTTCTCCCTTAATATTTGGTAGGATTCACCAGTAAAGTCATGTGGACCAGGATTTATTTGGGGAAGTAGAGAGCATAAGGTTTTAATTAAAGATTTAACTTTCTTAATACATAGAGAGTTATTCGGGTTGTCTACTGACTCTTGAGTGAGCTTTGCTAATTTATGTCAGTTAAGAAATTAATCCCTTTTATCTAAACTCTCAAATTTATGAGCATAAATTTGTTCATAATATTTCCATCTTATTCTTCTAATATCTGTAATATCTTCAGTGATATCACCTCTTTCATTCCTGATATTAATAATGCTACTTTTTCCCCTAATGAATCTGGTTGGAGGTTTGTACATTTTAGGGATCTTCTAAAAGAACCAGCTTTTGGATCTGTCAATTTTCTTTTGTTGTATTGTCTTTCCATTCCATTACAATTTCCATTCTGTTTATTTCCTTCTGTTTACTTTGGGTTTGATTTACTAATTAATTAATTAGGTTTCTTATGATAGAAGCTAAGATAATGGATTTGACACCATTTTTCTTCTCTGTTATAAGCACTTAGAGCCATGATTTTCTTTATAAGTACTAGTTAAAATACATTAGCCAAAATTTAATATATTATGTGACCATTTTCCTTTTGATCACAAGACTTTATAGGTTTTTTTTTTACATGGGTGGTTTATGAGTATGATTTTTTATTTTATATTTCTTATAATTCTTCAGATATCTTTCTGTAATTTCTTAACTCCATTGTGGTCAGATAATGTAGTTCAAATGACATCATTTCTTTCGGATATATGGATATGTGTTTTGTTATTAATTGTATTAATGTATTCTGACTGTTGTATAAATGTGAGTTAGATTTAGTTGGTTGATACTGTTGTTCATGTCTACTGTATTTTTACTGATCTTATGTTTACTTGTTCATTCATTTATTGACAAATGGGGTGTTGACATCTTTGTAATTGTGTATTTGTCTATTTGTCCTTGGCATTCTATCTGTTTATGTTGACAAAAGTAGTTGTGGAAATACCATTGTGTGAGTGATAAAGGCATGGGGCAGATTGAAATTCAACAGATTAATTAGACATGAAATGAATAGGGGGAAGAGAGGTAAAGTCTATTGACAAGAACTTTAAAGAAACCTGGATATTTTGAAAAATAGGATGAAAATTATTACAAAATACTGTCACCTATCTTACCTCCAGGCCTTAAGGTATGCATGGAGGTGCATACGAAAATGCCATTGTTAGAGAACAAGAAAAAGAGGTATATACTACTATAGGGTAGACTACTATAGGTATAGACTGCTGTATAATAACTGCAAAGCCCATTTGCATTTTCTGTAGAAAAAAATGTAATTTTCCATATTTATGTAAGTATTTTTATAAACAAATATATATTTAGTACATTCACATAGTCAAGTCTGTGTGTAATTTTCCTAGAAGTTTGCCAATGTGATCTCTGAGGTTCTATTTTTCGGTGAAGGAAAACAATCCAAACAAATTTGCCATAAGAACCTAGATGTCTCTACCTGGTCACGTTACTTAGGTGTATCTTTAGAGCACTGCCAAAATGGTGTATAGATCTGAAGCCATCAGTTTATAATTACGCGTATATTAATTTTTGCTATTTATTTATATACTTAGTCTTTTAATTATTTTATGCATGTTTTCATGAACATTGTACACTTTATCACTCAATACTTGTTAAAAGAGAGATATCTCAGGTGTAACTTTTATATTAGTGCTATCTTTGTCATACTGGTGTTAGGATGATTCAAGATTTATTAAATGAGTAGGGAGGCTTTGATCTTTTTCTGTTTTGAAGTTAAAAAAATTGGTTTTAGTGTCAGCTCCCTCCTCCGGGGCATGGGGGGGGGGCGGGTAATAGATGGAGAAATAATTCTTTGATTATATTTTTAGATCTTAAACCTAAGATAATTTCACTTTCACAAAATCTAGGTTAATGTGTATATCTAGCAGATATTTCTAGTGGGTCTGCTGGTATAAACAATATTCTCTTTTTCTCATGATCTAATACGATGTCTACAAGAAGATAAAGGTTTTTAATTTTAAAGAATTTGAAAGGACCTATCATACTCCACTCAGAAAATGTGTAATGCCCAGAATACACTTCTTGTCATTATTCTTCCTTTTTATTCCTATGTAAATGTATCCTAATTTACACTTGCCACCTGTCAAGATAAAAATTCACTCCTACTCATCTTCTTTCCCTCTGATGTTGCCAGATTCCTAAAATCGACTGCTTCTATACATACACACAAAGACAGGTACTGCTAGAGGTGTGAGAGGTGTGAGATGGGAGAGAGTTGTTCATATTCCTTCAAAAGTGTTATGTCATGAAAAGTGCGAACAGATTTGTGCTTCTTCCTTTTGTTTTGATAAACTGAGATAACTTTAAAATATCTGGGCATATGTAAACTGTATAATAATTCTTGGTCCTTGGACCGTACTTTGCTTTTTTAAAAGGTCAAGTCCTGAGAGAGTTGCTAATTACTTTTCAAAACAGCCAATCTGTACTTGCGTTAAAATTGTCAGAATGTAGCATGTGATTAGACCTAGTATAATAAATAGAGCTTCTAGTGCCACTGTTCTTTTGCATCTTCTATATGTCTTTCAGTGGCAGGTATGAGAGGGTTAATAAGATGAATCTAGCTAGTGGCCAAAAAAAATCTTAACTCCTAATTTCAACATTTCTGTTTTAATTTTATTTTGGGAAGATTTCTCCAGTACATTTTAGATGAGTATTGTAATTATATGAAACTAAATAACAAAACACGGTTTCTAAATGTGTTAGAAACCTATGAAGATTTAATGAAGAATCTAGAATTCATTGTTAGGCCCTACCTCCAACCCTCTTTCCGCTTTGTAGACTGTGAGTGGGTCTAAACCAGGAACACTTGCTCAGAATGTTTTTAATTCATGGCTCCCTAAAGATTCGAGCGTTTCCGACCCAGAAAGCATGGCCACAATGAGATAGTTGGTATTGCTGGTGTGAACTTCTTTAATTAAGCAGCCCTGGTGTGAACTTCTTTAATTTTAATTTTGAAACAAAGGATCTAAGAAGAACTGTAATAATGGCTTGCTATGTATTTCTTGATTAGTTGAAAAATCAGTGCACAAATCTAAAACTGACTCAGTGCATCCAACGCATCCACATCTGAATTGTTGAATCACTTTCTCCTCCTCAAGCATGCCTGGTCTTCTGCCTTACTTGATTCTGCTGAGACTAAGGCTGTGGGGAATTAGTAGCAGGGCTTTTTAAATCTCTCTTCACACACAAAGATGGAAAATTCTGTTACTTACAGTTTTCTACTCTAAATGTTGTTGCTATTACTTCTTTTCTTGTTCACCTTTTATATCCTTCTCTTATCTGGCTTTTTTTGACATGTAAGCCCAGTCATATGCTGCTGGGTTAAGTGACTGAAACAGGCTCCTTTTTATAGAAGAAAAGTTCATTTTCTTTTTTTTAAATCTTTGTTTATTTTTGAGAAAGCACAAGTGAAGGAGAGCAGAGAAAGAGGGAGACAGAGGATTAAAAGTGGGCTCTACACTGACAGCAGAGAGCCTGATGTGGGGCTCAAACTCAAGAACACTGAGATTATGACCTGAACTGAAGTCAGATTCTCAACTAACTGAGCCACCCAGGTGTTCCAAAATGTTTATTTTCATAGTGTATGTTGGGCTCAGTTTCCTGATGCTACTCACCTGAGTTTTTATTAAATTGTGCTTCATCTTGAGCCATTTCATCATCTATCCCCCAAGGCTCTTCTTTAGACTACTCTGTACAATGGGATTTGAAGACCCCATTGTGGTTTTACAGACATAGGGTTGATGACCTACTTGGACACATGACTACTTTTGAAATGGTCATTTCTGATACAGCTGCCCCAGAACTGTTAATAGAAACAATATAATATTAATGAATATTGTCCTTTTTTTCTTAAGGAGACAGTAGGTCTTTCAGAGTTATCTTAAAATAAAAAGAAAAATTTTCCCTGTTTACCAGAGTTTGGAATCATCCAAGGACTCCTCTTTCTTGATTTCTTTCTTTGTTGTTGAAGCATAGTTAACATACAATATTATATCATTTTCAGGCATACAATATAATGATTCAATAATTCTATACAATTCTCAGTGCTCATCAAGATAAGTATATTCTTTTTTTAAACTTTTTAACATTCATTTTTGAGAGAGAGAGAGAGACAGACAGACAGAGTGTGAGTGGGGGAGGGGCAGAGAGACAGGGAGACACAGAATCTGAAGCAAGTTCCAGGCTCTGAGCTGTTAGCACAGAGCCGCAAGCGGGGCTCGAACTTATGAAACCAGGAGATCATGACCTGAGCCAAAGTCAGACACTCATCTGATGGAGCCACCCATATGCCCCAAGATAAGTGTATTTTTAATTTATTTAAATAAAATCTTTTTCTACTATTACTGATTTTTCCTTTCAGGAAAGTGACTCCTTTAAAACTAAACATTGTATTGAAATATATTATTGTTTTAGTAGAATCCATTCTCTGAAGGAAGAAATCAGTAATAGTAAAGAAAAAGCCAATATTTAAATGAATTCTGAGCTCTCTTCCTACATATTTTGATTTTGAAAATAAATCAATTCAAGGACATTTTCTAGGCACTAAAAACAAAAACAGAAATCATAAGAACAAGCAAAATGTCTTGCTTTGTGGTTCAGTTTAATCCCTGCATATAATTGAACTCCGTTGCTAGATGTACAAGAATACTGCCAGAAATAGTCCTAAAATGATAAGCTCTAACTGTGGAATTACCGAATACAATAGATGCGAGTCTCATTAAGTTTAAGCAAATTCTAAGTAGCAGGTTTTTGAAATGCGGTTTTTCCTTTGGTGATAATGCATTTCTCTAGCACACTGATCAAAGCCCCCAAACAAATTGTTGTTCGTAAGCCAAACTCTCATTTTCTTACTTCCTGATTTTGTACTGAGGGTACAACTCAAACAGGCCCAAGGTGACTCGACATGATTCTAAGCTTATATTGGTCAGACTTACAAACTGTTCCTTTGCTGGGAGTAGTAAATGATAAAACAAACAGATGGGCAAGTGACTGTTTGTTTACGTGCACAAACACAAACATGAATAGATACACTCTGGATAGACCAAGGGCTTTTCAACCCTCGGCAGATTTTTAAAGCCTGAGGCCATATCTGTGCTGTGAAAACACAGCTTGGTATGTGCCAACATGAGACTATTGCAAACACTTGATCCAGACACAGTGGGTTATTTACAAGAAAACCAGGCATTATTTTCTAGTACCTATAGAAAATAGGTACTGTTTGTTTTTCTAAATTACCTTTGTATGCTACAGTAGCTTCAAGTTTGTATCTTACAGTAGCTTTAGGTTTAGCTAAAACCCAGCAAGGTATTTAAACAGAAAAGAGAGCTACCTGTGCAGTTGTGTATTGAGGGTTAGAAGGAAAGCATCCCTATTCCCTGTTATGAAATATAGACCCCTTCTGTTACGACTAGTTCAATATCTGAAATTCACAAATTTTGATCAGTATGCTTTCACACCTCTACTAATTGCTGATTGGGTAATTTAGGACATACCTTTTTAACATTCCTGAACCTTGGTTTATCCTTTTGCCAAAGGGGATAATGTATGGACATCATAATTGTTTTGCGGGCTCCCTGAAACAATTCATATGAATGATGGAATACTGTTGCTAAAGAGTTTCTGTGGCAGTTGTAATTATTATGACTTCCAGCATCATACTCATCAGGTCTTTACAAATCCTGATGCCTTTAAGAGGGCTCAATCCTTCCTGGTGGCAGGGTGGAGGAAGAAAATCAGTGGAACAATAACTACAGTTGTTAACAGCTCACGAATGTGATTTTCTGTCACCCAGGCCTGAGGATTGTGCCCATATAGTGGTGGATCTAGGAAGGATAAGTGAAGCCACCTTGATGTATGCAGACCCTGAACCTGTGCACTGAGTCTACTCATGTTAGTGAATGAGGCACAGATCAGCAGTGCGTGCAAAATTTTCTATATTGAAACATCACTGGGGGCACCTGGGTGGCTCAGTCGCTTAAGCATCTGGCTCTTGATTCTGCTCAGGTCATGATCTCATGGTCATGAGATTGAGCCCCATGTTAGGCTCTGCACTGGGCGTGGAGTCTGCTTAAGATTCTCTCTCCCTCTGCGCCCCACCTTCTCTCTAAATAAATAAGTTGAAACTACTCCATCTACTGTGTATTACTGTATCCTGGATTAATGTCATCATTTATGAATGAATTACTTCATCAGCATATTATCCTGAGGAGGATGCCTAATGTCTAATACAAGACAAATGAAGACTAGAACATTCAGATCAGCTTAGGAAAACGAATGACATATGCAAGCTAAAGAATGAGATGCCCAGTTAACCATATCCAAGAGACAAATTATCCAGTGCTCAGGCCAAGTATGTGCTCAGTGCATCATGATATGATCATGTTAGTTATCATAGATCAATATTCTTTCTTTTATTGTTTTTCCTTCTGAGTTCCATTTTTTATATACACGTTTGAAGGTTTATTTACTTTGAGGGAGCACTCTTGAGTGAGTGGCGGAGGGGCAGATGAAGAGAGAGAGAGAGAGAGGGAGAATCTCAAGATGTCTGTATGCTCACTGCAGAGCCTAACACGGGGCTCAATCCCACACCCCTGGGATTGTGACCTGAGCCAGAACCCAGAGTCAGATGCTCAACTCAGTCCCCCAGGCACCCCAAAGTCTTTTAAATCCAGAAAGTCTTTTATCTTACTCGTATTCTATTATTTTTATGTAATTATATATTTTTGAGTTATAGTTGACAGAGTATTATGAGTTTCAAGTATAGAACATGGTGATCCTATATCTATGTACATCAAGAAATGCTCAGCATGACACAAGGTTCCCATCTGTCACCACAGAAAGTTATTATAATCTTACTGACTGTATTCCCAATGCTGCACTTTTCATCCCTTTATCTTATTTTATAACTAGGTGTTTGTATTCTTAATGCCATTAACCTATTTCACCCATCTCCTAAACCCCACCCTTCTGGCAACAACCAGTTCCCTATATTTATGTGTCTGTTTCTGTTTGTTTTTCTTTTTTAGATTCCACATATAAATGAAATTACATGGTGTTTGTCTTTCTCTGTCTGACTTATTTCACTTAGCAGTATACTCTTTAGGTCCATCCATCTTGTCACAATATTTTATTTTTCCTTTGTTGCCCTTGCCTGAGGAGACAGATACAAAAATTTATATATATAGTGCTAAGATTGATGTCCAAGATTTTACTGCCTATGTTATCTTCTAGGACTTTTGTGGATTCAGGTTTCACATTTAGGTTTGTAATCCATTTTGAGTTCTTTTCTATATATGGTATATGAAAGTGGTCGACAGAGCACCTGGGTGGCTCGGTCTGTTAAGCATCAGAGTTGGACTCAGGTCATGATCTCCCAGTCTGTGAGTTCAAGCCCTGAGTCAGGCTGTATGCTAACAGCTTAGAGCCTGGGGCCTGCTTCATATTCTGTGTCTCCCTTTATCTCTGCCCCTCCCTTGCTTGTGCTTTGTCTCTTTCTCTCTCTCTTAAAAATAAACATTAAAAAAAAAAAGTGGTCCAGTTTCATTCTTCTGCACGTAGCTGTTCTTTTCCCAATACCATTTATGGAAGAAACCTTTTCCCACTATATATTCTTGCCTACTTTGTCAAAGATTGACCACATAAACATGAATTTATTTCTGGGCTCTGTATTCTTTTCCACTGATCTATTTGTCTGTTTTTGTGTCAGTAATATACTGCTCTTATTAATACAGGCTTGTAATATGGTTTTAAATTTGGGATTGTGATACCTCCAGCTTTGTTCTTTCTCAAGATCACTTTGACTTTAGAGATCCTTGGTAATTGCCTACAAATTTTAGGATTATTTTTTACACTTCTGTGAAAAACAAAACAAATATTGGTGTTTTGGTAGGGATCACATTAAATCTATAGATTTTTGGGGGCAGTGTGACCATTTAACAATAATGATTCTTGTAGTCCCTCAGTATGGTATATATTTCTATTTATTTCTGTTATCATAAGTTTTTTTCATCAATGTCTATAGTTGTCAGAGTATGGTCTTTTCACTTCCTTGTTAAATTTCTTCCTACGTATTTTATTCTTTTTGGTATTCTTTTTAAAAAAAAAATTTTAATGATGATTTATTTTTGAGAGAGAGAGACAGAGACAAAGTATGAGTGGGGGAGGGGCAAGAGAGAGAGGGAGACACAGAATCCAAAGCAGGATCCGGGCTCTAAGCTGTCAGCACAGAGCCCACTGCAGGACTCGAACTCATGAACCATGAGATCCTAACCTGAGCCATCAGACACTTAAATGATTGAGCCACCCAGGCACCTCTTTTTGGTATTATTCTTAATGGGATTTTCTTAATTTCTCCTTGTGCTAGTTCATTACTGGTATAGAAATGCAGTAGACTTTCATACATCAAATTTGTATCCTGCAACTTTACTGAACTTATTTATTCTAATGGGTTTTTCTTCTTTGGTGGAATCTTAAGGGTTTTCTGTATATAGTATCATGTCATCTGCAAAAAGTTACAGTTTTATTTTTTCCTTACAAGTCTGGATGTCTTTTAATTCTTTCCCTTGTTTGATTGCTGTGGCTAGCACTTCCATCACTATGTTGAATAAAAGTGGATGAACATCCTTGTCTTATTCTTTATCACAGAGTCCAAGTTTTGGCTTTTTGCCATTTAGTATGATGCTGGCTGTGGGTTTGACCTATATGGTCTTTCTTATGTTGAGATATGTTACCTCTATACCCACTTTGCTGAGAGTTTTTATCATGAATACATGTTGAATTTTGTCAGATGCTATTCTTTTTTGAGAAGATCCTATGATATTTATCTTTTGTTAGCATCGTGTATCATGTTCATTTGTGAATATTGAAACATACTTAAATCTCTGGAATAAGTCCCACTTCATACTGGTGAATAATCCTTGTTATATGTTTTTGAATTTGGTTTGCTAATATTTTGTTGATTTTTTATTTATGTTAATCAGGGATATCAACCCGTTCTTTTATTTTCCTTTCTCTTCTCTCGTGTGTGTGTGTGTGTGTGTGTGTGTGTGTGTGTGTGTGTGTGTGGTGTGGTGTGTTGGGATGGTTTGGTATAAGGATGATGGTGGCCTCAAATAATGAATTTGTAAGCATTTCTTCTTCTATAATTGTTTGGAATATTTGAGCAAAACAGGTATTAACTTTTCTGTAAATGTTCAGTAGAGTTTACCTGAGAAACCATAACATCCTGGAATTTTGTTTGCTGGAAGATTTTTTTTTTAACTGATGTAATTTACTGCCTGCGATCAGTCTGTCTGGATTTTCTTTGCCTTCCTGGTTCAGTCTTGGAATATTGGTATGTTTCTAGGTTTTTATCTCTTCTAGGTTGTCCAGTTGTTAGCATAAAATTTTTCATAGTAATCTCTTACAATTCTTTGATTTCTGTGGTGTTGGTTGTTAAATTCTCTGTAATTTCTGATTTTAGTTAAGCTTTCTTTTTGGTTGGTGAGTCTTGCTAAAGGTTGTATCTTTTCAATAATTATTTTTAGTATTTATTCATTTATGAGAGGCACAGACAGAATGCGAGCAGCAGAGGGGGCAGAGAGAGAGGGAGACACAGAATCTGAAGCAGGCTCCAGGCTCTGAGCTGTGACCATAGAGCCTGATGTGGGGCTTGAACTCATAACAGTTAGATCATGACCTGAGCCAAAGTCAGATGCTCCAACCAATTGAGCGACCCAGGTGCCCCAAGGTTGTATCTTTTCAAAGAACCATTCTTTAATGGATTATTTTCTCTCTCTCTTTTTTTTTTCTTTCATTTTAATGACTTTCCTTAGTGTTATACTTGAGTTTCTTTCTCTAGATTGTTTAAATTTCTGGGCTATTAATTAGGGTAGCCACAAAGTTCCGATCTCTTGTAGTGGCCTCTGGCACTGCCTATTGCCTGGGAACACATGGAAATATACTACTAACCTGAAAGAATTGCATAGTCATCCACAGCATTTCCTGTCAGCCCACTCCCATGCTGATTATTCCCTTTACACTGTTCCAGAAAACTAGTTCTTTGGAGGTGCAAAATGCTCTCTCATAGGACATCATGTAAAGCATAGGGAATATGGTGTACTGGAACCGGTCCATCATCCCTCAACTGGTCCTATGTAGTTTTGTTAGGCCTATAGTGGTAATGGTAGCCCATTTATCCTGTTGAAGTTGATTCATAGCTAAGCTGAATTGTGGGGTTTTTTCCTAAGTGTGAAGACAAGATAAACCACTCATGTGCAAGCCCATGAATTTTGAAAACTTTTCTCTATGAATATTTCTGCCTGAATAATTTTCTGAGGTTACTCCAAGATAGAGGATCAAGGGAAACCTATTTTTTTTTTCACTTAGAGAGAAGCACTTTTTCTTAAGAGGTGAGAGGGCCTGTGCTATAGTGATTATCGCTCATCTACAAGTAGAGGATTGCATTGGTGTTGATAAAACACCATTTTATTTTTTATTAAAAAATTTTTAAATGTTTGTTTATTTTTGCTAGAGAGAAAGAGAGAGCGTTAGCAGGGGAGGGTCAGAAAGAGAGGGAGACACAGAATCTGAAGCAGGCTCCAGGCTCTGAGCTGCCAGCACAAAGTCTGATGAGGGGCTCAAACCCACGAACCATGAGACCATCACCTGAACTGAAGTTGGACGCTTAACTGACTGAGCCACCCAGGTGCTCCAAAAAACATCACTTAAATTACAAGTAGTACTCTTCAAGAACATACTGAAAAATGACATCACATAATTTTTTCTTTGGTAAAAAATATTTTTAAGTGTAATACTCCGGTTTTCAATTATGATGTCTCTAGAATTCTGAAGCTCAATGCAAACAATTTCATGGTAGCTCCTCCAGATTTTCTGCTTACTGTCAGAGGTTTTAACATGTCAATGGATACGTGAAGAAGAAGGTTGGAAGGTGACAATATTAATAATCTTGGAAAGAGTGGGTACACTGAGAACACAGTACGATTCCAGATTTCTAGGAGAGACGTAAGAAAATAGCGGCTCAGCAGATCTGGTACTGATAACATCATAGAAATAAGCAAGTAATGTTTCCCACATCTCTCTTCCTGGTGCAAACAACAACTCTTCCCATATGGACTATGATAAGTATGGCATACTGATAATAGAACTCAATAGAGCTGGATTTTACCAAAGTAAAGATAATGGGTGGTATTTTAGGCATTCATTGACTTTGAGATTTATCCTCTAATTTTGTGATGTGCTTGTTAAAAGTACACTTGGTCAAATTCACTTTGATGTGGTGAGATAATGAAATAAAGCCCGTAATTACTTTAATGGCTATATGCAGAATTTCTATTTGTTCTGTGGGTATTGATTGTATTTTCCTAGGAATTTTGTCATATCATCTCTATTTTTAGGACCACTGCCATAAATACTACAGTATCTTAGGATCTTTCAATGCCTGTAGGATCTTTAGTCCTCTCCCCTTTTTAAACTGCTCTTGGTGATTATTTATGCTCTTTCTTTTGTTCAGTCTAAACTGGTGTTTATCACTTATATTAGTTTTCACAAAGATGAAATTTCAGGCCTTGCTGACTCTCTTCTATATTTTCAGCCTTTTTTTCTTTTTCTAATATGTTTATTTTTCTTTATATCTACAACTTTAGCTTCCTCTACACATTTTCTTTATGTGGTACAATTGAGTTTAAAATATTTTATACTATTTATTTTATACTTCATATTGAGATATTTTCTTTGACCTGTGGTTTATTAGTAACCATATTTTTTTATTTTCAAGCAGAGGGAAATTCATGGGAAGTTTCCCTGGATTATCTGTCTTGCCATGTAGAAGTATAAATTTTTAAAACTCACGTTGCAAAATTAAATTGTCATAAAGTCCTTAATTTGTATATTTTAATCATTCTTGTTGTACATAAATATCTTAGAAAGTACTCTCCTTCACAAGACACAACTGCCAAAGTGTATATTTAGTTTGATTTCATAAAAGAAGAAAAAAGGTGTTCCATGTTTATTTCAGACAACTCAACCTTATACCTTGGATGAAAATAACCACACAGAATATATAAGATAGTATGTTAAACAACACATTTCTTACATTAAAATTATTTATATTTTATATGATGAAAAGATTGTTTACTCTGCATTCATATTAATTTTTACTTTTACATAAGTGAAAAGAAAAATACTGGGTCCTTTCCAGGATCTCTTGGCAGTTATTTTCCTGTTCATTTATTCACTTCAATATGATATGAACTTCTCCTATTTTTTTTAAGTTTTTTTTTAATTTTTTTTCAGTATATGAAATTTATTGTCAAATTGGTTTCCATACAACACCCAGTGCTCATCCCAAAAGGTGCCCTCCTGAATACCCATCACCCACCCTCCCCTCCCTCCCACCCCCCATCAACCCTCAGTTTGTTCTCAGTTTTTAACAATCTCTTATGCTTTGGCTCTCTCCCACTCTAACCTCTTTTTTTTTTCTTCCCCTCCCCTCCCCCATGGACTTCTGTTAAGTTTCTCAGGATCCACATAAGAGTGAAAACATATGGCATCTGTCTTTCTCTGTATGACTTACTTCACTTAGCATCACACTCTCCAGTTCCATCCACGTTGCTACAAAGGGCCATATTTCGTTCTTTCTCATTGCCACATACTACTCCATTGTGTATATAAACCACAATTTCTTTATCCATTCATCAGTTGATGGACATTTAGGCTCTTTCCATAATTTGGCTATTGTTGAGAGTGCTGCTATAAACATCGGGGTACAAGTGCCCCTATGCATCAGTACTCCTGTATCCCTTGGGTAAATTCCTAGAAGTGCTATTGCTGGGTCATAGAGTAGGTCTATTTTTAATTTTCTGAGGAACCTCCACACTGTTTTCCAGAGTGGCTGCACCAATTTGCATTCCCACCAACAGTGCAAGAGGGTTCCTGTTTCTCCACATCCTCTCCAGCATCTATAGTCTCCTGATTTGTTCATTTTGGCCACTCTGACTGGCGTGAGATGATATCTGAGTGTGGTTTTGATTTGTATTTCCCTGATAAGGAGCGACATTGAACATCTTTTCATGTGCCTGTTGGCCATCCGGATGTCTTCTTTCGAGAAGTGTCTATTCATGTTTTCTGCCCATTTCTTCACTGGGTTATTTGTTTTTCGGGTGTGGAGTTTGGTGAGCTCTTTATAGATTTTGGATACTAGCCCTTTGTCCGATATGTCATTTGCAAATATCTTTTCCCATTCCGTTGGTTGCCTTTTAGTTTTGTTGGTTGTTTCCTTTGCTGTGCAGAAGCTTTTTATCTTCATAAGGTCCCAATAGTTCATTTTTGCTTTTAATTCCCTTGCCTTTGGGGATGTGTCGAGTAAGAGATGGCTACGGCTGAGGTCAGAGAGGTCTTTTCCTGCTTTCTCCTCTAGGGTTTGGATGGTTTCCTGTCTCACTTTCAGGTCCTTGATCCATTTTGAGTTTATTTTTGTGAATGGTGTGAGAAAGTGGTCTAGTTTTAACCTTCTGCATGTTGCTGTCCAGTTCTCCCATCACCATTTGTTAAAGAGACTGTCTTTTTTCCATTGGATGTTCTTTCCTGCTTTGTCAAAGATGAGTTGGCCATACGTTTGTGGGTCTAGTTCTGGGGTTTCTATTCTATTCCATTGGTCTATGTGTCTGTTTTTGTGCCAATACCATGCTGTCTTGATGATGACAGCTTTGTAGTAGAGGCTAAAGTCTGGGATTGTGATGACTCCTGCCTTGGTCTTCTTCTTCAAAATTACTTTGGCTATTCGGGGCCTTTTGTGGTTCCATGTGAATTTTAGGATTGCTTATTCTAGTTTCGAGAAGAATGCTGGTTCAATTTTGATTGGGATTGCATTGAATGTGTAGATAGCTTTGGGTAGTATTGACATTTTGACAGTATTTATTCTTCCAATCCATGAGCAGGGAATGTCTTTCCATTTCCTTATATCTTCTTCAATTACCTTCATAAGCTTTCTATAGTTTTCAGCATACAGATCTTTTACATCTTTGGTTAGATTTATTCCTAGGTATTTTATGCTTCTTGGTGCAATTGTGAATGGGATCAGTTTCTTTATTTGTCTTCCTGTTGCTTCATTGTTAGTGTATAAGAATTCAACTGATTTCTGTCCATTGATTTTGTATCCTGCAACTTTGCTGAATTCATGTATCAGTTCTAGCAGACTTTTGGTGGAGTCTATCGGATTTTCCATGTATAGTATCATGTCATCTGCAAAAAGTGAAAGCTTGACTTCATCTTTGCCAATTTTGATGCCTTTGATTTCCTTTTGTTGTCTGATTGCTGATGCTCAAACTTCCAACACTATGTTAAACAACAGCGGTGAGAGTGGACATCCCTGTCGTGTTCCTGATCTCAGGGGAAAAGCTCTCAGTTTTTCCCCATTGAGGATGATGTTAGCTGTGGGCTTTTCATAAATGGCTTTTATGATCTTTAAGTATGTTCCTTCTATCCCGACTTTCTCAAGGGCTTTTATTAATAAAGGGTGCTGAATTTTGTCAAAGGCCTTTTCTGCATCAATTGACAGGATCATATGGTTCTTATCTTTTCTTTTATTAATGTGATGTATCATGTTGATTGATTTGCGAATGTTGAACCAGCCCTGCATCCCAGGAATGAATCCCACTTGATCATGGTGAATAATTCTTTTTATATGCTGTTGAATTCGATTTGCTAGTATCTTATTGAGAATTTTTGCATCCATATTCATCAGGGATATTGGCCTGTAGTTCTCTTTTTTTACTGGGTCTCTGGTTTGGTAATCAAAGTAATACTGGCTTCATAGAATGAGTCTGGAAGTTTTCCTTCCCTTTCTATTTCTTGGAATAGCTTGAGAAGGATAGGTATTATCTCTGCTTTAAACGTCTGGTAGAACTCCCCTGGGAAGCCATCTGGTCCTGGACTCTTATTTGTTGGGAGATTTTTGATAACCAATTCAATTTCTTCGCTGGTTATGGGTCTGTTCAAGCTTTCTATTTCCTCCTGATTGAGTTTTGGAAGAGTGTGGGTGTTTAGGAATTTGTCCCTTGCTTCCAGGTTGTCCAATTTGTTGGCATATACTTTTTCATAGTATTCCCTGATAATTGTTTGTATCTCTGAGGGATTGGTTGTCATAATTCCATTTTCATTCATGATTTTATCTATTTGGGTCATCTCCCTTTTCTTTTTGAGAAGCCTGGCTAGAGGTTTGTCAATTTTGTTTATTTTTTCAAAAAACCAACTCTTGGTTTCGTTGATCTGCTCTACAGTTTTTTTAGATTCTATATTGTTTATTTCTGCTCTGATCTTTATGATTTCTCTTCTTCTGCTGGGTTTAGGCTGCCTTTGCTGTTCTGCTTCTATTTCCTTTAGGTGTGCTGTTAGATTTTGTATTTGGGATTTTTCTTGTTTCTTGAGATAGGCCTGGATTGCAATGTATTTTCCTCTCAGGACTGCCTTCGCTGCGTCCCAAAGCGTTTGGATTGTTGTATTTTCATTTTTGTTTGTTTCCATATATTTTTTAATTTCTTCTCTAATTGCCTGGTTGACCCACTCATTCCTTAGTAGGGTGTTCTTTAACCTCCATGCTTTTGGAGGTTTTCCAGACTTTTTCCTGTGGTTGATTTCAAGCTTCATAGCATTGTAGTCTGAAAGTATGCATGGTATGATTTCAATTCTTGTAAACTTATGAAGGGCTGTTTTGTGACCCAGTAAATGATCTATCTTGGAGAATGTTCCATGTGCACTCGAGAAGAAAGTATATTCTGTTGCTTTGGGATGCAGAGTTCTAAATATATCTGTCAAGTCCATCTGATCCAATGTATCATTCAGGGCCCTTGTTTCTTTATTGACCGTGTGTCTAGATGATCTATCCATTTCTGTAAGTGGAGTGTTAAAGTCCCCTGCAATGACCACATTCTTATCAATAAGGTTGCTTATGTTTATGAGTAATTGTTTTATATATCTGGGGGCTCCGGTATTCGGCGCATAGACATTTATAATTGTTAGCTCTTCCTGATGGA
Source organism: Panthera onca (assembly GCF_046562875.1). Lineage (NCBI taxonomy): Eukaryota > Metazoa > Chordata > Mammalia > Carnivora > Felidae > Panthera > Panthera onca. The sequence continues at coordinate 139,483,709 of NC_138339.1, forward strand.
TAGACCCTGTAATTATTATATAATGCCCTTCTCCATCTCTTGTTACAGCCTTTAATTTAAAGTCTAGTTTGTCTGATATAAGTATGGCTACTCCAGCTTTCTTTTGGCTTCCAGGAGCATGATAAATAGTTCTCCATCCCCTCACTCTCAATCTAAAGGTGTCCTCAGATCTAAAATGAGTCTCTTGTAGACAGCAAATAGATGGGTCTTGTTTTTTTATCCATTCTGATACCCTATGTCTTTTGGTTGGTGCATTTAATCCATTTACATTCAGTGTTATTATAGAAAGATATGGGTTTAGAGTCATTGTGATGTCCGTAGGTTTCATGCTTGTGGCGATGTCTCTGGTACTTTGTCTCACAGGATCCCCCTTAGGATCTCTTGTAGGGCTGGTTTAGTGGTGACGAATTCCTTCAGTTTTTGTTTGTGTGGGAAGACCTTTATCTCTCCTTCTATTCTAAATGACAGGCTTGCTGGATAAAGGATTCTCGGCTGCATATTTTTTTTCTGTTCATCACATGGAAGATCTCCTGCCATTCCTTTCTGGCCTGCCAAGTTTCAGTAGAGAGATCGGTCACGAGTCTTATAGCTCTCCCTTTATATGTTAGAGCACGTTGATCCCAAGCTGCTTTCAGAATTTTCTCTTTATCCTTGTTTTTGCCAGTTTCACTATGATATGTCATGCAGAAGATTGATTCAAGTTACATCTGAAGGGAGTTCTCTGTGCCTCTTGGATTTCAATGCCTTTTTCCTTCCCAATTTCAGGGAAGTTCTCAGCTATTATTTCTTGAAGTACCCCTTCAGCACCTTTCCCTCTCTCTTCCTCCTCTGGAATACCAATTATATGTAGATTATTTCTCTTTACTGCATCACTTAGTTCTCTAATTTTCCCCTCATACTCCTGGATTTTTTTTATCTCTCTTTTTCTCAGCTTCTTCTTTTTCCATAACTTTATCTTCTAGTTCACCTATTCTCTCCTCTGCCTCTTCAATCCGAGCCATAGTTGTCTCCATTTTATTTTGCAGTTCATTGATAGCATTTTTCAGCTCCTCCTGGCTGTTCCTTAGTCCCTTGATCTCTGTAGCAAGAGATTCTCTGCTGTCCTTTATACTGTTTTCAAGCCAGCGATTAATTTTATGACTATTATTCTAAATTCACTTTCTGTTATATTGTTTAAATCATTTTTGATCAGTTCATTAGCTGTTGTTATTTCCTGGATGTTTTTCTGAGGGGAATTCTTCCGTTTCGTCATTTTGGATAGTCCCTGGAGTGGTGCGGGACTGCGGAGCACTTCCCCTGTGCTGTCTTGAATAACTTGCATTGGTGGGCAAGGCTTCAGTCAGACCTGATGTCTGACCCCAGCCCACCGCTGGGGCCACAGTCAGACTGGTGTGTGCCTTCTCTTCCCCTCTCCTAGGGGCGGGATTCACTGCGGGGTGCCATGGCCCGTCTGGTCTACTTGCACACTGACAGGCTTGTGGTGCTGCGGATCTGGTGTATTAGCTGGGGTGGGTAGGCAAGGTGCACGGGGGCAGGAGGGGCAGGCTTAGCTGGCTTCTCCTTAGGTGATCCACTTCAGGAGGGGCCCTGTGGCAGCGGGAGGGAGTCAGACCCGCTGCCGTAGGGGTGGCTCCGCAGAAGCACAGCGTTGGGTGTTTGCACGGAGCAAGGAATTTCCCTGGCAGGAACTGGTTCCTTTGGGATTTGGCTGGGGGATGGGCAAGGGAGATGGCGCTGGCGAGTGCCTTTGTTCCCCGCCTAACTGAGCTCTGTCGTCCCGGGGTTCAGCAACTCTCCCTCCCTTTGTCCTCCAGCCTTCCCGCTTTCTGAGCAGAGCTGTTAACTTACGACCTCCCAGATGCTAAGTCCCGCTTGCTGTCAGAACACACTCTGTTCGGCCCCTCCACTTTTGCAAGCCAGACTCGGGGGCTCTGCTTGGCCAGCAGGCCACCCCTCTGCCCCGGCTCCCTCCCGCCAGTCCATGGAGCACGCACCACCTCACCGCCCTTCCTACCCTCTTCAGTGGGCCTCTGGTCTGCGCTTGGCTCCAGAGACTCCGTTCTGCTAATCCTCTGGCGGTTTTCTGGGTTCTTTAGGCAGGTGTAGGTGGAATCTAAGTGATCAGCAGGGTGCACGGTGAGCCCAGCGTCCTCCTATGCTGCCATCTTCCTATGTGTCCCTAAGTTTTTTTTTTTTTTGTTTTTTGTTTTTAACATTTATTCAGTTTTTGAAAGAGCATGAGTGGGGGAGGGTCAGAGAGAGAGGGAGACCTAGAATCCAATTCAAGCTCCAGGCTCTAAACTGACAGCAGAGTGAAATCATGACCTGAGCCTAAGTGGGACGCTTAACCGACTGAGACACCCAGGCATCCCATGAACATCTCTTTAATTTTAACGCTATTTTTCAAAGAGTAGATTAACATGTATTCCCAAAGACAGGACATCTACTTATATGCATATGTAGGACTAAATGATACTATTACATGATCAGTGATCTCAGCTTTCTTCTTTTCTGATTATTTTACCAAACTGTAAACCAAATCTAAGCACAGCAAAACAAAAAAGTTGCAAAACAACAAAAGAATCTATGATTTCTATTATTTCGTTTATTTGTATTTTATGATGTGCTAAAATGCTCTCCCTACTAGGAAAAATAAATGTCAATGACAATAAGCGTATTAAACTAACAGACCATGCATTTACAGCAGCAATAGTGTCTTACAGTCAAGTTCATTACTGAAAATATTAGATGAGAAATAGCAGTAAAATACCAACACAGAATGGTTAATACCATTCTAACTAGTTTTATTTTAGACACTCTTGAATTTTATATTAAAGTGAGAATTAGGTTAATAATAAAATAATGAGAGTGTAGAGTAACAGATTCATGTCATAATTTGGGGATAATAAATATCTCAATGTTTTCTATATTAATGGTAGGGCAAAATAAATTTACACATTTATTACCAATTTATTTTGACATCATAGTATAGGAAGAGATAATAAATTAATACAAGTTGGATTTATATGCAATATCATCTAAACATTTGCTTTATTATTCCTCTCAAACCATTATATATAAATGCATAGTATGCATGTGAAAATACATTTCTGGATACTATTTTTTTTTTAACTGATTTATAGTAAGCTCAAGCTGATAATGTAGATATTAAATTTGGGCCATAATTCTATTACTTTCTTGACTTTGTCTTAAATTTCTAATAAGTCCCATTGATAAGCTTTCTCTTATATATTTCTTGCTTTTATGATACTTCCTGTTTGGTCTAGAGTCTTTAATATATATTTACATTTAGGAACCTCCAGTACATTTTTATTTTACTTGTACCACAGTGCTGGGATTTAAAATTTTTGGTTTTCTAGACTTTGCATTCCATTTGCTTCCATTTTGAATGTGATTTCAACTAGGAGTTGTGAGGAGCAATCAATTATTCATTAATGTGTTCTTGAATAAATGAATTTATTCAATTGAATATTTATTAAACACTTGCTGTTTGGCAATTACATAGTGTAATCAGGTTGGAGAAGTTTTTCTTAGTTTGCCTTCTGAACCTGGAATGATAATGTTATGAAAGCCAAATTCTTGAATTCAGCAATAAATTTTTTTTACTGGTATATAGGGGAAAAATATTTTTGAGAAGAGAATCAATGGTATTTTTTAGCACATCTTACCAATTCTAACAACCCTCTGTTTCAAAAAATTCTTTTCAGTGTGAAAGAACTGGAAATATACCAGATCTCTGGCGTCCTCATATAGCAAAATGTTGGTTCTGTCAAATTAGGAGACCATTGCACAATACTGGAGATAACAGACATCCAGAAGCCCACCAAATTGCATTTTTTTGAAACGTATATAAGAAGTTATGTTTTCCAGGCATAATTACTCACAGATGAGCAGATTGTTGATTTTATGAAAGGATTTTCTGGAGTACAGTGTTTCAGGGATTGGCTGGCTTTCATTGACATCAATGAGTTGATGTCATTGGTAGAAGCACAGGGCTGCTGATTGGTTGGCATTGAGAAATGGATTCATTGGAACAGAACCAGCTCCATAATTTAAAGGCCCATTCCAACATTAAAATGTGATATCCTTTTTTCAAAAAGCAGGGGGGATACCCCATTTTCCTTTCTTCCGTTGTCTCTCTGGTGATCTGTCATGGCATTTTTGTTTTGCCGTCTAATGTCACATTTTCTAGGAAAGCCTAAACATAGACCCTTATAGGAATCTTAGGCCTATTATTTGGACCCAATTCCTAACAATCCCGAGGCCCTCATTAGAGAGGCTGAAATTGGCAATGGTGGTTGAGTGGGATTAGGAAGGTTCTCAGCTACCATCTGCCCTAAGAGTGCAGAGTGGTGATGAGTAGTGGGGTTGCACATGAGCCAAGGATCTAAGCTGCTAACTTACGCTTCATTGATCCAATGGACTTCATTTATAGAATACACATTTAAGGATAAAATTAATAATTCTAAGATAATAACCATAGATCACTAAATGCCACACACTGGACCTTTTCAGAGGGCAAAGTCCTTTATTAATCACATGCTCCTGAAGCTGGCTGTGCATTGGAGTGAGTTCTTCTTTGATTGGCCAAAATTAGAAGTAAGGAACTATCATTGCAAGGAACTTCCTATGGTTTATGCACTAGGATAAGTTTAGCTATTAAAATCCAGTTCTCAAAGTACTTGTTCCCAAGGCTGTAGAGAGCTGTCATTTATTATTGAATCAGGCTGAAACTGGTTCTGATGGCTACTTTTTACTATCGCTCTAAAACAGTCAGCCATTTCCTGGAAGTATGGGAACTTCTTTTTGTTTTCAGTGCTAAGTCAACCCAGGAGAGTGCTTCAAGGGTTGTCACAAGTCCACCACTCTTGCCAAATTGCTTGAAGATAAAGTCACTTGGGTAGTTCTCATTTTCACTTTCAATGCTGATTAACCTGAAGCTTGAATCACCTGTGTGGACAGTGAATGCAAAGAAGTACTTAGTACTCTGTAATCAATATTCGTGTTGCAGGACCTAGCCAGATTGAATTTTCTTTTAGCATGGAGTATTAGCAATGGCATAGATGCCCCCACCCATGGGCCAATGCTATTCTGTTATTTTTTATAAGACTGGCTGATAAATATAAACTTGTTTGTTATGCCCCAAGGGAATGGAATTTATCATTACCACTGCTGGCCCAAATGGGGAACAAATTTTTTATTATCCCTTTGAGTGTTCCAGCTAGTATGGTTGGGATTATTATACACAGGAGTATGTTCCATGAGTTTTCATTTAATCCACCAGGAAAGGTTTGATCTCTTACGATTTGTAAAGAAACAAAGTCTTTTAAGGGAATTGGGAAGGTCATAAATTTTGAATGGTCAATAGCTCCATGAACAATTAATCTTGGCTCTGATGTGGCATTTAAAAGTCTAATTCCCACGAAGGCAAAATAGTCTAGTAGCCACACAACAGAGATATTCATCTTTATAAGATATGTAGACATACTATCTCTGGGAATTGTTGACACAAGCAGTAACTGTTCAATGCCAAGAAATCCCTCTCTGTCTCGGGAAACATGGGTCTTCCTGTATTTATTTATTGTCTATACCATGTACCATAACTGGTAAGGTACCATGCCTTTTATATTCTTTACATTGGCTACACTAGCAATAATAATGTTCAGGTTGAAGTTCTGATTACATAATGCAGATTGGTAGAACAGATACGAGACAATAGAATTATAATGAAATGTGGTACCAATAAATCTATCAACTGAGAAAGCCACTTCATGTAGTTTTTTTTTTTTTCCTTACCTGTTTTAATTTTGTATAGAGAGAATATGAATGGGAGAGAGGGACAGAGAAGGAGGGAGAGAGAGAAAAAATCCTAAGCAGGCTCTGTGCTGTGAGTGCAGAGCTGACAGAGGGGCTCGCTACCATGAATCATGACAACATGACCTGAGCTGAAATCAAGAGTCGGAAGCCCAACTCACTGAGCAACCCAGGTGCCCTTTACATGATATAGTTTCAACAAACTCAGGAAAATATCCTTTTGTGTCTTAGTTCTCAGGAAAGCCTTGACTTCTTGGTCCTAATGTGGTGAATACAAACTTGTGTTGTTCCACCCTTCCCTTCATAGATCACAGTACTGTGTATCATTTGGGAATCCAAAAGAAAAATCGAGGGTGTTATAAAACCTCGATTTAATGATAATTTAATGAGTATTGATTTATAAAATGATGATTTACTAAGATGGCTTAATAAGGTAACAGCAAGGCATAGCAGTAACTTTGGGCTAGCCTTTACCATCTCTAGGCCTGAAGATAGGAGAGCTGAATCTCATTGATGAAGTGAGAAGAAAAGTCTCTTTCATTCATTCTTTTATTCATTTTTATATTTATGGATTTATACCACTGTCACTACAATGTAATTTTAAAACATGTTCAACATCTGAAGGAAAAAAAAATGCCTATACACATTAGGAGTCATTCCACATTCCTGTCCCATATCCTTCTGAATATGTACCATTTTGTCTACTCATTTATCAGTTGATGAACATTTAGGCTATTTTTACTTTTGTGGTATTAGCAATCATGTTGGTAGGGACACTCATGTACAGTGGACATTTTCTATTTTTCTTGCATGTGTAACTTTCTCGAATGGCATTGCTGGGTCATAAATATATGTAACATTTTGAGCAACTGCCAGAAGGTTTTTCAAAGTGGCTGTACCATTTTACATTCTCACGAGCAATGTATGAACTGTCCAAATTCTGAACATCCTCCCCACCACTTGTTATTATCTGCATTTTGGGTTTAAATATCCTACAGTGTAAAGTGGTATCTCAGTGTACATGTGGTTTGCACTTCCATAATGACTAGTAGGGCTGAGCATCATTTCATGTGCTTACTGACCATTTGCATATGTGTTCTGGAGGAATGTCTATTCAAATCCCTCGTTCAGTTTAGAGTTGGGTTATTTGTCTTTTTTTAATATAATTTATTGTCAAGTTGGCTAACATACAGTGTATACAGTGTGCTCTTGGTAACTGGGTTGACTTTTTATTGCTGATGGTAAAAACTTTTATATATTCTGGAAACCAGTCCCTAACAAATAGGTGATTTGAATATGTCTTCTTCCATTTTTAGGCTTGTTTTCATTTTCTCATTGGAATCCTTTGAAGCACAAAAGGTTACATGTTGGTGAATGTGTTTTTTTTTTTCTAATGATTGTACTTTTGGTGTCATATCTAAAAAAATATGGCATAATAGAAGCCCGTTATGACTTACTCCTATTTTTTTTTTCTTTAAGCAGCTTTATAGTTTTAATTCTTACATTAAAGCTTATGATCTATTTTGAGTTTTGTGCAAGGTGTGAGGTAGAGGTCCAAATCCATTCTACACATGTGGGTATCTAGTTGTCTCAGCACTGGGTGTTGACAAGATAATTCGTTCCCCGCTGAACTTTCCAGGTACATTGATTAAAAATCATTGATAAATGTGAGTGTATTTCTGAATGCTTGTTTTTATTTCATTGGTATGTAGCCCTATACTTTTATCACTCCCACAGTGTCTCAGTTACTGTAGCTTTGAAATTGGAAATTGTGTTTCCCACCTTTCTTTTCTAAGACTGTTCTGGTTACTTCCATAGCCATTTTAGGACTAAATTGTCAGTTTATGAACAAAATAGAAAGAGCTGGGACTTTTGATAGGAATTATGTTGAATCTTTAGGTCATTTTGGGGGTTATTATCATTTTAAAATGTTCGAGTCCATGTACATGAGATGTCTCTTGTTTGGATCTCGTTTAGTATTATTCAGTATTTTATAGTCTTCAGTGTACAAATTAGGCATCTCTTTTACTAATGTATAAAGTGCAATTGATTTTTACATATCAATCATTTATCCTGCCACATTGTTACACTAGTTTATTCTAATCAGTGTTTTAGTTGATTTCCTGGGATGTTCTATATATAGGATTATATGATCTGTAGAAAGAGAAAATTTTACTTCTTCCTATCCAATTTAGATGTTATTATTTACTCACCTTGCTTCACTGACCTGATTAGTAAAATGTTGAATAGAACTCATAAGGGTGGGCTTGTTCCTGATAATAGAAGGAAAACATCCAGTTATTCTTAAGTATGATACTAGCTGAGGATTACTTATGGATGCTCTTTATTGAGTTGAGAAAGTTTTATTCTATTTGTTGAGGTTTTTATCAGGAAAGGGTGTTAGTCTACATCTATAAGGATGATGATGTGATTATTGTTCTTTAGTTTTACACTGTGATCATTTGACTTATTTTCAGATGTTAAAGCAACCCCATGTTGTGGGGCTGAATCCCACCTGGTCATGATGTATAACTTTTTTCATCAGTTGCTGAATTCAATTTGCTAGTTTTTATAAGAATTTCTGCATCTATTCTTCTCGAAACTAGAACAAGCAATCCTAAAATTCATATGGAACCACAAAAGGCCCCGAATAGCCAAAGCAATTTTGAAGAAGAAGACCGAAGCAGGAGGCATCACAATCCCAGACTTTAGCCTCTACTACAAAGCTGTCATCATCAAGACAGCATGGTATTGGCACAAAAACAGACACATAGACCAATGGAATAGAATAGAAACCCCAGAACTAGACCCACAAACGTATGGCCAACTCATCTTTGACAAAGCAGGAAAGAACATCCAATGGAAAAAAGACACTCTCTTTAACAAATGGTGCTGGGAGAACTGGACAGCAACATGCAGAAGGTTGAAACTAGACCACTTTTTCACACCATTCACAAAAATAAACTCAAAATGGATAAAGGACCTGAATGTGAGACAGGAAACCATCAAAACCTTAGAGGAGAAAGCAGGAAAAGACCTCTCTGACCTCAGCCGTAGCCATCTCTTACTCGGCACATCCCCAAAGGCAAGGGAATTAAAAGCAAAAGTGAATTACTGGGACCTTATGAAGATAAAAAGCTTCTGCACAGCAAAGGAAACAACCAACAAAACTAAAAGGCAACCAACGGAATGGGAAAAGATATTTGCAAATGACATATCGGACAAAGGGCTAGTATCCAATATCTATAAGGAGCTCACCAAACTCCACACCTGAAAAACAAATAACCCAGTGAAGAAATGGGCAGAAAACATGAATAGACACTTCTCGAAAGAAGACATCCGGATGGCCAACAGACACATGAAAAGATGTTCAACGTCGCTCCTCATCAGGGAAATACAAATCAAAACCACACTCGGATATCACCTCACGCCAGTCAGAGTGGCCAAAATGAAGAAATCAGGAGACTATAGATGCTGGAGAGGATGTGGAGAAACAGGAACCCTCTTGCACTGTTGGTGGGAATGCAAATTGGTGCAGCCGCTCTGGAAAGCAGTGTGGAGGTTCCTCAGAAAATTAAAAATAGACCTACCCTATGACCCAGCAATAGCACTGCTAGGAATTTACCCAAGAGATACTGGAGTACTGATGCATAGGGGCACTTGTACCCCAATGTTTATAGCAGCACTCTCAACAATAGCCAAATTATGGAAAGAGCCTAAATGTCCATCAACTGATGAATGGATAAAGAAATTGTGGTTTATATACACAATGGAATACTACGTGGCAATGAGAAAAAATGAAATATGGCCTTTTGTAGCAACGTGGATGGAACTGGAGAATGTGATGCTAAGTGAAATAAGCCATACAGAGAAAGACAGATACCATATGGTTTCACTCTTATGTGGATCCTGAGAAACTTAACAGAAACCCATGGGGGAGGGGAAGGAAAAAAAAAAAAAAAAGAGGTTAGAGTGGGAGAGAGCCAAAGCATAAGAGATTGTTAAAAACTGAGAACAAACTGAGGGTTGATGAGAGGTGGGAGGGAGGGGAGGGTGGGTGATGGGTATTGAGGAGGGCACCTTTTGGGATGAGCACTGGGTGTTGTATGGAAACCAATTTGACAGTAAATTTCATATATTAAAAAATAAATTAAAAAAAATAAAAATAAAAATTAAATAAATAAATAAAAATAAACATTAAAAAAAAGAATTTCTGCATCTAAATTCATAAGGGATGTTTGTGTTTTTCTTTACTTGGGATATCTTTGTCTAATTTTGGCATCAAAGTGATAGTGACTTAATAAAAGGAGATGGGAGGTATCAACCCTCAGGCAATAATCCGTCTTTTAAATTTTGGCTGTGATATTTCAGGCCATTAAATGGTTTTGTGTTATAAATAAATCAACTTAAAATATTTTTGAAGAATTGGTATAGACTGTTTACTAAATAGTTGGTAGAATTCATCATTGAAGCCAACTAATTCTGCTCTTTTGTTAGATTTTTATTAGTAATTCAATCTCTTTGCATATTATAGGCCTATTCAAATAATTTCTTATTGAATAACTATTGGTAACTAGTATCTTTTGGAATTTGTCCATTTCATCTAAGTAATCCCATTTTTTGGCATAGAGTTGTTTATGCTATTTCTTTGTTTTCCCTTTTATTTCCATAAGGTCTAATGATGGTCTCTGTTTATTTTAGCAATCTGAGTCTTGTTTTCGTTGGAATATTTAAGTTTTGTCAACTTTATGATTTCATTGATTTTTCTGTATTGCTTCCCTACTCTATTTAATTAATTTACCTTCTAATCTTTTTATTTCCTTCTTTGATAGCTTCTCAAGGTGGGGATTTAGAGTATTTATTTTCAATTTTATTTTTTTTCAAATAATTTACAGCTTTAAATTTTCCCTTAAAACTTACTTCACTGCATCTGGTAGGTTTCAGTAGGTTGTGTTTTTGTTGTCATCTCAGTTTTTTTCCCCCTGATTTCCTTTTACCTCATCCTCTGACATACTATTTATAAATGTTTCATTTCCATATATTTAAAGGGTTTTCAAATTTTTTATTATTTTTGTTTTTTGAGAGAGTGAGAATCTCAAGCAGGTTCCAAACTCAGTGGGAAGCCTGATCCAGGGCTCAATCTTGCTAATGGTGAGATCATGAACTGAGGCGAAATCAAGAGTCAGATGCTCAACTGACTGAGCCTCCCAGGCGCCACCCCCCCCCCCCAATTTTTTACTATAATTTCTAATTTTATTCCACTGTGGTTAGAGACTATCCCTTGTGTGCTTTCATTTCTTTTGAATTTATTGAGGACTTTGCTATAACAGAATGGATGATATAAACAATGTTCCATGTACCCTTGAAAAGCATATTCTGCTGTTGGGTGAAATATTAAATTGATGTTAGGTCAACTTGGTTTATAGGGTTGTTCAAGAGTTTTACCTACCTGCTGTTCTAATACCTATTTATTCGATACGTTATTGAAAGTGAGGTATGTAAGTCTCATTTCAAAAATAGTGACATGTCTATTGATCCTTTCAGTTAGGTCAGGTTTTGCTGCATGTATTTTAATGTCCTTTTGTTTGATTACATATTTTTAGTTGAGATATAACTGACGTAATGACATTAGCTTCAGGTGTAAAACAATTTCAGTAAATGTAGTATTGACTCTTTTGGATTCTGTTAGGAATGGAATAGTTTTTATTTCTTTTTCAGATGTTTTGTCCTTAGTATATAGAAATGCAACTAATTGGCATCTGTTAATTTTTTTTATCTTGCAACTTAATTGAATTCCTTGCTTAATTCCACCAGTTGTTTTGGTTGAGTCTTCTGTATTTTCTAGATATAAAAATCACCTCATCTGCAAGTAGTGAGTTTTAATTCCTTCTTCCTGATTTGTATGCCTTTTGTTTCTTTGTCTTACTTAGTGGCTGTAGCTAGAACTTCCAGTACTATATTGAATAAGAGTGGTGAGAGTGGGGCATCCTTGTCTTGCTCCTGATTTTGGAGGAAAAGTTTTCAGTATTTTGTTTATGTATATTCTTTCTATATTCAAAATGCTGTGTTTTCACCATGAAAAGATGTTGTATAGGGCCAGTTTTTCTTTTGCAGCTATTGAAATGATCATAGGAATTTTATCTTTAAAATTTTTTTATATTTATTTTATTTTTGTTAGAGACAGAATATGAGCAGGGGAGGGGCAGAGAGAGAGGGAGACAGAATCCAAAGCAGGTTCCAGGCTCTGAGCTGTCAGCACAGAGCTCAATGCAGGGCTCAAACCTGTGAACCACGAGCTCGTGACCTGAGCTGAAGTCTGAAGCTTAACCAACTGAGCCACCCAGGTGCCCCCTCTTTAATTTTGTTAATATATTATATTAATTTGTCTATGTTAAAATATCCTTGCATCCTAGGGATAAATTCTACTTGGTCTTGGTCTATAATCCTTTTGGTATGTTTTTTAATTTGCATTGCTAATACTTTGTTCAGAATTGTTCCATCTATATTCACTAGGAATATTGGTCTGTACTTTTCTTCTAGTGCCCTTACCTGGTATCACGGTCATGTTGAATTTATAAAATGGGTTTGGATGTATTTTCTTAATTCTTTCAAAGAGTTTGACAAGGATTGGATTTAACTTTTAATGTTTGGTAGAATTCACTAATAAAGCCATCTGATCCTGGGATGTTCTGTGTTGGGAGGTTTTTGACTGTTTTTTTTTTTTTTTTCATCTTGCATAGCAGTGATCTGTTCATATTCTCTATTTCTTGGTAGCAGTGTTGCCAGCTTGTGTATTTCTAGAAATTTATTCATTTGTTGTAGGTTGTCTAACTTGTTAGGACCTTAAGAGACTATTGTGAACAATTTTATATGCTATGTATTTCTGTAGTATCTGTTGTAAGGTCTCCTTTTTAATTTCTGATTTTGAGTCTTCTCTGGCTACAGGTTTACCAATTTTATCTTTTTGAAAGACAAGAATGGATCAAGTTATTAGTTGTCTGATTTTTATTTAAATTATTTCTGTCTTTCTGCTATCTTGGGCATAATTTTTTGTCTTTTTATAGGTGGGTTATATAGTTTGATAAACTTCCTTTTCAGTATTGTTTTTGCTGCTTCCCTTAATGTTTGATATGCTGTGTTTATATTTTTATTTATTTTGAAATTTTCCCCTTTTGACTTTTTCTTTTACCCACTGATTGTTCAGAACTATATTCTTTGTTTCCCCTAATTTGTATATCATCCAAGTCACCTCTTGTTGTTGCAAACATAGGTGGTATGATTTCAATTTTAAATATCCTGACGTGTTTTGTGCCCTGTCATATGACCTATCTTGAAAAATGTTCTGTGCTCACTTAACAAGAATGTGGATTCTCCTGTTGGATGGAATGCTTTATATAAGGCTAAGTCCATCTGGTCTAAAGCACAGTTCAATTCCAATATTGCCTTGCTGGTTTTCTGACTAGATGACCTTTCCATTGTTGGCAGTTGGGTACTGAAATCTTCTATTATTTTGTTGTCTATTTGGGGCCTCCAAAATATATATTCACCATTATTGTATCTTCTGGATGCATTGAACCATTTACTGTTATTACATAATGACCTCTTGATAAGTGTTTGGCTTGAAATCTGTATTGTCTGATGTAAGTAGAGCTACACCTGCCTTCTTTGGGAATATCCTCTTTCATCCTTCAGACTGAGCCTATGTGTACTTTATACCTAATGAGTTTCCTAAAAGCAATATATGGTTGGGTCTTTTTTCTTTTTTTAATCCATTCAGCCACTCAGTGACTTTTGATTAAAACCAATCCATTTATCTTGAGAGTGATTACTAATATGTAAGGACTAACTATTGCCATCTTACTGTCTGTTTTCTGGTTGTTTTGTACTTCATGGGTTTCTTACTCTCATTGTGTCTGTCTACCTTTGCAAAATGGTGGTCTTCCATGGTGATTTGCTTGGTCTCCGTTTGTATGTGTATGACTCTAGATCTTATCTTTATTCATTTATACAGTTTCCACGCTTATACTATTTGGGTCTTATGTTTTTGATGTCACAATTGGCCTCTTTTCATATTGTGAATGTGAAGACTTAATAACTGAAGTCATTAGCATGCCATCCTAATACAGAATTCTCTGAACTTAGATGGTTCATATTTTACTTTTGTTAGAGTGCTGTCTACAGAGCTTCCTCTACTTAAAACAGGGTTATTGGGACATAATCTCACTTTAAGTTGAAAAAATCCTAAAAGAGATATGCTTAATACACCTAACATGCCAGACATAGCTCAATTTAGCTTAGATTCAACATGCCAAGAATAGTTATATTAGCCTCCATCTGGGCAAAGTCATCTAACACAAAGCCTATTTGAGAGTAAAGTGTTGAATATCTCAGGTGATTTATTGAATACTATACTGAAAGTTGAAAAACGGATGGTTTTGTGGATATAGAGTGGTTTTAAGCACGTATGTTGTTTACCTTCATGACTGCATGGCTGACTGAGAATTATCGCTCACTGCGGCTTGCCAGTATTATGAAAGATGATCACATCGCAAAATACTAGACCGGAAAGAGACTAGAATTCAATACTCAATGTACTGTTTCTACTGCATGTGTACTGCTTTCACACCACTGTACAACTGAATAATTGGAAGTCAACCACTGTAATTCAGGCACAACCTGCACTTTTCTCTGACTTTTATGTAGTAATTCATGTCATTTCATTTGAGTTTGAGGAACTGTTTTCAGCAGTTCTTGCAAGGCAGGTCTAGTGGTGGTGAACTCCTTCATGTTTGGTTTGTCTGGGACAGACTTACCCTTGCATATCTGAAGGTTAACTTTGCCAGATAAAGTATCTTGGCTGGCAATTTTCATCTTTCAATACTCTGAATATGTCACTCTCCTCTCTCCTGGCCTATTGCGTTTCTGCTGTGAAATCCACTCAGTGTTCTGGGGGTTCTCGGGTAGGCTACTTTCTTTTTCACTTGGCTGGCATTAAAAATGTTTATCATTGATGATAGTTTCATTATATTACATCTAGGAGGTCTTTTTACGTTGAATAATAGTGTTTTCTGTTAGCTTTATGAACTGGTATGTCCACTGTTTTCCCAGTGTTTGGGCAATTCCCAGCTATTATTTCCCTAAATACACTCTCTCTTCCGGTATAAAAATTACTCTTAAATATGCATTTTTCTCATCAATACCGATAACTCTTGTAGGATTTCTTGACTTCTTTAAGAATCTTAGTTTGTGCTCTCATTTCTAAATTCTTACCTTCCAGATTGCTTATTATTTGTTTGATCTGATCTGCCCAATTTCGTAATTGGGCATTCTAGTGCATTCTTCATCTGATTCATTAAATTCATAAACTCCAGATTTTGTCTGGTTCTGAGTTCACTCAAGTGCCTTTCTGGGTATTCTTGTAGCTGACTGAATGTCTACATGACAGTTATTTGAAATCTTGGTCAGTTAGATCAAAATATTCCATGCTTTTGGTTTCGGTTCCGGGAGAATTATTATTTTTTATGATATCATATTACTCTGGCATTTACAGTGTTTGATGAAATATTTCTCTGCCATCACATTTTAAGTAGTACAAACCTGTATTAGTTGTTGACTTTGTTACAGTTTATCAGACTAGCCATTAAGAACCCTTCTTTCATTTTTCAGAAGATGGCATTATAGCTCAAGGTGTTGGCTTCTCTTTATCTGAGTTGCCTCTGGGGCCGCATTCTTGAACATGTGCTTTAAAAAGAGCTGGTTGGGGGCACCTGGGTGGCTCAGTTGGTTGGGCGTCCAACTTCAGCTCAGGTCACGATCTCACGGTCCGTGAGTTTGAGCCCCGCGTCGGGCTCTGGGCTGATGGCTCAGAGCCTGGAGCCTGTTTCAGATTCTGTGTCTCCCTCTCTCTCTCTGCCCCTCCCCCGTTCATGCTCTGTCTCTGTCTCAAAAATAAATAAACGTTAAAAAATTTTTTTTAAAAAGAGCTGGTTGGCAGGGGAAGTTTGGGTTGAACACCTGAAGCTTTGTGGGTGCCCACTGTGTGGTATGAGGACCCTCCCACATTTCCATGGGTAGAACTCTTGCTGGAAACAGGGAGCATGTTCCTTCTCAAGTCTTTGTTATTCTTGTGCATTTTCCTTTCCTTTCTCTCCCCACCAGTCAGAGGACCCTCCTTAGAAATCATGCTGCTTGTGCACCATAAACCAGTCATTCACCAGTTTGCCTTTACACCTCCTCTATGAGATAGGTTACCATGGTCACCACCAGCAAAAGCACAGCACTTTGCAGTGCTGCCTTGGGACAGATTCCTTGAGATCTGTCTTGACATTGCACTCCGATGACATACCTGGTTCTCCCATCAGGCCAGCTGGACACCCACAAATTTTGCTTTTGTCTTGCAGGCTCACCTTGTTTTGCACTCACCAGTTTTGCTTTTACTCAAATTGTAATGACTAGGAGTGGGGCAGTCTCAGCGACTCCCTTGAATCTGCAGCCCCATCAAAGTCCCATCCACCCACTTCCTGTAGCACAGGTAGGAGGAAATCTAAGTTCTCCAGGTTACTGTGCAGAGGCACCTTTGTTTGGTTACAAGGGACTACTTTAGTTGCAAATAAAAAGGGAGAGAAAAGAATGACTGATGCTGCCATCTCATGCTGATGTCACTGCTATTAAGCATTTTGGCTTATTTTATTATTGGTTTTCCAGGGAATTACAATTAGCATCTTCATTTAAAACAACCAAAATTCAGATTAATTCTGATTTATACCAATATTATATGAAAACTGGGCTTCATTAAGCCGCTGTCCTTACCTCTCTTCTGTCATATTACTGCCATACGAATTACCACTTTTTGTGTTATAGCCACACAACTTCGTTGTATAATGACTGCTTTATGCAGTTGTTTTTTAAAACCTACAGAAGAAAAGTGTTACAAACAAATATTAGATAGACTCTTTCACAATATCTACGTGGAGAGGGACATGGGTTAGGAAAGCAGGAGTAAAATAATGGAAACTGAAAATTGAAACAGGTTTGTTAGGCTCTATGTACAATGCAGTACAGATTTGATTCTACTGTGTGAATATACAGGTAGATAATCTCAGAAATATTTAATAAAAACAAAAGTTAAATCTTACATTATAAACTAGTTAAATGTGGAAGATCTTTAAAATGTGGGTAGGTTCTAAAAGGAAAAATGAGAAATTGTTACTTCCTTAATACTATTAGAAGTCCGAGCCTCTCTCCTACTTAATCTATCCTCACCTACGACTCCAGTATTCTAATTAATGTGTTTATTGTACGCAGCGCACTTCATGTGCCTGCATTTATCCCTAAAGGGAACATGGTTTGATTGTTACTTTTTTTTTTCAGATTAATCATTCTTTATTCCTCTGGCAGTGCAGAAGTATTTTAGTTAATGTAGTCCTCTTCATTTATTGATACTTTCATAGGGTTTGCTTTTGGTGTTGGAGCCAAGAAGTCATTGCTGAGACCTGTGTCCAAGAGTTGACTGTGTATGTGGTTGTTTGGGAGTAACAGTGCCTTAGGTCTTCTATTCAAGTCTTTCATCCATTTTGAGATGATTTTTTCTGTTTGGACTAGGAAGCATTCCAATTTTCTTCTTTTACATGTGGCTGTCCAGTTTTTCTCACAACCACTTGTTGAAGAGACCGTCCTTTTCCTATTGTATATTCTTGCCTCCTGTGTCCTAAGTTAATTGAGTATAAATGCATGGGATTTTTTCTGGGCTTTGGAGTCTCTTCCCTTGTTCTATGGGTCTGTTTTGATTACTAGAGTTTTTAAATATAATTTAAAATTGGAGAGTGTGATCTATACAGCTTGGTCCTTCTATCTCAAGATTACTTTGTCTTTTTGAGGTCTTTTGTAGTTCTGTACAAATTTTAGGATTTTTCTTTTATTTCTGTTTGGAATTTTGATGGGGATCGCTGAGTCTACAGCTGACTTTGAGTAGGAGGGACACTTTAACAATATTAAGCCTTCTGATTCATGAACAGAGAATATCTTTCCAATCATTTGTTTCTTCATTTCCTTTCATCAGCATCTTAAAACTTTGGTTCTACAAGTCTTTCACTTCCTTGGTTAAATTTATTCCTAGTATTTTGTTCTTTAGGATGCAATTATAACTGAGGCTGTTTTAATAATTTCTCTGATAGTACATTATAGGTGTATAGGAAAGTAACAGGTTTTTGTACATTGTGTAACGTGCAATTTAACTGTTAGAACTAATAAATAAGTTCAGTATTTCTGGTGGAGTTTTTAAGGTTTTATGGATGTAATACCAGGTCATCTGCACATGGTGACACTACACTTCTTTCTTTCCAATTTTGATGTCTCTTATATTTCTTGCCTAATTGCTCTGGGTAGGACTTCCGGAGCTGTGTTGTGACAATAGGCATACTTCTTGTCTCATTCTTCATTTTTTGAGGAAAAGTTTTCAGCTTTTCACCATTGAGGAGCATGTTAGCTATCAGCTTGTCCTATACTGTGCCTGTATTATGTTGAGGTACATCCTTTCTCTACCCATTTTGTTTAGAGTTTTTGTGCTAAATTTGTGTTGAATTCTGTACGATGCTTTTTTGGCATCTATTGGAATAATCATATGATTTTCTCCTTCATGTTGTTAATATGGTGTATCAGTCACAACAACTGATTGGCAGATGTTGAGTAATCTTTGTATCCCTGGAATAAATCCCATTTGATGATGGTTTATAAGCCTTTTAATGCATTCTCGAATTTGGTTTGCTTATCATTTATTCAGGATTTTTGCATCTATATTAATCAGGAATTTGGACTGAATTTTTCTGGTGGCATCCCTGCCTGGATTTTATATCAGGTTAAGGCTGGCATCATAAAATGAGTTGGGAATTTGGGGAGAGTTTGAGAGGGATTAATATTTTCTTTAGCATTTGGTATAATTCACCAGTGAAGCCATCTATCTCTGGACTTTTGTTTGTTGGGAGGTTTTTGGTGACTGATTTAATCTCCTTGCTTAAAAATCTGTTCAGCTTTCCTGTTTTCATGATTTAGTTTAAATTCCCAGAAACATGCAATCTACATATTCATTGCTTCTTGGCTGGTCATTGTGTTGTCATATAATTGTTTGTAGTAGCCTCTTAGAATCCTTTGCATTTCTATGGTATTACTTTTAAGATTTTCTCTCTCATGCCTCATTTTGGGTCTTCTCTCTGTCTCTGTGGGTCTTTTGATCTAAGGTCAATCTCTCAAGGGCAGCATTCAGCTACCCTGTGTATTTTGATTAAATATAAATAAATAGACTGAATTCTTCAAAGTAATTATGGAGGGATGTGTGGGTGGCTCCGTTAAGTGTCCCTCCTTTGATTTTTTGCTCAAGTCATGATCTCACGCTTTGTGAGATCGACATTCCCGTCCAGCTCTGTGCTGATAGTGTGGAGCCTTCTTGGGATTCTCTTAAAATTAACGTATAAACATTAAAAAATAAAGTAATTAGGGATAGGCATGCACTTAATGCCATTTTGCTAATTGTTTTCTGGTTATTTTTGTAGTTCTGTCTCTTCTCTTGTTATTTCATGATTTTCTGTAGTGTATGCTTAGAGTCCTTTATCTTTTGTTCATCTACTATAGGTTTTTGCTTTACGGTTAACCTGAGGCTTACCTATAACAACTTACATTTGTAACAGTCTTTTTAAAGGCTGTAACAGCTGAAGTTTAAATGCACTCTAAAGCTCTGCAGTTTTACTCTTCTTCCCCTGGCCATAATTTATATTTTTAATGTCACATTTTACGTCTTTTTATCTCGTGTATCCCTTAGCTAATGATTATAGTTACATCTTTGGTCTTTAAACCACAACCTCTACAACATTAAATTATTCTGAATTTTAGTACATATTTACCTTTTCCAGTGACATTTATACCTGATCAGTGTTGTGAGGCTAGTGTGCATTAGAAGAGTAAGAGAAGTCACTACACACTGTCTGCATTGCCCCTCCAACAAGGCTGGTATAGCACCACAATGAGTGGTTTCCCCTGAGCTTATGGTTCTTTCCCTTGAAAAAAGCATGAGGGGACATCCTGTGCCCTCCCCTAGTGCTGTGGGTCATTTAGGGGAACAAGGACTCTGATCTTGCCCCATGTCGACTGAGGGAGAATCTGTGAGCTCCACTACTTGGAAGGTGATTGTGACACTGAAGGGGTTGGGGACTGCAATGACCACCACTCAGATCCTGGCAGATTGAGTTTAAACCTGCAGAGCCAAAGTAGCAGTCCCAACCAACAGTTCTGCTCATCTGCAGGACAAATGGCACTATTTAGGAGTTTCACAAAGCACATAATTCTAAGGATATTATTAAAAAGTTAAGACCTATTTCTAAGTCAATTAAAACCCTTTGGAAAACAAGTAGTGATGGATGTTAAACAAAGACTTCATATGGAGAGTCTGGAGAGTCAGATAAGGACAGAACAGGGTAGATTCTTCAACATAAAATGATAGAACAAGTCTAGGTGATAAAGGTTGGCCTAATGTGGGCATTCAAACAAGGAATTTTTCCAGCTCTACACCTTATGTGCTCAGGCAAGAGGGAAATCAAAGTCCCACAATTGTAAGGAGAATATTTCCTGGCCCCGTCTGTCTAGAAGGATTGGCAAGAACACAAGGAGGTTATATACTAAAGCATTGCTGAGAGTTGGGCAAGTAGAGCTGATCACAGCTATGACAAAGCCAATAGCAGTGGAGGAGGGTTCCCCTGCTGGGTCTAGGAAGGGGAATTAATCCACAGCCTCATTTGAAGCTGAGAGTAGCTGATGCTGAGAGTAGTAGTGCCCTGACGCTATAAAACTCCTTTGTGAAACTTGGGAGTTCCCTTGAGAAGCCCCTCCCTGTCTTGCCCAGACATGGAATTAAAACATAACCCCTCACAATAGACACTGGCTACCCAGTCCCTTCTGAGCAGAGGGCTAGTGACAACATCTGGAAGCTGTATAACCCAGCAACACTCAAGCCAAGATCTGAGCAGGCACTGCAGACAGTCTGCAGAGCAGAGTCGGTGGCCCTGTTCAGTCATGAAACATAGGGTGTGGGTCAGATTAAGACTACAAACCAGGGACCCTACAAGCTACAACAGCACACACACAGACAACTAAAATGAAATTAGGAAAATTGCATGAATATAAGATGTTTGACAAAGGAACAGAAACCATAAACAAAAAGACTACAGAAATCTCAGAGTTGAAATAATAAATACAGTGCCTGAACTGTAGATTTCAAGAGAGAATTTCAAAGGTAAATATAACCTTGCAGAAGAACCAGGCTGTTTGAAATTATCCAATCAGAAGAACAAAAAGTAAAAATAAAGAAAAAGTGAACAAAGTCTGAGGGACCTATGTAACAAAATGAAAAGAAACAATATTTGCATTATGAAAATCCCAGAGGAGAAAGGACAGAAGTTTTGAATATATAAATATATAGTGGCTTAAAACTTTACCTATGTAGGGAGAGAAATAAATATCCAGATGTATGAGGTCTAAAGTAACTGAAAGGTTGAAATCAATAGGGCTATTCTGAGACACATTTAATTATATTGTCAAAAATCAAAAACAAGAAAGAATTTAAAAAGCAGAAAAAGAAGTAACAAATAAGGGACCCCCCCCCCAAAGAACTGGATTTTTCAACTTTTCAGACAAGGAGAGAATGGAATAACATACTCAAATATGTCAAGCAAGAAATCTATACCCCGTAAAGCTGTCGTTCAGAGATAAAGGAGAAATAGACTTTCTCAAACTTAATACGGGACCTGCCATAAAAGAACTCCTAAGGAGATTGGAGAAGAAATAAGTAACATCATAAAAACATAAGAAGGTTGCATAAAACTCCCTGGTAATGGTAAATATATAGTCAAAGTTAGGTTTAACATGCTTTGGTGATGTACAACTCAGTTTCTAGTCTAACTTAAAGTGAAAAATGAATGTAGTAAAAATAAAAACATGATTACAATAACTTGTTAGTTATGCAATGTAAAAAAGTAAATTGTAACATTAGTAATCTTAAACATGAGGGGCAGGAGATGACAAAGTATACATCACTTTACTCATTTTAGCATAGTGATATAATTTTAAGGTATTTTATGTATACCTCCTGATACACACAAGGGAAAACCCGGTAGCAATTTTATCAAAGAACATGATAAACTATACTGATGTGAAAAGCCATCAAAACACAAAATAAGGCATCAGATAAAAAGAAAGGAACATTGGATCTACAAAACAATAATACTTCAAAATTTTCAACCAAAGATAGAATGACTGTGAATGGAAAAGAAAACAACATCCAGTGATATTCTGCCTAAAAGAAATTCACTTTAGCTTTAATGATACACAGGAACTGAGAGTGAAGAGAGGGAAAAAGATATTTTAAGCGACAACAACAAAAAAAGGCAAGGGTAGTTACACTCACACAAAATAGACTTTAAAAAAGATGAAGAATATCATTGTAGGAGTGCCTGGGTAGCTGAGTTCATTAAGCATCCAACTTGAGCTCAGGTTATGATCTCACAGCTTGTGAGTTTGAGCCCCACCATTGGGCTCTGTGCTGATAGATGGGAGCCTGCTTCAGCTTCTGTGTCTCCCTCTCTCTTTGCCCCTCCCCTGCTCAAGCTCTGTCTCTTTCTCTCAAAAATGAATAAACATTAAAAATTTTTTTAAAAAAAGAGTATCATTGTATAATGATAAAAGGTTCAAGCCAAGATATAACAGTTGTAAATACCTGCGCACCCATAATCAGCATACCTAAATCTATAAGGCAAAAACTAACAGAGCGAACAGGAGAAATAAACGGCAATACAGTAATAGAAGGGGACTTTAACACCCCACTTAGAACAATGGAGAAAGACCATCCAGATAGAGAATCAATAATCAAAGAGAATTGAACAACACTGTAGACCAAATGGACCTAACAGAAACACATTGTGCTCCCAACGCCCCCCTGTCCACTATCCTAAAATAAGAAATCTTTAGCAAGAAGAAATGGCATAAAGTGAAGGTGCAATGACCATTTCATAAAAGTGATAAATCTATTTGTATTTCTTTTGGATAGTGCACACAGGTAGGTCTCTCATAAAAATACAGTGGCACAAAGCAAACTTCTAGATAGTGAGTGAAAAGTGATTACATAACAATCTGACAACAGAATATGCTTTCAAGTCCACAAGATGCATTTTCTAGGGCAGAACATATCTTAGGCCACAAAACATGTCTTAGAAAATTCAAGAAACTGACACCATACGAAGTGTTTTCTCTGACCATAGTATGAAACCAGAAACTGATAAATAAGAAAACTGGAAAATTCACAAATACATGGAAATTAAACAAGATTCTCCCAAGCAACCAATGAATCAAAGAAGAAAATAAAGGGGAAATAAAGTTTCCTTAGACACCAAAAAATAGAAGAGCGACATATGAGAACTTAGGGAAAGCAGCGAAAGCATTCCTAAGATGGAAGTTTAGAGCCAAAAATGCCTCTGTTAAGAAGAAATACCCCCATAACCTAACTCTACCCCTGAAAGAATTCTAGAAAAAAGAGGAACAAACCAAACCCAAAGGAAGCACAAGGAAGGTTAAAAAAAATAGAGCAGCTATAAATGAAATAGAGAAAAGGAAAACAATAGAAAAGATTAACCAAACTAACACTTGGTCCTTTAAAAAAATAAAATTAACAAACCTTTAGCTAGAATACCAAGGAAAAATGAGAATATCCAAATCACCAAATTATAAGTAAAGGAGACAAGTGATACCACAAAAATATAATTGTAACAGATGATTATGAACTACAGAACAACAAACTGGATAACCTAGACAAATGGAAAAATTCTCTGACACATACAATATGCCAAAAATGAATAGAAAAAAAAATGTGAACAGACCAATCACTGGTAAAGAGAAGGAATCAATCAAAACCCTCCCAAGGAAGAAAAGCCCAGGACGAAATGGCTTCTTGGATGAAATTCAGCAAACATTTAAAGAATCAACACCAATCCTTCTGAAATTCTTCCAAGAAAGTGAAGAGAAGGCAATACTTCAACCTCATTTTACAAGGCCAGCTTTGCCCCAGTATCAACTTCAGCAAAGCACACTACTGGAAATGGAAACTATAGGCCAATATCCCTGATGAGTATAAAAGACAAAAAAATCAACAAAATGCTAGCAAACAGAATTCAGCAGCGTAGTGAAGGATCATTCACCATGATCAAGGGGGATTTATCTCTAGAATGCAAGGATGACCCAGCATTTGCAAACCAACCAATATGATCCAATACATTTTTTGATCTCTCGACAGACACACATGAAGTATTTGACAATATGGAACAGTTGTTCATGACACAAGCACTTCACAATTAGGCATAGCAAGAATGTATCCCAACATAATAAAGGCCAGGTATAACACACATATAGTTAACCTGATAATCAATAGCAGAACGGTAAAAACATGCCCACTCTTGCCACTTCTGTACAACATAGGCACAACTAATGTCATTGCACTTGCTTGTGCTTTACAGATAGTGCATTTTTTACAAATTGAAGTTTTCTGGCAAGGCTGCACTGAGCCAATCTATCAGTGCCATTTTTCTACCATCATTTGCTTGCTTTCTATCTCTGTATATTTTGGTAATCCTTGCAATGCTTCAAACTCCATTACGTTTTGGCATGATGATCTGTGATCAGTGACAAGGACTTACTGGAAGTTCAGATTAAACTTAACACTATTTAGCATAAAGGTATTTTTATTATTAAAAAAATTATGTTTTATTTTTTTGAGAGAGAGTGCAAGCAAGGGAGGGGCAGAGAGAGAGGGAGAGACAGAAGCCAAAGCAGGCTCTGAGCTGTCAGCACAGAGACTGCTTCGGGGCTCAAACTCACAAACCACACGACCATAATCTGAGCCAAAGTCGGATGTTCAACTGACTGAGCCACCCAGGCACCCCTAACATGTTTTGTTGTTTTTTTTTAAAACAATTTTTTTTTAATTTATTTATTTTTGGGACAGAGAGAGACAGAGCATGAACGGGAGGGGCAGAGAGAGAGGGAGACACAGAATCTGAAACAGGCTCCGGGCTCCGAGCCATCAGCCCAGAGCCCGACGCGGGGCTCGAACCCACGGACCCCGAGATCGTGACCTGGCTGAAGTCGGACGCTTAACCGACGGTATGCATTGTTCTTTAGGCATAATGCTACAGCACATTTAATATCCATCTGTATATTGTAAGCCTAACTTGTATATGCATTAGGAAATTAAAAAGTTCATTTGACTAGCTTTACGGTGATATTTGTTTTATTGTGAAGGGTTTCAAACTAAACTCTCTGAGATATGCCTGTATCGTAAGTCTTAGCAATGACAATCTAGCAAGGAATAAATAAAAGGCATCCAAAGGCATTGGAAAGGACGAAGTAAAATTATTTGCATATGATGTAATACCACATATATAAAACCCAAGATACTCCACTAAACTGTTAGAAATAACAGATCAATTCAGTAGTTGAAGGATACAAAATCAATGTACACAAATCTGTTCTTTATTCTCATAATGCACTATCAGAAAAAGAAATTAGTCCCATTTGCACCTCCCTCAAGGCATAAAATAATATGAATACATTTAATCAAGGAGGTCAAAGACATGTATAATGAAAACTCTAAGACACTGGTGAAATAAAGATGCCACAAGTAATGGAAAGATTTTTTGTGCTTATGCATTAGAAGATTTAATATGGTAAAAATGTCCATATTACCCAAAGCAATCCAGAGATGCAATGAAGTCCCTACCAAAATTCCAATGGCACTTTTCACAGAAATAAACAATCCTAAACTTTGTACGGAATTACAGGAGGTGTGAAATAGGCAAAAAAATCTTGAAAAAGAATAACAAGGCTGGAGGCATCACACTCCTTGATTTCAAACTAGATTACAAAGATACCCTAATCAAAACAGTATGTTATCAGCATAAAAATAGACACACAGATCAAAAGAACAGAGCTTAAAAATAACCCATACATTTATGGCCAGTTCATTTATGAGAAAGGAGGTAAGAATACACAATGGGGAATGGACAGTGTCTTTAACAAATGGTCATGGGAAAACTGGACAGTCACATGGAAAAGAATGAGGTGGTCTACTATCTTACACCATATGCAAACTTCAGTTCAAAAGGGATACAAGACTTGGAGGTGAGACCTGAAACAGTAGTCCTAGAGGACAGCATAGGTGGGCAGCTGCTCCTCAGAGGTCCTGGCAATGATATTTTCGCTGTGAACCCGAAAACAAAGGCAACAACATCAAAAATGTTGTTCTCTCCTTCTCTTTCAGAAATAAACATTTTTTTTAAAATTAACAAGTGGATAAATACATCAAACTAAAAAGTTCTGTACACCATAGCAAATCCTCAACAAAAGATAAAAGCAGCCCAGTAACTGGGGAAAGTATTTTGAAATACATACCTGATAAGGGGTTAATAACCAAACTATATAAAGCACTCATATAGTACTATAGTGACAAAGAAGCTATTGATTCTGTCAGAGGACTGAGGTAAGAAGGCCAACTTTCCTCCCCAAATTGGTGGGACAAAAAGGGCAATGTAGACGATCACAACTTACCAAAGCATAAATCCCATGGTGGAAATGTATGTGGCAACCCGTACAGCAGTACGAAGGCCTGAACTCTAATTGACAAATTTCTGGAAGCTTAGTGTGTGATGAGCCAGTGAGATAAACAGCAAGGGGGTCCAATCACCAAAGGAGGGGAAGCATATGGCTTTGAGTTTTTACCTCCAGAAGCTTAATCAGCTTCTTACAGAGAACATGAGGGCAAAATCTCCTCTTGACTCTAGCAGGGAGAGGGGAAAATCAATCATTTTGAAATATACCAGTAAACTCTGTTCTTCTTAGCAAGGCCTGCCCTTAGGAGTAATTTTTTTATCAGAGCCTCATGGGGAAGGCATAGGACTCTAGCTGCCTCTGGCCATCCTGTCATACCTACAGTGGGTGGACACTGAAACACCATGGTTATATTCACAGCCCTGGGACAGAGGTTTACCCAAAGACTGAGATTTAACATAGGAATATAGAATGCTCTCTTCCTCACATATTATGACTTCATTATTAAAGCCTATCTAGTACAATTCCTTTTTATGTAGTGCATCATGTCTACCTTTCGACAACAGCAACAAAAACGGAGAAGGCACAATAAAAGGTAAGCACTGCTAAGAGAGCAAGCATCAGGACCAGGCTGTTGAACTGATCAGACTATGAATTAAAAACTAGTATTAATATGCTAAGGACTCTAATGGAAAACAATAGACAGTATGCCTTACAGATGGGTAATGTAGGCAGAGAATTGGACGTTTTAAAGACAAAAATTTAATAACTAGAGAAAGAGAAGAATGATAGGTGAATGAGAGGGCTAATTCAATATCAAAGGCAACTGATCAATTATATCCATTCTGCTCAACTACCAGAAAAGAAATGGACGAGAGGAGAAAAGGCCTTTTCAGCATTGTCTGCACTGATTTTATTGTATTTATAGCTGATCTAAAAGATAAATACAAAATTGTTATTTTTTTTCCATATATGAAGTTTATTGTCAAATTGGTTTCCATACAACCCCCAGTGCTCATCCCAAAAGGTGCCCTCCTCAATACCCATCACCCACCCTCCCCTCCCTCCCACCCCCCATCAACCCTCAGTTTGTTCTCAGTTTTTAAGAGTCTCTTATGCTTTGGTGCTCTCCCACTCTAACCTCTTTTTTTTTTTTTCCTTCCCCTCCCCCATGGGTTTCTGTTAAGTTTCTCAGGATCCACATAAGAGTGAAACCATATGGTATCTGTCTTTCTCTGTATGGCTTATTTCACTTAGCATCACACTCTCCAGTTCCATCCATGTTGCTACAAAAGGCCATATTTCATTCTTTCTCATTGCCACGTAGTACTCCATTGTGTATATAAACAACAATTTCTTTATCCATTCATCAGTTGATGGACATTTAGGCTCTTTCCATAATTTGGCTATTGTACAAAATTGTTATTAAAAATGCCACAAAGTAATAATGACTCTGATGTCCCGATAGTTATATACCACAAAATATGGTGTTGAGATGCCCTCAGTGGAAAATACTTGGCCATTTTTACCCCTGAAGAACTGACCATAAAATTTTAATTTTTCATTATTTATGGATTTGGGGTGTATATATATTTTCTTTTCAAAAATCTTTTCATGGGTACATGGATGGCTCAATCGGTTGAGCATCTGACTTCAGCTCAGGTCATGATCTTGCATTCGTGTGTTTGGGCAGTGTGTCTGACTCTGCGTTGACAGCTTGTAGCCTGGAACCTGCTTCAGATTCTTTGTCTCCCTCTCTCTCTGCCCTTTCCCTGCTCGCTCTCTCTCTCAAAAAGTGAGTAAACATTAATAAAATAAAAATTTTTATATCCATGCTCTGCTTATCCTTTAACACCCACCCCCCACCCCCAAACATCAAAAACACAGCTGTAAACTGCAAGCTCTTGATTCACATATGGTCAGTACGTTCTTCATTACAACATTTCAGTCTTCACTGCCACAGACAGTAGCTTTAGCGGTCGCAGAGGCCTAATGGTTAATTGCTGTGGAGATGCTCTCCTGGTCAAGTTCTTGAACAGGTGATATGATCCACCTCACTTCATGAGTTTCCACTCACATGTGCAGCCACTCTCCATTAACCCAGGGTCTGTGTCAGGGTGTCCAAGTCCAAAAACCTTGGAAGGTTCATTCATATACTGAGGAGAAAACCAGACTCATAGTCTGCTTTCTAGGGTCTAAATCCCCAACTCAGTCTCCTACTGTCCACTTTAGGAGTCCTCCTTTGAGGCCAGTAATAACCTTTAATGCATAGAAATTTGGTTGCAAGCCACTGAGGGCTAATTCAATGAGGTCCTTTGACTTTGGTTTTGGGGACACAGATCCTAGTCTTTGCTTCTGCTTCTGTAATATGTTCAAGCCTGAACTTGGAACATAGGCAAATTGTGGAAGTTAATCTCCCTTTTCCAAAGGTGAATGGTCAACCGCCAAGGATAAAATTTCCATGCCAAAAAATACTTGGTACCTGATGGTAAGGAGGAACAGACTCTCCTAGGGGCTCTCTGCATACACCATACAGTTTTAAGTATTTTTTGTGCCTAACATAGGAGCAGTGAAATATAAAAAGCAAATATTTATGGACCTAAAAGGAAGATTGGACAGCAATATAATAATAGGAAGGGGCTCTACTACTCCACTTACATCAAAGGATAGATCATCCAGATAGAAAATCAATTAGGAAACATTGGCCTTAAAAGGACACATTAGACCAGATGGATTTTACAGCTATATACATAACACTCCTTCCAAAAACAACATATGTACATTCTTAAATGCACATAGAACATTCTCCAGTATAGATCTTACGTTAGGTGCTAAAACAAATCTTAACATTTTTAAGTAAAATGAAACCTTATCAAGCATCTTTTCTGATTACAGTGGTATGAAACTAGAAATTAATGACAAGAGGAAACTAGAAGAATGACAAATATGTAGAGATGAAATCACCTGCTGTTCCAAAGAGTGAGTCAAAGGAGAAATCAAAATAATTGAAATGAGTGGAAAGGGAAATACAACATATCAAAACTTATAGCAACAGCAGTTCTACTGGGGCAATTCATCATAATGAATGCTTACATCAATAAAAAAGAAAAAAAAACCCCAACAACCTAACTTTATACTTCAAGGAATTGTAAAAAGAATAAACAATGCTCAAATTTAAAAATATGAAATAAATGCTAATAGAAAAGGTAAGTGAAACTAAGAGCGGATTCTTTGAAAAGATAAGCAAAATGGATAAAACTTGAGCCAGAATCACCAAGAAAGTGAAATAAATAAGAATAAATTTAACCAAGGATGTGAAAGACCTCTACAATGAAAGTTGTAAGACACTGATGAAATTGAATAAGACAAATCAATGGAAAGAAATTTTGTGGTCATGTGTTAGAAAAATTAATATGGTTGATATGTCCATACCATCCAAAGAAATCTACAGATTCCAAACAATCCCTATCAAAATTCCTATAATTTCTCACAGAAATAGAACAATCCTAAAATTTATACATAACCATCTAAGACTTTGGAAAACCAAAGCAATCTCAAGAAAGAACAAATCTGAAAGCATAACGCTCCACATTTTTCAGGCAAATGGGAAAGCTCTCCTAGAGAACCTGGAAGGCAAATTGAATCCTTCCCCCATTTGTTTCCTGCACAGAGAAGAAAGAGACTTCAGCGTTCAATTGACATCATTGCCTTCTCTCTTGAATCCTGAATTTGAAACCTAGAGACAATCACACTGTTGATGGCATTTTCTTGAAAGGTTGATCTTTTCACTTGGTCATCATCCTAGTTTTAACTGTGGGCAGTAAAACTCATTCATGTCAATGGCTGCACTGAGCATACTAGATAGATATATGTATGTCTGTATGTGTGTCTTTAAGTGGATGTATACATATATGTTAACATAGCCAACATTACTGATTATACAGGGTTCTTCACAGGAACAAAACCAACAGGGGGTGTCTGTGTGTGTGTGTGTGTGTGTGTGTGTATGTGTGTATATAAATGTATATAAATATGTATATCAATAAATATATTAATCTCTATTTTTAAAAAGGAAATATAGATGACTAATTTCCTTCCACTGTTCTCCAGTACTTTTCCATTAGCTCACCCTGACACTTAAAATCTCTCTTCTTTGTGTTTCAGCAGAGTTGAGTTCAATTTCTCACTCCTATTGCAATAGTCCTGAATATTAACAAGTGTCTGGTACAGTTTTCTTTTACACACACACACAAAGTTTCAAACAAACATGGCCCAGTATAGGAGTACGAGTTGACTAGTACTATTTTGTATGATTGATAGGCACAGTCCCTTTGAGTTCAGTTGACTTTGAAGATTATAAATTTATGGTAAGAGCAGTCTATCAAACAACTTTGTGCAATGGGACTTTGTCCTACTGGTTTTAATTAAGAGAAAGTGGATGGGAGAATCTAGTGAGGTTAGAATTTGGCAAGCTGAATGAGTTAGAAAGAGGTTAAAGCAACAGAGGTTAAGAGTATGGTCAAAATCTTTGTGAAGTGATGAAGCATGGATTCTAGGTAAAACAAGGAAGCAAGTGAAAACCAGAGAACTGTTATATAGAAAAAAATAGTATGTCAATAAAGAAAATCAACACAATGATCATATTTTTTAAATACACATTCAAAATGAATTCAGCAGTTTTAAAAAACTACACTGAGGCATTCATATTATAGTTGAGAAAGACAAGAATGACTAAAAGGTAATAGGCAAATAAAAATATTAGGATTAAAGTTAAAAGTTAGAATACTCTTTAATGATGCAAAAAATATTTAATATAATTCAGTCTTATTTATGAACAAGCTCTTAATGAACAGAGAGCCCATCTCCCTCATCCTGACCAAAGTTACTCATAAAGAAAATTTTAAAATCCTTTGCATTAAAAATAAAAGGACAGGAATGTCAGTATCACAACTTTTATGTAAACTTGTCCTGAAAGTTCTGGCCCATACCAGGATCAAGAGAAAGTAGAGGATTGTAATGGAAGAGATAAACAATTAATTGGCAATAAGATCAATGTGATAGGGCAACAGTGAGAGAGGGAAAAACTCGACTTAAAAGGTATGAATCTCAGAAAATCCTGTTATTTGTGGCTATTTGTTCACCATTAAAAGGTTAACTGTTCTAAAGTTATACAATAGTTAGAAAAAAAAAAGAAATTTTGTCTTCTTGGTAACGAAACACTTAAGAGAGGAAAAGACTTACTTGAAGAGCTAAAATGGAAATGATGTCATCAGGAAAATGTTTCTTTATTGTAAAATACCATAAATAACTTTTAGAGGACTTAGGAAGTAGGAAGCTTGTGGAACTACATAGGTAACAATGATTAACAGATTTACGGAAGTAGACATCAACTAGATTATCAGTAGCCAGGAAATATTACACCTTGGGCTTTGATGAAATTAAGGGCCATAAGCTGGATATGGCTCGATATTCTCCTCAAAGAGGACGGACATAATACTTAATAACTTGCCCACCAATACCTTCTGAGTAACTTCTAATGGAAGTGTTGCCCTTTCAACATAGCCTACTTTTGCCTCTTTAATATCACACACTCCTCTGCAATTTCTGTTGTTATACTACAGCTACACGGGCACAGGGAACAGATCTTTTTCCCTACCTTTGACTTTACTTTCAAATTTTAAATAAGACTTAATCCCAAGAAAGATTAAACATCATTCGATATCTTCTAGTGTTTTAAACATTATCACCAATTTTTTTAAGTTTATTTATTTTGAGAAAGAGAGATGGGAGAGGGGCAGAGAGAGGGAGAGAAAGAATCCTGATGTGCAGCTCAAACCCATAAACAGACCTTGCCCTGAGCCATAACCAAGAGTTGGACACTCAACTGACTGAGCCACCCCGGCATGCCAACATTATCACTAAAGGCCTATTTAGCTGGAGAATTTGGGGTGCAGAGTAGATTGAGACAACAAATAGTTTCAGTGACTTTAGAGATGGTCCTACTACACTCAGGGAAATCAGTTTGTAGCCCTACCCATCATTGAATCCAGCCTTCAGCCTGCCCAACCAGGAAATCTAACCAGGCTACGAGAAGCTGTGTCACCTATCTAATAGCTCTACTTACAGTGTCACTTGAATAAAGAGCACAGGCCCTAGCTTTCCCTATCTGCAGTGCAAAACCAATGACCTCATCAGACCAAGTAATTCAGTACACACTCAACAGATTTGCAACCCCAAACAATGAGCCTTATAGGCACTGAGGGGTCCAGTCCTGCTAACTTGTCAGGACAGGGAAGCAAATTCTTATTTCCATTCTTATTCAATGTATTACCCAGTCCTGACCCTCTCGTACACCTGACCAGAAAGTTCAGGCAACTACGGCAACATCCTACAGCTTCGCTTGGGTATGGAACCAAGCCAGCTGTCTTGTTCAACTGTTCTCAGCCAGTGGCACACCCTTCCATCACCAACATCAGGGCTCTGTCACCTCACCACAATAGCTGACCTGCCTGTCCAGGACATTATCAGCATTCATTCCCAGACACCCAAATGAGCTGACTCATGATGATTAATCTTGGCCAAGGCAAACTTGTAAAGCCTGGAAAAGGAGCCCTATTCCCTGAATGTTCAGATATCAATGTAAAACAAGGAAAACAAAAACTCAAGTAAATATGACACCATGAACAGAAATAAAGTTCCGATAACTGTCCCCGAGGAAATGAGTCTATGTGAACTGTCAAGGAACTCAGAATAATCCTCATAAGAAAGTTTAGCAAACTATAAGAACACACAGACAACAGGAAGTTTGGAAAACAACGCATGAAAAAAAAACAAGTTTGATCAAAAACCAGAAACCACCAAAAAGAAAACCAGAAATCTAAGAGCTAAAAAATATAGTAACTGAAAACTTCCATACAGACTTGCAGAAGAAGATTTGATTATCCAGAAGAAAGAATCAGTGACCTGGAGAATATGACATTTATAATTATTCAGTCAGAGTAGCAGGAGAGGGGGGAGGAGGAGAAGGAGAAGAAGAAAGAAGAAAGAGCCTAAGGGCCTTATGGGACACACAACAGTATATGTATACCTTGGAGGTGTTGTGGATTTGATTCCAGACCAAAACAATAAAACAAATGTCACAATAAAGCAAGAGAAAGTTTCTGGTTCCTCAGTGCATACAAAAATTATGCTTGTCTATACTGTCATCTATTAACTGTCATAGCATTATGTCTAGAAGTACAATGTACATACATTAATTAAAAACATTCTTTGTTGCTAAAAAAATGCTAACCATGAACTGGCCTTTTAGTGCAGACAGATGGAGTACACTCCCTGTCTAGAACTTAGCACAGCACTGGGCACGTAGTAGGTCGTAGGTAAATGTTCACTGAACTGAACTGGTAAGTTTTGATAGGATAGTGAAATAAAATAAACTCATAATATACTTTTATGGTTTAAAAAAATACATACGTGAGAAGATCAAAGTCACAAAAGCTTTAAGTTACATGAAGGTATTTATAAGATTTAAGTTAAAACTATCATTAAATGTTTTTAACCAAGTGAATGACAAATCAATGAAATGTATTCTGATTTTTTTAAGTCATTGCTCTTTTCCCTCCTGCCCCCAATATCTCTGTATCATTCCTACTTTTGATCATTTAGTAGATGGTCTAGTAACTTCACCTCTTGATGCTCAGCACTTGTATTCCTTTACATGTTACTGCTTGTAGGATCTTCGAATACATTGTGCATAACATTCTAAATGAAAGAAAACCATTACTGTTTTATTGCCCATCTGATTCAGTATACCTATTCTCAAAATAGTTTTGTTCCTTTCTTGTCAGACAGAAAAAGCAATGTTATCCTGTTTATCATTCTTTGTGAGGGAAGAATGCAACTATGTTTCTGCTGGAAGAACCTCTAGTAAGGTAAAATCGGTTCATAATGGTAAGTTCGCTTTAATACTCTTTATTTTAAGTGCAAGAGTACAGTCCAAGAAGGAAAGTGCTTTATTGTCTTTAAGGCTAGTCAGAGGCAAGCTTAACTTGCTTCCTGAAAGTTATATGTGAACTAGTGTATCGTATCAGAACACAGCCTCCTTTTCAGGAGCCACCATGATGGAAATCCACCTAGACTTGTTCTATCATTTCATGTTGAAGAGTCTACCCTGTTCTGTCCTCATCTGAGCTCTTTCACTAGAATGTCCATATGAAGTCTTTTTTTTTTCTACTTGAATTTAACATCCATCACTATTTGTTTTCCAAAGTGTTTTAACTGACTTAGAAATATGTCTTAACTTTTTAATAATATCCTTAGAATTATGTGCTTTGTGAAACTCCTGAGTAGAAATAGGCAAGGCATCCCTTCCTACTTATTTATAAGGACAATGCAATTTATGTGATGGAATCCTTTATAATAATTAAAAAGGTTATAAAAGAGTATTTGTTGATATGGAAAAACATTAACAATACACACCAAAAGAAAAAGCTTATTACTGTATAGAGTATGATTCTTTGTGTTAGCATAGATGCATGTATACAGAGGAGAGACAAGAAAGACACACACCACAGTATTAACAGTGGCTGTTTCTGGGTGACAGTTTTGGATGATGTGGGGAACAAGGGGGAGGTGTGCCCCTCTCTTCCTAAGTTCTCTTTTTTGAGCATATATTACCTTCCAATAAAGAAAAAAGTAAAAGGCTTGTCTCTTAAGGTCATCTGTTGAGCAACAGAAATTTCATTGTAATATGAAATAGGTCATTAAGAGAAATGAAGCTATGTAATTAACAGATTTTTCAAGTTATCCGTCTTGACATTGTTCCCTCATTAAAATGATTTCTTTCACCAGAAGACTCCTTGCTGAGGGACCAAGACTGGTTTTTAGCTCAGCCTAGTTTGTTGGAGGGTATAGGGTGGCAACAATAATTTGTTTCTTTATATGAAATAAATATCACACAAGCTTTTAGTTAATTCAGAGAAGGAACACTTTTCAGGTTAGACTCAGCAAGAGATGATAAAATAGTTTTGGTACTCATTTCTGTCTAGCACCATTGATTCTCTGGGTGAGGTGGTTTCCCAGTGACCTTGAGTAGCTCAAAAGATGGCTAGTTACCATCACTGGATGTTGACAACACAATGTGGCTGGTATAGAATGTAATGCATTCTCTGATCCTAGAGGTAAGCCTTCATTTTAATTTGCAATATAGTTACTAAACTATTGTGCTATGCTGTATCACGTGATTATTGAAGAACCTAAGGTCTTTTTAAAGAAAAACTATTAAAAGAAATTTATGTTGACTGGCATGAGAACAACGACCAAGAATTTTTTTTTCCCCCAACACGGTATCATTAGAGACACAATATTAAAATAGCATTTCCCCCTCTTTCCATCTCCCTCCTATTCTTCCCCCTGTACTGGGTGGTGGGTAACTGTTCCATCTGGAGAAGGGAGTCTCCAAAGTAACCAACAAGGATGCAGTAAAGCTTAGATATTGGAGAAGGATGCCTTCTTAATTTTCTGTTTTAAAAGCACTTTGTAAGAGTAATACTCCAGAACATTAGCCATTCATTTATAAAATATTTGAGTAGAAAATACGACATGAATATAATCTCTCTCACTTTATTACAGTTCCTTTGTCCTCTCAATTATATGAACATATTAATAGATGAACTTCATAGAGAAAAGACATGATAAAAAATAATTTAAGGTTTTAATGCTCATTTGACTTCTTCCCCATGTAAAACAGTATCTATGGTTATTAAAAGCAGAACTAACCTTATAAACATTAAATACGTATGTGGAAATATTATAGCTACCTGGTGCTTCATGTTTAAGATGTATATTTCAGATCTTAATATTTTGAAATTTGAAAACAGAGGGCAGAGCTAGCTTAAAAGTAGTCAAGGAGATCAGCAGTGCATTTTCACATTAGAGCCTAATACCTTTATATGGTTCCACATGCTGTTATTTTCTTTCATTTGTGGATTGTATTCGTTGTAGAATACATGAAAGACGTTTCTTCCAATGGCCATTCTTAAACTTTTGGTTTATACTTTCACACGTGGTCTACCCTTCTTCTTCTAGGTTCCCTGGCTGGTAGTAGTAAACGAAGCAGATGGGAGTGTGGGTATTTTTTCCCTCCCAGACATTGTGCGAGCCCTGGTACTCACACCTGCAGGTTTAAATGCCGCTTTCTGGCCTTTCACATAGTGTGTGGGGAGAAGAGGTGGGCGGAGCAATCAGCGGCTTCTCTACCACCCATCTACACGTTACAGCTTCATGTGCATGACTTTCTAAACTATTTTCATTTTGTGTGTGTTTTTTTTCTTTAAAGTCCATTTGTTTATTTTGAGAGACAGCACGGGTGGGGGAGGGGGAGAGAGAGAGAGTGAGAGAGACAGAGTCCTAAACAGGCTCCACACTGTCAGTACAGAGCCCAACGTGGGGCTCGAACTTATGAACCTGGAAATCATGGCCCGAACAGAAGTCAGATGCTCACCTCACTGAGCCACCCAGGCACCCCTGGTAGCTTTGTGGTTTTAAAGTTTTACTCCTCTGCTTTGGTAAGAGAGAAAAGTTTATGTAAACTATGTTGATTTAGGAGCCTTCTATCAATACCCAGTGGTGCCTGAATAATGGACGATTCATTGCCATATTCATCCAAGCTAAGATCTTTTCCATTTTGCTTTATTTTCAGGACTAATAACTGGAAAACATAGACAAAAAAATTCTTTGAGCTCTAACTATTGAAAACTTCAGCTACCTTTAAAAAAAAAAAGTTACTACTATTTTGAGTACATAAAACAAAAGACCTAGACCCCTGCATATAAACTTTTTTCCATTGATACTATCAAAATTACATTAATTATCAATGAGCATTGAGGGCTAACCTCATTTTCTTCCAGAGTTTCTCTGGGTAACCTCTCAGATCACAGTCAGGGAGCATGCAGAGAGTGAAGGCGGGATCTGTGGACAAGAGGGGTTGGTGATTTCCCTGTGTCCCATGTTTAGTAGTGAAACATGGGCTGAAGGGGTCCTAAAACTGCCCACTGTCTCATCTTTCTGTCACTCCCCCTTTCCCCCCTCGTGAAGTGCAAACAATCCAGCCTTGGGCTGCACAGACTTATACCAAGATGTGCCAAGACATCCCAAGACAGCAGACTATGACATATACTTTGAACTCTTACAAGTATTAAAGTGCACATACTGTAGTACTGATTTTTCTTCAAAAACCAACCAAAGTAGCTAAAACTAGTTTTTACAGTTGGTGTATAACTGAAAGATACTCACTCTAAAGGAATCCCAGTGCCAGCAAGAAACATATCCCATTCACTCAATGGGAACATCAAGGACGTGATTTTAGTAGAGCTAACACAAAACCTAGAGACTGTCACTGATATACATTGTGGAGACCTAACCCGCATCTACTGACTCAAAAACTCTACAGATAGGACCTTGGAAACTCATTTTCAAATTTCAGGTGTCGGCGAATCTCAAAGTCATGTTAAATGTTATACTCAGGAAACATTGATAATATGACAAAATGAATGTGAATGTGATATTGCTTACAGCACAATTTGTAATAACCTAAAACTGGAAATAACCCAAATATCTGTAAGCAAACAGTGAACAGATTTCATTGCATTCATTCCCCAGAATGTTATGGCACCTTAACAGTGAACACACACAGCTGTATTCAACAGGGAAGGAACTTCACAGACCTAACAGCAAAGGAGCAAGACTAATCCAGAGTGTGAATACATTTAGACAGAACTATACAGCTCCTTCATGCACATTAGGAAAAGGCCTCAACCCCGGACAGACTCATCCCCCACAGGCACGTAACTTGGCACCTTAAAAAAAAAAAAAAAAAAGATCCCTTTTCAGGCGGCTGGCCCTGAGCCAAGCCACACAGTTTGCCCAGTGGAATCAGGCTGGATTTCAGCTCTTTTCTGCCCAGGAGGCTAAAATTGTTTGTGCACTGCAAAGTCAGAGTAAACAAGTCAAGTTCTTTATCCTCTCTATGCCTTGGTGTCACAAACCAGAAGAATGTTGACTTGGATGAGTTTCCATTTTCATCCAGATGTGATGTTTCAAAAATTCTGTCATTAAATGCTCCTCTGTGGGGACGAATCCTGTTCCACAGCCAGAATATGAAATGTAATTTTCCAGTGAAAAAACACTGTAAACATAGGGATGGGTGAATTCGAATTCTCTACGATATAGTTTGTATAATGCTGTGGACTTAGGAAAATTCTCTGTGTTCCTAATAACTGGATCACAAACATTTGGAGCTCAACTCCCTTGGAACACAGCAGCAGCGATTCAGAGGCTCATGTGCATGGGACATGGAATGGTACAAGCCTCAAACTATGGGTTCAGCCTGGTTAGCCTGTTCCCCATGATCCTCTAGGAGCTGAGTGTGGGTAGCCTGCTTACTTCATGTAGCCTCTAGGCCACCAACTTTAGAATACGGAGGCTAACACAGTCCCAGAATCTCTGCAAAGATACCTTAAGTTAAAACCAAAAGCATGAGTGAAAACTGTGGACTATAAGGCGCCATACCCAGGAGAAGCTGTCAGGTGGGTGTTTATGGAATAACCAATGTGAATCACTTTTAGAAAACATCCACTGTTACGTGAATAAAAGGTACCAGTGGTTATTCTTTCTGTCAGATGATAGACTCAAATTCCCATTAAGGATACCGATTCGATATAATAATATTTTCTCTTTTTCAAAAAGCATTTTGCTCCTTGTAAAACTTAACTTGGACTGGCAAACGAGCCTAAGTATCTACATACACAGCTGATGAGTACGCAATCTCATGGAAGTATCTATTATTTTTGAACCCTTTATTTTTTTTATAGATTGCTAATCTCTTTGAAAAGTCTACTGTCTTCTAGTGTCTGATGACAAAAGAGGAAAAACGCTACTGTCATGAGAAAAATGGTAGCTCTGTTTCCCACAAACTATGTCAAAATATCCTAGCCAGATAAGTATAAGTGTTATGTGCAGTTATTCTTAAACATGGTATAATGCTTCCTTTTTTTAAATTTAGGTAATTACATACAGGCATACCTCAGAGATGCTGTGCATTCAGATCCAGACCAGAAGAAAGCAAATATTGCTGTAAAGTTAGTCAAAGGGACTTTTTGGCGTCCTGGTGCATATAAAAGTTATGTTGCCAGTACAGGTTAGTATAATAAGTGTGTAATAGCATCATGTTTAAAAGACAATGTACATATCTCGTTAAAAAAATCCTTAATTGCTCAAAAATGTGGCCTGTCATCAGAGCTAGTGAGTTGTCATCTTTTTCCTGGTAGAAGGTCTTGCTTTCATGTTGGTGGCTCTTGACCCATCAGGATGGTGGCTGCTAAAGGTTGGGTGGCTGTGGCAATTTGTTTTAAATGACATAGCAAGGAAGTTGGCCGCACTGACCGACTCTTCCTTTCACAAGCAATCTCTCTTGCATGTGATGCTGTTTGATAGCATTTTACCACAATACTACGTCTTTCTAAATTGGATTCAAATCTCTGAAACCTGCCTACTGCTTTTCAACTAAGTTTATGTCATATTTGAAATCCTCTGTTGTTTCAAAATCTTCATAGCGTCTTCATCAGGAGTAGATTCCACCTCAAGAAACCACTTTGTTTGCTCATTCACAAGAAACGATTCCTTATCCATTAAAGTTTCCCCATGAGATTGCAATCGTTCAGTTATAGTAACAGGCTCCATGTATAATTCTAGTTCTCTTGCTGTTAACACCACATCTTCAGCTATTTCCTCCATAGGAGTCTTGAGCCCCTCAAAGTCATTCCTGAGGGTTGGAATCAACCTGTTTGAAGCTCCTGTTAATTTTGATATTTTTACGTCTTCTGATGTTCTGGATGGCACAAATGTTCTGAATGGCATCTAGAATGATGAGTTCTTTCCAAGAGGTTTTCAATTAACTTTACCCATATCCATCAGGAGAATAACTCTTTATGGCAGCTACAGCCTTACAAAACGTGTTTCTTAAAAATGAGACTTGGGGGGCGCCTGGGTGGCTCAGTCGGTTAAGCGTCCGACTTCAGCTCAGATCACGATCTCGAGGTCCGCGAGTTCGAGCCCTGCGTCGGGCTCTGGGCCTGATGGCTCAGAGCCTGGAGCCTGCTTCCGATTCTGTGTCTCCCCCTCTCTCTGCCCCTCCCCCGTTCATGCTGTGTCTCTCTCTGTCTCAAAAATAAATAAAAACGTTAAGGGAAAAAAAAAGATTTAAAAATGAGACTTGGAAGTTGTAATTACTTCTTGATCCATGGGCTGCAGAATACATGCTACGTTAGCAGGAATCAACACAACACTGATCTTGTACATTTCCATCAAAGCTCTTGGGTGACCAGGTACTTTATGAAAGAGCAGTGTGCATAAAATATTCAGTAAATGATGGTGGAAACAGGTTTTCTGTCACCCAGGGCTTTGTTGTTCCATTTAAAGAGCATAGGCAGACTATTTTTAGCATAATTCTTAAGGGTCTTAGGATTTTTGAAATGGAAATGCGCATTGGCTTCAACCAAAAGTCATGGGGTCTTAGGATTTTTGAAATGGAAATGCGCATTGGCTTCAACCAAAAGTCATCATCTCTATAAGTCCCTAACAAGAGAGTCAGCCTTTATTTTATTTTATTTTTT
This sequence comes from Panthera onca, assembly GCF_046562875.1. Lineage (NCBI taxonomy): Eukaryota > Metazoa > Chordata > Mammalia > Carnivora > Felidae > Panthera > Panthera onca. Next base: position 139,524,844 of record NC_138339.1, read on the forward strand.
TTGTCTATTTATTTTGAAGGAGGGTGGGGTATGAGGGAGTAGGGGAGGGGCAGAGAGAGAAGGAGAGAGAGCAAGAATCCCAAGCAGGATCTGCACTGTCAGTGCAGAGCCCAACACAGGTTTCAAACTCACAGACTGTGAGATCTTGACCTGACCTGAAGTCAAGAGTCGGACTCTCAACTGACTAAGCCACCCAGGTGCTCCCAAAGTCCCCACGTATGTAACTCCTAACAAGAGAGTCAGCCTGTCTTTCATAGCTTTGAAACCAGGCATTGACTTCTCCTCTTTAGCTATGAAAGTCCTTGATGGCATCTTCTAATTAAAAGCTATTTTGTATACATTGAAAATCTGTTGTTTAGTGTTGGCACCCTCATGAATATCTTACCTAGATCTTCTGGAAAACTTGCTTGCAGCTTCTATATTGGCACTTACTGCTTTATGATGTACTTTTATGTTATGGAGATAGCTTCTTACATTAAACCTTATGACCCAATCTCTGCTAGCTTCTAACTTTTCTTCTGGATAGTCAACACTTTTAGCTTTCACAGAATTGAAAAAAGTTAGGGCCCTGCTCTAGATTAAGCTTTGGATAAAGAGAATGGTGTGACTGGTTTGATCATCTATTCAGACCAGTAAGACTTTGTCTGTATCAGTAATAGGCTGTTTTACTTTTCTATGATTCATGTGTTCATTGGAGTATAACTAATAATTTCCTTCAAGAGCTTTTCCTCTGCATTCACAAAATAACCATTTGTCTTGAGAGGCCTAGGTTTGGGCCTGTCTTGGCTCTCAACATGTCTTCCTCACTAAGCTTAAATATTTCTAACTTTTAATTTAAAGTGAGAGATGTGTAACTTTTTATTTCACTTGAACACTTGGAGACCAATGTAGGGGCATTAAATGGCCTAATTTCAATATTGTTGTCTCTCATGGAGTATGAAGCCCAAGGAGAGGAAGAGATTGGGGGAGCCGGAAGACGGTGGTTTGTGCAGCAATCAGAACACACACAACATTTAGTGATTAAGTTCACCATTTGAAGGGTGGCCCAATGGGTTAGGTGTCCAACTCTTGATTTTGGTTCAGGTCATGATCTCACAGTTCGTGGGACTAAGCTGTACAGTGGGCTCTGTGCTGAGCATGGGCCCTGCTTAGAATTCTCTCTCTCTCTCTCTCTCTCTCTCCCCCTTCCTGACTCATCCTCTCTCTCTCAAAGTAAATAAATAGAAGAAATTAAGTTCACCATTTTAGATGAGAACAGTCTATGGTACCTTAAAGTAAGTACAATAATAACATCAAAAATCATTCATCACAGACCACCGTAACAAATATAGTGACAATGAACAAGTTTGAAATACTGTGATAATTACCAAAAAGCAACATAGAAACAAGTGAACAAATGCTGTTGGAACATAAAAGGTACCAAGAGACTTGCTTGATGCAGGGTTGCCCCAAATGTCCAATTGTATTTTTTAAAACTTTTTTTTTTAACGTTTATTTATTTTTGAGACAGAGAGAGACAGCATGAATGGGGGAGGGTCAGAGAGAGAGGGAGACACAGAATCTGAAACAGGCTTCAGGCTCTGAGTGGTCAGCACAGAGCCCAATGCGGGGCTCAAACTCACGGACCGCGAGATCACGACCTGAGCCGAAGTCGGACACTTAACCGACTGAGCCACCCAGGCGCCCCCAAATGTCCAAGTTTAAAGAAATTCACTATCTGTGGAACACTAGAGAGTAAAGTACAAAAAAATGAGGTATGTCTGAATTTGCATTATGGGAATTCCAGAAGAAGAGAAAGAGAAAGTTTAGAATATATATTTAAAGCAATAATGGCTGAGAATTTGTGACACCTGGGAAAATAAATGCACATTCGAATCACTGAGGTCCAACACATTGCAGATAGGTAGAACCTGAATAGGGCTACACCAAGACACATGACTCAACTCGCAAAACTCAAAAACAACAAAAAAAATGAATTTCAAAAGGAATAAGAGAAAAATTACAAACATGAGCCTATTGGCAGATTTCTCAACGGAAATTTTTTAACCTAGGAGAGAATGGAATGACATATTCAAAATATTGAAAGAAAAAAAAATGGCAACCACAAAGTCTATCCAGTGAGGCTTTCTTTCAGAAATGGAGGGATAAAGACTTTTCCAAACAAAAAAAAAAAGCTGAGGGAATTCATTACACTAGACCTGTCTTACAAGATAAACTATAGGGAGTTCTCCGAGAGGAAAGACATATTGACATAAGAGCATAAAAGGTAGAATAATACTAGTAATGGTATATATAATCATATATTCTGTAATATGATAATGATGGTACATAATACACTTAAATTCTAGTTTAAAAATTAAAAAATGAACTAGGGTACCTGGATGATTCAGTTAAGTGTCTGACTTCTGCTCAGGTCATGATCTCCGTGAGTTTGAGCCCCACATAGGGCTGTCTGCTGTCAGTGCAGAACCCACTTTGGATCCTCTGTCCCCTCTCTCTATGCCCCTCCCCCATTTGTCTCTGTGTCAAAAATAAACATTAAAAAATATTAATAAAGAACTGGTAAAAGTAATCATAGCCACAATAATATGTTATTAGTCACACAATATAAAAAATATGTCACCTGTATTAGAAATAACCTAAAATATTAGGGGGTTAAATAGTAAAAGTATAAAGCTTAGGAATTCTGTTAAAATTGAGTTGCTAGTGGGGAGCTGGGTGGTTCAGTTGGTTAAGGGTCCAACTTCACCTCAAGTCATGATCTCACAGTTCATGTTCCAGCCTTGTGTCAGGCTCTGTGCTGACAGTTCAGTGCTTGGAGCCTGTTTCAGATTCTGTGTCTCCCTCCTGCTCTGCCCCTCCCCCATTCCTGCTCTGTCTATCAAAAAAAAACATTAAAACAAAAATTTTAAATTAAGTTGTTATCAGCTTAAAATAGAGTTATACTTTTAAATACATTATGTAAGCTTCATGGTAACAACAAGGAAAAACCTGGAGCAGTTACACAAAGGAACATGATAAAGAGGTCCAAGCCTACAAATACCAAAAGACATCAAAGTATGATCAACGAAAGCGTAAGAAACAAGAAACAGTGGATCTACAGAGCAACCAGAAAACAATCAAGAGCCAGAGTCCGTCCTTACCTATCAATAAATTACTTTAAAAAGATTAAATTCTCCAATCAAAACACCGAATGGCTGAATGGTTAAAGTTAAATAAATCCTTGTTATGTTGCCCACAAGAGACTCATTTGAAACTTAAACACACATAGACTGAGAGTAAAGGGATGGATGAAGATATATGAAGCGAATGATAACAACAACAACAAAAAAAAAACAGGGGTAGCTCTACTTGTACAAAATAGACTTTAAATTGAAAATGGAAAAATAGACAAACTAAGGTCATTATCCTGGGATAACGTGGTCAATCTATCAAGATATATCAACTGTAAGTATCTTTCTTTCCAACATTGGGGCATCTGAATATATAAAGCAAAAACTAATAGAGCTAGAAGGATAAATAAACAGCAATACAAAAACAGTGAGGTGCTTTAATACCTTACTTTCAACAATGGATAGACCATTTAGACACAGAATCCATAATGAAACCAAGGATTTGAATAACACTGCAGACTGAACAGATCTAGAAGACACATGCAGAACATTCTATTCAACATCAGAATATACATTATTCTGAAGAGCACTTGGAACATTTTCCAGGATATACCATATGTTAGTCTACAAAACAACTCAGCAAATTCAAGAAGACTGAAATCATGTCAAATGTCTTCTCTGACCACAGTGGCATCAAACTAGAAATCAGTAAGGATTTCTGGAAAGAAAAGGAAATCTGGAAATCTGGAAAATTCATGAATATGTGGAAATTAAACAGCACTCTCATGAATAACCAATGGATCAATGAAGAAATGAAAGAAAAATAAAATTAACACAAAACATATCAGAACTTATGGATTATTGCAAAATTATTTCTAAGAGGAAAATTAGCAATAAATGCTTAGGAAACATTTAAGAAGCTAGGAAGATGCCAAATAAGAAACCTAAGTCTATACCTTAGTGAAATGGAGAAAAAACTAAATAAACCAAAGATAACAGAACAAATAATAAACAGCAGAGCAGAAACAAATGAAATAGAGAAGAAACAAGCAAGCAAAAAATCAGTATAAAAGATGAGCCTAACTACCAGTTGGTTCTTTCAACGTTTTTTATTTATTATTTTTGGGACAGAGAGAGACAGAGCATGAACGGGGGAGGGGCAGAGAGAGAGGGAGACACAGAATCGGAAACAGGCTCCAGGCTCCGAGCCATCAGCCCAGAGCCTGACGCGGGGCTCGAACTCACAGACCGCGAGATCGTGACCTGGCTGAAGTCGGATGCTTAACCGACTGCGCCACCCAGGCGCCCCAACCAGTTGGTTCTTTAAAAAAGTCAACAAAATTGACAAAACATTAGGTAGGCTAATCAAAGGAAATGGAAAAAGAACCCAAATTGCAAAATTATAAATGAAAAAGGAGACATTACAACTGAGCCCTGAAATACAAAAGATCAAAGAGGCAACTATGAACAACTATATGCCAACCAACTGGACAACATAGAACAAATGGAAAAATTCCACTTCCAAGATAAATTTTTGGAAAAAAATAGAAAATCTAAATAGCCCAATTACTAGGAAGAAAATTGCATCAGTAATCAAAATCTTCCCCACAAAGAAAAGCCCATGACCAGATGACTTCACTGGTGAATTTTACCAAGCATTTAAAGAATTAGCACCAATCCATCTCAAATTCTTCCAGAAAATTAAAGAGGGTGAAACATTCCCAAACTCATTTCACAAGACCAGGATTATCCTGATACCAAAGCCAGTTAAGGGCACTGCTAGAAAAGAATACTATAGGCTAATATTCCTGATGAATATGAATGCAAAAATTTTCAGCAAAGTACCAGCAAAGTGAATTCTGCAGTACATTGGAAAGATCATTCACTGTGATCAAAGGGGATTTATCCCTGGGATACAAGAATATCTCAACCTATGCAAATCTACCAATATGACACTTCATATTAATAGGAAAAAAAGAATCCTATAATTATCTTAACAGACACAGAGAAAGCATTTGAAAATATTCTATATTTTCTCATAATAAAAAACTTAGCAAATTAGGCACAGAATGAATATATAAGAACCTAATAAAAGTCATATATGACAAACCCCCAGGTAATAATATACTCAATGGTGAGCTACTAAAAGTTTTTCCTTTAAGATCAGGAACAATAAATTCAGCTCAGTCTCTCTACTCCTATTCAAAGTAGTACTATAAGTTCTAGATGGAGCACTCAATCAAGAAAAATAAATAAGCAGCATGAGAACTGGAAAGAAAAAAAAAGTAAAATTGTTTTTGTTTCAGATGACATGATTGAAAAAAATCTCAAGACTCCACCAAAAAAGAAAACTGTTAGAATTAATCAGTAAATTCAGTTATACTGCACATAGAAAATAAAGATCAGTAGCATTTCTATGCACAAACAATAAATTATTTCAAAAATATTTTTTAAATGTCATTTTTAATAGCACACCTAAAATACTTAGTCATAAATTTAATCAAGGAGGTGAAAGATTTCTTTTTTTTTTTTTTATTTTTTTTTATTTTTTAATATATGAAATTTACTGTCAAATTGGTTTCCATACAACACCCAGTGCTCATCCCAAAAGGTGCCAAGGAGGTGAAAGATTTCTACTCTGAAAACTAGAAGACATTGATCAAAGACAACATAAATAAATGGAAAGATATCCATGCTTATGATTTGGAAGAATTCATATTGGTAAAATGTCAATACAACCAAAGCTAGCCAGAATTTTAATACAATCCCTATCAAGATTACAATGGTGTTTATTACAGAAGTAGAAACAAAACTGTCCTCCTATGTGCATAGGGCCACAAAAGACCCTGGCCATGGATATTTTAAGAAAGAAGAACAAAGCAGGAAGTATCAACGTATACATTCAAGCTACAGTAATGAAAACAGTATAGTGTTAGCATAAAAACAACTAGAACAATGGAGCTGAATTGAGAGCCCAGATATAAACTCAAGTATATATAATCAACTAATATTTAATATGGGAGTTAAAAAATTACTCAATGGAGACAATTGTCTCTCTCTCTTTTTTTTTTATGTTTATTTATTTTTGAGAGAGAGAGAGAGACAGAATGAGAGTGGGTTAAGGGCAGAGAGAAAGGGAGACACAGAATCCGAAGCAGGCTCCAGGCTCTGAGCTGTCAGCACAGAGCCCGACGTGGGGCTCAAACTCACAAGCTGTGAGATCATGACCTGAGCTGAAGTCAGACGCTCAACTGACTGAACCACCCAGGCTCCCCAAGACAATTGTCTCTTAAATAAGTGGTGTTAACAAAACTGGATATTTACATGTAAAAGAATGAAAATGACCCCTATCTTGCACCACTACAAAAGTAACTTGGAATGGATGAGACTTATATTGAAGACTTGAAACCAAAAAAATCCTAGGGAGGAAAAAAACCCAAAACAAAACATAGAAATAAAGTTCCTTGACCTGGGTATTGGTAATGTTTTGGAAATCATACCAAAAGCAGAAGCAACCAAAGCAATAATAAGCAAGTGGAACTACATCAAACTAAAAAGACTGGGGGCACCTGGGTGGCTCAGTCAGTTTAGCATCCAACTTCAGCTCAGGTTATGATCTCACGGGTTCTGAGTTCAAGCCCTGCATTAGACTTTCTGCTGTCAGCACGGACAGCAGATCCTTCTTTGGGATCCTGTGCCCCTCCCTTTTTCTCTGCACCTTCCCTGCTTGTGCTCTTTCTCTCAAAAATGAACAAACATTAAAAAAAAAAAAAAGCTTCTTCACAGCAAACAAAAGGCATCAACAAAATGAAAAATACCTTTGGAAATGGGAAAATTATTTACAACGATATATCCACTAAGTGTTTTATATTCAAAATGTACAATGAATTCATACCACTCAAAAACTAAACAAATCTCCAATTTAAACATGGGAGAAGGACCCTAATCAACATTCCCCCCCCCTCAAAAAAAGATATATATAAATGGCCTAGAGGCACAAGAAAAGATGGTAACTAGTTATCAGGGAAATTCAGATTAAAACTACCATGAGATACCACCCCACAGTTGTTAGAATGGACATCATCAAAAGGTAAGAGATAACAAACGCTGCTGTGGATGTGGAGAAAAGACCCCTGTGTTCTGTTAGTGGGAATGTAAATGGGTACAGTCACTGTGGAAAAGAGAATGGATGTCTCTCAAAATTAAAAATAGAACTACCAGGCCACCTGGGTGGCTCAATGGCTTAAGTGTCTTGATTTTGGCTCAAGTCATGATTTCACGGTTTCCTGAGTTCAAGCCCCACATTGGGCTCCATGCTGACAGTGCAGAGTTTGCTTGGGATTCTCTCTCCCCATCCTCTCTCTCTGCCCCTGCCCCACTCATACTGTCTTTGTCTCTCTCAAAATAAATAAATAAACTTAAAAAAAAATAAAACTAGAACTACCATATGATCCACCAGTTCCACTTCAGAGAATATATACAAATGGAACAAAGTACAAACTTGAAAAGATATCTGCACCCCATGTTCACAGCAGATTATTTGACAATAGCCGAAACATGGAAATAACCTAAATGGCCATTAATGGATGAATGAATAAGGACAATTTTAGGTAAAAGTACAATTGAGTATTATTCAATTATAAAAAATAAGGAAAATTTTCCATTTACAACAATATTAAAGACCTTGAAAGCAATATGCTAAGTAAAAAAAAAAGTCAGAGAAAGACATGTTGTATGATCTTGTTTATATGTGGAATCTAAAACTAAACACAAAACACCAAACCAAACCCATAGAAGAAGATAACAGATTTGTGGTCAGTAGGGGTGGGGGGGGGGTGTGGGGAGGAGGAATGGGAAGAAGGTAGTCAGAAGGTACCAACTTCCAATTATAAGATAAAAAATGTACTAGGGATATAATGTGTATGATGTCTACCGGTAACACTGCTCTGGGATATGTAGGAATGTTTTTATTTAAAAAAAAATTGTAAGGGTATTTATTTATTTATTTAGAGAGAGAGTGCACAAGCAGGGGAGGAACAGAGGGAGAGAAGAAACCAAGCAGCTGGCAGCACAGAGCTGGACATGGAGCTCGATCCCATGAATTGCGAGATCGTGGCTTGATCCCAAGATATACAAAACCTGAGCCAAAATCAAGAGTCAGAGGTTTGACATGCTGAGCCACCCATGCGCCCCTATAGGAATGTGTTTAAAAGAGTAGATCCTACGAGTTTTCATCATGCAGGTAATTTTTTTTCTTTCCTTTTTTTTTTTTTAATGTTTATTTATTTTTGACATAGAGAAAGAGCATACAAGTTCTGGGGCAGAGAGAAAGGGAGACACAGAATCTGAAGCAGACTCCAGGTTCTGAGCTATCAGCACAGAGTCCCAAGTGGGGCTAGAACCCACGGACTGTGAGATCATGACCTGAGTCGAAGTCGGATGCTCAACCGACTAAGCTACCCAGGGACCCCTTTTTTCTTTCCTTTTTATTATATCTACATGAGATGATGGATGTGAACTAAACCCATTTTAATCATTTCACAGTATATGTACATCAGACCATCACGCTGTATACCTTAAACTTATACAATTATTTTTCAGTAAAATGAGGGGGAAAAGCATGAAAAGAAAAGCATATGGTCCATTGGAATTAAAATAAACACAAGGAACATATACATCACAGAATAAGAAAAACAAAATTCGGTGCTTGAGGCTAAAATAACCAAGAAGAAATTCATATACTCTATGTCACTAATGGGCGAAATTGATTTGCATCAAGTTTTGCAAGTGAGGAAGTGCTTAAGTTCCAAGTTAGAAAATATAATACTTTTGCAGGATAAGCTGAACCAACCATATTGGGAAGAGGGTGAGACTCTCCTTGCAAATTCACACGTAAAAACCAAACATCAAAGGCTCTGTTGAACTGCACTGTTCCCTCATTATGCTGGAAACAGTGAGGTTTTTGCTTAAAAATTTGCTCCTCACTGAAATAACTGAATACTGAATACATGATGACAAATAAATAAGATAAAACGCAGTAAGACCAGATGGAGGCAGAACACACATCATTCTGTAATTTGAAGATAAAGGAGCTGAAACTTTTAAAATCATTAATCTGCTTGGTTTTTCAAGTCTCTTTTGCCAATATAATTGAACAAAAGAGTTAATGCACGATGATAATGAGGACAGCTTTTACATGCTTCCCCTTTGTTTCTTTTTTATCAAGTTCTTGAGGCCTTGCCAGAATTTTGGTTCTTATGTTAATGTGGAGTGCTCTGCATGTTGAATTTCTTTCTCCTTTGATTATGGAAAGAACTACTTAATTTTGTTAAAGACACGGCTAATTAACAGCACTATATTTGTTAAAACAAATTTATTTGTTTAACCTTAGACTTCTAATAAAGAGGTATTAATGATCATGTTTAAGACCTTTCTTTAAATACTTCCTATCTCTTCGCAGCCCCCGCACTGAAAAACTGAAGTCTAGAGATTAAGTTTTCCCCTCAAAACTGTCAAACCCATTTCTAGTTAAGACATTTTATATTTTTTTTCTGTCTTCTCTCTGAAATGTTGATCTACCAGTCTTCACAAGGCTGGCTCTTTCTAAATATCCAGTTCATTGTACAACATCACATCCCCAGAAAAGCCTTCCTCAACCATTCAATTCACTGTCCTTTACTCAACCTGTCACAGCATTCTGCTTAGTTTTTCTTAATGAGCAAGAAATATATATTTCATTTCTAGGATTATCTATTTTTGTCTGTTACCTTCTACTAGAATATAAGCTTCACATGCACACAAAAAAATCTTATCTGTGTTGTAAATTTCTTTATCTCCAATGCCTAGAATACCACCTGACATTAATGGGTGAACAATAAATACTTTCTAGTGAAAAATCCACACATGCATGTGCAGCACATATTTTGTAATGTTAAGTAGAAGGAATCAAACAAGATATTGTGAAATTGTAACCTGATCAGCATCATCTTGATCCTGGCTCAATTTCTAGAATGAATAAATAATTAGATAATTTGATAAAAAAAAATAGTCTTTCTTAGGACTTAATCAATTCCTGAAGAAAGCATGTCATGTTGTGACACATGCGGATAAAAAATATAAGGAAAAAATAGTTGATGTAAATTCACAGATAACCCTATCCTTCAGTGAGAACCTCTGAACATTTCAGTCTCCACTAGAGTTTGAAAGTATATGCCCTGAGATGTGACTGCCTCTTTAAGTCCTTGTTCTAACACCCAATAGTTTGGTGTACTTGTGTATGTTATTTAGCATTTCTTTTTAAATTTTAGGGTTTGTTTTGCCCACATATAACTTCCTAAGGTTAGAGTCAAGTTTGACTGAGACCATGTAAAATGCTTCCTGCATTGCCTGGCATGTGGATGTGTAATAAATATTACTGTTGTTACTGTTAGAATTTCCTACATCTATATCTAAATATTGATTGGCAGTAAATGAGGTTATCAATTTCTGCCCGTCACTGCCACACTCTTTTCAAATGATGTATCATGGTAATATCTCCATATTAATAAATGCAAGTTTGAGTCATTATTTTTATTACTGCTTAGCATTGCATTTTATGAACACCCAAAAGTTTTTATTGTCATCTCCATTGTTGAATATTATATTGTTTAATTCTTTTCAAGGAAGCTAGATTGATAAACCTTAGATATAAAATAATATCAAATGTTCGAACTATAGCAAGGTAAAAAGACAGAGTGTGCTTCACTATTGTTAGGATTAAAATGTGAAATTGGGACTTACTTATTCCCAAAGAAATAAAAGATTGGTTCAGGGATCAGTATTGATTTTTCAAAGATATAACCAGGACATATCTGAAGTCCTATAGAGGAAAGGACCTCAGATCTCAGGGGAGAAACTCCTCTACCGGAGCTGTAGAGTGTGGATCACTATGGCTGGATTTAGAGCTGAAGTCTAAGTATTAGAAAAAAATGATAGGTTCTGGCACAAAATGGGAGCATAATCTTCTAAACTTACAATTTAGCCACTCTGCTACTATGGTGACAATACATGGGAGGGTGGGGGACTGGACAAGTTGAGACATTTTGACCCTCAGGCTACTGGTACTGAATCTGTGGCAGAGGAAGGAGATAAGCTTTCCTCTGGTTTCCTTGACTTCCTAGGGGAACCGGAGAAGATGATCCCGGCCTGAAGTACACGAAGAAATCTCAGTAGTTACTAAGTTCCTACAGGTATGGAGGGTCTATAGTATCAAGTCTCTGACTAGCCGGCTGTGGCACACACAACCTCGGTGACATTCCGGCTTCCCCAGTTCATCAGCGAATCTCTGGAGTTACTACCAGAAGTCCACTGGTAGCATCTCAAGATTGTAAGTCAGGGGTGGCAAACCTAAAACAGTTACTCTCAAAAACAAGTTCACAGCCTAATTGTGGGTCATAAGGACTATTTGCTAGGTATCGATAGATGAAAAACAAAAGTATTTTCTCTCATTCTTACAGATAAATGCCATGGATCCTTAAAGGCTCAATTTTAAACATAGGAGTAAAGGAATATTTACTAGCAATTTACTATCCTTAGTACATTACTATTACTAATAGTGAACACACACAGGATTTCTCTGTATCAGGCACCAATTGTTTATATACTGGTCGAGTTAACCCACACAAGAACTCAATAAAGCAAAGACTCTTGTTATCCCAAATTACTCAAGTGAGAAACTCAAACTTGGAGGTCAAATGATTTGCCCAGGGTTACAAAAGTGTTGGAGCTGGGAGTTGAACCCTGAACTATGAAAATGTATTTGAATTTGGCACTGACTAAAGTAAAATCAATGAAAAATGATATAAGAAGTGTTTTTCTTTTAACCTTTATAATATAAAAGCATGTGGTCTTTAAGAGTTGACCCCCAGCCCTAAGGGCAATGACAAAATCATGTAAGAAGTGCTGAGGCAGAGGAACACAGCCAACATGCCACGGATACAGAATGAGACAATGAAGACCCAGAAGGGTGTGCTTGTATTTCTGCACTTGACCAATGGCAGTGACAGGAGAACCGGGCAGTAATTCATTAGAGGATGAAGGAAATTTTTACATAAGAAGGAAAAAGAGGAGCACCTGGGTGGTTCAGTCAGTTGAGCATCTGACTCTTGATCAAGACCCTCGTTGGACTTTGCAGTGACAGCGTGGAGCCTGCTTGGGGTTCTCTCTCTCCCTCTTTCTCTCTGCTCCTCCCCTCCTTGTGCTCTCTCTCTCTCTAAAAATAAATAAACTTTTGTTGTTGTTGTTTTGTTGTGTTTTTTGAAGAAGGAAAAAAAAAATAACAAGATTAACACTTAAGGAAGCAGGAGCTCAGAGCGTTGATGTCTTTGGATTAGATTCAAGTTCCTAATTCGTACTCCCCACAATGTGGACACGTGGCAACAAGATTTACATGTGGTTTAAAAATAACAGGCCACCTGTTTCCGATTCTGTGTCTCCCTCTCTCTCTGTCCCTCCCCCGTTCATGCTCTGTCTCTCTCTGTCCCAAAAATAAATAAACGTTGAAAAAAAAAAAAATTAAAAATAACAGGCCACGATTTTATACAGTGTCCATAAGACTCAATAATTTCAATAGAGTCAAAATGGCTAAACCTCCCAAATGTGCTGCTTTCCCCTTGTAGACTAGGCAAGTTAGGCCATATAATATAACAGAGAGAGTCCCAATCATGAGAACATTAGGTGTTTGAAAATGATAAGCATCTGAAAACAGGTAGGTGCTGTGAAATGTGGTAGGAAGCTTTAATTATCAAAGTTGCCATGGCGACTGTTTTAATTACAATGTTATTTCTGAAGTATTTTAGAACAGTACCCAATTACTTTTTAATACAATTTCCCAGTGTCCCTAGTGAAAGAAACAGCAATATTGAAATATTTAATAGTGCCTACAATTCAGCAGTTGAATTAATAATGGGTATAGCTCAACAACGTGTCTTAGGACTTGGCAAACTTTTCAAAGGTGTAGTCTTGGTATTTGTTACATTTATTTGATCTTATGACTTCACTGCAAAGGGTAGTAAATAGTTTTAATTTAAAAAAAAATCACTAAGTATAAGTTTGTAAATAATTGTCAAAGAGGTAACTGCACTAAATTTCTCTCACAATTACTTTTGATAACAAAATATTAAGGAAAGCCAACCTTAGCCTTTGCTAACACAGAAAAATTCAAACGGGCAAGCATTCAATTCTATACATCTTTACATTCAGAGTAACATCTGCCACGTTATTTTTTTCTGATTAAAATAAATATAAAAAATTAGTAGTGGAAATCGAAGTATTTCATGCTTGATGTTTAACATTTTATTTTTTCCTATGGTTTAATTCAATACACAAGTAAGGTCCAAGAGTAAGAAGATATTTGTCACCCTGTTCTCCTATTAACAGTTTATATATCCGTCTCATTTCATTGTATTGTTGACCCTTGAATGACACGGATTTGAACTACACAGTGAACTTGTAAAGCTTGAACTTACACAGCAATCTATTTTGGTAGAGTACAGTACTAGAAATGTATTTTCTCTGCCTTATGATGTTCTTCATAACATTTTGTTCTCTCTAGTTTGCTTCATTGTAAGAATACAGTATGATTCGTTAGCTTTTTGGGGCATCACAAGTTATAGATCAACTGTCGAATGCCTGGAGGGTCAGCATCCCTAAACCCCTCAGAGTTCAAGGGTCAAAAATGTCACTGTGACATTTTTGAGTGCAGAGATTTTGTTTTTTTCACCATCTTTCTCTAGTAGCTACAGCGGTGTCTGATATAAAATAGATGCCAAGTTATTAATTTATTTGTAATTTAATCAATTCAGTGTACACCTTATGGCTTTTAAAAAGCAAGGCACATAAATGAGTCATGTAGAATTCCAAAACCTCTGATACCACGTGGAACAGAACCACCTCCTGGCTGAGCCCTGCCTAAGTTCCTGATTCACCCAAGTGTCAGATATAACCTAACGGTGGTTATTTTAAGCCATCGTGTTTTGGGGTAGCCTGTCACTCAGTAATTCAGAACTGGAGCGAACTGCCTTCTCTTCTGCAACCTGAAACTGAAACTACAAAGCAAAACTGAGTACCAAGCATATTTCACATGACTTTATGATCTCAACACAAATTGCTTTGTATAAAAAGAGCTGTTTATGAAGATAGTATTTTTTCTCAAAAGATTTAAATAATGCATTTAAATAAATAGATGCCTTCCTCCTACCAGAAAAATCTGTATTATATTTTTATCCATATTAACAGATGTCAAAACAAAGGTAATGTTTACTATGGACTATTTTCTGTAATCTTCTTTGTTTTCAACAGCATCCTTCTGGAACTGTCTGAGCACTCAGTTATAGTTGGATTTCAGCACCATTTCAGCGTGAGAAGATAATTTTATTTCACATACTCAAAACACAGCATTGCATACTAGGGAAACACATCTTTTGTGAACATGAAACACAGTTTGGATTGATTAATGGAGAAAATTTATTTTTCTATTTGTAAAAAACTATTTATTTTGAGAGAGAGAGAGAGAGAGAGAGGCAGGCAGAGAGAGAATCCCAAGCAGGCTCCATGCTCTGTGCAGAGCCCCACGAGGGGCTCAATCTCACAACTGTGAGATCACGACATGAGCCAATATCAAGAGTCAGATGCTTAACTGACTGAAACACCCAGGTGCCCCAATGGGGAAAATTTCTAATTGCTTCCTCTTACCCTGTTGATCTGATGTAAGATGACATCAGTGAGATGAGACCCACCAAAGAGAGTCTAGCAGCTTCTATAGTTTCTTTACATCTGCCCAGGATTCACAGTGGCTTAGCTTCAGTAGGCCTGACCTTGGACTAATGTAGTATTAGCCTAAGTTCAGCCTGTGATTACTTTCGTGTGCATATAGGTATGGGTCACATTTGCCTCTGGGTACATGAACATTGCTATCAGCTAAGAAAAGAGAAGTTCCTCGCACATATGTGCAGATCTAAGACAATCATGGTCTCTCGTGAGCAAAAAGTGTGTACAGAGTTCTCACTAGTGAATGTTGTTGGCACAGATGTGCTAGAAAATAAGAGTCTCTTCATTTACTAGCTTAAGCAAAGGGGCCTATGCAAGAAAGAAAAAAAAGTATATGGTGAACTTCAAACAGAAGAACACTGACCAGCCAATTTTAAATAAGAAATTCTCTGTTATGTTTCGAGTTTAACTTTCCTTATCAGGGGTCTGGGAAGGTGATGTACAGCTGATGAATATGCCTATCTATGGAAATTTCCATGTCTATGGAAATCAGCCAACTCACCCAGAACAGCACAGGGATGAGAATTATACTAGTTTCTATTAAGTGCAGTCTGTCTGTTAGTTTGCATACACATGTATGCAGTATTCACAGAAATCTAACTGGCAAGTCTTGGAAATTACTCAAGTGTTTAATTTTTATTGTCCAACTCAGAAAGCACCATTTCACATTATTCATTTATAACAATAAACCTAAAAGTTTTCACTATTCTCTAGCATGTAACACGAATTTAATAAAAGCGAGTTATTATGATTACTATTATTACTGTGTTTATGCTGTAAAGGACCTGGTAGAAAAATGTAAAGATATATGATTTATGGACCTGACAATATAAGGTCTTGCTATCTAGTTGGTAAGGGCAAACACAGAGGCAAAACTATCAATATATTGCAGGATGTTAAAGAGCAGGACTAATGACTAAGTTATGGAAAGAATTTCAAAAGCATATTTTATTTCAGCAGGAACTGGAGGAATGACTAAGAGCTTAAAAAAAGAGGCTCAAGATGAGTTTACAAGAGAAACAGAAGTACTAACAACAAAGATTAGCAAATTTGAATGAACATATCATACTCAGTTTTGTGAGACCAGAAATACAAATATAATAACTTCATTGTGTATGAGGGATAAAAAGTTAAATATGATTTAACAGCAAATGGTGTGCATGTCTTAGGGTTGATAAACCCTTTTATTCTATAGGCTGGGAGAACAGGACATATACGTGAAAGAATGATATCAGAAGCATGCACAAACATCAACCCAATTATAAACTGGCGACTTAAGATACAAAATTATAAATTCCTAAAAGAAAACATGAGGAAAGAGCCCCATGACAGTGACCTGGGAAACATTTGTTTTTTGGATATGACATCAAAAGCACAAGCAACAAAAATAAAAAATAGCCAAGTGGGATTATATCAGAGCATATTTATTCAAATCAAAATAGTCAACAGAGTGAAAAGACAACCTACAGAATGGGAAAAAGTCTTTGCAAACCACCTGTCTGATGAGATGTTAATCTCCAAAATTATTTAAGGAATTCCTACAACTCAAAAGCACAAACCAAATAACCCTATTTAAAAATACATAAAAATTGGGGCACCTGGGTGGCTCAGTTGGTTAAGCGCCCGACTTCAGCTCAGGACATGATCTAGCGGTCCGTGAGTGCAAGCCCCGTGTTGGGCTCTGTGCTGACAGCTCAGAGCCTGCAGCCTATTTTAGATTCTCTCTGATCCTCCCCTATTCATGCCCTCTCTCTGTCTCAAAAATCAATAAACGTTAGAAAAAAGAATTTTTTTTAAATACATAAAATATTTGCATAGACCTTTCTCCAAAGAGGCCATATAATGGCCAACTGGTATTTAAAAAGCTGTTCAACACCAAAAATCAGCTGGGAAACTCAAATCAAAACAACAGTGAGTTATCATCACCTTACACCAATAAGATGGCTACCATCAAAAAGACAAAGATTGGGAATGCAAGCTGGTGCAGCCACTCTGGAAAACAGTATGGAAGTTCCTCAACAAACTAAAAATAGAACTACCCTACAACCCAGCAATTGCACTACTAGGCATTTATCCACGGGATACAGGTGTGCTGTTTCAAAGGAACACATGCACCACCATGTTTACAGCAGCACTATCCACAATAGACAAAGTAAGGAAATAGCCCAAATGTCCATTGATGGATGAATGGATAAAGATATATATACACAATGGAGTATTACTCGGCAATCAAAAAGAATGAAACCTTGCCATTTGCAACTACGTGGATGGAACTGGAGGGTATTATGCTAAGTGAAATTAGAGAAAGACAAAAATCGTATGACTTCACTCATATGAGGACTCTAAGAGACAAAACAGATGAACATAAGGGAAGGGAAACAAAAATAATATAAAAAACAGGGAGGGGGACAAAACAGAAAAGACTCAAATATGGAGAACAATCTGAGTGTTATGGGAGGGTTTGTGGGAGGGGGGATGGGCTAAATAGGTAAGGGGCATGAAGGAATCTACTCCTGAAATCATTGTTGCACTATATGCTAACTAATTTGGATGTAAATTTTAAAAAATAAAAAAATTTTAAAAAAGACAAAGATACCAAATACTGGTGAGGGTGTGGAATAATGGGATCTCTTACATATTTTTCATTGGGATGGAAATCGATACAACCATTAGGTAAATCAGTATGGAGGTTCTTCAAAAAATTAAAAATAGAACTAGCTTGTGATCCAGTAATCCCATATCTAGGTACACATAGAAAGGAAATGAAATAAGTTTTTGGGAGAAATCTGCACTTCCAAATTCACTGCAGCATTATTCACAATAGCCAAACTATGTCAACCACTTAAATGTTCATTAGTGGATGAATGGATAAAGAAAAGATGATTTTTCACACACACACACACACACACACACACACACACACACACACACACAATGGGAGATTACTCAACCTTAAAGGAAGTCCTTTAAGGATTTTTCAGCCTTAAGGATTACTCAGCCTTAAAGGAAATGCATGCAACAAAATGGATGAACCTGGAGGAAACTGTACTTAGTGTGAAATCAAAAGGAGTCAAATTCATAAGACCAGAGAGTATAATGGCAGTCGCCTGGGGCCAAGAGAGGGAAATAGAGTGATATTGATCAAAAGGTCCAAAGTTTTATTTATACAAATTCTGGAGATTTCATATATAGCAATGTGATTATAGTTAACAAAAATGTATTACCTACTTAAAATTTGCTTAGAGAGTAGGAAGGAAGGGCAGATGAAGGGAGGAAAGGAAGTAATATAGAGAATGAAGAAATAAAGAAAACAAGGAAAATGGTATCCCCCCCCAAAAAATAAGACGAAAAATGATATATACACCTAGTAGAATATTATTCAGCCACAAAAAGGAGGGGATCCTTATATATGCAACAACATGGATGAATCCTGAGAACATTATGTTAAGTGAAATAAGGCAGTCACATAAGGACAAATACTATATGATTCCACTTATATGAGGTATCAATAATAATAATATTCCCAGAAGCAGAAAGCAGAATGGTGGTTACCAGGAGCTGGGAGGAGAGAAGTGAAGAGTTGCTGTTGAATGGATATAAAGTTTCATTTCACAAGATAAATAAATTCTAGCTATCCTCTGTACATTATGCTTATAGTTAAAAATATTGCAACACTAGGCAATGCTTCAGAAAGTTCATGGCTATTGCTGCAACAGAAATTTATCAGAACTTACTGTTGATAGGGTCCTTGGCTAAAGTAGTATAAAAAATGCTCACGTTTACGGACACAACAATAAAAACATATAAAAGATTTTACAACCTAAGATCCTGTTAAATTCTGTTCATAAACAGAAGCAAAGAATATACTGCTTTTGCCTCTTGAGAAACACATTAGTTAAAAAATCCATACAAATGTGGTGGGACAATGTGAGAGAAGTTAAATCTATATAAAGCTGTAAGAAGTTAACAGAGATTTGTAGGTTGTTTCCTTAAAATAATATCTGTTAGGAAAGAAAAAGAGATGGACAAATTGGAAATCAATAATGAATTTTGAAGATACACACTTATTATTCTCAATAATGAGTTTCCACTTTGTACTTGTTCTCATTTGCTGTGAAGAAATAAATTAAATGATTGTGAGTAATTAATAACGTATAATTATACATCATTTGTTATTCATTGAAAAACGATGACACATTAACCACCAAAATGAAAATGATCCATAATGTATCTGTCATATATGAAAAACTGAATACATAAATTAATATGTGATAGTCATACATCAATGCTCTCAACTCATCTAGCAGTAACATTTCCATCCACGTTATCACACTTGAGGTTAGAAACTCAAACTCAAGACAAATCTGAGGCAAAAAGAAATCAAACTGAAAGACAATATGCACTACAATAAATTGATGAGATAGCGGAAAAAAAAACATAATAAAGCTTGTATATGGTATGCTCTTTTTGAAAATCAATAAAGAGGATAAAGAGAAAAAAATTAGGACAGCCGTGTGCCAAACAACAAGATACTTAGAGTAAGGGATGAATGTAAGGAAATCTGGACCAAATTAAAGGATAATAGCTACAGCAGATACAGATTGGCACAGCACACAGAGTAAGTTGAGACTCTGGAGCAGCTTATCCAAAGTTCCCTTACTTGGAGGGGTGCCTGGGTAGCCCAGTCGGTTAAGTGTTGGTTTTCAGCTCAGGTCATGATTTTGTGATTCCTGAGTTCTAGACCTGCAATGGACTCTGTGCTGACAGTTCAGAGCCTGGAACCTGCTTCAGATTCTGTGTCTTCCTCTCTCTCTGTCTCTTTCTCTCTCTCTGCCCCTCCCCTACTCGTGCTGTCTCTCTCTCAAAAAATAAACATTAAAGAACAAAGTTCCCTTATTTGGAGAGTGAGATCTAGTATCCTTAGACCAGGAGAACCTATTTACAACACATTCTACATGCAGAAGGTAAGTTGTAATAAGTTCTAAGAAAGAAGCATACTGATTTAATAAAATTAAGTGGTCAGAAGTAGCTAAATGAACAAATATACAGAAATGCTAAATCAACATACACTTAAGCCAGTTATATAAAAGATTTTCCCAGCAAACCACAGAGAGATTACCTTCATATCCAAATGGAATCTGAAATGAAAAAATGCCCCCAGGACAAAGTGCCCAGAAGATTAGAGGATCTGTATATTGAAAGACTATTTACACACAGATAATTTCATTATTTAGGCATTATACTTATGCTTAAAGCTTATTAAGCCTGAGGTTATAGATATAACCATTAAAAATGATCAACAAATTTTAGTGGTCAATCTTTAAAATCATAAAAAAATACAAAGACAAAGGAATTGGCAATACATGAGCCCTACTACATGCTGAAGGAAACAAAATCTCTAACACTGTAGGTTTTCTTAAAAATAGAAATGACGCATTAAACGCCAAAACAGGAAATATAAGACTTCACTAAATAGTTTGCAAATATATTTCCCAAGTGGAACTTATGACATAGGAGCTCCAAGCCATCAAGGAGGACAACGATCAATGTGAGCTAGCTTTGTCAATGAAACGTTTCAGGACGTACTCCGAATGCTGTTTCACACAATGTTTGGAGATTCTGAGGTTAAAAGGTGAATAAATGAAGTTTAAAGAAGGGAAAGAATAGAAGCAAACCCCTCATATTAGTAAGGAATATGGCAAGCTTGGAAATAAGGAGGTGGGACACTTAATGCAAAGCTTAAATACTAGGCATAGATGTGGGACTTCACGTTCTAAGTAACTGAAGCAGGTTGACTGACTGCGAAGACCGTGCAACATTGATTGCTTCATCCTATATTTCTTGAGATTTCTGCTCAGCATGCCTTGTTGCAGTAATATTTTTCAGTGGCACAGAGTCACAACTTCTTGATCAATGTCTAGTCCTATCAGAATTGAAACCCACTGTGAAGAATACTGGTCAATGTTCTAGAAGAACAGAGGAGAGGAACATGCTTTGAGGGAAAGCCAAAAAGAAAAGAGAACGTTCCTGTAAGCAGATGAGTCTCTATGCCTGACAAGCACTATGTGAGCACCCCTAGGTACTCTCCAGAGGGCGGGGGGGAAAACATTTCTCAGAATATATATAGTTTCATTTTTAGAAGTTTTCAACCACTGCCAGATAAAGTTACAAAGTGCCTTTTTAACACCTATGGAGATAAAAATAGGTGTTTTTTTTCATTAATGCAGAAAATTATCTGAATAATTTTAGAATTCCTAGCATAAGCCCCACTTAATTAAAAATCATTCTAAAAGGAATGATATAACCACCTGTAGTTGTCCACTTTATACTGTCTTTGTTGGGTTTTGATACCAATGTCAGCTTAGCAGCATAAAAAAATTATAAATAATTTAAATACAACTGAAGTTTTTATTTCTTGGAAGTTTAATAGAATTGCCTCATTAAAATAACTGGGTTTGTTGCTCTTTTGCAGAGTAGTTTCTCAATAATTTTCTCTATTTTATTTATTTTTAGTTTTTTTTAACATTTATTTATTTTTGAGAGAGAGAGAGAACATGAGTGGGAGAGGGGCAAAGGGAGAGGGAGACACAGAATCTGAAGCAGGCTCCAGGCTCTGAGCTGTTAGCACAGAGCCCAATGTGGGGCTTGAATCCACAAACTGTGAGATCATGACCTGAGACAAAGTAGGCACTCAAGCAATTGAGCCACCCAGGTGCTCCCTTCTCTATTTAATTTATTGTGATTAGTGAGTTTGCATTCTGTCTTCTGAGGTCAGATTTGATAATTTCATATGCCTATAAAGTTATATATTTCATTTCATATTCCAAAATTTATTTGTATAGTTAACCAATAGGATTCTTTTAGCGAGCTTTTGTGTGTGTGGTTATTTCCTTATTAGCATTTATTTTGTGATTTATGGTTTCTTCATCCTTTTGTACTCTGTTATCTGAAGGTTTATCATTCCCCTGCTCCTACCAAAGGTCAAATTCTTGCATTACTTTACTAATGCTGCCCTTTTATTTTTGTTTTCTAATTTTTTCTTTCTATCTTTATTATGCTTTGTTATGCTTTATTTTAATCTTCTTGTTCTAACTTCAGTTGAATTCTTAATTCATTTTTCATTTTATTTAATTTACTAATATATGCATTTCAGAAAATGTTCATCTAAATATGGCTTTAACTGTATCTCAAGCTATGCTGTAAAATGATTAACAACCCCCAATCCTAGAGCTAGACTTCCTGGGTACAAATCCTACTTATTTTATTGACTAGTTGCAAGATTAGGAAGCAAGTCAGTATGCCTTGCTGCAGCTCTATTTTCTCATTGATAAAATGTGGATGATAACAGTTCCTTCACTGGATAGCAGTGATGATTAAATTGGTTAATATTTATAGCAAAACCTGACATATATAAGAGGTTTAGAAAGTTCTTGAATAAAATAATTACATGGCAGTATGTTTAAATTCAACTTTAAATTTTATTTTGCTGAGGCACTATAAAGGCTACACTATAAGCCAGGCATAAAGGATATGTCAAATTTCTGAATCTTAAGCATAATCCAAAATCTTAAAAAAACAAAAAAAACAAAAACACAAAAAATACATCGGGCTGGTGAAAATATCTTGGCTGAGGGAAACTTTCCTAGCAACTATGTAGGCTCAAGGCTAATGGACTACCCACCCCCATACAGTGAATTGCTGCATCATCTAGTAAAAGGTGTGGAATAAAAAAAAGCAAAAAGAGCCAAGCTTTATTTTCATGAGAGGGTAAAATAATTGGAATTTAGGACAAAATTATGTTGATATCAAGTATACACACACTTGTCAACTATCCTTTAGGGCGATCACATAACAGAGAATAGATTTAGCCTTGTGTCCCAAATGGATAGAAAACCAGACAAAATTTATAAAATACTTTTTTTTAAAACAAATTTTCAGTTGGTGGTAACCTGGACTATTATTCTTTAGCAGAGGGAAGAGAAAAGAAAACTCTATAATTGCATCACCGGAAGGCAGTTTCCACAGCATGAAGTAAATTCCAAGCAAACTCACCAATTCTGACGAATTTAAGAGAAAGAAGAGTCTTAGCAGGTAAAGGTGACCAGAATTTATGAGACTGAGTGCCAGAAGTAGAGAGGTTCACACCCCAATGAGATCTTTGGAGATAAAACCTTCCTTCTACTTTTGACTGTGTGCTAAGCTTGGCAAGTATGACAAGAAACCTCACATTCAGGAAAGAACTGTCACAAAGAACTAGGTAGAAAAATCCTTAGAGCTTACAAAGGACTGGGAAATGTTTATATTTCCATAAGCCAGAATACATGAGTTTTGGATAACATATTCTAAAAGATAGTATAGTAGGGGTTCAAAATTAACTCTGAATTAAGCATTTCTCAACGTGTTCAACAAAAAAAAGCTTGAAAAGGCTTAAATGGATTCCAATTAACTGCATGATAGAAGAAGACAGTCCGGTACTCATTTAGAAAAACAGCAAACTGCAGCATCCAATAATGTACAACTTAGAGTGTGCAGGATTTAATTTAAAATTACCACTCATAAAAATAAATAGGAAAATGTGACCCATAATCAAGAGATAACAAATCAATAAAAGCAGACCCAAGAATGAAATAAATGGAAAAACTGTAAGACAAGGAGGTCCAAAAAGTTATTATAAATATGGTCAAAATGTCAAAAAGGTGGAGAAAGAAATGCAAAAGAAGAGAAATGGAAGACATTAAATGAGCACAAATTAAACAGTTAGTCATGAAAACACAGTACCAGGAATGAAATCAACAGTATACTTGACAATGCAAAAGATTAGTAACTTTAAGACCTAGCAGTAGAATGTATGAAAATGAAACAAAGGCATTATAAAGACAAAAAAATTAAAAAAAAAGAAAAATTAAAATAAAATAAAAGTATATGGTAATCTATAGCAACAGAAAAGGCAGATTTTGGAGTATCAAAGAGTCAAAAGATTTTAACATTTAATGAAAATTATAATCATACTGTTCTAAGAATCTCAACTAAGACCAAAGACATTCTTTAGAGGAACATAAATAACAATACATTTCTTGTGAGAAATAGTGCAAGCCAGAAGACAACAAAACAATATCTTCCAATTATGGGGGTGGGGATGGAAAGGTGGGAACTGTCAACAGAATTCTATACACAATAAAAATATATCTCAAAAATAAAGGTGAAATGTTAAGGCTAAAAAAATAAAAAGCTGATAGCATTTGTCATCAAAAAACATCCCAGAAAGCTTATAGAAAGCTTTTCAGGCCAGAACAAAAAAATGTGGACCCATGCTAAGGAATGAGCACCACAGGAAATAACCATCATGTGAGTACTTATAAAAACATTTTTCCATATTTTAAATTTCATTAAAAAAAAAGTGACCATTTAATGCAAACAAGACCTTAATATGGGTTCATAACAAATGTATAAAATGGATGAAAATAGTATCACAAAGGATGAGTGGGAAAAGAGATGTGTATTGTTGTAAGTTTCTTAAAAAAAAATCTATGAAGTAAAGGAGTGCCTGGGTGGCTCAGTTAGTTGAACGTCCGACTTCGGCTCAGGTCATGGTCTTGTGGTCTGTGAATTTGAGCCCTGCGTCGGGCTCTGTGCTGACAGAGCCTGGAGCCTGCTTTGGATTCTGTGTCTCCCTCTCTCTCTGCCCCTCTACCTCTCACACTCTGTCTCTCTCTCAAAAATAAATAAACCTTAAAAATTTTTTTTAAATCTATGAAGTATGAAATTATTTGAAGGTATATTAATTATATAGATCGTATTAAACTTCTAGCAATCCATTAAGAGTCATAATGCAAATAATCTAATAAAATTTGGATTTAAAAAGCATGCAGAAACTCTCCACTCAATGAAGAATCAGAAAAAAGTTTGAAACATACAAGTAACAAATGAGACAGAAAGAAAACCAAAAGCAAAACCAAAACCATAATTCCAAATATGTCAGTATACAAAATTAAACATAAAAGGTCTAAATACCCAACTAAAACCGGAGATAAAAATAAGATCAAAGAGCAAGATGCAACACCACGTGCTTCTGAAAGATCTAGTTTCACTGTACAGCCACTGATATGTTACACGTGAACTGGAGAAAAAGATACTCCATGCAAACACTAAACACAAGAAATCTGGTATAATATCAGCAAAACAGATTCTCGGATGAGAAATATATTCATGAATAAGAAGTGACATTTCATGATGCTAAAGTGCTCAAGTCATCAAAACAGCTTGACAATCCTAAAAGTACATATAAATGTGATAAAGGAATGTTAACGCACATGAATCACACCTGTTATAACTGATGAAAAAAATGGACAAATCCACAATTATAAATGAAGTTTTAAGTTCTCCAGTTTCAATTACTGATACAAACGGGCAGAAACTCCCCAAGAGCACAGATGGTTTAAATAACATTATCAACCAACATGAATGGAATGCTTCATGTGACAAAGCAGCATAACAATTATTTGAAGTGCACAGAGAACATTTACCAAGATAGACCATATAATTGGATATAAAACAAACATCAATACATTTTTAAAACTGAAAATATACAAAACAGGGACCCCCCCCCCACAAGGGGCTGATACCTGAAATAAAAAAAGCAAAAACAAAAACTTACAACAAGAGTAACAACAACAAAAAAGAGTGGTACCTCTAGTGAAAATATTTTGAAATTAGACAATACAATTTAAATAATCCACAAAATTTAAACAATCATGAGAGGTGATGAAACATTTTGAAGTGAATGGGGGAATGGAAAATTTATCTCGATTATGACAGTATGGGCATAAATATATACATTTGTCAAAACTTTTATTTTTTATCAAATCTAACAATCTTTTCCTTTTCTTTTTTAGCTTTCAAATTGATGTTTAACGCAGTTATATTAGTTTCATGTGTACAATATAGTGATTCAATAATGCCACATTTCACCCAGGGCTCATCATGACAAGTGCACTCTTTAGTCTCCATTACCTATTTAACTCATCCCCCCACCCACCTCCCTCGGATAACCACCAGTTTGTGTCTTGGTTTGTCTCTCTCTCTCTTTTTATCCCTGTGCTCCTTTGTTTTCTTTTTTAAATTCCACATATGAATGAAACTATATAGTATTTGTTCTTCTCTGACTTATTTTGCTGAGCAGTATACTCTCTAGCAGCTCCATCCAGGTCTTTGCAAATGGCAGTATTTCATTTCTTTCTTATGGCTGAATATATTCCATTGTATATGTATATCACATCTTTATTCATTCATCATTTGATGGACACTTGGGCTGCTTCCATATCTTGGCGATTGTAAATAATAGTGCTATAAACATAGGGATTCATATATCCCTTTGAATTGGTATTTTTGTGTTCTTTGAAGAAATACCCTGTAGTGTAATTGCTGAATCGGAGGGTAGTTCTATTTTTAACTTCTTGAGGAACCTCAATCCTGTTTTCCACAGTGGCTGTACCCGTTTGCATTCCCACCAACACTGTATGAGGGTTCCCCTTACTCCACATCCTCACCAACACCTGTTGTTTGTATTGTTGATTTTAGCCATTCTGACAGGTGTGAGGTGACATCTCATTGTAGTTTCAATTTGTATTTTCCTGATGATCAATGATCATGAGCATCTTGGGGCGCCTGGGTGGCTCAGTCGGTTAAGCGTCCGACTTCAGCTCAGGTCACGATCTCGCGGTCCGCAAGTTCGAGCCCCACGTCGGGCTCTGGGCTGATGGCTCAGAGCCTGGAGCCTGCTTCCGATTCTGTGTCTCCCTCTCTCTCTGACCCTCCCCCGCTCATGCTGTGTCTCTCTCTGTCTCAAAAATAAATAAAAACGTTAAAAAAAATTAAAAAAAAAAATGATCATGAGCATCTTTTCATGTGTCTGTTGGCCATCTGTAGGTCTTCTTTAAAATATATATATATATTTATATATATAAAAAATATATTTTTATATATATAATATATATATGTAAAATATATAATGTATATATATTTACAATATATATGTATAACATATATCTATAGTATATACCTATATTATAGATATATATCTATAGTATATATCTATATCTATATATAATATATATGTATAACATATATATCTATATCTATATAGATATAGATATAATCTGTTCATGTCTTCTACCCATTTTTAAATTAGATTATTTGGTTTTGGGGTGGTGAGTATTCTAAGTTCTTTATCTCATTCTGGATATATATCATTTTGGATACTAACCCTTTATAAGATATGTCATACCTTCTCCCAGTCCATGTGGTGACCCTCAGTTTTGTTGACTGTTTCCTTTGCCATGCAGACACTTATTTTTATGTAACTCTAATAGTTTATTTTTGCTATTGTTTCCCAGGCCTCAGGAGAAATATCTAGAAAAAAATTGCTGTGGCTGATATTTAAGAGGTTATATAGTCTATGTTCTCCTGCAGGATGTTTATGGTTTCAAGTCTCACATTTAGATCTTTAAGCCTTTTTGGATTTATTTTTATGTAAGAAAATGGTCCAGTTTCTTCGTTTTGCATGTTGCTATCTGGTTTTCCCATTTTTTATTCAAGAGGCTATCTTTTTCCCATTGGATAGTCTTTCCTGCTTTGTCAAAGATTAATTGATGATACAGCTGTGAGTTGTCTACTATACTCTATTGATCTGTGTGTTTGTTTTTGTGCCGGTACCACAGTGTATGGATGACTGTAGCTTTGTAAGATAACTTCAAGTCTTGAAATGTGATGCCTCCAGCTTTTGTTTTTCAAGACTGCTTTATCTCTTTAGGGCCTTTTCTGGTTCCATATAAAATTTCTAATTGTTTCTTCGAGTTATGTGAAAAAATGCTGCTGGTCTTTTGTTAGAGATTGCTTTAAATCTGTAGATTGCTCTGATAATACACACATGGGAACAGTATCTCTTTTCTAATCCATGAGCACAGAATGTCTTTTCGTTTCTTGTGTCATGTTCTACTTCTTTCATCAGTGTTTATAGTTTTCAGTGTACAGGTCTTTCACCTCTTTGGTTAGGTTTGTGCCAAGGTATCGTATTATTTGTGTTGCAGTTATAAATGAGATTGTTTTCTTAATTTCTCTCTGCAGCTTCATTATTAGTGTACAGGAATGCAACAGTTTTCTGCACATTGAGTTTGTATCCTGCGACTTTACTGAATTCATTTATTAGCTCTAGTAGGGTTTTTGGTGCACTCTTTAGAGTTTTCTATATATAGTATCACGTCATCTGCCAACAGTGACATTTTGACTTCTTTGCGGATGTGGATCGATGCCTTTCATTTCTTTTGTTGTCTGATTGTTGTGGCTAGGATTTCCAGTACTATGTAGAATAAAAGTGCTGAGGGTGGAATCCTTGTTTTCTTTTTAACCTTAGGGGAAAAGTTCTCAGTTTTTCCCCAATGAGGATGATGTTAGCTATGGGATTTTCATAGATAATCTTTATTACGTTGAGGTGTGTTCCCTCAAAACCTTTTTTTTTTTTTTTCAATCATGAATGGATGTTGTACTTTGTCACGTATTTTTTCTGCTGTGCACCAGGTGGCTGGCCAGGACCTGTGTGGTTTTAACAAAATTTTCTCCGAGCCCAGGGCCAAGGCAAGCAGACTTAGAGTGGGCGACTTCTCCGAAGAACTGGTGGGATGGGTGCTCTGCTAGCAAGTTAGACAGCAAGTGGTCATGCAATGCCACCTTCTGCAGGTGGCTCTGTGTTTATGCTTAGGGGGCAGGGGAGGCAAATGGCATCTGCCAGATCCCTCATTTTCAAAGTCACTGACATGTCCCAAATCTGTATGAATAGATATGGCTCCCAATTGCCTGCATTGTATGAGCTTCCAGTTTTGCGTTGCCTCTCTGTGCAGGCTGTTGCGTCTTTAACGGCAGAGACCCAGCTTCCACTGGTCCTTGGGGACCATTCAGTGCTGAGTCAGCTCCAAAGCTCCAGCCTCCAAGTACCATTGGTTTTGTAAACACACTGAATTCAGCGCCTCTGGTTTAAAGCCATGCAATAATCCCCATAGTGAGTAGTCTTCCCCATGTGAGCTCCCTGGTGCAAGGGTTTGTTTCTCTGCCCTCTCAGTGGAAAGCTCCCTCCCTCCTTCAGGCAGCCCCTCTCTGCTTTTCTGGCCTTCCTAACCTTCCAGATGCAGCATCATCTTGCTAGCCTTTGGATCCCCCTGTGGTTTACTGACTTGGGTGTGGATGACATCTAGTTGTCAATGTGAGAGAGGGAAAGCTGAGGGTCCACCTACTCTGCCATTTTCCCAAGCTCCTATCAATTGTGCACTTAAAATTGATGTACTTTTAAATGAAGGTAATGCCATAATAAAGCTTAATTGCTTAGGGGCGCCTGGGTGGCTCAGTCGGTTAAGTGTCCAACTTTGGCTCAGGTCATGATCTCCTGGTTTGTGCATTCAACCCCCGCGTCGGGCTCTGTGCTGACAGCTCAGAGCCTGGAACCTGCTTCTGATTCTGTGTCTCCCTCTCTCTGCCCCTCCCCTGCTCATGCTCTGTCTCTCTCTGTCTCAGAAATAAATAAAACATTAAACACATTTTTAAAAATTAAAGAAGTTTAACAAATTAATGCTAGTGGTATTTTCCTCATACTTGAATTTCCTCATTGAGTTGATCACCACTAAAAATAAGAAAACTGCTTTTCAATACTGACTTTTAGAAGGAATCCTCACAAAATTATGTTTTTCTACTTTGTACTTGAATTTTTATTACCTTCATTTCTACCACCCCTTCATATCAATCACATTTATTTTTGCCATCACTTAATCCTAGTTTCACTGAGTACACTTTAATTATAGGTAATTAATTATTTATCTAGATTTGCTCCATAACCAATATTTAATAGTCTGTTCATATATCATATTTATATCATTCATCTCTTATATATTCTAGAATGTCACACTTTGTGACTTTCCCCACCAAATATAAACGAAGTTACTATTGGCTATTTGGGTGCTACTTCTTTTTTTTTTTTTTTTTTCTTATATGGAATAGCATCTACCTCAAGAGTTGTTTTGAGAATGCTGTAAGTTGAGAGGTGCCTAGGTGGCTCAGAGCCTCTGACCCTTGATATCTGCTCAGGTCATGATCTCATGGTTGTGAAATCAAGCCTGCATCAGGCTCTGCACAGGTATGGAGCCTGCTTGAGACTGTCTCTCTCCCTTTCCCGCTCTGCCTCTCTTTCTCTCAAAAAAGTATTTTAAAAAAGAATGCTGGAAGTTGAAATAAATTTGAACCTTCAACACTAATAACACTCTACCAGTTATTTGTTCTAATTATAACATTTAGTAACATTAAAAATAAAATACATTAGCCTGGATCAAAATGGCAATTTGTCATTCATTGTGCAGTAAAAAACAGAGAATAAAATTAATATTTTTATATCTTAATAACAAGGAAAATATCTAGGAGTAAGGTATAGCATAATGCAAGAATTTGGAGGACATAAATAAATATTATAAAATGAAGCAAAACATAACAAGATGTACTAAGCCTTTGGCTTGGGGTATGCCTTGGCTTTGCTTCAAGTATGAGACAAATTAAGAAAAACAATAAAGGTGTCGATCCATGAATCTTCCAACCTAACTGCACTCAAAATATTGTGAAACATAACAGAAAACTAAAAAGTCAGAAAAAGATGATGGAGGCATGGTAAGTTATGTTATTTGTATTCTGCTTTAATGCTGAATATGAGGTGAGGGACAGAGACACAGAGACAGTGAGCCCTAGACAGCCTGGCAGTGAGAATAAAAAGACTTCTAAAACTTCATCATATAACTAAAAGTATTATGTGATCTAATAATAAAAGAAGTCAAAGGGCAATGAATAAAGGGAATAACAGGACAGATTTTGTGTTTAGAGGTTACCTCTTGCTGCAGTATGGAGACTGGCCTGGAATACAACATGAGCAGAAAAGAATTTGATAGGTCTGCTCGAATATAAGAGAGAAAGAAAATTGGAATTGGTTAGCATAGAGGGGTAGGGGTGGAGAGGAATGAAAAATATTTAAGAGATATTTTTAAAGTATACTATAAATACTCAGCAACTGAGGTAATGTGAAGAGAGAGAGAGAAGGAAGTAAGGGTGATTCCTATTTTCTGACTTGGGAGACAAATCCCAAAAAATGGGGGGAAAAAAAAGGCTTGAGCCAACAGATGATCAATTCATCAGAAGACATGGAAATTCTGGGTGGCTGTGAAACATTAAAATAGAAATATCAAAAGGTGGTCGTATATTGGTAGAATAATATGCATCTCTGTTTGTCCTCAACAGCTGTGGTTTGTCCTTGCTGCCCAGAAGGGTAGCTTTGCATTCATTCTTTCAAGTGTCCACGTAGATGACAAAGTAAAGGATGTAATGATGTGACGCTGTAGGAATCTAGGTGCAGCAGAGATATCAGTTTGCAGTTAAGAACACAGAAATGCTAGAGCTCTGTGTGTGAATGAGATTAACCATCAGTAATGTGAAGAATAGGAAGAAGGTGAAAAAAATTTTTTTGATGGACACCACCATTTTGAGAACAGGCAACACAACTTCACAAGACAGTCAGTTACTGTGGGATAAGAGGAAAACCAGAAGCTATGCTCAGAGCATTCAAACCATGAAATTTTAATTAAAGAAAACATTCAACTCTGGAAGCTAAATACCACAGACATGATATTCCAGTGTTTGAAAACACTGTTTATCAAGTCCATTGTTAGCTATTTGGGTTAGGCTGGGCGTTTCACTGCTAAGAATAATAATGCTATAAATTTCCTTGCATAAATCTCCGGTGCTTGGTGCGAGGGTTTCAGCAGAGTATATTCTAAAGTTTAGAACTGCTAGGCACTAGGATATGCAAATGTTTAACTATACTACATGATGTGAAATTGTTTTTCAAAGGGGTTTAACAAAATTATGCTCATACAAGGAGACTCTGAAAAACCCTACTCTTGTAATCCTCACCAACACATGACTTTGTCAGATTCACACAAAAAACACTGTGCATCTGCTAGGCATGTAATGGCACCTCATTTGGTTTTACTGTCCATTTCCCTCATCACTAATTAGACTAAATACCCTTTAAAATTTCCAAATTCATTCTATAAGACAAACATTACCCTAATAATAAAGCCACAAAAAAAGCACTACAAAAAAAAGACAAATATAAGCCAAGGTCTCTGATGAAGATAGGCACAAAATTTTACAACAAAATACTACCAAGCCAAATAAACAATACGCTTAAAAAAAATCATTCACCAGGGTGCCTGGGTGACTCGGTTAAGTGTTCAACTTTTTTTTTTTAATTTTATTTTTTTAAATTTACATCCAAATTAGTTAGCATATAGTGCAACAATATTTCAGGAGTAGATTCCTTCGTGCCCCTTACCCATTTAGCCCATCCCCCCTCCCACAATCCCTCCAGTAACCCTCAGTTTGTTCTCCATATTTATGAGTCTGTTTGTCCCCCTCCCTGTTTTTATATTATTTTTGTTTCCCTTCCCTTATGTTCATCTGTTTTGTCTCTTAAAGTCCTCATGTGAGTGAAGTCATATGTTATTTGTCTTTCTCTGACTAATTTTGCTTAGTATAATACCCTCTGGTTCCACACGTAGTTGCAAATGGCAAGGTTTTATTCTTTTTGATTGCCGAGTAATACTCCATTGTATACACACACACACACACACACACACACACACACACACCACATCTTCTTTATCTATTCATCCTTCGATGGACATTTGCGCTCTTTCCATACTTTGGCTATTGTTGATAGTGCTGCTATAAACATTGGGGTGCATATGTCCCTTGAAAACAGCACACCGGTATCCCTTGGATAAATGCCTGGTAGTGCAATTGCTAGGTCGTAGGGTAGTTCTATTTTTAATTTTTTGAGGAACCTCCGTACTGTTTTCTAGAGTGGCTGCACCAGTTTGCATTCCCGCCAGCAGTGCAAAAGAGATCCTCTCTCCCCGCATCCTCGCCAACATCTGTTGTTGCCTGAGTTGTTAATATTACCCTTTCTGACAGGTGTGAGGTTGTATGTCATTGTGGTTCTGATTTGTATTTCCCTGATGATGAGTGAAGTTGGGCATTTTTTCATGTGTCAGTTGGCCATCTGGATGTCTGCTTTGGAGAAGTGTCTATTCATGTCTTTTGCCAATTTCTTCACTGGATTATTTGTTTTTTGGGTGTTGAGTTTGATAAGCTCTTTATAGATTTTGGATACTAACCCTTTATCTGATATGTCATTTGCAAGTATCTTCTCCCAATCTGTCGGTTGCCTTTAGTTTTGCTGATTGTTTCCTGTTTGCACTCTCTCTCAATATTTAATAATAAAAAAAAAAAACCTTAAAAAGTCACTCCCCATAATCATGTACAATTTATTCCAAGGGTGCAAAGGTGGTTCTTAAAATGAAAACCAATTAATGTGATACATCAAATTCACAAGACGATGGATAAAAAAAACATGATCATCTCAACAGATGAAGAAAAAGCATTGGCAAAATACAATATCCCTTCATAATAAAAACTCAACATAGTAGGTTTAGAGGGAAAATACCTCAATACAATAAAGACCATTATGAAAACGACACAGCTAACAACATAATGAATCATGAAAAACTGAAAGATTTCTGCTAAAATCAGGAACAAGACAAGGTTGTCCATTCTCGCCACTTATATTCAACATACTGCTAGAAGTCTTAGCCATAGCAATCAGATAAAAATAAATAAGTAAAAAGCATCCAAATTGATAAGGAAGAGGTAAAACTGTCACTGTTTGTAGAGAACATGATTCTATATATAAACCTTCTAAACACTCTACTGAAAAACTATTAGAACTTATAAATAAATTAGTAAAGTTGTAAAAGAAAATTAATGTGCAGGAATGTGTTGTGTTTCTGTATACTCAATAATGAGGTAGCACAAAGAGAAATAAAGAATATACTCCCATTTATAATTACATAAAAAAGAGTAAAATAGAAATCAACTTAATCAAGGAGGTGGAAAACCTATATCTGAAAACTTTAAAACACTGATGAAAGCAATTGAAGATAAAAACACAAGTGAAAAGATAAACCATGTTCATGGAATGGAAGAATTAATGTTGTTAAAATGCCCATACAACCCAAAGCAATCTACAGATCTGATGCCATTGCCCTCTCAACCCAAATGTCAATAGCATTTCTCACAGAACTATGACAAATAATCCTAAAATTTGTATGGAACCACAAAAGACCCTAAACAGCAGAAGCAATCTACAGAATGAACAAAGCTGGAGTTAACACAATCCCAGGTTTCAAGATATACTACAAAGTTATAGTAATCAGAAAAGGATGGTAATGGCACAAAAATAGAAACACTGAGTAATAGAACAAGATAGAGAACTCAAAAATAAACCCATACTTATATGGTCAATTAATCTACTACAAAGGAGGCACGAATATCCAATGGTGAAAAGATAGCATCTTTAATACATGATGTTGGGGCAAACTGGATAGCTACAAGTAAGACAAGAATCTGGGCCAGTTTCTTACACCATACGCTGAAATAAACGCAAAACAGTTTAGAGTTGGATTAAAATTTTTTTAATGTTTATTTTTGAGAGACAGATAGACAGAGTCAAGTGGGGGAGGGGCAGAGAGATGGAGACACAGAATCTGAAACAGGCTCCAAGCTGTCAGCACAGAGCCCCATGTGGGGTTCAAACCCATGAGCCATGAGATCACGACCTGAGCTGAAGTCACATGCTTAACCGACTGAGCCACCCAGGTGCCACAGAACAGTTTATAGTTTTCAATGTGGGACCTAAACCATGAAACTTCTAAAAGAAAACACAGGCAGTAATCTCTTGGACACTGACCTTGGCAACCTGTGTTATGGACATGTCTCCTTAGGCAAGGAAAATGAAAGCAAAAATAAACTACTGAGACTACACCAAAATAAAAAGATTTTGCACAGTGAAGCAAATCATCAACAACAAAAAAAAGGACACGTACTGAAATTAAAAACAGAAATACCATTTGATCCAGTAATTCTATTAGTGGGTATTCACTCAATGAAAACAAAAATACCAATTCTAAAGATATATGCACCCCTATGTTTATGTTTGCAGCATTAGGTACAAAAGCCAAGATACAGTAGCCACCTAAGCATGTGTTGACAGATGAATGGATAAAGAAGGGGTGGTAAATACATACACAATGGAGTATTATGCAGCCATAAAAAAAATAAGATCTTGCCATTTGCAACAACATGAATGGACCTGGAGTCTATTATGCTGAGTAAGTCAGGCAAAGAAATACAATTTATCGTATGATGTCACTTACATGTGGAATCTAAAAAAACAAAATGAGGGGCACCTGGGTAGCTCAGTCAGTTAAGCAAGTGACTTTGACTCAGGTCATTATCTCCTGGTTGTGGGTTCGAGCCCCACATCAGGCTCTGTGCTGACAGCTCAGAGCCTGGAGCCTGCTTTGAATTCTGTGTCCCCCCCTCTCTCTACCTCTCCCACACTCACACTCTGTCTCTCTCTCAAAAATAAATAAACATTAAAAAAAAAGAAGCAAAGAAACAGGCTTTTAAATACAGAGAACAAACTGGTGGTTGCCAGAGGGAAGATGGCCATGGGATAGGCGAAACAGAACAAGGGATTAAGAAATACAAACTTCCAGTTATAAAATAAATAAGTCATGGAGAAGAAAATTGTATACAATATAAATGATACTGTGTGGTGACAGATGGTGTCTACACTCATCATGGTGAGAACGAATATGATATAGAATTGGTGAATACATTGTACACCTGAAAGTCAATTAACAATTTTAATTACAGTTAATGATAATAATAAAGTTGAATATTCTTTTATGGGCTTCTTTGCCATTGGGTTATCCTCTTCGCAAAAGTATTACATTCAGTTTACTGGTAGTTTTCTCTTAGGATAGTCTTTATTTAATCTGAATACAATCCTTTTTATTTCTAACGTGTTTTTTCTCTTTTCATATGCTTGTGTTGTTTGATGAACATTTTTAAAAGAAATTATCATAAAATGAATAGCACTTTATGTACCTTACTCCTTCACTGGTACAGGATTTATGTAAAACAAAATGTATAGAAGTAATTTGCATGACAACATGGGTTTCCAAGAATGCTTACATCCATATAATCCAAGCCCCATAAAAATATTTTCCTCACCACAGAAAGCATCTCATGCCTTTCTTTCCCCAGTTCCTAACTGATTTTTGCAAAGGCATTTTATGAGTAGAAGTTTTTCGGGTTAATGCATTCATTTATCCATTTTCATTTAATTATTAGTGATTTCTGTGTCCTAAGGTATCTATGCCTACCTCCAGGTGTTCTCCCATGATCTATCTCAAATTTGTTCACATGTATAAATATAAGTAGGGACTGAGGTTTATGATTTTTCATACAGATATCCAATTATTCCAGCATCATGGTTGAAGATGCTTTCCATTCCACACTGAATTTCTCTGGTGCCTTTGTTGAAAGTAAATTTTCCATGTCAGTGTGAGTCTATTTTTTATCCACTTATGTACATTATACTAATACCTCACTGTCTTAATAATAAGAGTATATGAAATCAGGCTTTATGAGTCTTCCAAATATTTTTGGGAGCTATTCTAAATTTTTGTTTTTAATGTTTATTTATTTTTGAGAGAGAGAGAGAGAGAGAGAGAGAGAGAGAGAGAGAGAGAGAAACATAATGTGAGCGGGAGAGGGGCAGAGAGAGAGGGAGACAGAATCCGAAGGAGGCTTCAGGATCTGAGCTGTCAGCACAGAGCCCGATGAGAGCCCAATGCGAGCCCGATGAGGGGCTTGAACCCATGAGCTGTGAGATCATGACCTAAGCTGAAGTCAGATGCTTAACAGATTGAGCCACCCAGGCGCCCCAGGGCTACTCTAATTCTTGTGATCCAATCACTATTGGGATTACATTCAAATTATAGATTAATATGGATAGAATTGACAGTTTAAAACTTTATATTCCAATGGATACTCTTAAAAATTTAATCTCTACTTAAAAATTAATGTAAAAAAAATCACTATCACTCCTCTTCCAAAAGAAGAAGTAATGATAAGCACTTTAATTACACTAACCCCTTCCATTCTTATTTGTTAGATTTTACCACTCTTTCAGATTCGTTATTTTAAGTCAACTGAAGGAGACATTTTCAGTCATCATTTGTTGAAATTTAACTACATACCTGCCAGGCTTTATTTAAGTAATTATTTTGATGTGTGTCAGATCAGAATTATTTTTCATCTCACTGAAGTATAATATTTAAACTACCTCTAGTCATACCTCCTATTAATAAATTGCTAGAGTGCTTCTTGTTTTAACAGTCGACTTGCTTTCATTGTGGAAATGGTACCCAGGGTTTTCTTTCCTAATTTTTCTGCTATTTTCTATAAGCAGTATGAGGATATTTTACTCTTTTCTGTCTTATTACTCTTAATAAATCAGGGTATTTATCCTAAATTTCCATGTCCATAATCTGTCTATTCTGCTGATGTTTTTACCTATTTTTCCCTTATTTTTTATTCCTCAGTTTTACTACCCCGTCTCCAGGTGTAGATTTCTTCCCATTGATCTTGTTTAGGATTTTCCTTATTTCCTGAAACTAAATTTTTAAGTCTTTTATCTTTTCTGGGAAACATTCAAACATTGTTTTAATAAAGACACCCTGATGATCCAAGTATGATAGATATTTTGAATAATGAATTCCAAAATAGCAGAAAATTATATTCCATCTATTTAAATGCTACAGTACAATAATTCACTTCCCACCTGTTAATTAAATCCATCAAATTTTTCTAAATATCATTTATATAATTTAAATACCTGTATAAAAATTTCATTTTGTCTTGTGTATGATATAAAACATTCCTAATATCAGTTATCTAATTTAACTTTTAATGAACTCATCAGTGTGTATATTTTTGTGCAAGTGAAATAATACTGAGTGAAGTATTATAAAGAAATAGCAAAATGGTATTAAAGTGACATGGAAAAAAACTGCCTTTTAAGTAAAATGACTAAAAAATGCGGTGATCAACAAGTATTTTTACAAATTTTTTTAACATTTATTTATTTTTTTAATTTTTTTAATGTTTATTTTTGAGACAGAGAGAGACATAGCATGAACGGGGGAGGGCCAGAGAGAGGGAGACACAGAATCTAAAGCAGGCTCCAGGCTCCGAGCTGTCAGTACAGAGCCCAACGCGGGGCTTGAACTCACGGACTGCGAGATCATGACCTGAGCCAAAGTCGGCCGCTCAACCGACTGAGCCACCCAGGCGCCCCAACATTTATTTATTTTTAAGAGACACAGAGAGAAAGTGCATGAGAGGGGGAGTGGCAGAGAGAGAGAGACAGACACACACACACGGAATCCAAAGCAGGCTTCAGGCTCTGAGCTGTCAGCACAGAGCCCGAGGTGGGGCTTGAACTCATGAACCATGAGATCATGACCTGAGCCAAAGTAAAAAGGGGTGGGAGGGGGGGAGGGTGGGAGATGGGTATTGAGGAGGGCACATTTTGGGATGAGCACTGGGTGTTGTATGGAAACCAATTTGACAATAAATTTCATATATTGAAAAAAAAAAAAAAAGCTGACTGAGCAACCCAGGTGCCCAGTATTTTTTGTATTATTAAAGCATTGCCTAAGTACACTTTCTTGGTTAGTCTTTCGTGTTGATTGAAGGTGAGAAGAATATTGTTCAAGTAGTGAGAAAAGCAGCAATTACTAAATATTCATTTATGTCCAAATACAGATATCTGGTAGAAAGAATTATTTTTGCACTTAAGACTCAAAATAAGGAGGCAGAACAATGACATTCTTAAAACTACAGGAAGACAAATAATCAGAAAGAAAGCAAAGACATACTTAAGATGAATATATATTTACATTACTTAGGATTATTTCCTGGTGACTTGATGCTGCAATTCTATTAAATTTTTTAATGTGATGCTTGTGTTATGCTCAGGCTCATGCTCACCTACAGAAGCTATCATTTAGGTGTGTGATACAAGTTTGTTGTCCGATTTGGGGTCTAGAATGTGGAAGCTGCTTTTACAAATTATTTAGACTTGGAATTCCTAAATCTTTCAAACCATCTTTGACTTGCTTTGAAATTTAAGTTCTTGAACAAAACGTTTACCTGCCCCTTCATCATTTTCAGATATTCAAAGGTATTCAATGATTTTGCTGTACAAGCTTGGTAACATATGACACCCCTCAGTGATACGGCTGTCATTCTACTATACAAGATGCTTCTCTAGGTTTTCAAAAAACATTACACCATGTGAGAAACTCCAGCTTTATAGAAACTACAATGTACTCATGATTTTATTTAAGTTTCCAAGAAGAGAAAAAATTATACATAGTGGTAGGGTTGTATGGATGGCCAATCTTACTTTTATAGGCATTAGTCCCACTGAAGATGCTTTATCACTTGGAATTTTTTTTCCCTGATGCTTCATCAATTCTAATGTTTTCTCCTAAACTTCTCCTAAACCAATTTTCATAGGAATTTCGGTCTTAGATGCTTTAGTTACAGACTTGGACAATTTTCATAAACAGAGGGGGAAAAAATGGGGAAAATTCAGAGCCTCCAAGAACAGTGCGACATATTTAATAGTCTAACATAAATAAATCTGGAATACTGGAAGGAGAACACAGAATATGCAATTGGAGTATTTAAAGACGTAATGGCTGAAAGTTTTTATAAATTCATGACAGATGCCCAAATGACAAATCCAAGAGATCCTGTGAATAATGTGAGGATGAATCCCAAACAAACATAAACACCTAGATATACATTATTGAATTCACTGAACACAAAACATAAACAAAAATTCCTGAAGGCACTGGGGGAAAAAGAGAGATACTACATATAGAGAATCAAAGATAAAAAGTATAGGTTTTTCGACGCATAATTTTATTTCCTTTTAGTCAAGGAGTTCCCTCATTCAAATCAATCTTTTGTTAATCAACTTTTTTACTACTGTATCTTTTTTTGAGACCATAATAAAACTCCCGTTTGGTTTATTTTACCTCCTCAAACCTACCCGTTTGACGGAGAAGGAAGAGAAGCTCTATAATCCGCATGAAAATGATTATAGAAGGAAAAGACACTAAAAGGAAGAATTCTCATCCCAGCACTGACAGCAACGGTGTCACAGAGATCACCAGGAAGTAGTGTAGGAGAGATGCAGATTTTAGGGAGAATATTTTGAGGTATTAGATCAAGATGTGGAAAAATCCTCAGAGAAGATAGAAAAGTGCCCTGCTGGGATGTATTCCTAAAGAAAGGGGACTGAATATTACCAGAAAGTCTAATTTTGTGTGCGTGAATGGGGAAATCTCATGAAACTTCTTTTTTATTACTCTCTGTATTTATTTTTATTTTTATTCCAACAAGTTTTTCATTACTCTGTAATACTTTTTTAAAATTTGTCTAAATGTTTATTTTTTGAAAGAGAGGCAGAGCTTAAGCAGTGGCGGGGTGGTGGGGGGGGGTTGCAGAGAGAGAGGGAGAAAACAGAATCTGAAGCAGGCTCCAGGTTCTAAGCTGTCAGCACGACAGAGCCCCACACAGGGTCTGAACCCATGAACCAGGAGATCATGACCTGAGCCAAAGTCGGCTACTTAGCTGACTGAACCACCCAGGTGCCCCTACTCTGTACTACTTCTTTTTATCTTAGCTTGAAAAAGTCAAACTACTCAAACCAGCTTAAAATTCTTTCTCAAGGTAGGAGATGTTAGAGATGGTACATTTAGTTAGAATTCATTCATTTAAATTTCTTTATTTATTTGCAATTCAACTAGAAAATATCTTTACACCACCTATTTATAAAAAAAAGTTTGGAAACTACAAGTGTATATAACATTTAAGGTCTTTTTAAAAAATTTTTTTCAGGGGCGCCTGGGTGGCTCAGTCGGTTGAGCGACCGACTTCAGCTCAGATCATGATCTCACGGTCTGTGAGTTCGAGCCCCACATCAGGCTCTGTGCTGACAGCTCAGAGCCTGGAGCCTGCCTGGATTCTG
This sequence comes from Panthera onca, assembly GCF_046562875.1. NCBI lineage: Eukaryota > Metazoa > Chordata > Mammalia > Carnivora > Felidae > Panthera > Panthera onca. Next base: position 139,565,860 of record NC_138339.1, read on the forward strand.
TGTCTCCCTCTCTTGCTCTGCCCCTCCCCCACTCGTGCTCTGTCTCAGAAATAAATAAACATTAAAAAATTTTTTTTTTCATTTATTCATTTTTGAGAGACAGAGAGAGACAGAGTACAAGCGGGGGAGGGGCAGAGAGAGAGAGGGAAACACAGAATCCGAAGCAGGCTCCAGGCTCTGAGCTGTCAGCCCAGAGCCTGACCTGCGGCTCGGTCTCACAGACCGCGAGATCATGACCTGAGCCGAAGTCGGACACCCAACCGACTGAGCCACCCAGGCGCCCCTGTAACATTTAAAGTCTTAAACTGAGGGGTGCCTGGGTGGCTCAGTCAGTTAAGCGTCCGACTTCAGCTCAGGTCATGATCTCGCGGTTGGTGGGTTCGGCCTGGTGAGCTCTGCACCAAAAGCACTGGGCCCACTTCAGGTTCTCTGTCTCCTTCTCTCTGCCCCTCCCTCTCCCTCTCTCTGTCTCTGTCTCTGTCTCTCTCTCAAAAATCAACATTTAAAAAAATAAAGTCTGAAACTGTGAATTAGTATGTTCAGTGAGTTTTAAAACTCTTAAGAAAAAACTATCTGTGGCGGCACCTGAGTGGCTCAGTTGGTTTAGTGTCTGACTCTTGATTTGGTTTCAGGTCATGATCACAGGGTCATAGGATCAAGCCCTGCTTCAGGCTGTGTGCTGAGTGTTAGGCCTGCTTAGGATTCTCTCTATCCCTCTGCCCCTCTGCCCCTCTCTCCTGCTCATGCTTGCCCTCTTCCTCTAACATTAAAAAAAAAAAAAATTGTATGCATGACACTGGATTTTATTTTTTTTTTTTATTTTTTTTTTATTTATTTTTTTTTTTAATTTTTTAATATATGAAATTTACTGTCAAATTGGTTTCCATACAACACCCAGTGCACATCCCAAAAGGTGCCCTCCTCAATACCCATCACCCACCCTGCCCTCCCTCCCACCCTGCCCTCCCTCCCACCCCCCATCAACCCTCAGTTTGTTCTCAGTTTTTAACAGTCTCTAATGCTTTGGCTCTCTCCCACTCTAACCTCTTTTTTTTTTTTTTTTTTTTTTTTTTTCCTTCCCCTCCCCCATGGGTTTCTGTTATGTTTCTCAGGTTCCACATAAGAGTGAAACCATATGGTATCTGTCTTTCTCTGTATGGCTTATTTCACTTAGCATCACACTCTCCAGTTCCATCCATGTTGCTACAAAAGGCCATATTTCATTTTTTCTCATTGCCACGTAGTATTCCATTGTGTATATAAACCACAATTTCTTTATCCATTCACCAGTTGATGGACATTTAGGCTCTTTCCATAATTTGGCTATTGTTGAGAGTGCCGCTATAAACATTGGGGTACAGGTGCCCCTATGCATCAGTACTCCTGTATCCCTTGGATAAATTCCTAGCAGTGCTATTGCTGGGTCATAGGGTAGGTCTATTTTTAATTTTCTGAGGAACCTCCACACTGCTTTCCAGAGCGGCTGCACCAATTTGCATTCCCACCAACAGTGCAAGAGGGTTCCTGTTTCTCCACATCCTCTCCAGCATCTATAGTCTCCTGATTTCTTCATTTTGGCCACTCTGACTGGCGTGAGGTGGTATCTGAGTGTGGTTTTGATTTGTATTTCCCTGATAAGGAGCGACGTTGAACATCTTTTCATGTGCCTGTTGGCCATCCGGATGTCTTCTTTAGAGAAGTGTCTATTCATATTTTCTGCCCATTTCTTCACTGGGTTATTTGTTTTTCGGGTGTGGAGTTTGATGAGCTCTTTATAGATTTTGGATACTAGCCCTTTGTCCGATGTGTCATTTGCAAATATCTTTTCCCATTCCGTTGGTTGCCTTTTAGTTTTGTTGGTTGTTTCCTTTGCTGTGCAGAAGCTTTTTATCTTCATAAGGTCCCAGTAATTCACTTTTGCTTTTAATTCCCTTGCCTTTGGGGATGTGCCGAGTAAGAGATTGCTACGGCTGAGGTCAGAGAGGTCTTTTCCTGCTTTCTCCTCTAAGGTTTTGATGGTTTCCTGTCTCACATTCAGGTCCTTTATCCATTTTGAGTTTATTTTTGTGAATGGTGTGAGAAAGTGGTCTAGTTTCAACCTTCTGCATGTTGCTGTCCAGTTCTCCCAGCACCATTTGTTGAAGAGACTGTCTTTTTTCCATTGGATGTTCTTTCCTGCTTTGTCAAAGATGAGTTGGCCATACGTTTGTGGGTCTAGTTCTGGGGTTTCTATTCTATTCCATTGGTCTATGTGTCTGTTTTTATGCCAATACCATGCTGTCTTGATGATGACAGCTTTGTAGTAGAGGCTAAAGTCTGGGATTGTGATGCCTCCTGCTTTGGTCTTCTTCTTCAAAATTACTTTGGCTATTCGGGGCCTTTTGTGGTTCCATATGAATTTTAGGATTGCTTGTTCTAGTTTCGAGAAGAATGCTGGTGCAATTTTGATAGGGATTGCATTGAATGTGTAGATAGCTTTGGGTAGTATTGACATTTTGACAATATTTATTCTTCCAATCCATGAGCAGGGAATGTCTTTCCATTTCTTTATATCTTCTTCAATTACCTGCATAAGCTTTCTATAGTTTTCAGCATACAGATCTTTTACATCTTTGGTTAGATTTATTCCTAGGTATTTTATGCTTCTTGGTGCAATTGTGAATGGGATCAGTTTCTTCATTTGTCTTTCTGTTGCTTCATTGTTAGTGTATAAGAATGCAACTGATTTCTGCACATTGATTTTGTATCCTGCAACTTTGCTGAATTCATGTATCAGTTCTAGCAGACTTTTGGTGGAGTCTATCGGATTTTCCATGTATAATACCATGTCATCTGCAAAAAGCGAAAGCTTGACTTCATCTTTGCCAATTTTGATGCCTTTGATTTCCTTTTGTTGTCTGATTGCTGATGCTAGAACTTCCAGCACTATATTAAACAGCAGCGGTGACAGTGGGCATCCCTGTCGTGTTCCTGATCTCAGGGAAAAAGCTCTCAGTTTTTCCCCGTTGAGGATGATGTTAGCTGTGGGCTTTTCATAAATGGCCTTTATGATCTTTAAGTATGTTCCTTCTATCCCGACTTTCTCAAGGGTTTTTATTAAGAAAGGGTGCTGGATTTTGTCAAAGGCCTTTTCTGCATCGATTGACAGGATCATATGGTTCTTCTCTTTTTTTTTGTTAATGTGATGTATCACGTTGATCGATTTGCGAATGTTGAACCAGCCCTGCATCCCAGGAATGAATCCCACTTGATCATGGTGAATAATTCTTTTTATATGCTGTTGAATTCGATTTGCTAGTATCTTATTAAGAATTTTTGCATCCATATTCATCAGGGATATTGGCCTGTAGTTCTCTTTTTTTACTGGGTCTCTGTCTGGTTTAGGAATCAAAGTAATACTGGCTTCATAGAATGAGTCTGGAAGTTTTCCTTCCCTTTCTATTTCTTGGAATAGCTTGAGAAGGATAGGTATTATCTCTGCTTTAAATGTCTGGTAGAACTCCCCTGGGAAGCCATCTGGTCCTGGACTCTTATTTGTTGGGAGATTTTTGATAACCGATTCAATTTCTTCACTGGTTATGGGTCTGTTCAAGCTTTCTATTTCCTCCTGATTGAGTTTTGGAAGAGTGTGGGTGTTTAGAAATTTGTCCATTTCTTCCAGGTTGTCCAATTTGCTGGCATATAATTTTTCATAGTATTCCCTGATAATTGTTTGTATCTCTGAGGGATTGGTTGTAATCATTCCATTTTCATTCATGATTTTATCTATTTGGGTCATCTCCCTTTTCTTTTTGAGAAGCCTGGCTAGAAGTTTGTCAATTTTGTTTATTTTTTCAAAAAACCAACTCTTGGTTTCGTTGATCTGCTCTACAGTTTTTTTAGATTCTATATTGTTTATTTCTGCTCTGATCTTTATTATTTCTCTTCTTCTGCTGGGTTTAGGCTGCCTTTGCTGTTCTGCTTCTATTTCCTTTAGGTGTGCTGTTAGATTTTGTATTTGGGATTTTTCTTGTTTCTTGAGATAGGCCTGGATTGCAATGTATTTTCCTCTCAGGACTGCCTTCGCTGCATCCCAGAGCGTTTGGATTGTTGTATTTTCATTTTCGTTTGTTTCCATATATGTTTTAATTTCTTCTCTAATTGCCTGGTTGACCCACTCATTCGTTAGTAGGGTGTTCTTTAACCTCCATGCTTTTGGAGGTTTTCCAGACTTTTTCCTGTGGTTGATTTCAAGCTTCATAGCATTGTGGTCTGAAAGTATGCATGGTATAATTTCAATTCTTGTAAACTTATGAAGGGCTGTTTTGTGACCCAGTATATGATCTATCTTGGAGAATGTTCCATGTGCACTCGAGAAGAAAGTATATTCTGTTGCTTTGGGATGCAGAGTTCTAAATATATCTGTCAAGTCCATCTGATCCAATGTATCATTCAGGGCCCTTGTTTCTTTATTGACTGTGTGTCTAGATGATCTATCCATTTCTGTAAGTGGGGTGTTAAAGTCCCCTGCAATGACCACATTCTTATCAATAAGGTTGCTTATGTTTATGAGTAATTGTTTTATATATCTGGGGGCTCGGGTATTTGGCGCATAGACATTTATAATAGTTAGCTCTTCCTGGTGGATAGACCCTGTGATTATTATATAATGCCCTTCTTCATCTCTTGTTACAGCCTTTAATTTAAAGTCTAGTTTGTCTGATATAAGTATGGCTACTCCAGCTTTCTTTTGGCTTCCAGGAGCATGATAAATAGTTCTCCATCCCCTCACTCTCAATCTAAAGGTGTCCTCAGATCTAAAATGAGTCTCTTGTAGACAGCAAATAGATGGGTCTTGTTTTTTTATCCATTCTGATACCCTATGTCTTTTAGTTGGCGCATTTAATCCATTTACATTCAGTGTTATTATAGAAAGATATGGGTTTAGAGTCATTGTGATGTCTGTATGTTTTATGCTTGTAGTGATGTCTCTGGTACTTTGTCTCACAGGATCCCCCTTAGGATCTCTTGTAGGGCTGGTTTCGTGGTGACAAATTCCTTCAGTTTTTGTTTGTTTGGGAAGACCTTTATCTCTCCTTCTATCCTAAATGACAGACTTGCTGGATAAAGGATTCTCGGCTGCATATTTTTTCTGTTTAGCACACTGTAGATATCGTGCCAAGCCTTTCTGGCCTGCCAAGTTTCAAAGGAGAGATCAGTCACGAGTCTTATAGGTCTCCCTTTATATGTGAGGGCACGTTTATCCCTTGCTGCTTTCAGAATTTTCTCTTTATCCTTGTATTTTGCCAGTTTCACTATGATATGTCGTGCAGAAGATCGATTCAAGTTACGTCTGAAGGGAGTTCTCTGTGCCTCTTGGATTTCAATGCCTTTTTCCTTCCCCAGTTCAGGGAAGTTCTCAGCTATAATTTGTTCAAGTACCCCTTCAGCACCCTTCCCTCTCTCTTCCTCCTCTGGGATACCAATTATGCGTATATTATTTTTTTTTAGTGTATCACTTAGTTCTCTAATTTTCCCCTCATACTCCTGGATTTTTTTATCCCTCTTTCTTTCAGCTTCCTCTTTCTCCATAACTTTATCTTCTAGTTCACCTATTCTCTCCTCTGCCTCTTCAAGCCGAGCCATCGTGGATTCCATTTTGTTTTGCAATTCGTTTAAAGCGTTTTTCAACTCCTCGTGACTGTTCCTTAGTCCCTCGATCTTTGTGGCAAGAGATTCTCTGCTGTCCTGTATACTGTTTTCAAGCCCAGCGATTAATTTTATGACTATTATTCTAAATTCACTTTCTGTTATATTATTTAAATCCTTTTTGATCAGTTCATTAGCTGTTGTTATTTCCTGGAGATTCTTCTGAGGGGAATTCTTCCGTTTGGTCATTTTGGAGAGTCCCTGGCGTGGTGAGGACCTGCAGTGCACTTCCCCTGTGCTGTGGTGTATAACTGGAGTTAGTGGGCGGGGCCGCCGTCCGACCCGATGTCTGCCCCCAGCCCACTGCTGGGGCCACAGTCAGACTGGTGTGTGCCTTCTCTTCCCCTCTCCTAGGGGCGGGATTCACTGTGGGGTGGCGTGTCCCGTCTGGGCTACTTGCACACTGCCAGGCTTGTGTTGCTGGGGATCTGGCGTATTAGCTGGAGTGGGTAGGCAAGGTGCACGGGGGCTGGAGGGGCAGGCTTAGCTCGCTTCTCCTTAGGTGATCCACTTCAGGAGGAGCCCTGTGGCAGCGGGAGGGAGTCAGATCCGCTGCCAGAGGTTTGGCTCCGCAGAAGCACAGAGTTGGGTGCTTGCGTGGAGCGAGCAAGTTCCCTGGCAGGAACTGGTTCCCTTTGGGATTTTGGCTGGGGGATGGGCGGGGGAGATGGCGCTGGCGCCTTTGTTCCCCGCCAAGCTGAGCTCTGCCGTCCGGGGGCTCAGCAGCTCTCCCTCCCTTTGTCCTCCAGCCTTCCCGCTTTCCGAGCAGAGCTGTTAACTTCTGACCTCCCAGACGCTAAGTCGCGCTTGCTGTCGGAACACAGTCTGTCCGGCCCCTCCGCTTTTGCCAGCCAGACTCGGGGGCTCTGCTTGGCCGGCGAGCCGCCCCTCCGCCCCGGCTCCCTCCCGCCAGTCCGTGGAGCGCGCACCGCCTCGCCGCCCTTCCTACCCTCTTCCGTGGGCCTCTAGTCTGCGCTTGACTCCGGAGACTCCCTTCTGCTAATCCTCTGGCGGTTTTCTGGGTTCTTTAGGCAGGTGTAGGTGGAATCTAAGTGATCGGCAGGACGCGCTGTGAGCCCCGCGTCCTCCTACGCCGCCATCTTCCGGCACTCCATGACACTGGATTTTAATGAAACCCATTTTGTTGACTATTTCATAATACATACAAATATGGAATCATTATTTTGTACACCTGAAACCTACAATGCTATATTGTTAATTATATCTCAATAAAAAATAAAGTCTTAATTTGGAATCAGAAGAATTCTAGATTGGGGGCGCCTGGGTGGCTCAGTCAGTTAAGCGTCCAACTTCAGCTCAGGTCATGATTTCGCGGTTTGTGGGTTCAAGCCCCGCATTGGGTTCTGCGCTGGCAGCTTGGAGCCCGAGGCCTGCTTCAGATTCTATGTCTCCCTCGCTCTCTGCCCCTCCCCTGCTTGTGCTCTGTCTCTGTCTCTCAAAAATGAATAAATGTAAAAAAAATTTAAAAAAAGAATTCTATATCTGAAATTAGATATCATTTAGTTTAACCCATTTTTTTTGCATATGAAGAAAATACAGCTAATTGAGTTATTGAATCTGTTGCCCAAGAAACTGGCATAATGTAAAACCTTCAAACATAGGAATTCTGAGCAAGTGACAGAGCTCTTCAGAATACTGAAAAAAGAACTGAGGCAGGACCATAGCGTTTCCCCACTTACCAAGTCAGGGTCTGGACAACAGAAATCTTGCTATTATTTTAACAATGATTAGAGATAACATGCTGGGGCACCTGGGTGGCTCAGTCGGTTAAGCGTCCGACTTCAGCTCAGGTCATGATCTCACGGTTTGTGAGTTGGAGCCCCGAGTGGGGCTCTGTGCTGACAGCTTAGAGCCTGGAGCCTGCTTCGGATTCTGTGTCTCCCTCTCTCCCTGCCTCTCCCCCATTTGTGCTCTGTCTCTCTCTCAAAAATAAATAAAATGTAAAAAAGAAAAAAAGATAACATGCTAATTATAATCAATTTTATCTATTAATTATGTGCTAGTAAGAAAGAGATTATATATAACATATAATCTATATGTTGTATATGTTTATAACAAGATAGATTTCTTTTTTAACATTCTGTAATACTCTTTTTACTAATTTAGATCCTTACTGAGAATTCTGTGTGTTTTTAAGATTATCCATTGTCTTATAGAGTAAATGAAACACACACACCACTATGGAAAACCGAATAGAGTATTATAAACTGATAATTTATATATATATATAATAATTATAATATATTATAATTATTATATATATATTATATATATATTTGGGAATATATATATATATATTTTTTGGGGATTATATTGGGAATTGGGAATTGGAATATATATTGGGAATATATATATATTTCCCAAATATATATATTTGGGAAATAATATATATTTGGGAATATATATTATAAAATATATAAATTATATATATATAAATATATATATAATATAAATTTATATATATATAAATATATATATATATTTGTTGTCTAATTGTTGTACAAAAAACCCTCTCTATATATGTAATGTATACAATTTAATGAGCTTGGACATAGGTAGGCATATCTGTCATACCATCACTGCAATCAAGATAATAGATCTATTCATCACTTCCTTGTGCCCCTATGTTGTTTTCTCTCATACCAGGAACACTTAATAAGAGATCTACTCTCTAAATTAATTTTTTTTAATTTATTTTGTATTTTGGAGAGAAAGAACATGAGCTGGGGAAAGAGGGAAATGGGGGAGGGGGGAGAGGGAGAGACAGAGAGACAATCATAAGCAGGCTCCACACTCAGCACAGAGGCCAATGTGTGGTCTGATCCCATGACCCTGGGACCATACCTGATCTGAAATCAAGAGTCAGACACTCAATTGACTAAGCCACCCAGATGACCCTACCCTCTAAACATTTTTCTAAAGTTTATTTATTTTTGAGAGAGAGGGAAAGAGAGGAGAGAGAAAAAGAAAGAGAGCTCATGAGTGGGGGAGGGCAAGAAAGAGAGGGAGAGCAAAAATCCCAAGCAGACTCCATGCTGCCAGCACAGAGTCTGATGCGGGCTTCAAGTCCACCAACCATGAGATCATAACCTAAGCCAAACTCAAGAGTCAGATGCCTAAGTCACTGAGACACCTAGGTGCTCCACCCTCTAAATTTTTAAGTATACAATACCACATTGTTTTCTGTAAGCAGTATGTTGTAGATCAGATCTGCACAGTGTACTCTTGTATAACTGTACATTTAAATCCATTGAATAACTCACCATTTCCCCTTCCTCCTAGAAACTACTATTTTGAGCTTTTATGAGTATTATAACTAGATGCTTCATTTGTGTGGAATTATGCAGTATTTGTCAGTCCCAGAAGGACACTTACTTAGGATAATGTCTTCCAAAGCCATCCCTGTCGCCACAAATGCCAAGAGTTCCTTTTTGTGGCTGAATAATTTTCCATTGTATGTGTATACTATGTATTCTTTTTCAATGATCTGTTGAACATTTGGGTTGTTTCTATATCACAGATATCGTGAATAGTGCTACGAAGAACATGGAAGTAAACCGATCTCTTTGAGAAGAGGATGTCAATTATTTTGGATCGATACCCAAGAGTGTGATTGCTGCACCGTATGGTAGTTTTCTTTTTTTTTTTTTTTTTCTGATAATCTCCACACTTTTTTCCATAGTGACTGTACTATTTCACATTCCCATCAGCCGTGCAGAACAGCTCTGATTTCTCTACTGTCACCAACACTTCTTGCTGGTTTTCTTGATAACAGCCATTCTAACAGGTGTAAGGTGAGAGCCTTATGATTCTTATTTGCATTTCTTTGATGATTACTGATAGTAAGCCTCTTTTCACATCCCTGTTGGCTATCCGCAGGTCTTTGGGAAAATGTCTATTCAGTTCCTTTGCCCATTTTTTAACCTAGTTATTTTGGCTTTTTTTGTGTGTATGACTAATTTGTAGGAGTTCCTTATGTATTTTGGAAATGAACTCCTTACCAAATACATGGTTTACAAATATTTTCTCTCATTCTGTACGTTACTTTTTCCCTCCGTTGGTCATTCCTTATGCAGAAGCCTGTTACTCTTATATAGTCACACTTCTCTGGTTTTACTTTTGTTGCCTGTGACGTCATTTCCAAAGATCCATGTCTTTAACTTCAACCCTGCCTTCTTTCAGCAGTTTTACAGTTTCAGGGCTTATGTTTCAGTCTTTAATCATTTTCAGTTGATTTTTATACAGAGGGCTTCGTACTATTTACCAGACAAGTCAAAAGGCAGTAAAGTGATGTCTTCCAGTGTTAAAGTCAGCTTTCAATCTATAATTCTCTGCCTCACATATCAAAAAGGAAATTAAGACTATCTCAGACATTACTAATAATACCACCATCACTATCCACTGAAAAAATCCAGTGTCACGAGACTTAAGCTACAAAAATAGAAGTTACTCATTCAGGAGGGAGAGGATACCAGATAGAGGCTTTTTATAGCTGATTAGATATAATAATAATAATAATAATAATAATAATAATAATAAAGTGTCCTTAACCTACTCTTTGAGGAAAACAGGTAAAGACTGGTGCGAAAGAAGTATCAAGGGAAAGCTTACACCGTATTAAGCCAAGTGAAAATGAAAACACACCCTATCAAAACATGTAGAATACAATCAAAACAGTGTTTACAAAAGAGAAATTTACAGCACTCAATACTTGCATCAGAAAAGAACAAAAATCTCAAGTCAATGACCACAGGTTTTGCCTTTAAAAACCAGCAAAATAAGGACAATATCTAACCAAGCACCATAAAGCAAGGAAAAACCATCAGGGTAAAAAACAAATTAATAAACAACAAAAAATGCGCATAAAATATCAATGTGACAAAAACTGGTTCTTTGGGAAGATCAACAAATTGAGAAATGAAAAGGACATCATCACAGACACTTCAAATATTATAGATAATTAATAAATACTATAAAGAACTTTTTAACCATAACTATGACAAATACATGAACTGTAGCAATGTTGTTGAAAAATGAAAGAAGAAAGACTTGTATACTACAGGAACTATAGCTGCTAAATAATTTGAATTTAGAGTTACACAATTTCAAAAAAAAAAAGTACCAAACCCCAGGACATAAAGGTCATTTTTCCAACTAGTATTTCCACACATGCAAAAAATAAAAGACTTTGACACTTAGCTTCAGGAAATAAGGATAAGTCTTAATTGTCCTGGTTCACTCTATGAAAATCTGCAGCTGCCATAAAAAAATTCAGGATATATATTGTATACCTCAAGCTAATGCTACACAAGAAATTATGTATTATTATGGTTTATAGTTTTGTATAATTTATTCATTTATTTACTTTGAGAGAGAGAGAGAGACAGAGCATGAGCGAGCCTGGGAGGGGCAGAGAGAGAGCATGAGAGAGAGAGAATTCCAATCAGGCTCCATACCATTAGCGCAGAGGTCAATGGAGAGCTCGAACTCATGAACCGTGAGATCATGACCTGAGCCACGATCAAGAATCAGATGCTTCACTGACTGTGCCACCCAGGTGCCCCAACTAACTGGATTTTAAATAAAAGCTTGAAAAGATAATCTACCAGAAATAAATGTAGGATGTATCATAGATGTATACATGTAAGAGTAAGTCTCTGGCTAAAATTCAACTTATAGTTCACTTCCCTGTGGTTATACAAAAGGTAAGTGTAAAATAACTGACTACTCATTTTCTGAAATAACATAAAATGAGTACAGATTGTAAGATGTATTAATTAGTATAGCAGATTGCCAGTGCATCATCAAATCAAGGAGGGGAAAGGTGAGGGATAGTCCCTTAGCAATAAAAGGAAATGCTCTTAAATGAATAATGTAAACACTTTAAGCTCATCTCTGAAATTTAGAACAGATTCTTGGTTGGTAAAAAACACACAGAGTTAGACAGAAGTATTGCATTAATGCAATTTCAAAAGCAAAGACAGGCCAAAGACCTCACAATGAATATGAAAACAAGATAAAATACAGAATTCATAATGTAATGCTTACAGAATAAGTAGGGCTTAAATTGGAGAGACGCTTCGTGTTTCTCCCTTTTACCTTCTCTGATTTTTTTTTTCATCTCTTTTTTTTTTATTTTTTTTAATTTATTTTTTAATATATGAAATTTACTGTCAAATTGGTTTCCATACAACACCCAGTGCTCATCCCAAAAGGTGCCCTCCTCAATACCCATCACCCACCCTCCCCTCCCTCCCACCCCCCATCAACCCTTAGTTTGTTCTCAGTTTTTAACAGTCTCTTATGCTTTGGCTCTCTCCCACTCTAACCTCAATACCTTCTCTGATTTTTTAAGGCATGTGGTCAAGAGTGTGATTAACGATAATCTCTGTTTCAAAATATTTAGCACATGCGGGTATAGCTATCTATCTCACCATAGAAAATTCACTTTTCAGGACCACTTGGGTGGCTCAGTTGGTTAAGTGTATGACTTCAGCTCAGGTCATGATTTCACCATCCATGGGTTTGAACCGCACATCTGGCTCTGTTGCTGATAGCTCAGAGCCTGGAGCCTGCTTCAGATTCTGTCTCCCTCTCTCTCTCTGCCCTCCTGCATTTATGCTCTCTCTCCAAAAAATGAATAAACGTTAAAAAATTAAAAAAAAATTAACAACAAAGAAAATTCACTTTTCAATCTAAGTAAAAAGTATCATTAAAGCTCTAGCTAAATACTAATGTTAGCTATTATACAATGAAATTACAGGATCTGTGGCCTTTTGTAAAATAATACTTCACCCAGTAAGACTCTTACATATAACACACTATTTCAACAGCACTTTCTTTGTAAATAAACAGGCTGATTGTTGTTATCACTGAAACTGTGATATTTAAAAGCCAAACTGTTTACCAAAATTCCACCATCTATAATGAATATGCTTAGATTCTTTTCTTTTTTTTTTTAATTTTTTTTAACGTTTATTTATTTTTGAGACAGAGACAGAGCATGAACGGGGGAGGGGCAGAGAGAGAGGGAGACACAGAATCGGAAGCAGGCTCCAGTCTCTGAGCCATTAGCCTACAGCCCCACGCGGGGCTCGAACTCACAGACCACGAGATCGTGACCTGAGCTGAAATCGGACGCTTAACCGAGTGAGCCACCCAGGCGCCCCTTAGATTATTTTCTTGAGTGTAAAATACTTCAATGCTGCTAAAGCAAATACCTATAAAACATGTTGTTGTGTTCCTTTTCTCAACCTCAGGAAAACTTGACATGAAGGAAAAATGTCACAGAAAGAGTTCTGCTCTTCAAACGATATTAGAGGCAAAATCACGATGATAATTCATAGTCGAATAAAAACACGGGGCCTGAGGTAGTGCAGAACTTATGTCTACTTGACTACTTAAAGTCACAGCATGCGTTTTGATTTTAAAAGAAAGGTGATCTCTTAGAGAAAGTTTTTATTGTGGTAACAACACTTACCAGGAAATCTTCCCTCTGAACAAATGTGCTGAATACACTACAGCATTATCAACTACAAGCACTACTGTTGTGCTCTAGAATGGATTCAGCTTGCATAACAGATACTTTATGCCTCTTGAACAACCTCCTACTTTCCCCTCCCCAGAGGCCTCTCCCCTACCCCACCGCTGCCCCAGGCCCTAGTAGCCAACTTTCTACTCGGCTTTCAAGACTTTGGGTACTTTAGATACTTCAAGTAAGTACTTGTCCATCTGTGACTGGTTTATTTCATTTAACCAATTTCTCTATTTTTGGGGAGGGGAGGCGCTTCTTTCAGATTAATCAAGTATTTTTCAGGTGTACAAGTTTCCCTTGTAGACTTTTTTTTTTTATTCTTTATTTGTTTTTGAGAGACAGCGAGCCCTAGTGCGAGTGGCGGAGGAACAGAGAGAGAGAGGGAGACACAGAATCCGAAGCGGGATCCAGGCTCTGAGCTGTCAGCACAGACCCTGACATGGGGCTTGAACTCACAAACCGCAAGAGCATGAGCAGAAGTCTGACGCTTAACTAACTGAGCCACCCAGGCACCCCTAGACTTCTTTTGATTATCTATTTCTTAACTAATTTACTTAGTGCTTATTTTAGAGAGTACATTTGTATCCATGTCTTCTACCCTGTTTTCCTGGGCTCGTGAGTGCTCTTTGCTCTACCTTCATAAAAATGTCTCCAATTCCATTCGGTCTGTCAATGTCTCAGTCATCACTTTCCACTTCATTCACTGTCCCTCCAATCTTTTACTTGGAGGGACTTCAAGCACTTGATTTTTCAGCACTTGATTCTCTGTTTCAGAGAATTTGAGCTATTTGGTTTCTAGACCTGGAAGCTTCAGCTAAAACAATGGTTTCACCTCAAAGTAAAAGTCTACCCAAAGTAAAATCAAAGTAAAAATCTTCTATGCTGTGATCTCTTTTCGACCTTGGCTCCCGTACATTTTCAGACATTTAGCTGTTCTATATCAGGTGTTACCTACTGGGTATCATTCAGATTTTACAGTTATATGTTATGATGCTTTGCCTGATACCAACTATTCGTACCTAGCTGGAAGTAGTTCATAAAATATTTAATGTATTTCTTCACTAAATATTTTTGAGCACTTACTATTTATTTAGTATATATGTATTGAGCACATACTGAGCACCTGTTACTTTTCAAGGCAGTGGGCATATAACAGTGAAATAAAACATTACTTTTTTTTTTTTTTAAGACAGAAAGGTTTTTATTTTTTTTCCCTTTGAATTTTGTCAGCTTGCTATTATTAATCACCGATTTAACATAGGGGTTACATTAATATCTCCCAGTGCATTTATGAAGCTAATTACACTAAGTAGTTTCCAATTGCAAATCTGATCCTCTGTATCTATTCCAAAAAATGTACTCTTGTAAAAATAATACTTGTTTTTTAAAAATTATTTTACAGTAAACTTCTCAACTCCAAACCTCAAATATGTGAAAGTTATTTCTTTTTTGGGGTGGGGGGGGAAGGAGCTTTATTCTTTTTTTTATTGCACCAAAAATTAACAGTAATTCTTTTTTTAAATTTGTATTTTAAGTTTGTGTTTCGTTTTGTATTTAACATAGTGTTATACTGGCTTCAGGTGTACAATATATGATTCAACACTTCCATTCAACACCAGGTGCTCATCACAACAAGTTCACTCCTTAATCCCCATCACCTGTTTCCCCCACCCAGCCCTGCGCCTCCTGCCCCTCTAGTAACCCTCAGTTTGTTCTCTAGACTTAAGAGTCTGTTTCTTGCCAAAATAACTCTACTCTTATAAAATGTATATTCTAGTGTAGGGACATGAACTGAAAAACTATAAACACACATCTTTACTATTATTTGTGCTAGGTGGGTAACTATTCTGTCCTGAAAAATTTAAAAAGTAAGAAAATAGTGATAAGCGTACCTTTAGATAGGATGGTTAAGGAAGTGCTCCTAGTGGAGGTTAACAGGAACACCATAGATGAAGCGACATGGTGAACTATTTGGGGAAATAATATTACATAGAGAGAAGGGAAAGTGCACAAATCTAAAAGTATGAGATTGTGCGTTTTCCCAGGGAATAGCAAAAAGGCCAGTGGGGTGCGAAGAAATTATTATGGGTGATAACAATAGAATGGAAGCTGAGACAGATTCAGGGGGCAAGAATGTACAGATTTAAATGTTGTAACAGTAACATGGGATTTTATTCTAGTTGTTAGTAGTTATTAGAGGGTGATATGATATGGCTTAAAGTTTCAAAAATATTTCTTTGATTGTTTTGTTGATAATAGATGGAAAGAAGTAAAAAAGAAAAAAGAAAAAAGAAAAAAAGCATTTCAAAATCATTTATTTTCTACTTTTCTCCTTTTGGGCTCCTAGCAATGCTTAAACTGAATTAGGATTGTATTATATTTTCATGGATATATCATGAGAAAGATGTTATCTCAGAGGTTCACATTATTTTTTTGCTGACTCATTTATAGTATTTTCCTGATGAGAGAAATGACACATAAAATATTGATATAATAACATTAGTAATGGATTATCATAGATTAATCCATGAACTGTACTCATAAATTTGAGGTATGAAAATTGGAAACAAAAGATTTTATACTATGTGTCATTAATATGGGAGTGCATAAGATAATTGTTAATACCTGTAGTCACATTTATTATTTTTGAGTATTATTAAATAGTAAGCACTATGGTAAGAGGTTATCTTTCTTTATTCTAAATTGCTCAGGGAGGTACGTGTTGTTATCATGCCTCTTTTTTGACAAAGGCAGCAACTAGAGTTTAAGTAACATTCTCATGATCACACAGCTACTAAATGAAGAAACTCAGGATTTGAGTTGGGGAAGAGACAGTGCTGTAAACCATTACATTCCGGTGCTTTCCAATGTATGGGGTGGGGGGAAGTGGAGGTAATACTAATACAAAAAACCTGAATTTCCTCAGTGAGTCTTTAACCTAATAGTCCAAATAATGTAATTTTTTCACTTCGTAAGTTATTTGACATTTGCAGCTACCTTATACAACCTAAACCCTGAATTATTTTAGGTAATTGTTCTTCAAAAACATTTAAACATCTTAAGGCCACTGAAATACAGTCATTTCATTAAAAAGTACTGAGTTTGGGGGGCACCTAGGTGGCTCAGTTGGTGGAACCTCTGCCTCTTAATTTCAGCTCAGGTCATGATCTCTGAGTTGTGAGTTGTGGGATCAAGCCTCACCTCAGGCTCCCCGTTGAGTGTGGAGCCTGCTTGGGATTCTCCTCCTCTGCCCCTCTCCCCGGGTTATGCATGTTCTCTCTCTTTCTCAAATTAAAAACAATATAAAATAAATAAAAAATTTTAAAAAGTACAGATTTTTGAAAACTGCACACATTTTGAAAAAATTATTAAGGTTAAGTATTTCCCTGCTTCATATTTCACTTCCTGGAAAAAATTAGCCCCCAACTCCCACCACTCTCTGGTATTTCCTGTTTGTTTTTTTTTAAGTTTATTTATTTTTGAGAGAGAGAGAGATTGAACACAAACTAGGGAGGGGCAGAGAGAGAGAGAGAGAGGGACATCTACTTCCCCCTCAGGAATCTAATGATCTGTTACATTCTTAAGAGGAACCTTAAGCCTGAGGGGGTATGTTGTGGTCAGACACCTCAGCATTGTTCCAAAATAAGTTTTTCCCCACCCTGTGACCTCAGGTCTTATCCTTTCCCTCTCTGCCTATTTTATCCCATGTTTTCCTATCATAACTTGCTGCCCAGGGTCAACCAGAGGCTAATAATGACAAACTTTCAGCCAGTTCTCACTTCAACAACTATTTTTTGAAAGTAATGAAAAATGCAGTGTACATATGACGATGCAGGAGAGGAATAAGATAGGAGAGAGGATTTTTTCATAGAAAAATCAATCAGAAAGCTAAAAAGAATATACAGTCAAGGAAAGTACCAGAAAGCCCAAACCACACATACTGTAGAAAAATAAAACAGAATGTGAGAAGTTCTGTTTTGTTTTGTTTTTAAATAAAAAATTGTCTTCCTTGGTTGAAAAGGGAAACCTGGCCTCCAGGCAATATGAGATCTTCTGAACATAAAGAAAACTGTGATTACCAAAGTAATTTGAAAAATGTCACCTTTAAAAATTGTACTGTAATGACCATTTCTGGGGGGGGGAGCTCCATGTTTCATTTTAATTATAAATCTGACAGGGGCAATACAGAGGCTTCTGAACAAGATTTATGATAAAAGGACCAAGAAGCAGCTTATCATGCTCAACATGTATGTCTCCTAAAGGTAGGTGAAACCTATTTCCATTACACATTTATGCAATAGAGCATCAAAGAAGTAATGTGGACAGATGGAAAGTTACTTGACTAAAGGAATGAGTAAGTAGAAGTTTCTATATTAACTCAAACATGAAACAGTATAATGCAGCCATAAGAATTTAGATACTGGTGTCAGAATGCCTAGATTCAAATAGTCACTAAGTGATTTATGTGTTTTAAGCCATATGCTCAACTATCTTTGTTTCCAGTTCTCCAATGAGAAAATAAGTATTATAGTATGTACCTGACAGGGCTGTCATAAACATTACATAAGAATAAGTATGTTAACCATTTAACTAAATTCCTGATAAAGAGATAATTATAAGGAAAAGTAGCTATGGTGATGATATGATTTCTTTTAGTTGAAGATAAAATTTCTGGAATTTCTATTCCTCTTACTTTTTAGATTGTAAGTCATATAAGTATTAAGTTAGGAAACACACAAAAAAGATTTTATTTTTGCTTCAGTCTGTATATGCTAACCATTCTACACCTATATTGTAAGCAATTTGTGCCTTAAATTTAGACAAAATATCTAGACATTATCATTTTTTAATATTTGAGGTATTTCCTACATCAATAAATAGAAGGCACCTGATAAATCTGTTTAATGACAGGAGGAAGAAAAAGAGGCAGGGAGAAAGTGAGATAGGAAAAGCGAATTGACACTAATCCAAAGTATTTAACGTATGTAAAGAAACAAACAAACAAACAAAAAAACAGAAAACTGCATATGAAAGAGTTACCCTAAGATTTTATATGAATTCTGAAGAGCCTACATTAGCTTTGAGCATGGATTAAAGCCAGGCAGGTAAGTAACATAGATTGTCTTTACTAATACTGTACTGACAAAGCCATATATTAGAGAATATCTTACTCACATTTATTTATTTAAAAAAAATTTAACATTTATTTATTTTTGAGAGAGAGAGAGAGAGAACGAGCAATCGAGTGTGAGCAGCAGAGGGGTAGAGAGAGACAGAGACACAGAATCTGAAGCAGGCTCTGCACGGAGCCCAATGTGGGGCTAGAACTCATGGGCCATTAAATCATTACGTGAGCCGAAGTCAGAGGTACAACCAACTGAGTCACCCAGGTGCCCCATGTCTCACCCACATTTAATACAGAACATTTCATAGCCCATCATATACTTGGTTCTCAGTTATTACTTCATGGATATATTTTAAATAAAAAAAAATGTGAAACTAGATTTGCACACCTAATCTGGAATTAAGAATATAGTGGAGTTCATTGCATTACTATTTACTGGAAAAATCTATGCTAATTATTGATAAAATGTATATCCCAAATTCATTATATAAGAATGCAGTAACATTTCCTGCTGCTTGTAGCCTAAAAGGCAGGTGACTCAAATGAGAAGATTCATCTTATACGTATGTTTTTTCAAACATTTTGGTATGAAATATTATTGGGAAGCCTGTAAAACAGCTAAAAGTTGAGAGGCTAGATAGAGATGATGTGGGAGACCAAAACCTCAGTTAGAACAAGGAATCTTGGGGCTAAATTTGACGTCCTTTGTTTTATACAAACTCCCTCAAAATTCTCTAGAATTCAACATATATCTGGAGAAAATGATCAGATGGGAGCATTAGCAAAGGCATCCGCATAAATAACAACTCCAAATAAGTGTGAAGTATCCTTGAGATTTCTTTCCCGATGCCATGATTTTACTTTTGAAGTTATTTTTTGTCTGTTTTTATTTTAGATTTGAAGATGGTCAAGCATAACCAGGTTAATTTAAAAAAATGGAAGACATATTGTAATTTCAATGGGAAAGACTGAAGAAAACATAAAAAAATAAAGATATGGTGTTGAGATTTTCATCTTTATTCATTCCCTGTTGAGATAAGGTTGATTTTTTTCTTAACTTTATTTATTTTGGGGAGGGGGCGGCAGGGGCAGGAGAGAGGGAGAGAGAGAATCCCAAATAGGCTCTGTGATGGCAGCATAGAACCTATGCTGGGCTAGAACCCACGAACTATGATATCATGAGCTGAGCCTAAGTCAGATGCTTAAACCACTGAACCGCCCAGGTGCCCCAAGGCTGTTTTTTTTTAAGTGGACAATAGAGAGGAATAGTTCTAATCCACAGAACTATGGAACTGTCTTGATACAAAAACTTACCAACGGGTTGAGGATCAATTTCAATAGTGAAAAATATGTGTGGGTTAAAAGCATTCTCCAAATGCTTTTCTTCTCAAAGTTATTTGCACTGAAGTCTCCTAAAGATACTGGAAACCTTCGTAAGAGTGTGAAAGAGTGTGCAATGGGGGTATAGTTCTATTTGTGAGTCAAAAAGATCTTATCAATATTTTACCAACCCATCTATTTTTAATCATATAAAAACATGGCACAGGAGCCTTTAGATGGTGAGTACTTTAAGCAACTTAACTATAAGCACTTCCAAGCAGATTTTATCAAAGCAAAAAGAACTGCAAATTGAAAAACTCTTAATGTGCTGTTATTGAAAAGTTAATCCAAGATCAGTAAGAGAATTTTCTGTAAGACTCAAATTTGCTTAACAGACAAGGTTCTGTTTCAAGATGATGGAATAGGAAGATCTGGTACTCACCTCCTTTTATGGACACACTAAACCTACAGCTACATATGAAACAGTTTCCTCAGAAACAAACGTAAAAACTGGCTAAGCAACACCTACACTTATCGGGCAAACAACAAAACAAAACAAAATCCAACAAGCCGATGATGGAGGCTGAAATGAAATCTCAATGCCTCCAGTACGGTGACGATCGGGAGGTAACTCCAAATTTGAAGATTCTCTCTGAGAAACAAAGGGTTTGAACAGCACACCAGGAACCTCAAACCCTCAGATATCTAACCTTGAAAAACAGTAGAATTGACATCCTGAAGACCTATAGCAAACTGATAAACAGTTTTTCAAAAAATCACCCTTTTGGACTCACCTGCTCCAGAGACCAGTGCAAAAGCACTAACTGATAGGCGCCCAGATTTTGTGTTAAAGAGGCTTCTTTACTCACCTTCAATTGTCTGCCTGAGGGTTGGGCACGTAACTTAATACACATGTAGAGGGCTACTAGGATGCTCTTCAGGGAAGATGGCTGGTGGGCACCATTTTTATACTCTCTCTGCTCCACGGTATATGCCATCTTTTGACTCCAGCTTGATGTTACTTCTTGGAAAAGACTTTGTAACCACCTCCGGCAACCTGACTTTTCTGGCTGCCGCCCAAAAGACACCAGATTGCCTGGATCCAGTGGCCTGCAGGGCTAATTACCTGGGGTCCCATAGGACTATACCTAACAGAGAAAGGATTCTTCGGTAACTACCACTCCCTAGACCCAGCAAGAATCAATAGTCTCAAGAGCCTAGGCTTTATATGAAAGAGGTTAATTAGGTTATCTTCATAGTGTTGGCCTGAGGGGCCGACTTCTAATTAAATACACATCTAAAAGGTGACTGTAATCCTTTCCAGAGATCTAAGGCAGCAGGTTCTATCTTCAGATTCCCTTTGGTCCCGTTTCAAGTGCCAGTGAAAGGGACCTTTTAGACTGGGGAGTCATTATAAGTAAAAGAGGATGCTTGAACAATTGCAAAGGTTGGAGAGACAACTAAGAACTAGGGCAGGGTTGAACAATATGGTTTGTCTCCTTACACAAAGCCACTCCTTCAAGACAGGGGGAGGTACTTAACTAATACAGAGAGAGAGAGAGAGAGAGAGAGAGAGAGAGAGAGAAATGAAACAAAAAAGAAAGAGAGGAATTGGATCTAAATTAAAATAAAAAGAAAAGTTTAGAAAAAAAGCAAAAATCTCAGGTAAGTGATTTACCTGATTAAGAAATCAAAATAATTATAATAAACATGCTCAGTGAACTAAAGAGAAAAATGAACACAAAGAGACAGAAATTTTAACAAAGTACAAATTGAAGTCACAGAGCTGAAGAATACAATAGTTGAACTGAAAAATACACTACAGGCGTTTAAGAACAGACCAGATAAAGCAGAAGAAGTGATCAGTGAACTCAGAAAAAGGACACTAGAACTCACTCAATCAGAGCAGCAAAAATGTAGAGAAGGAAAAATGTGAATAAAGCTAAGAGACTAATGGGACAACATCAAGCAGACCAATATTCACATTATGGGGGTCCCATAAGGAAAAGAGAGAGTGAAAGGGATAGAAAAAGTATTTGAAGAAATGATGCATGAAAAATTGCCTAACCTGCAAAAGGAAAGAGATATCAAGATCCTGTAAGTCCAGAGACTTCCAAATAGACACACACAACAAGACGTGTTATAACTTTTAAAGCCCAAAGTGAAAGAACAGGATCTTAAAAGCAGCAAAAGAAAAACAACCTGTTATGTACAAACGATCCCACTACGACAATAAGCAGATTTTTCAGCAGAAACTTGGCAGGCCAGAAGGCACTGGCATGATATAGTCACAGTGCACAAAGAAAAAAAAATCCCACCAAGAATGCTATACAGGGCAAAGCTGTCCTTGGGAATTGAAGGAGTGGCCAAGAGTTTTCCAGACAGTCTAAAACTAATGGATTTCATCACTCGTGAAAGAGCCTTAAAATAAATGTTAAAAGGGACTTTTGTAAGCTGACATTAAAACATGCTAACTAGTAACACAACAACAATAACAACAAAAGACATGAGTGTAAATCTCTCTGATAAAGATAAATATAAACTAAAGGTGGTGAATTAAGCTTTTACAAAATTAGTATGAAGGTTAAAAGGACAAAAGTAGTAAAAAAATAACTAACCACAATAATTATCTCAGGAATTTATAAGAAAATGACGTAAAATATAACTCAAAAACATAAAATGTGGGAGTCAAAAGAGTAAATATGTAAGGCGTTAGAATTTACCCAAGCTAAAATAGATGGCTATAAACATGTTATTATATGTATGCCATATGGTAACCACAAAACAAAAACCTATAGCAGATACATGAAAGACATATTAATATAAACATACCACTAAAGAAAATCATGAAACCAGAAAGGAAGAGTCCAAGAGGAGAAAAAAATGAACAAAGGAACTACAAAACAGCCAGAGAACAGTTAACAAAATTGCAGTAAGTGCACACTCGTCAATGATTACTGTAACTATAAAAGAACTACATTCTCCAATCAAAAGACCGAGTGTCACTAAAGACACATCTACATACTGTCTGCAAGGGAGTCAAGTGAGATATAAGGAGACACACAGACTGAGAGTGAAGGGATGAAAAAAGATGTTCCACATAACAGAACAGACTTAAAAAAAATAATGCAGTAAAAGAGAAAAATAGGCACTGCATAATGATAAAGGGTCAATCATACAGAAGGATCTAACACTTATAAATATTTATACACCTAAAACAGAAGCAGCTAAATACGAATAAACTTAAAGGGAGAATAAGATAGCAGTAAAATAATGGTAGGAGACTTTACTCCCCGACTTTCATCAATGGGTAGATAATGGAATATTGATCTTGAGTGACGTGTTAGATCAGAACGACTTAACAGATATACACTTCTGTATCCAAAAGCAACAGAATACATATCCTTCCCAAAGGCTTGGGACGGATACATCTTCAGGATACATCATATGTTAGGTCACAAAACAAGTCTGAATCAATTTAGGAAGACTGAAATCATACAAAGCATCTTTTCTAAACAGGATAGTGTGAAACTAGAAATCACATACAAGAAGAAAACTGCAAAATTCACAAAAATATGGAGCTTAAACCACATGCTACTGAATCACCAATGGGTGAAGTAAGACATCAAAGATGAAATTAAAAAAAAACACCTTGACTAATTAATTAATTAATTAATCAAAAGGGAAAAACAACATACCATAGTTTATGGGGCACAAGAAAAGCAGTTCTAAGAGGAAAGTTCAGATTAGTAAATACCTACCTGAAAAAAAATCTCAGATAAACAACCCAGCCTTACACCTCAAGGAACTAAAAAAAGAACAAACAAAGCCCAAAGTTAGGAGAATGAAAGGAAGTAAAAGATTAAAGTGGAAATAAATGAAATAAAAACTAAAAGGACAATAGAAAAGATTAATAAATTTAAGAACTGGTACTTGCAAAGATACACAAAATTGACAAATCTTTAGCCAGACTAACCAAGAAAAAAAGAGAGTGGGAAATAAATAAAATTAGAACTATAATAGGAGACATTACAACTGATAGCACAAAAATATAAAGGATCATAAGAGGTCACTATGAAATATTATATCCAAAAAAATGGACAACCTAGAAGAAAAGGATAAATGATTCCTAGAAATATGCAAGTACCAAGACTGAATCATCAAGAAATGGAAAATCTGAACAGATCAATTCCTAGTAAGGAGACAGAATCAGTAATTAATCTCCCAACAAACAAAGGTCTAGGACCAGATGGCTTCAATAGTGAAGTCTGCCAAACACTAAAGAATTAATACTAATAATTTTTCAATCTCTTACAAAAAACACAAAACGAGGCAATATTAACAAACTCATTTTATCTAGCTCTCATTACCCTGATACCAAAACAGATAGCTAACCACAAGAAAAGAAAATTATAGGCAAATATCTTTGATGAATAGAGATGCGAAAATCATCAACAAAAATTAGTAAACAGAATTCAACAATCATTGAAAGGAACATACACCATGATCAAGTGAGATTTATTCCAGGGATGCAAGGATGATTCAGCATTGTTAATCAATCAATGAGATATACCCCATTAACAAAATGAAGGGTAAATATTATGTGATCATCTCAAGAGATCCAGAAAAAAAGCATCTGACAAACATCAACATCCATTTATGATTAAAAACTCTCAACTAAGTGTATATAAGGAATCATACATAGCTCATTATAAGTTACATGGGCCAAACCCACAGCTAATATAATCTTCTATAATCAGGAACAAGACAAGAATGCTCAATCTTATCACTTTTTTTTTCAACTTAGTATTGAAAATCCAGCCAAAGCAATTAGGTAGAAAAAGGAATGAAAGTCATTCAAATTGTAAAGGAAAAGTAAAGCTGTCACTATTTGACAGGATAAAATATTACAGAGCAAACCCTGAAGACTCCATCAAAAAGCTGTTAGAACTCATACATAAATTCAGTCAAGAAATAGGATACAAAATCAATATACAAAAACCAGTTTTTATACATGAATAACAACATTCAAACAAATTAACAATCCTACTAACAACTGCTTCAAAAATTATACAATACCTAGGAATAAATTTAACCTAAGAGGTGACAGACCTATATACTGAAAACTACAAGACACTGATGAAAGAAATTGAAGAAAATACAATTAATGGAAAGGTCTATAGATCTATAGAATCAATAATCCTTATGAAAATGCTAACAACATTTTTCATGGAAATAAAAAAGTCCTAAAATTTGTAGGGACCCCAGAAGACCCCAAAGAGCCAAAGCAACCTTGAGAAAGAAAAGCAAAGATGAAAGTATCATCCTCCCAGATTTCAAAATATATTCCAAAGCCATAGAAGTCTAAAAGGTATGCAAATGGCATGCAAATATCAACCCAAGAGAATGGGGAGGCCAGAAATAAACCCACACAAAATGGTCGATTTATTAATGACAAAGATTAACCATGAATATACACTTGGGAAAGCATAGTCTCTTCAGTATGGTGCTGAAAACCTGAATAGTCACAAGCAAAAAAATAAAACTGGATTACTAGCTTACATTATGCATAAAAACGAACTCAAAATGAATGACAGACCCGAAATCATAAAACTCCTAGAAGAAAACAAAGGCATTAAGCTCCTTCACATGTCTTGGAGATGACTTCTTGGACTTGGCACCAAAAGCAAAGATAACAAAAGCAAAAAACAAACAAGTGACACTACATCAAACTAAAAGGATTCTGCATACCAAAATAAAACCATCAACAAAATGAAAATCCAGTCTACCAAATGGGAGATAATATTTGCAAATAATATATATGCAACAGGGATAATATCCAAAATATATAAAGATCTCATATAACTGTAGTGAAAAAAATAACTAAAAATTGGAAAGAGGATCTTAATAGATGCCAACGTTTCTTCAAAGATGGCCATACACACGTCCAAGAGGTACCCAAAAAACTGCTTAACATAACTGATCTTCAGGAAAATGCAAATTAAAGTAATGCAATGAAGTATCACGTCACAAGTGTAAGAATGGCTAGTAACAAAAAGACAAGAGAGAAGTGCTGGCAAAGATATGGAGAAAAGGGAATACTTGTGCACCCTTGGAATATGAATTGGTGTGGCTACTATGGAAAGCAGTACAGAGATTGCTCACAAAATTAAAAATAGAACGGCCATATGATACAGTAATGCCACTTGTAGGTATTTATCCAAAGATAACAAAAACACAAATTTGAAAAGTGGTAAGTTACCCATGTTTACTGCAGTATTTTATTTTATTTTATTTTATTTTATTTTATTTTATTTTATTTTATTTTATTTTTTATGTATTTATTGAGAGGGAGAGAGAGAGAGAGAGAGAGAGAGAGAGAGAGATGGACGGACAGAGGGAGAGAGACAGCGCTTAAAGAGGGGAGGGGCAAAGCGAGAGGGAGAGAATCTCAAACAGGTTCCATGCTGTCAGTGTGGAGCCAGACCCTGGGCTTGATCCCACAAACTGTGAGATGAAGACCCAAGCTGAGATCAAAAGTTTAATGCTTCAGTGACTGAGCCACCCAGGCTCCCCACTGCAGCATTTTTTTAAATAATATTCTAAATACGGAAACAATCAATGTGTGCACAGATGGATCAATATATAAAGAAACTGTAGTATATACATACAATGGAATACTAATGAGTCTTACAAAATATTATTAATTTTTGACACAACTTGAATTATGAATGACATATTGTATATCCTTAATTTTAAATTTCCTTTTATTTTATGGCATACTATATATTTAGTCATATATTGTAAGGAAGAAAGTGTGAAGAGACAAGACTGCCACAAGTTCATACTCATTGTAGGTTCACTCCAATTACACTCCAATTACAGAAACAAAAAGAAGTACATCTCAGAATTAATGAAATGTAGACTCTTGTTTTGAATACCCCTAATTCTAAAGCACTGGCACATTATAATGGGTAACTAAATAAACATTTTAGCATGGTTTTAATTTATACTGCTTTACATGAAGAAGTAGGACATGTGTGTCTTTTTTTAAATTTTTTTTTTTAAATTTTGTTTTTAGAGAGCCAGTGGGGAAGGGGCAAAGAGAGAAGAAAAGAGAGAATCCCAAAAAGGTTCCACACCATCAGTACAGAGCCTGATGTGGGGTTCGAACGCACAAACTGGGAGCTCCTGACCTGAGCCTAAGTCAAGAGTTGGACACTTAACTGAATGAGTTGCCCAGGTGCCCTGTGTTTCCTCTTTATAGAAGAAGACAGGAAATGGTTATAGCATGTCATTTCCTTCACCATCATTGAGCATGATCAACAGAGGATGTGCATCAATGCACTTGTCACAAAATCGCTCTAAAGTTATCTTCTAATGGGAGGAGGTTTGTAAATATTTTATTGGCCATTAAATGGTATTATTGGCTGTTGTTTTACAATGGTGCCTAAGACTAATCAGCCTGCACTAAAAATTGATTTTTCTCCTCCAACTTGAGTAATTCTAGAACAAATTATATAAAATAAGAAAATACATTATACAAATAACCAAGCATCTCACTTTTTCTTTTTTTTTTCCACTAAATTCTAATATAATTTACTGAAAATCTTCACTTTGGAGTCCAGTTTAGGCACAAGAATCTAAAATAATAGCCCATTATCAATAATTGCCTCTGTAAGGCAACCCATACACATTTCTGTATCCTATGTTCCATTATTGGGGGTCTTTTTCAAAGTTCTATCTGTCCATTACAATGCTTTTTAATGCTGCAATATTAATACTGTTGTTTAAGTTTTTAAGCTCTTAAAATCTTCTAAGATCACAGTATTAGTGGCAGAAATTCAAAGTACTGTCACAAAAGCTAGCTGAGAAAGTCTGGAGGAACTGTGACCTTAGGGTATCTTAAAATTATAATCCACAGGTGACCAAGGGATTTATAACAATTTATTATTCTGGAACTTAGGGGAAAACATGAAAAAGAAATTGAGTTCCCAATACAAGTTTGACCAAGTCACACTGTATTGTTGTTGACAAAAATTGTGATAAGCCATGATATCCAATTAAAATAACATCATTTCCACAGATCTCAAAAAGCATGGACAATATGAGGAATGGAATTCAAAATTGTAGATTTTAAATCAGAAGGTTTTTATGTCATTTAAATTATAAAGGTGGAAAAGTTCCAAGTTGTATTAAGTTGAATTAAATACAAACAAGATTAACATGGCAGTGATGGATAATTTTGGGGTTTTTTCTTTAATATAAAGGAAGAACACAGAAATAACTGAAATTAAAATATAATGAAAAGTTCCAGAATCTAGCATTATTTCATTATTGAAGGAAGAAGGTAGAAAACTCTATTATAGTCAAGAGAAATCCAATTTCTGCCATCTTTGTGTTGACTCTCACTTGCCTTCTTCACTCCGTCAATTTTAGCCCCATAGGGTATAAAGGTGTGCCTGTGTTTTATATTTGTTTTTTAACAAGATGTCTCAATGAGCCTAATTTTGTCTCCTTTGGTCATACTTTAGTAAAAGAACTATATAATTTAATATTCTTGGAAACTAGCTCTCTCATTCATGATGTAAAATTGTAACACGATTTCTAACAAAAATAAAATAAATTATATATACATTTCATATAAAGCCTTTTATTTATGAGTATTTATTGCTAAATGTTCGGACTAGATCTTGTCTTTGCTCATAATATAACCTTAAGTTTTATGAGAACTCAAACTTATAGACCCATAAAAGAAAACAAGAACATGCTTTAAGTCACTTTAGAGTCTATGCTTAAGAGAAATTTTGTTGGTAGTATTTTACACAAACTCTAGAAATATCTATAGCTTTTAGAAAATTAGGCATTATTTACCTTCTAATGTTATTTCTTCTTTATCAATGTAATGAGTCTGCAAGTTTATAGACTAATAGATCTGTCTTAGTTTTCAAGGTATCATTTCCTTAAACCGCACACATAGCAGGATACTCTCCTTTGGCTCCTTTAAGTGTATCCTCCATTGTTTCCTTCCTACCCTACAGTCCAGGCTTTATTGTTCCCATGTCTCTCAGTTGGGTTTTGCCATTAGGAGCTCATTAAAGACCATTAAGATATTAAAAGTGGGAGAAGTGGGAAATTTGGATTTCGTCCCCTGGCTCCTGTGCTGCTAGACCATGGCAGCTCCCTAGTAGCTATGAGTCTTGCTGGATGTTAGAACCCACTCCACTTGCCCCTTCAGGTCTAGAGGTGGTAGTCTGCTTGCTGCTGCTACTATACCAGGTGTATGTCATCAACTTTTTTTGATTTGCCTGAATTCTGTTTGCACCTATGTCAAAAGCCCCTTCATTAAAACCTCTTAAAAAAAAAAAAAAAGAAAGAAAGAAACTATAGTAAAACCTCCTCAAACAAAAGCCCAGAACCAGATGGCATCACAGGTGAATTCTACCAACCATTAAAAGTTAATACCTATTCTTCTGAAAGTATTCCAAAAATAGAAGAGGAAGGAAAGCTTCCAGATTCATTCTATGAGGCTAGCATTATCCTGATACCAAAACCAGATAAAGGGACTAAAAAAAAAGAACCACAGGCAAATATCTCTGATGAACGTAAATGCAAAAATCCTCAACAAAATACTAGCAAACCACATACAAGAATACATATTAAAAAGTCATTCGTCATGATCAAGTGGAATTTATTCCTGAGATGCAAGGGTGGTTCAATATTTGCAAATCAATCAATATGATGTATCACATCAAGAGAAAGGATAAAAACCTTATGATTCTTCCAAGAGATACAAGAAAAGCATTTGACAAAGCACAACAACCATTCATGCTAAAAAAAAACAAAAAACAAAAAACAAAAAAACAAACAAAAAAAACCCCAAAAAACCCTGAGCAAGTATATATAGAGGGAACACAGTGCCAGATAATAAAGTCTATATACAAAAAACTCACAGCTAACCTTATACTCAATGGTCAAAAACTGAGAGATTTGCCTCTAATATCAGGAACAAGACAAGGATGTCCACTCTACTTTTTATCAACATAGTACTGCAAGTCCTAGCCACAACATTCATATGAAGAAGAAAAGAAACAAAAGTCATCTATAATGGTAAGGCACAAGTAAAACTTTGACTATTGGCAGATGGCATGATACTATATATAGAAAACCCTAAAAACACCACAAAGAAACTACCAGAACTCATAAATGAATTTAATAAAGTCACAAGATACAAAATTAATATATAGACATCTGTGGCATTTATATACACCAATAATGAAGCAGCAGAAAGAGAAATCAAGAAATAGATCCCATTTACAATTGCACCCAAAACCGTAACATACCTAGGAATAAATGTAGCCAAAGAGGTAAAAGATCTGTATGCTGAAAATTACAGAAATCTTATGAAAGAAATTGAAGAAGACACAAAGAAATGGAAAATCATTCCATGAGCATGGATTGGAAGGACAAATATTGTTAAAATGTTGATATTACCCAAAGCAACCTACGTATTCAATACAATCCCTATCAAAATAGCACCAGCCTTCTTCACAGAGCTAGAAGAGGCAATGCTAAAAAATTGTATGGAACCAGAAAAGACCCCAAATAGCTAGAGTAATGTTAAGAAACAAAACCAAAGCCGGAGGCATCACAATTCTGGACTTAATGCTGCATGACAAAGCTGTAATTGTCAATGCTGCATGACAAAGCTGTATTGGCACAAAAACGGATACATAGATCAATGGAACAGAAGAGAGAATCCAGAAATGGACCCACAAACATAGGGCCAACTACTTTTTGACATATACAAAGCAGGAAAGAATATCCGCTGGAAAAAAAAAAGCCTCTTCAGTAAATGGTGTTGGGAAAACCAGACAGTGATATGAAGAAGAAGGAAACTGGACTGCTTTCTTATACCATACACAAAAATAAATTCAAAATGGATGAAAGACCTAAATTATCAAAATCCTACAGGAGAAAACAACTTCTTTGATATCAGCTGCAGTAACTTCGTACTAGACAACTGTCCAGAGGCAAGGAAAACAAAAGCAAACATGAACTATTGGGACTTCATCAAGATCAAAAGCTTCTGCACAGCACAGGAAACAGTCCACAAAACTAAAAGGCAATCAGTGGAATGGGAGAAGATATTTGCAAATGACATATCAGATAAAGGGTTAGTATGCAAAATCTATAAACATCTTATCAAACCAACACCCAAAAAACAAATAACCCAGGGAAGAAATGGGCAGAAGATGTGAACAGACACTTTTCCAAAGAAGACATCCAGATGGCTAACAGACACATGAGAAAATGCTCAACATCACTCATCAGGAAAATACAAATCAAAACCACAATGAGATGCTGCTTCACACCTGTCAGGATGGCTAAAATTAACAACTCAGGGAAAAAAAACAGATGTTAGTGAGGATGTGGAAAAAGTGGAACACTTTTGCACTGTTGGTGTCAATGCAAAATGGTGCAGCCTCTCTGGAAGACAGTATGAGGATTACTCAAAAAGTTAAAAATAGACCTACCCTATGACCCAGCAATTACACTTGTAGGTATTTATACAAAGGACACAAAAATGCTGATTCATAGGTGCACATGCAACCCAATGTTTATAGCAGCACTATCAACCATAGCCAAAGTATGGAAAGAGCCCAAATGTCCATCAATGGATGAGTGGATAAAGAAGATATGGTATATATATACAATGGAATATTACTTGGTGATCAAAAAGAATGAAATCTTGACATTTCCAACAATCTAGATGGAAGAGTGTATTATGCTAAGGGAAATAAGTCAGTCAGAGAAAGATAAATATATGATTTCACTCATGTGGAATGTAAGAAACAAAACAGATGAACAAAGGGGAAGGGAAAGAAAAATAAGTTAAAAGAGAAAGGGAGGCAAACCATAAGAGACTCTTAAATGCAGAGAACAAAATGAGGGTTGTTGGAGGGGTGTCGACTGGGGGTATGGGCTAAATGGGTGATGGTCCTTAAGGAAGGCACTTGTTTGGATGAACACTCGTTGTTAAATGTAAATGGTTAATCACTAAACTCTACTCCTGAAATCATTATTACACCATATATTAACTAACATGGATTTAAATAAAATTTAAAAATTAAAAAAAGAAAAAAAGTCTAGCTTTTTCAAAGCATAATTTATAACAAATAATAATTAAAATATTATGTCTCTGTGACATTGCCCCCCGTTTGATTATCAGTTCCATTTTCTTCCTTGGTTTGTGAAAAAAAGGACAAATTTTCACTAGAGCAAACTAATCTTCTATTATACTTCTGCTACTTAAATAAAAATGGCAGTAAAATAGAAGAAAAAAGAATTAAATCTTTCCATATGCAATGACATAGAAGGAACTAGAGCATATTAGGCTAAATGGAATAAATAAAAGAAAGACAAAAACCATACAATTTCATTTGTATGTGGAATTTAGGAAGCAAATCAAGCAAAGGGGAAAAAAGAGAAAGAGAGCAAAACCAAGAAACAGACTTTTAAGTATGGACAATAAGCTGATGGTTACCAGAGGGGAGATTGGTAGGGGGATGTGTTAGGCAGGTGATGGAGATGAAGGTGTGCACTTGTTGTGATGAGCAGTGGGTGTTGAATCACCATATTGTACGCCTGAAACTAACCTTACACTGTAAGTTAACTGAAATTTGAATAAAAAATTTAACAAAAGGAATTACCATATGATCCAGTAATTCCCTCACTGGGTAGTTACTTCAACTATGAAAACACTAATTTCAAAAGACATATGTACCTCTCTGTTTATTGCAGCATTATTTACACTAGCCAAAATATAGAAGCAACCCAAGTGTGCATTGATAAATGAGTGGATAAAGAAGAGGTGGTCTGTCTATCTATCTACCTATCTACACACACACACACACACACACACACACACACACGCACACACACACACACATACACACACACACTGAAATATTACTCAGACATTGAAAAGAAATCTTGCCATTGCAACAACATGGATGCATCTAGGGTTTATAATGCTAAGTGAAATTAAGTCACTCAGAGAAAGACATATTATATGTTTTCACTCGTATGTAGAATGAAAGAAAAAAAAGAACTAATTAAAAATGAGACCAACCAAAAAATAGACTCTTAAATACAGAGAAATGGTGGTTACCAGAGGGGAGGTGGGTGGAGGGGTGAGTGAAAGAAGTTCAGGGGATTAAGAGCACACTTACCATGATGAGCACTAGGTGATGGGTGGAAGTGTTGAATCACTCTAATGTATACCTGAAACTAATATAACACTGCATTTTAACTATACTGGAATTAAAGGAATAAATATATAAGAAAAATCTCTTCAATTGCCCATTTTGTGTGTGCCAGTGGATAATTTTTATATTATGCTAGATTTGAACAGACAGCAGAAAATATACCAAAGAAGGATATGCCAAATAATATACCAAAGAAGGATAAAGGAGGCAAAATATATATACTTTTAAGTTTATTCATTTTTGAGAGAGACAGAGCGTGAGCAGGAGAGGGGCAGACACAGAGAGGGAAACAAAGAATCCAAAGTGGGCTCCAGGCTCTGAACTGTCAGCACAGAGCCCCACGCAGGGCTCAACTCACCAACCGCGAGATCATAACCTGAGCGGAAGTCAGATGCTTAACCAACTGAGCCACCCAGGCACCACAAAGGATGCAAACTATTAGAGGGATGTAAAATATATGAATATGAAATGCATCAAATATTTGTCTTACCAATGTTATAGAAGATCACAGAATGCCTTGGGAAAAACCATAGCAGAAAAGATCTTACCAGAGAATTTTTCAGAAGTGATGAAAGATCTCCACCCACTCATCCAGAATCAAAGAAAAATTGCTATGATCCCTGTGCTTGTGTCCCTCAAAATTCCTATGTTGAAACCTTACCCCTAAGGTGATAGTATTAGGAGGTCGGGTTACTGGGAGGTGATTAAGTCATGAAAGTGGATCCCTCATGAATGGGGTGAGTGCCCTTATAAAAGATGCCTGAGAACATTCCCTTGCCTCTCCTGCCATGTAATGTTATAGAAAATTCTGAGAAATGGGTGTTGCTTAGAAGCTATCCAGTTTATCAATTTTTGTTAGAGTTGCCCAAATGGACCAAGACAAAGAGAAAATCTCAAGTGTGACAGATATAAGGAGATTTACATCCAGACACTTTATGGTGCAATTTCAAACCCTATAAGACAAAAAGATCATTTTAGAAATAGACAAAAATATCTTTAAAAAGTAACATTCAGACTGAGAAGGGACTTCCCAGAAGCCACAGCTGGATCCAGAAGACAGACAAACGGTCTTTCCTTCTGTCTGTGCTGGAATAAGGAACAGATTCCTGGTGAAGATTTATTTCAAGAGTATGGCCACAAGGAAACTGTTTCCAGAAAACAAAATGTAGACATACCTGGAGGATTTCTGAATGCTGAATTTCCATTCCAGCTGGAAGATTTAAAGGACAGGAAAGATATGGGGAAAAGTAACGAGGAAAATGGTAGGAAACTTAATTAAATATAGACTACTTGAAAACATAATGATATATTCTAGGGATCAAATTTTAAAAATACAGAATTAACAAGTATTCCAACAACAAGTGTAAGTCACATGAGATTAAAGATGACAAAATTAAACTAAATATTCATATTGCAGTTTCTTAGGTAAGAAGTAAAAGTTAGAAACAGGTTGTATCACTTTGAAATTAGTACAGAATAAATGGTAACTAACTGGAGTTTAAATAAAAACTAAAAAAGAAGACAAGAGTACAGACAAATAAAAAATGTTTAAATTAAAATAAACTCTTGGGGCACCTGGGTGGCTCAGGTGGTTGAACATTCAACTTTGGCCCAGGTCATGATCTCATGATTAGTGGGTTCAAGCCCCACGTCAGGCTCTGTGCTGACAGCTCAGAGCCTGGAGCCTGCTTCAGATTCTGTGTTTCCCTCTCTCTCTGCCCCTCCCCCACTCATGCTCTGTCTCTCTCTCTTTCTCTCTCTCTCAAAAATGAAATAAATAAATAGATAAACATTAAAAAGAATAGTAAACTATTCATATCCAAAAAATGTAAGAAACAAGTGGGGGGGCAGGAAACATAGATGAGATGCAACATAAAGAAACAGGAATTATGGGATATGTAGAATTTATGTTCATGAATTCCTATGGGAAAAGATAACATCATATTAGAATCTTATTTTTTTAATGATTATTTATTTTTGAGAGAGAGAAAGAAAGAGAGAGTACACACCAGAGAGGGGCAGAGAGAGAGAGGGAGAGACAGAATTCCAAGCTGGCTTTGTGCTGTCAGTGCAGAGCCGATGCAGGGCTCGAACCCATTAACTGTGAGATAATGACCTGAGCGGCAATCACGAGTGGTTTGCTAATCTGGCTGAGCCACCCAGGAGCTCCAAGAACTTTAAATGTCACAACTATTACAAATATACTATTTCTAAGAGAAACCTGTAAAATATTAAAAAAATGTAGAAAACATGGAAGAAATAATAGAAGAGTGCACTCCTTGTGGAAACACAGTAACTACTGTGGAACAAGTTTCTACTTCCATTCAGATGATGCAACTGCTGGGGGAAAAAATGAAATGAGGCTAGAGGAAAACCATGTGTCCTGGAAGGTAAGCCACCTCAAGTTAGGGGGTTGTAGATGAAGTTAGAACAAAGCATACTTCTGGTAGGATATGTGAGTGATAGTAGCCTATCAGCAAACCAGGAGTGAAGGACTGGGGGGGAGGGGCTTGGGGACTACTCCCCCTCAGGGTCATGGTCCATCAGGCTTCTATACCACATTACTATGAACTAGGCAGTTTATATTTAAGAGAAAGTTATTTGCCACAGTATTGGAGACCAGAAGTCCCAGATCAAGATGCTGGCATGGCTGGGTGAGGCCCTTCCATAGACTTCTCATATCTTCACAAGACAGAAGGGAGGAGCTACCTCTCTAGAGCCTTGTTTATAAAGAAATTAATCTTATACACAAGGGCTGTGTCCTCATGACCTAATCACATCCCAAAGGCCCCAATACCTTTGGGCATTAGGTTTTCAATATATGAATTTGGCAGGGTGTGGGACACACACACACTCACACACACACACACTCACACACACACACATACACACATATTCAGACCATAGCACTCAGTTAACTACAACTACTGAAATGGTTTCAAGTAGGTTAAATGGGCAGAAAATACAGGGTAATGGATTTTGATGTAATAGAAAGAATTTTAATATTATCCAAACCTGATTATGGAACAGAACTCTTTGGGAATACATTAGTCCTTCCTCATGCATCGTTTTGTTTTCCATAGTTTCAGTTAATTCACAGTTAACAGAGGCCCCAAAGCAGGTGATCCTCCTTACGTCTTATCATCAAGCACTAAGTCACAGTGCCTGTGTCATGAACCTAACTTCATCTCATCACGCAGGCACTTTGTAAAGTCGCATCAACACAAGGAGGGTGAATCTGGTACAGTATTTTGAGAGTGAGGTGCGAAGAGACCGCATTCACATAATTTTATTACAGCATACTGTTATAATTGTTCTATTTTGTTACCAGTTATTGTTGCTAATCTCTTACTGTGTCTACTTTATAAATTATACTTTATCCTACGTATGCATGTTTAGAAAAAAACATCGTATACACAGGGTTTGGTACTATCTAGGTTTCAGGCGTCGACTGGGGGCTGGATGTCTTGGAACACATACTCTGCAGATCAAGAGGAATTACTGTAATGAGCTCCTCATTAAGAGGGGGTCTTATTTGGGGTAATAATTTGGAAGAATAAACAAAGAGGATTTTGTATTTTGGCACCTATGTGCACAATCAGGTTGACCATTGTGTATTCAGCTGGCTAACATGTTAGGTACACACCAAATACAAATATGGCAGGTCACAGTAAGCACACACCTGGATCTTAACTTTTTAAGCTACACACACACGCGCGTGCACGCACACACACACTCACACACACAGTACATATAAGAGAAAAAAAAAGGAGAGGGTGAGCAAGGGAAGGCAGAACAAATACAATACGGGTTCTTTGAGAAGAAGCCAGATTCAGAGGAAGGTAACTTTGGGGGCAAAATTATTAATTGCATGCTCATGTAGAGTATTTGTAAAAATTATTTACTTTTCTGGTTAACTTACAAAGTTAAAGAACTTCCCAGCATAATATTTTACATCATATAAAATATTTTATTGTATTTATTTTATTTTTCTATTGTTTATATTTTTAAATTAGTTTTTACTAAAAGCCACTGTCAAATTGGCTGACATACAGCGTGTAAAGTGTGCTCTTGGTTTTTGGGGGTAGATTCCCGTGGCTCATTGCTCACATGCAACAGCCCGCACTTGTTGGGATGAGCACTGGGTGTTGTATGTAATGCTTCTATTTTTGTGGAGTGTGTTGTACATGTGAGAGAATGACATCCAGAACTATTACTAGAGATCATTTCTCTATTATTCCTGTAAAAGAGAACTCCTTGGTTTTCTGCAGAACCATATTAAGTGCATCTATCATTCTGTTTCTTCCAGGTGTCTGTCTGTCTGTGTGTCTGTCTCTCTTTCTCCCTATAATTCACTACACACGGCTGCTCTTCCTTCATATTAATGCATGGCAAGTACTCTATTTCATAAATCAATATAGCTTCACTGCTGATGAAAGAGTCTTGTGGCACTTCAGGGTAAATTTTCCTTTGAATAAGGGAGACGTCAAGAGAATGCCATTAAAGCATTTCTCAGAATTTCAGTCTCTAAATTTCTAAGGGTGGGAGATTCTAAGAGGAGATCTATGTTAGTAATTGCAGATCCAATTATATTGTGGCACTAGAGTAATGAAAAAGAAAATTGGAAACGTACAAACCTGTGTGCTCCTAAACGATGTGTTGAAATGTGAAAATTGTGCCTTACTGGTTAAGTACAAAGGAGAATCTAGAACTGGACATGCATTGCAGCATCCAAAGGAACCACTACTGAAGAAGTGTTATAGCAATTATATTTCATAAGTGAATTTCACATAGTATCATCTTCAAAATGTTGGATTAATACATTTTAACCTGAGCAAAGGAATATTAGAACAAATCTAGGATTTTAGGAATTATCTGTCAACTTTGCAGCAGTTTCTTTTTACTACCAAGGGAAAGAATTGGAGAGGGTAAGCAAGAGAGTTTTGATGGATGCAGAAGTTAGCTTGCTTGTTTGACCTCCTTTTTAATAGGAAAAAATCTTTCCAAGACAGACAGTTCCAACCAACTGTTCAGTTAGATATTCTTTTTAAAATTAAACTAAATTCCCTAATAACCAGAGCTTATCTCCAGGAAAGACATTGTTTCAAGTTGAGGACAGTCTTCCCATCTGTAAATTTCTTAGTTTCTTAGTTTCTAAATTTCTCCACAAACAACAGATATCATCACCATTTCGTTCTCTAATATGCTCAATCTGTGTCGTCCTCTCCCAAGCACTAATAAAGGGACTAATAAAAAAAATATTTTTTCAAAAGGAGCACCATAGATGGGGGAGCACTGGGATGAAGAGAAATTACTCTCAAATGGTTCTTCTACTCCAAAGAGATGGGATAAGGGCAAACACAAAATCTCTTCAAACGATTATGCTCACTCTTGTCTTTGTCTTACAGCTCACATCATCCCATCTCAGGTAAAACCAGAAGAATATTCAAGTCACAGTGGCATTGAAACTAACTCCTTTCTATGGCCTAGAGCTGTAATTAATTCTTGAGTTCTGATTTTCAGTTGCATTAAACTCAGTCCTTGAGGACACTTTATTTTTTATCTTATAATTTCTAGTACCTAGCAAATGATGCCCAGAACCATTGACTGAAACACAACTGATTTAAGGTTGCAAATCCTTGAATAAAGAGTAAAAGGTACATGAGCAGCTAAGTAATTTGCTTATGTAGTATTGTTTTTTAATGTCTTACCCTATAGTGTTTTGGCCAGCTCTCAGCTTGGTGCATGTGAAGGACTATGGATGCATGTAGAAATAATCTGTTCAAAGGTCTTATATCCAGCAATCTTTCTCATGGAGAATTGGCAGATCCACCTATACCTTCCAAACAGACAAAAAGATGAACCAGAAAACATACTTGTGTATACAGTTTTGTCACATTTTACTGTGGATAACATCTGAGAAATGCTTTCATTTGGCTTCTGCAGCACATTAAGAAATCATATGCAAGAAGTGAAAAGGCCTAAGATTTTAGATAAGATCCTCAAGGATTCAACTGATGCTGTAAGTAATTTACAATTATGCAGTCTGCATATCAACATCAGACATGTGCTTGCATGTAAGAGATCATAAGGGTATAGTCTTTCTCATGGGATTAGCACTGCCTGGATATAAGCAACACCCATGGCTATTACCAATTTTATTACATCCACACAGTTTATCTTCTTTAGCCTATCTGAAAAGGAGCAGGTAGCTTTTCCTTCTGTGGTGTGCAAAGGCTAAAAGCCTAGTATTGGATGGAGAGAGTTCAAATAGGTGAGGGAGGGTCACTGAAGGTCTATAATTCATCCCATGTGAAAAAAATATCTTCAGAGGGATAATTTCCAGCATAACAGGTCATGACTAAATGTCTCCTATATAATTCCTTAATGTACCTTCTAGCTTTGCAGATGGAAATGACCAAATTATTTGGGTAAGATAATATTTATGTAATTATAGATAGAAAAATGATAAGGAATATTTGAAAATTCTATCATCATGAAAAGTTAAAAGGATTGAGATTTAACAGGTAGGATTAGACGTCATTCAAAATTAAAGCAATACAAAGGACCACAAGAAGACCCCTTTCATGCAAATAAAATTGTCCCTATACCAGATTGCTCTGATGCATGAAATTCTGGTGTTAGTATTCCCTCCCTTTCTTATGAGGTCTTCCTCATGGTTTTTATTGCAAATTTTACTCAGGACAGGTAACTCGTAAAACTCTCATATGACTTTTGTGATGACACTTGTAAAGTAACAGACTTAAGGATTAATACAATAGGGGTGGTAGAAGAAAAACCAATTCATAACAACTAAATTCCCTTATGGGAGATTTTATCTTGAGGTTTTAGACAAGAATAGTCAGGAGAAAGCTAGCCTGTCATCGACAACTCCAACTTTGGAACAAGTATTCTTACAATGAATTTACATTCTTTACCCTCACTTAAAGGCGTGGATATATTGCCAAAGGAAGAATGGGAAGGCCAGGGAGAGACATGTCCTTTAGTTACTCGATATGCTAATAATGGTAGTTAGGAGGAGAGGGTTGGAGAATGTCAAGGCTGTGTTTCTGGGGAAGCGGACTTACAGGTTGCCATTGGAAAATCATTAGGGGGTGTACTGGAATCAACATCAGCGGAAGGGAAAATAAATATACAAGTTTCTACAGAGAATGAAGATGGACAGCAATGCAGTCCGTCCCAGGAAGGGTTCAACCAACACTGCAATGATGACCCAACTGAGTTGTGAGGATTTGTTTGGGACCTAGGTCTTTAGGCCCCTGTAGCAAAAAGTCAGGCTGTCTCTGACAAAGGCCTACATTGGGGTAGGCTCTCTTCAGCTGAGTTAGAATTCTAAGGGTTCAAAATCTGTTACTCAAAAGTCTTTCAATCCTCAGGGAGATCAATTTCTCAGTTTTGACATGGATCTGGGTAGCATACAAGAGGATCCACAACAAAG
This sequence comes from Panthera onca, assembly GCF_046562875.1. Lineage (NCBI taxonomy): Eukaryota > Metazoa > Chordata > Mammalia > Carnivora > Felidae > Panthera > Panthera onca. The sequence goes on from NC_138339.1 coordinate 139,606,278, forward strand.
TTGTACTACTTTCTGAAAATTTTGCTAAGTTAGCCATTAGGATCGTTTGATAGAAATGTTCACTTTCATTTTTTTTTTAATGTTCTCTTTTCAACACAATCTGTACTGAAACAAGATGTACTATTTTCCTATTCTTTCCTCTTTAGTGAACCCATATCCTGACACCCTTAATGTGTTTATTCAATGTCATCTCGAGAGCTAAATATTAGAGTAAACCACTTATATATAAAGAGAGGATTAAATTATTCTACTTTAAAATGTCCATGCTACACCCACATAATCTACATATTTAATGCAATCCCAATTAAAATACCAATGGCACATTTCATAGAATGGGAACAAAGTATTCTAAAATTTGTGTGGAACCACAAAAAGCCTTGAATATCAAAATTAATCTTGAAAGGTTTCACATTCCCTGGTTTCAAACTATATTACAAAGTTATAGTAATCAAAACAGTATGGTACTGACATAAAAACAAACACATAGATCAGTGAGCTCACATGGAGAGCTCAGAAATAAAATCACAAATATATGGTCAATTAATGTATGAGAAAAGGGGGTAAGAATACATAATGGGGAAAAGACAGTCTTTTCACTAAGTGGTGCTGGGAAAACAGGATAGCTACATGAAAATCAATGAAATTGGACCACTTGCTTATATCAAACATAAAAGTAAACTCAGAAGACCAAAACTATAGATGTGAAATCATAAAACCCATAGAAGAAAACAGGCAGTAATCTTTTTGAAATTGGCCTTACCAACATTTTTCTAGATGTTGCTTCAGGCAAGGGAAACAAAAACAAAAAGTAACTACTGGGACTACACCAAAATAAAAAGATTTTGCACAGAGAAGTAAAACACCAAGAAAATGAAAAGGCAACCTACCAAATGGGACAACGTATTCACAATTGATACATCTAATACAGAATTAACACCAAAAATATATGCAGAACTTGTACAACTCAACACAAAACCCACAAATAATCCATTTAAGAAATGGACAGAGGAAAAAAAAAAAGAAATGGACAGAGGACCAGAATAGATGTTTTGTTTTGTTTTTTTTCCAAGTAAGATATACAAATAGCCAAAGACACATGAAAGGGTGCTCAACATCACTCGTCATCAGGGAAATGAAAACCCAAACCACAATGAGGTATCACCTCTGAGCAGTCAGAATGACTAGTATTAAAGTGACAATAAATGGTAAGTGTTGGCAAAGATGTGGAAAAAGGCAAGTGTCCTGTACTGTTAGTGAGAATGTCTGTTAGGACAGTCACTGTGAAAAGCAATATGGAAGATGCACCAAAAATTAAAAATGGAAATAACATACGATGCAGTAATTCCACTGCTGGGTATATACCCAAAGAAAGTAAAAACACTAGTAACTTAAAAAGATATATGCACCTCTACATATAATACAGCATTATTTATAATAGCCAAGATATGGAAGTAACCTAACTTTATCCACTGATACTGGATGGATAAAGAAGATATAGTGTATATACACAATGGGATATTAGTCACTTAAAAGAATAAGAGTTTGACATTTTCAAGAATATGGACAGAGCTAGAAGATGTGAGTGGAAGAAGTTGAACAGAGAAAGACAAATACCTTCTTATTCACTTACATGTGGAATCAAAAAAAGAAAACAAATGAATAAACAAAGCAGAAACAGAGCCGTAAACACAGGCAACAAACTGGTGGTTGCCAGAGGGGAAAAGGCAGGGAGAAATGGGTGATGAGAAGTGGGAGATACAAGCTTCCGGTTGTGGAATGAATAAGACACAGGAATAAAAGGTGCACAAGGGGAATGGGGAATGGTGTCCTAATAGTGTCGTAGGGGACAGATGGTAGCTCCTGTGGTGGTAAGCACGGCATAAAGCACAGAGATGTTGAACCACCGTTATGTATGTGTGAAACCAATGTGACACTGTGGGTCTACTCTACGTCCATAAAAACGGGGGAGGGAATCAAGTCTGGTGCCCGTTTTTATTTTTTGTGGTTTGTGCATTGTGCTTTTCAGTGTATTCTAAGTATTACCATAATGAGTCACTGCATCCTTTGTGTTTACTTTTCAACTGTTTATTTTCATTTACATGCAGACAGGTATGCCATAATTCTGTCACACTATATTAGATGAACTGCAAGTATTAAAGTAGCTACGCTTTATGGCAGAACAGGGAGAGCTTACTCTGTTATGCCATCTTAGCTATAAATATGCACTGTCTACTCATTAGCTAACAATAAACTGGGCAGGTGAGATTTCTTTCGACAAACCCATGCCTTGGATTGTCAGAGAAAATGTAATATCCCGAATGTAATCCAGCAACTATTTACTTTATATATGATTTATTCACTGATCCTCTATAAAGGGAAATTTTCACAGTGAGGTTTTAAAACAGTAAATCCGAAAAACAAAACCATCAGCTGGTATCTCATTTTATGTGCTGTGTATGAGGATTTTAGAGAAGCGTGAGTAATTCAACAGAGTCAATTCCAATGTTCCTCACAGATCCTGTGGTTGGCTGTGACTACCTCTACTACATTTGTTAGAACACTAAAATGATATATTTCAAAGACCATCACATGATGAATTTTGCCTGGTGGAACACTGACTCTGACAAGTTCTTGATTCACAGTCCCAGAACACTGTTTCCCGTCTTCCCCTGACGCTGTCGTGTTTATAAGAATGACTCAACTTTGCGATTCAGAACTCATTCTTACTTGAATTTACCAGTCTCAATTTTAAACTATGTCATTGTTCTATTACACTGCACTTTAGACCCTGCATATCCTTCATATCAGATATGTCAGGTGAATATTAAGTATATGAAGTATTTATTGGCATCATCAATTGTTGTCTGTCTTGCCCACAGAGCTGTAAGCCACGTTAGAAACTGTATGTGTTGCCCAACACTGTATCCCCAGGGCCCAGGACAGGGCCAGGCATACAACGAGCAATTTCTAAGTAGCTATAGAATGAATCCATGAATATCAATTAACTCCTTAATGCACGGTTTATCAAATCCATTCACCAAAATTCTGAAAATGGACTATACTTGTTTATCTTATCCAACAAGAAGTGGATAACATTCATAGATAATAAATATCTATACTTTCTTTACTCAGTTGGTATTCCCTTCAACCATTTATTTAACAACTGCTTATTTGAACTGAGTCTTTTCCATAATCCACGTATTCAACAGTAAGGAAAATACACTTTATCCTGGCTCTCAAGAATATTACAGCCCATATGGAAGACAATGTTTAAATAAATATCCCTACCTAGAGTATTATGAGTGCTACACAAATACACCTATAAAAATTGTAGGAAGCTTTAAGAATGTGTAAATGAGATGAACTAGGGGGATTTAGAAAAACCTGTGAAAAAGAAGTATATAAGCTGAGATCTGAACAGTGAAATGAATTAGCAAGATGTGGGGTACATCTTCCCAAGCACCATGATGTATGAAGGTCTTGGGGCAACCAGCAAGGTTTCTACCTGGTACTGAAGAAACAAGTCAGTAGGATGAAATGAAGCATGGCCACCCATTCACTCTGAAACTTGCAGAATGGCACAGTGGAGTGCAGAGTGCCATGTGGGCTGTTGGGGAGGACCTTGCTCCTTTTCTATGCTTCCATGTTACAGGGTTAGCATGAGAGTGGTTTGGGACTGAAAGAGAAACAGACTACTTCAACACACAAGCAGCTGAGCTCACTTACAGGGGTAGAAGGGCTGGAAATGCAGTCTACCCAGCACCTAGGGGCCCACTCCTGCAGGAAACTGAGTTCAGATGAAATCACTCTATAAGGACATGCTTTCTTTCCAAGGTAGCTTGTTGCCAAAACCCCCCATAAATCACTAAGGCCAATCAGTAAGCACTTCTGTTTTTCTCACAAAAAGGCAGTGGAGTCGAAGGACTGTGAAGTATAGGGGAAAAAAACCCCAAACAAACAAACAAACCAAAAAACCAGACACTTGGTGACATGAAAAAAGTCTGGTGTAATGGAAGCAGAGATCGTGGAAGATTTTGATTTACTTCTATATTATGCATAAGGTCAAGTTCACTTTTAATCACCATCTATTCACATTTTAGGGTTTTTATTATAAAAATTCTGTGTGCGCTTCAAGATTTGGCTCAGGACAAAGTGGACACTTGCAACAAGCCAGCTTTTTCTGTTAGTTTTTGGTTTAAGCACTTGGCAATAAACAAATATACTGTCACAAGAGATTTTTATTAAAGTTCTGTATTTTTTTTAGTTTTATTTATTTATTTTGAGAGAGAGAGAGAGACAGAGAGACAGAGAGAGAGTCAGTGCCAAGCAGGATCCAAGCTGTCAGCGCAGAGCCTGACTTGGGGCTTGAACCCATGAACTGCTAGATCATGACCTGAGCTAAAACCAAGAGTGGGATGCCTGACTGATTGAGTCACCCAGACGTCCCTAAAGTTCAGTACTTGATGCATTAACTACCTTTGTTCATTCTGTTACTTCTGCTTTTCCAAAAACAGTGCTGCTGTTTAATACATCTTATGGCTGCTGGTTTTCATGAGAGGCTGTCGTCACCACCTTTGTTGCCTGGCTGGATCTATGTTATAGAACACTTACCATATTCTTGTATTTAGGTACTGAAGTCGACTAACATGGCATATGCATGCTTTTAAAAAGGCAAACAACAACAAAGCACAGGATCCTTATACAACACAGAGATGAAATTAACAGGCGGGTGTTTTAGCCAGAGGCAGTGCATGGAACACACACTCATCCTGCAAACAGCACATTAATTAATAGTGCACTGATGCTAAATATCTTTTAATGTATCGAATGTATACACATAAAGCTTCCTCTGAGAGCTGCGGGACACATTCTCAGCCACGCTTGTACCTCCAGAGAGCTAAGTCAAGTAGTTTTACATGGGGTGAATGCATTCTTGATTGAAAGTTGATGTGATATATTTATAAACACTGACCCATACGTACAGGAAGATAGTTCCAGGACATTCCAAACTGAAATGTTTCTACTTCTTTGGACTCTGTTCTATTTCTCACCGTGACTTTGCTCCTGACTCAGCAATTCTCTCTCCATCCCTAGACATGTCCCAAGCCTTTCTTTCCCAGAATTTTATTTCTATTTCTAATGCTCAGTCTGCCCGGACAGTCAGACTGTTCCTCATAGACAATACCGTAAAACTGGGGATCACAAACACAATTCACTCTGAGAGCTGAACTTTATAGATCAACAGGGCTTCCTGAAGTGTTAAAGTACCATTTACCTGTGTTGTAAACTATAGGGGGATTGGTAGCACAATGTGCTGGCTCTTCATCATGACATCAGCCACATACATTGGACATGGTGGGGGAGGAGTGATGATTTGTCGGGGGTAAAGTTCATCACATGTAGGTAAGGAATAACATGGACTCTGGCATTAGAGAGACCTCAAAGTCTACTTCAGGAAAAGGTAGATGAAGAAATTCATACGAAAGTGAGACTATGGAAACATAAAGATACTTTATTACATACAAATCTTCCTAAAAGCATCCAGTCTTTGGAAGACAACAATCTGGAATAATGACATGGAACGAGGAATTTTGCATCACAGTGAGAATCAGCTGCTTGAGAAGAGATGGCATGAGGCTCAGTATCCCTGAGGCCAACCTCTCAAGGAGACACCTTTTCAAGCCCCAGGCTGCTTAGATCAGCACAAATTAAGAGATTTTAACCAGTATTAAGTTTTAGTGATAACTGAATGAATATAGGAAGACACTGTCTTGCTGCAGAGCCTTAAGTAGTTGAGTTCACTAAGAGAACCCCTCCCCAGGTCCCTGCTTTCGATATTAGGATTTTCTTTGCCTGGGTCAGATTAATTAAAGTCTGAGGTCTTTAAGTTTTGTATGTGATCAGATCGTTTATGCAGAAGGGGGCTGTCTTACAGCATACCATTGCTTTATACTCTGACAGTATAAATAACATAGTATTTTATATGACCCATAATTATATAGACTCCCTTTGAATTTACCATAAATAATCTAGACACACCAATTACACGCTCCTAAAGCGCACTAGAGATAAGGGCTGTCTGTCTCTACCGTAGAAATACCATTAAGTGAATTTGCCCACAGGTCTGCCATTCGTGTATTTTCCCGATTGTCTGGGTCACTTTCCTTCTTTCATTGCTGGCGGCAACCTCTTGGTGAAAGGAGGGATTAGATTTCAAGCCAGCTGCTGACCATTTCCCTCATATTCTTACATTTCTTATAGGCTGGGACATAATTCGAAAGGGTTCTCTCCTCCAACATAATAAAACAAATTATCTTCTGATTTATTTTTTGGCATTTAAAACATGTGTACCATCTGGAAATTATTGTTGTTGTTATTGTTTTAAATACCTGAACAAATGCTATTAATGGGCAACCTCTATTGAACACTTGGTATATGCAAACAGTATTCCAACTAATGCTGGGAAAATTAGGCATTATTTCCCCCATTTGCACCTTGGGAAATTGGCACACACAGCATTAGTAACTTGCCCAAAGCCACAAAGTGAAAGAGAGACAGCCAAGGTCATACACAAGTGATTTGGTACCATAGTCTGTACAGTTACGTATCAACTCACTTCAATTTGAGTTAAAGCCCTTGAACATACTAAATATGAACAAATCTAGGGTGCCAGGTTGGCTCAGTCGGTTAAGCGTCTGATTTCGGCTAAGATCATGATCTTGCGGTTCATGATTCTGAGCCCCGCGTGGGGCCCTGTGCTGACAGCTCAGAGCCTGGAGCCTGCTTCAGATTCTGTGTCTCCCTCTCTCTCTGCCCCTCCCCTGCTTGTGTGTGCGTGCGTGCTCTCTCTCTCCCTCCCTCTCAAAAATAAATTTGAAAAATTTGAAAAAAATGAATTAAAAATTTTAAAAAGAAGAAAAATTCTTAATAATACCTATTTATATGGATTCACTTGAGTAATAAGTTAATTTTAAAAGTGAGTATAGAATCTTTACTATCTACTGGCCTATAGTGACTTAATATTTTATGTAGACAATTATTCAAGAGTGTGTATTTATTTGATTTCTTTTAAAAACCAATCTGGTAACGTTTTCAGGTAACTAATTGAGGGAAACAAATACTGATTATGGTTACTCAGGGTAACTACCATTTGACAGTAGAAATGCGTTTTGGTAGTTCAGTGTTAACATACAAAAAAGCTAAGTCTATCACGATGACATTTGAGAAGCCATTTATAAAGGTTTGTAGAGGAGGAAAACATTCCCCAGCATGGTTGTTTTTCATAACTTTTTTGTGCCTTTTCTCCTAAAAAAAATAAGTTTGCTTATTTTATTTTGTGAAAAACAATATCGAACCAATAAATTACAACTCTGACTACTATAGAAACACTAAGTGTGTATTAGTCATAACGGGGCAAGTCTACCTAAACACGAGGTGCTATTCTGGATCTTCTGAAGAGGTTTTATTTACATAAAGCTAACCTGAAAGGAAACAACAACAACAAAAAAATTAAATACAATCAACAGAAAAGCTTAATCTATTTGATGCTCTCACATTATTTCATTTTTAAATAAAGTTAAATGCCAGATATACTTCACCCTTCTGTTGATTAGGTGGAATTGAAAAGTCCATTTCAAATGGTTAGAATGGAAATTATTTTTATATAAGAGGTATGGATCTATATGTATCATACCTGCATACCAGTCAATTATCCTACTATTATTAGTTGCATGCTAATTAAGCATTAACCTTCATAATCATCTTTATGAAAA